>NC_052147.1:65352346-66051534 GCF_902713615.1 Scyliorhinus canicula
CAATAGTCCCCACCCCCCAGACCCTGAAAGTGGACAAACTGACCCCATCCCCCAGACCCTGAAACTGGACAGACTGACCCCATCCACCAGACCTAGAAACTGGACAAACTGACCCCACCCCCAGACCCTGAAACTGGAAAAAACTGTCCCCACCCCCCAGACCGTGTAACTGGACAAACGGACCCCAGACCCTGTAACTGGACAAACTGACCCCATCCCTCAGACCCTGAAACTCGACAAACTGACCCCATCCCCCAGACCGTGAAACTAGACAAAATGACCCCATCCCCCAGGCCCTGTAACTGGACAAACTGACCCCATCCCCCAGACCCTGTAACTGGACAAACTGACCCCAACCCCCAGACCCTGTAACTGGACAAACTGACCCCATCCCCCAGACCCTGTAACTGGACAAACTGATCCCATCCCCCAGACCCTGTAACTGGACAAACTGACCCCACCCCCCAGACGCTGAAACTGGACAAACTGACCCCACCCCCCAGACCCTGAAACTGGACAAACTGACCCCATCCCCCAGACCCTGTAACTGGACAAACTGATCCCATCCCCCAGACCCTGAAAATGGACAAACTGACGCCATCCACCAGACCCTGTAACTGGACAAACTGACCCCACCCCCCAGACCCTGAAACTGGACAAACTGACCCCACCCCCCAGACCCTGAAACTGGACAAACTGACCACACCCCCAGACACTGAAACTGGACAAACTGACCACACCCCCCAGACCCTGAAACTCGACAAACTGACCCCATCCCCCAGACCCTCAAACTGGACAAACTGACCCCATCCACCAGACCCTGTAACTGGACAAACTGACCCCATCCCCCAGACTCTGAAACTGGACAATCTGACCCCATCCCTCCGACCCTCAAACTGGACAAACTGAACCCATCCCCCAGACACTGAAACTGGACAAATTGACCACATCCCCCAGACCCTGTAACTGGACAAACTGACCCCAGACCCTGTAACTGGACAAACTGACCCCAGACCCTGTAACTGGACAAACTCTCCCCATCCCTCAGACCCTGAAACTGGACAAACTGAACCCATCCCCCAGACCCTGTAACTGGACAAACTGACCCCAACCCCCAGGCCCTGATACTGGACAAACTGACCACACCCCCCATACCCTGTAACTGGACAAACTGACCCCACCCCAGACCCTGAAACTGGACAAACTGACCACACCCCCCATACCCTGAAACTCGACAAACTGACCCCATCCCCCAGACCGTGAAACTAGACAAAATGACCCCACCCCCCAGACACTGTAACTGGACAAACTGACCCTACCCCCCAGACGCTGAAACTAGACAAACAGTCCCCACCCCCCAGACCCTGAAACTGGACAAACTGACCCCATCCCCCAGACCCTGAAACTGGACAGACTGACCCCATCCACCAGACCTAGAAACTGGACAAACTGACCCCACCCCCAGACCATGAAACTGGAAAAAACTGTCCCCACCCCACAGACCCTGTAACTGGACAAACGGACCCCAGACCCTGTAACTGGACAAACTGACCCCATCACTCAGACCCTGTAACTGGACAAACTGACCCAAACACCCAGGCCCTGAAACTGGACAAACTGACCACACCCCCCATACCCTGAAACTCGACAAACTGACCCCATCCCCAGACCGTGAAACTAGACAAAATGACCCCACCCCCCAGACCCTGTAACTGGACAAACTGACTCCAAACCCCAGACCCTGATACTGGACAAACTGACCCCATCCCCCAGACCCTGTAACTGGACAAACTGACCCCATCCCCCACAGCCTGTAACTGGACAAACTGACCCCACCCCAGTCCCTGAAATTGGACACACTGCCCACATCCCCCAGACCCTTTAACTGGACAAACTGACCCTATCCCCCAGACCCTGAAACTGGACAAACTGACCCCATCCCCCAGACACTGTAACTGGACAAACTGACCCCGTCCCTCAGACCCTGAAACTGGAAAAACTGACCCCCATCCCCCAGACCCTGAAACTTGACAAACTGACCCCACCCATAGACCATGTAACTGGAAAAACTGACCCCACCCCCCAGACCCTGTAACTGGACAAACTGACCCTACCCCCCAGACCCTATAACTGGACAAACTGACCACATCCCACAGACTCTGAAACTGGACATGCAGACCACACCACCACAGCCTGAAACTCGACAAACTGACCCCATCCCCCAGACCCCGAAACTGGACAAATTGACCCCACCCTCAGACCCTGAAACTGGACAAACTGACCCCATCCTCCAGACCCTGAAATTGGCCAAACTGACCACACCCTACAGACCCTGATACTGGACAAACTGACCCCATCCCCCAGACCCTGTAACTGGACAGACTGACCCCAGACCCTGTAACTGGACAAAGTGACCCCTTCCCCCAGACCCTGAAACTGGAAAAACTGGCCCCCATCCCCCAGAACCTGAAACTGGACAAACTGACCGCATCCCCCAAACCCTGTAACTGGACAAACTGACCACATCCCTCAGACCCTGAAACTGGAGAACATGACCCCACCCCAGACCCTGTAACTGGACAAACTGACCCCATCCCCCAGACCCTGTAACTGGACAAACTGACCCCATCCCCCAGACCCTGAAACTGGACAGACTGACCCCATCCACCAGACCTTGAAACTGGACAAACTGAACCCATCCTCCAGATCCTGTAACTGGACAAACTGACCCCACCCCCAGACCCTGAAACTTAAAAAAACTGTCCCCACCCCCAGATCCTGTAACTGGACAAACTGACCCCAGACCCTGTAACTGGACAAACTGACCCCATCCCTCAGACCCTGAAACTGGACAAACTGACCCCATCCCCTTGACACTGTAACTGGACAAACTGACCCAATCACCCAGGCCCTGAAACTGGACAAATTGACCACACCTCCCAGACCCTGATACTGGACAAACTGACCCCATCTCCCAGACATTGTTACTGGACAAACGGACCCAATCACCCAGGCCCTGAAACTGGACAAACGACCACACCCCCATACCCTGAAACTGACAAACTGACCCCGTCCCCAAGACCCTGAAACTAGACAAATGACCCCACCCCCCAGACCCTGTAACTGGACAAACTGACCCCAGCCCCCAGACGCTGAAACTGGACACACTTTCCCCTCCCCCCAGACCCTGAAACTGGACAAACTGACCCCATCCCCCAGACCCTGTAACTGGACAAACTGACCCCATCCCCCAGACCCTGAAACTGGACAAACTGACCCTATCCCCCAGACCCTGAAACTGGACAAACTGACCACACTTCGACACTGAAACTGGACAAACTGACCACACCCCCCCAGACCCTGAAACTCGACAAACTGACCCCATCCCCTAGTCCCTGAAACTGGACAACCTGACCCAACCCCCCGACCCTGAAACTGGACGAACTGATCCCATCCCCCAGGTCCTGAAATTGGACAAACTGACCCCAACCCCAGACCCTGTAACTGGACAAACTGACCCAATCACCCAGGCCCTGAAACTTGACAAACTGACCACACCCCCCAGACCCTGAAATCGACAAACTGACCCCATCCCCCAGACCCCGAAACTGGACAAATTGACCCCACCCTCCGACCCTGAAACTGGACAAACTGACCCCATCCTCCAGACCCTGAAATTGGCCAAACTGACCACACCCTACAGACCCTGATACTGGATAAACTGACCCCATCCCCCAGACCTGTAACTGGACAGACTGACCCCAGACCCTGTAACTGGACAAAGTGACCCCTTCCCCCAGACCCTGAAACTGGAAAAACTGGCCCCCATCCCCCAGAACCTGAAACTGGACAAACTGACCGCATCCCCCAAACCCTGTAACTGGACAAACTGACCACATCCCTCAGACCCTGAAACTGGAGAACATGACCCCACCCCCAGACCCTGTAACTGGACAAACTAACCCCATCCCCCAGACCCTGTAACTGGACAAACTGACCCCATCCCCCAGACCCTGAAACTGGACAGACTGACCCCATCCACCAGACCTTGAAACTGGACAAACTGAACCCATCCTCCAGATCCTGTAACTGGACAAACTGACCCCACCCCCAGACCCTGAAACTTAAAAAAACTGTCCCCACCCCCCAGATCCTGTAACTGGACAAACGGACCCCAGACCCTGTAACTGGACAAACTGACCCCATCCCTCAGACCCTGAAACTGGACAAACTGACCCCATCCCCTTGACACTGTAACTGGACAAACTGACCCCAGACCCTGTAACTGGACAAACTGACCCAATCACCCAGGCCCTGAAACTGGACAAATTGACCACACCTCCCAGACCCTGATACTGGACAAACTGACCCCATCTCCCAGACATTGTTACTGGACAAACGGACCCAATCACCCAGGCCCTGAAACTGGACAAACTGACCACACCCCCCATACCCTGAAACTTGACAAACTGACCCCATCCCCAAGACCCTGAAACTAGACAAAATGACCCCACCCCCCAGACCCTGTAACTGGACAAACTGACCCCAGCCCCCAGACGCTGAAACTGGACAAACTTTCCCCACCCCCCAGACCCTGAAACTGGACAAACTGACCCCATCCCCCAGATCCTGTAACTGGACAAACTGACCCCATCCCCCAGACCCTGAAACTGGACAAACTGACCCCATCCCCCAGACCCTGAAACTGGACAAACTGACCACACTTCGACACTGAAACTGGACAAACTGACCACACCCCCCCCCCAGACCCTGAAACTCGACAAACTGACCCCATCCCCTAGTCCCTGAAACTGGACAACCTGACCCAACCCCCCGACCCTGAAACTGGACGAACTGATCCCATCCCCCAGGTCCTGAAATTGGACAAACTGACCCCAACCCCAAATCCTGTAACTGGACAAACTGACCCCATCCCCCTGATGAAACTCGACAAATTGACCCCATCACCTAAACCCTGAAAATGGACAAACTGACCCCATCCCCCAGACTCTGAAACTGGACAAACTGAACTCACCCCCCAGACCTGTAACTGGACAAACTGACCCCAGACACTGTAACTGGACAAACTGATCCCATCCCCCAGACCCTGTAACTGGACAAACTGACCCCACCAGCCAGACCCTGCAACTGGTCAAACTGACCCCATCCCCCAGACCCTGTAACTGGACAAACTGACCCCATCCCCCAGCTCTGTAACTGGACAAACTGACCCCATCCCCCAGACCCTTAAACTGTTAAAACTGACCCCATCCCTCAAACCCTGAAACTGGACAACCTGACCCCATCCCCCAGACCCTGTAACTGGACCAACTGACCCCATCCCCCAGACCCTGAAACTGGACAAACTGACCACACCCCCCATACCCTGAAACTCGACAAACGGACCCCATCCCCCAGACCCTGAAAGTGCACAAACTGACCGCACCCCCCAGACCCTGTAACTTGACAACCTGACCCCACCCCAGACCCTGTATCTGGACAAACTGACCCCATCCCCCAGACCCTGTAACTGGACAAACGGACCCCAGACCCTGTAACTGGACAAACTGACCCCATCCCTCAGACCCTGTAACTGGACAAAAACTGAACCCACCCCCAGACCCTGTAACTGGACAAACTGACCCCATCCCCCAGACCCTGTAACTGGACAAACTGACCCAATCACCCAGGCCCTGAAACTTGACAAACTGACCACACCCCCCAGACCCTGAAATCGACAAACTGACCCCATCCCCCAGACCCTGAAACTGGAAAAACTGACCCCACCCCCAGACCCTGTAACTGGACAAACTGACCCCAGACCCTGAAATTGGACAAACTTACCCCATCCCCCAGACCCTGAATATGGAGAAACTGACCCCATCCCCCAGACCCTGAATATGGAGAAACTGACCCCATCCCCCAGACCCTGAATATGGAGAAACTGACCCCATCCCCCAGACCCTGTAACTGGACAAACTCACCACACCCCCCAGACCCTGAAACTCGACAAACTGACCCCATCCCCAGACCCTGAAACTGGACAAACTGACCCCACCCCCCGACCCTGAAACAGGTCAAACTGACCCCATCCCCCATCCCCCATCCCCTGAAATTGGACTAACTGACCTCACCCCCAGACCCTGTAACTGGACAAGCTGACCCCTCGACCCTGAAACTGGCCAAACTGACCCCATCCCCCAGACCCTGAAACTGTACAAACTGACCCCATCCCTCAGACCTGAAACTGGACAAACTGAACCCATTCCCCAGACCCTGTAGCTGGACAAACTGACCCCTCCCCCCCCCCCAGACCCTGGAACTGGACAAACTGTCCCCACCCCCAGACCCTGTAGCTGGACAAACTGACCCCTCCCCCCCAGACCCTGGAACTAGACACACTGATCCCATCCCCCAGACCCTGTAACTGGACAAACTGACCCCATCCCACAGGCCCATCTTTTTTGGCTTTGTTAAGTATGTGTGTGGGGAGTATTTATGTGCAGCTACAGCTTGTCAGCTCTGCGAGTGTCGATCATGGACCCAACGAATCCCGCACCGTTTATCATGAGAATCGTGGTGTACTACGCGGCACCGGTGCAAGCCCCTCACCGGTAGTGGAATCGGTACAAGTGCAGTGCTGAATTTTCTGCCGTAAAAGTCCATGGATTCTCCATTGACGCCAACAGTGAGGGCTGTATTCTCTGATTTTGAGGCTGTGTCTGGAGAATATGTCTATTCTTACGATGAAAAAGTCAACGCTGCTCCCGCACCGATGCTCCACCCGGTGGAGGCTAGCAGCGGCGCCGAGTAAAACACCGCCCAGTAAAACAGAAATGGCTGGAGAATTGTCGGGCCCGTGGCAGCGCATGTGCGCGGCGACGACCTGCAGTGGTCACGCCATAGAACATGGCGCCGGTCACGCGCGGACCCGGCCTGCAATATAGTGTCCTCCTGTAACCCCCCTCGCCACACTTGGACCGCCCCACACCAGTCCCTTAGCCCCCGCTGAAGCCCCCTCGGCCAGCGGAACGGCTCCCCCCGCCCGACTATGACGGCACTGGACACAATTCGCAGCCGCCACGTGAGGTTGACGAAAACTCAGTGCATAAGTGATCCACGCCATCATGAAGTCGACCCATCGGGCAGAGCATCAGGGGAGGTCCTTCAGGTGACGTCCTGAGGCGGTCCCAACACCAAGCAGCGTACTCACCGATGACGTGTTTTAAAGGGGCGGGGTATCTGAAAACAGGCACCACCCTGATTTTGGCGTCAAAAGGGATTCTCCTCCCGATCGGCGAATGCGATTTCGGCATCGGCAAGCGGAGAATCCATCCCTAAGTCGCAGAATATCATCCTCGATGGAACAAATGGCCTCATACTCTGCTGTACTATTCTATGATTCTGATTCTGAGAATTTTAAATAACTGATTGCTTGCCACTGACTCCCCAACCAGATGAAATAATATGTTCCTAATCATCCCAAAATCCTTCAGATTATTAAAAGGCCTCTATTAATTTCCCATGAGCATTCCCTGCTCCAGTGCAAATAGTCCCAGTATCTCAGGTCTCACCTCATATTTAGGTTCACATTTCATGAATCATCCTGATGAATGTACATCGCACATCCTCTCTGAGTGTCTTCCACAAAAGTGATAAAATTGCATACATTACACCAACTGTAGCCTAGCCATTACTTTGTGCAAGTTTATCATAGGCATTTTTTTCTTGTAATCTACTTTTTATTTGTAAAAACCAAAATGTTATTGATTTTTGTATAGGTATATCTACCTGATTCTCCTTGTTCTTGTATCTTTCCATTAAGTTTATGGACTGAATTTTATATAGCACCTTTTAACGTTAGGAGCAGCGTTAGCTGCTTTAAAGAAGACTTCTTTCCGCCCCTATCTCAAGAGGAAGTCCTACCTTACAGAGCTGCCGGCCCATCTAAAATAGTCCCAGCAGCGCCATTTGGGTGCGATGGCCAGTGCTGGACGACAGGTAGTTCCATCATGTCAAGGATCCCAAGTAAGTCAGGATCTTGACAAGGACGGTTAGGGGGCTGGGGAGAAGGATAAAATGGGAATGATCTGGGGGAGCGGTGGTGAGGGGGTATACCGCCATTGGGCCTAAGGGGCCTTCAAAGAAGGTTCCCTTCGCCTTCCAGGCCTCTCAGCAGCACTTGTAACTAAATCTGCCAAGTTTCCAGTTTGGAAGTTAAGGACCTCAACAGGCCCAAGGATGGGTGGACTGCTCGACACCTTCCTTGCCACCCAGTAAAATTTCAGACAGATAGGGGACAGGTGGCTCGGTGCCAGTCAAGCCACCTGCTGGTATTTGTAAGCCCAATCACATTCGAACTTGCCAACAGGGGAACATAAAATCCAGCCCACATGTTCCCATTCCTTGTTTCCTATCGCAGCTCAATTTTGAGATGACAAAGAACAAAAGTTCATTACATCTCAAGATCAGACAATATTATGACAAGGGAAACCATTCAGTCCAACTTAATTCATCCAACTAAAAAGAACCTACAGTTGCTGCATCTAATTATTTCCTGAACAATCTCACATTATGCATGACTAATTTCCTGATATCTGTCCTGAAATTACCCTTAACTAATTTGAAACCATTAAATGTTGAGCAGTAGTCTATATTAACCCTTTCTATTCCTGTAAGTATTTTATCACCTCCTTTCCATCTTTCATCTTAACTCAGACCCCTGACACAAGGGATCAGCATTGTGACTTTCATGTATACCTTCTGTATATTTGTTGAATATTTCTCAAATATCTTCTGGCAATGTCCTGTCTCTCCGTCAGCAACGGCTCAACAGAGGTGGCGGAATATGGTATTCAGTCAGGAGAGAGTTGCCCTGGGAATCCTGAACATCGACTCTGGGGTCCATGAACTCTCATAGCTTCAGGTTAAACATGGGCAAGGAAACCTCCTGCTTACCACGTACTGGTCACCATCAGCTGATGAATCAGTACTCCTCCATTTTGAACACCACTTGGAGGAAGCACTGAGGGTGGAAAGAGCACAGAATATGCTCTGGGTGGGGGACTTCAATGTCCATCACCAAGAGTGGCTTGGTAGTATTACCACAGACCGAGCTGGCCGGGTCCTAAAGATCATAACTGCTAAACTGGGCTGCAGCAGATGGTGAAGAGGGAACAAGAGGGAAAAACATACTTGACCTCATCCTTACCAATCTGCCTGCTGCAGATGCATCTGTCCATGACAATATCAGCAGAAGTGATCACCACACAGTCCTTGTGGAAACAAAGTCCTCTCTTCACATTGAGGATACGCTCCATCATGTTGTGTTGCACCACCACTGTGCTAAATGGGATAGACTTCGAACAGATCAAGCAACAGACTGGGCATCCATGAGGCGCTGTCGGTCATCAGCAGCAGCACAATTGTATTCACCCACAATCCACAACCTCATCCCCCATTCTACCATTACCACCAAGCCAGGGGATCAACCGCCAGGGAGCATGCAGGGAGCAACATCAGGCATACCAAAAAGTCCACAAATATCCCTGTCCTCAATGATGGAGGAGCCTAGTACATATGTGCAAAAGATTGAGGCATTCGCAACAATCTTCAGCCAGAAGTGCCGAGTGGATGATCCATCTCAGTCTCTTCCGGAGGTCCCCAACAGTCTTCAGCCTATACGATTCACTCCACATGATATCAAGAAACAGCTGAAGGTACTGGATACTGCAAATGCTATGGGTCCTGATATAATTCCGGCAGTAGTACTGAAGGCCAGTTCTCCAGAACCTGCCCCACCCCTAGCCAAGCTGTTCCAGTACAGCTACAATACTGGCTGCAATGTGGAAAATTGTCCAGGTGTGTCCTGTACACAAAAAAACAGGACAAATCCAACCCAGCCAATTACCACCCTATCAGTCTACTCTCCACCACCAGCAAAATGATGGAAGGAGTCATCAACAGTGTTATCAAGCGGTACTTACTTCGCAATAACCTGCTCACAGATGCTCAGAATGGGTTCCACCAGTGTCACTCAGCTCCTAACCTCATTACAGCCTTGGTTCAAACATGGACAAAAGAGCTGAATGCCAGAGGTGAGGCGAGAGTGACTGTCCTTGACATCAAGGCAGCATTTGACTGAGTATGGCATCAAGGAGCCCTAGGAGCCCAAGGAGCTGGTGCTGGTCCTGACAAGTATGTACCTGACACGGTGAACCTCATGGTTGGTCAAAGGGCTAACTCTTTAAAGGAGTTGCCGTCAAAGTCCATCGGATGGCCACCCTCCCACCAACAATGCAAGACTGGCCCACCCCACTGTCACAAGATCTCCTCCCCCCCCCCAACAGAGACTCCCTAATTAAAGAAACCTGCCCAGCAACCCCCTAAATAAAGAGACCTGCCCAGAGATGGCACAGTGGGTGGCACAGCGGCACAGTGGTCAGCACTTCAAACCTGGCAATCAAGGCAAAAGAAAAATTGAAAAATGTGATTATTATGCTCATTCATCAGCATCAGATACAATTAAGATTCATTATGCAGAGGTCCCATACAGCCCAGCATTTGACTGAGTATGGCAACAAGGAGCCCTAGGAGCCCAAGGAGCCCAAGGGCAGGTCAATGGGAATCGGGGAAAACTCTCCGCTGGTTGGAGTCATACCTGGCACAAAGGAAAATAGTTGTGGTGGTTGGAGGTCAATCAACTCAGCTCCAGGACATCACTTCAGGAGTTCCTCAGGGTAGTGTCCTCGGCCCAACCATCTTCAGCTGCTTCATCACTGACCTCCCTTTCATCAGAAGGTCAGAAGTGAGGATGTTTGCGGATGACTGTACAATGTTCAGCACCATTCGTGACTCCTCAGATAATGAAGCAGTCCACGTCCAAATGCAGCAAGATCTGGTCAATATCCAGGCTTGGGCTGACAAGTGGCAAGTTACGTTCGGCCGCACAAGTGCCAAGCAATGACAATCTCCTACAAGAGGGGATCTAACCATTGCCCTTTGACATTCAATGGCATTACCATTGCTGAATCCCCCACAATCAACATCCTGGGGACTACCATTGAAAATGAACTGGACTAATCATGTTAATACTGTGGCTACCAGGGCAGGTCAAAGGCTAGGGATCCTACGGCAAGTAACTCACCTCCTGACTAGCCAAAGCCTGTGCACCATCTACAAGGCACATATCAGGAGTGTAATGGAATACTTTCCACTTGCCTGGATGAGTGCAGCTCCAACAACACTCAAGAAGTTTGACACCATTCTGGACAAAGCAGCCCGCTTGATTGCTCCTCCTTCCACAAACATTCAAACCCTCCAACACCGACGAACAGTGGCAGCTGCGTGCACCATCTACAAGAGGCACAGCAGTACCTCACCAAGGTTCCTTAGGGAACACATTCCAAACCCACAACAACTACCATCTAGAAGGACAAGAGCAGCAGATACCTGGGAACCCCACCACTTGCAGGTTCCCCTCCAAGTCACTCACCACCCTGACTTGGAAATATATCTCCGTTCCTTCCCTGTCGCTGGGGCAACATCCTGGAACTCCCTCCCGAACAGCATAGTGTGTGTACCTGCACTTCAAGGACTGCAGCGGTTCAAGAAGGCAACTCACCACCACTTCTGAAGGGCAACTGGGGATGGACAATAAATATTGGCCAACCAGCGCACCCACATCCCATAAGTGAATTTAATAAATCCTTCAGGTGAATTATCAATAAACACACAGACAAGGTGCTGGGAGATTGTCCTTTCTTCAATACATGTTTCCACATGGACATGTGTAAATACATTCGCTATGAGATTTACATTGTTCTGTTTGATTTAGCACTCTGGAGTTTGATTATGATTTTCTTTGACTTTAATTCTGCTTATTTGACTGTATAGTTCAACATTATATTAGCCTTGCTGATGGTTGCTCTGCATTAGTTTGCATATTGAGAATTATTTTCACTACGATTCCCAGATCACTTTCAATATTTTCTTTAGTTGTTTCAATACTATTTCGAAGAGTATGTTTGCTTGTCACCCATATTTATTTCCAATGCGCAATGAGGGAACATTGGCAGTCAATTAAGATCTATCATTTGGATCTCACAGCAGTTAAAGACAAGAGTTGCATAAGTACAAGTGTATGAGAAGGATACTTGCTTTCCCTTTGGGCCGAGGAATGTATATGAAGCATATGAAAAGTGAAACTTACTTAACAAACACATCAACTCATAGTCGCGAATGTTCAGGTTACAGCATAGTTCAAGTATTGTATGGAATCAGCAAAACTTTACATCACAGAATTATTCTCAACCTTGTGGGACCTCTCCCAAATGTAATTAATGACTAAAGCCTCATCAGGATGTTCAAAAGCAAAGGTATTAGAGCAGAATCATACTTAATGAGATTCTTGAATTTTTACAGCTGTATGGGACCTCTGCATAATGAATCTTAATTGTATCTGATGCTGATGAATGAGCATAATAATCACATTTTTCAATTTTTCTTTTGCCTTGATTGCCAGGTTTGAAGTGCTGACCACTGTGCCGCTGTGCCACCCACTGTGCCATCTCTGGGCAGGTCTCTTTATTTAGGGGGTTGCTGGGCAGGTTTCTTTAATTAGGGGGTCTCTGTTGGGGGTGGGGGGGGGGGGGAGGAGATCTTGTGACGGTGGGGTGGGTCAGTCTTGCATTGTTGGTGGGAGGGTGGCCATCCGATGGACTTTGACGGCAACTCCTTTAAAGAGTTAGCCCTTTGACCAACCATGAGGTTCACCGCGTCAGGTACATACTTGTCAGGACCAGCACCATTTTCGCCCATTTGATTCACGCCCAGAGGACCGGAAACTCACGAGGGCCTGGAGAATATGGTGCCCCGCCTGGTAATAGGAAGCAAATGGGTCTTTATGATCTGGGCGTGGCCCTATATTTTCCTAACGCTAAATTCTCGGACGCATCGGGATCTTCACTCAAGGTGGCGTGCGGCAGAGAATCCAGTCCATAGTTTTGTTAAAAAGAAGGATAATATACTTTGGGGGAGGTGTTCTAAAAGACGTCATCAGATGAGATTTGCGAATATATGACGTAGATATTGATGTACCACTGACATCATCCATCGTATGTTAGATTCTCTCAAGATAAACATTATGCATAGGAGCCATATGCCTACTTTGTAACCTGTTTAGAATCAGTACTAATAAACAAGTGCTAAGCACATCCAGAGCGTGTCTACACTCTGTAGACTAACACAAAGATAGAAGAAAGAACAGTTAATATTAATTATCAGTTAAAAAGAAGCTGGGCCGGGATTCGCCCCTACCCGGCGGGGTGGAGGGTCCCGGCGTAGCGGAGTGGGGCCAACCACTCCGGCTTCGGACCTCCCCAAAGGTGCGGAATTCTCGATACCTTTAGGGGCTAGACCCGCGCCGGAGTGGTCGGCGCCACGCCGACTGACGTCACCACCGGCGCATGCGCGGTAGGGGGGTCTATTCCGCCTCCGCCATGGTGGAGGCCGTGGCGGAAGAAAAATAGTGCCCCCACGGCACTGGCCCGCCCGCCGATTGGTGGGCCCCGATCGCGGGCCAGGCCACCGTTCGGGCACCCCCTGGGGTCCGATCGCCCCGCACCCCTCCAGGACCCCGGGGGCCTGCTCGCGCCGCCAATCCCGCCGGCGTCAGAGGTGCCCCAATTCCTGCCGGCGGGAGAAGCCTGTCAGCGGCGGGACTTTAGCCCATCGCAGGCTGGAGAATCACTGCAGGGGGCACACCGATCGGCGCGGTGTGATTCCCGCTCCCGCCAATTCCCGGGTGGCGGAGAATTCGGCCACGGCGGGGGCGTGATTTACGCCGGCCCTGGGCGATTCCCCAGCCCTGCGGGGGTCGGAGAATTCCGCCCCATATGTTTCCATACGATGAAATGAGTGAATTCACATTTGTGGTGCAGGACTGTACTACTTCCATTAAAATGATTTTAGTGTAGCTTAATTTCCCCAACATGCTGTGAAATTTTGTTCTGTTCAGTCATTACCACTCGGTGTCATACGTTTATTTCTTTGTGAATTTCTGCAGATTTTGCTGTGAAAAATAATTAGTCGCCAGAACATGAGGTAGTTTGGACTGAATGATTGTTATTCAGAATTATGCTGATTATCAAATATAGGCTTTTCTGCACTGGTTTGCTGGGGGCTGGTTTAGCTCAGTTGGCTGGTCAGCTGGTTTATGATGCAGAATACAGCCAACAGCGTGGGTTCAATTCCTGTACCAGCTGAGGTTATTCATGAAGGCTCATTGTCTGAGGTGGGGTGATCCTCAGGTTAAATCACCACCAGTCAGCTCTCCCCCTTACAGAGCCTATGGTCACCTGGGACTGCAGGAACTTTACTTACTGTTATTTATTGTTTTTAAGCAAGGATTCATTAAAATCTGAATCAAATAATTTATATGAACTCAGAAAATGAACTCAGCATAATAAATGTATCCACATTTAGAGCTTCACATTAAATCATCAAAACCATTCTTGATTTTTAATGTCTCTGAGTATTAAAATTTCCAGCTACTAATTAACAAACGCTATAATGGAACTTGAAGATGCCTACTTCACTGATAAAGAGGCGACTTGAAAGTACAGTGTAACAGGAGTAAAAAGCACTTAAATTAATCAACAAATATCCCTAATTAACTAATGTATTGAATCTCACCATTGCTTTGCACTATTTGGTCTTTTAATCGAAACAAAAATGTATTATTCGTCAAATTTAGTTCATTGAGAGCAAACCGAAAATTTGAATTTAAACCTTACTAATGGAAAGCAAGATAATAATTGAGAAATAATCTCCTGATTATCTAGTCCATTAACTGTGCTTAGCCATTTTTTTGAGTGTTCCATTGGATCAAAGAAAAGAAATAAGCTATAATTTAGTTTTAATATGCACTGCATCAGTATGCACTGCACATATCAAAGACTGTATAAGATCTTTCGCACATTTTCTATAAAGCCTTAGAAAATCGCCAAATTTTGAAACAAAAACAGAATGAGAGAAAAAGTTGACAGGTCTGGCAGCATCTGTAGGGAGAGAAAACAGAGTTAATGTTTTAAGTAAGTTTGACTCTTCATCAGAACTAAAAGAGAAGGAAAATCTGTTGGATGTTATACCATAGATGGAATACTGTGCGTCACTTGTGCTAGATGGTGGTGCATCTGGCAACACAGTGGGGATGGAGGAGGACACCTTCTCCCAGTGGCCGTCAAGAAGACCTGTCTGGGATATCGTAGACGTCTATACACATGTGCACCCGTGCTGTGACAGATGCCCTATTTGCCTGGGCAGCGGACCATTTAAACCTCAATCTGGACCAAGCCTGAGCAGCGGGATGGCATGCCCCAAGTCCAGGAAGTGATAGATAGGACACATATCCCCCTACGAGCGCCAGCTCATCCGGGGATCCGCTTCATCAATAGGATGGGATTCCATTCCCTGAATGTGCAGTTGGTGTGTGACCGCCAGCTGCACATAATGCAGGTCTGTGCACGATACCCGGGCAGCACACACGGTTCCTACATCTTCTTACAAACCTCATCACTCCTGATTTTCCAACAAAGTGGTCTGGCCGCTGGCAGCTCTGGACCCTGACTTACCTCTCCATACGCTCCCCAACAACCCACCCACCCCTTCCAAATGATGCCCCCTTCTCCATAGCCACTCACATTATCCCCTGCCCCTCCTCCCTTCACTCCATCCACCACTCCAGCTCCACCTTCCCCTTCCGAGTGTCCTACCCGAATCACTACTGGGTGTTGGCCCTGAGTTGGCAGTATCAATCGGTCTTGTCCATGGGACGGAGGACGATGATGACTCCTGTTAGATGAGCTTTGGTGCCCTTCATTGTTTGACAAAGTCTGACTCCTGCCTTTAGGATCACATTCCACCTGGGTGATTCCTGCATGTGTGCTGGCCATTCCATCTCATGGGCCCCCATACCCTTTGGGCAGGGAAGGGGTTTGGTGGCGGAGGTTGTGTGGGGGAGGTGTTGTTATGGAGATGGTGAGTGGTAATGAGCCACTTACTGGGTAAGCTGGCCTACAAGACAGCCTTACACTTCTGGCCCCGTTCCCTGCCGGTTCTGAGGGTGACCCTAGGTGGAACATCCAATTGTCCTGGGCACCCTGTCACTCCCCCCCCCCCTTCCCCCCCCCCCCCCCCCCCCCCCCCCAATCTGGTACACCTGCTACACCTTGTCCAGCCCATCCCTCACATTCTTCAGACAGAGAATTGAGGTAGGTCGTAGTTGGTGCAAAGGTGTTTACTCGTGACTATTTACAGTATTGTGCCCTGACCCCTACATCTCCAACATATGTAATGCACTCATGCCAACTTAACTGATGTCTAACTTTCTTATTTGATGTGGCCTACTGTTCCTTCTAGGTCTGACCCAGGACAGCACATCAGACGTGGAGGCGTGTTGCTGTGTATCTCGTTCTCTGACCTGAGATGCCTTTGGTGGCCGTCCTCTGGAGGGCATGGAGCTGGTTGGACCCGGCTGACTTTTGGGTGTCAAAGGTGCCAAGGTGCCACCTTGTTCTGCCCATTGCCCATCAGATGCACCAGTGTCAGGTGAGGGGGATACAGAAGTGCTGAGGTGTTCCAGCAGTCCCCTGCCGGGGCCCCAGAACTTTCTCCTCCCTTGGGGTGCGTGATGGCCTCCGGCCTACTCCATGGGATGGAGGTGAGGCCGGACTGAGCTCCGGAGGCACCATTGTCACCTGGCACTGCCAGTCCTGGAGGCCCACTCTCGTTTCAACCTCAGCCATGGAGCCCTGAGACTGGGACATGTCCCTCACTGCCTGGGTCATGTTCCTCTGGCACTGTGCCAGGTCTATCTGGGACTGTGCCAGGTACGTCTGTGCCTGGCCCAGATCAGTCAGTGCCCAGCCAATGCTCTAGTTGCCCTCAGCCATGACCCTTTGTGACTGGGCCAAGCTCTGCCATGCCGCATCAATGTCCAAGTGGGCCCAGTACGTGGCTGCCTGTGACTGGGCTCCCCTGTCCTGAACCTCAGCCATCAACCGCACAGTGACACAAGTCTTGTACGTCTTGACCCATAGCTGTGACATTTTCACCCAAGGTTTCAGTGTTGGCCAGGGTACCATGCATTGTCGGCACCACCTCCTGCACCTGAAGGCGGTTGGGCTCCTCCAGGTGCTGGAAAGTCACTCACCCCTATCCTGTAAACCCTGGCTCTGTGTCTGCATCTCTACCAGTGATGGGATCATCCTTTACTGAAGCAGGCGACAGCTGTTTCCTGGCCCTTCGATTGCCCGCACCCATTATTGTCCCTAACTCCACCAGATGTGCTGCAGCATGTGTAATGTGCACACCAGATGGTGACCCAAGAGCCTCTTCACTAATCTGACCCACCGAGGCGATAGTATCTTGGTGCATTGCCGAGGACTGATCCTCCGGGGTATGCTGGAGTTGTGGTTCCAGGTGTGGATGCAGGCAGTTAGATTTTGATTGGCCTTTAGGGGGGAGGGGGGGTGGGGTGGGGAGTTGGGGAGGGTAGTGCGGTGGGGGAAGGAATAGGGAGAGGAATGATACCGGGGCGCAGAGGTGATGACTCACTCAAGCTGACCTAAGGAGGTCATTTATCTATTTCCGACACGGTAAGTCAGTCCACCGGGTGAGACCCACGGCACTCGCCACCACCGCCCAGGCCCGCTTGACGTCTCTGAGTGGCAGCCTCCTTAGCCTCCTGTCCACTCTGGTAAGAGGGTGTCCCGCCCCTTCTCAACCACATCCAACATCCTGTCCAGCTCTGTATCCGCAAACTGGAGGGCAGCTTTTTGTAGGTCCATCTTCCTGGCTGGAATGAGTTTGTGGGGAGTGGAGTGTTTATAAGCAGCTCCAGCTTGCCAAGCTCTCGAGCACCTAAAATGTTCCAGACCCAGCGAATCCGGAGCCGGTGGAAATGCGAATTACTCTAGATTCATATGGGCTGAGAGCTAGTCCACTAGCATGTCCTGAATTGCTCCTAAACTGGCGCTGCCAACGGGAATGTGAACTCCATGCAATTCAGTCCCAGCGTCAACGCAAGAGGTGTGGCCTACTTGAATGGGAACAGAGTCCCGTAACACGCACGATTGGGTGTTTCCTGAGCGGCAAGAAACACCACACTATCGAACAGCCATTCGGGTAAATTGGGGGCGTTAGTGAGGAACATGCGGTCAAAACTGCACTTAGTCCCATTTCCAGAACTCCTCAGTGGAGGATGAGATCGGGATACCATTTTTAATTGGTGTCTCGATCTCTAAACACCCCGACACAATCCCCAATCCTCCCTCCCTATAAGGGGATCCTTGGGCCACCCTGCAACATGTACCCCCGGACCCCGTCCATAGCTTGGGAAAAATGCCAGCTTGGCACCATCAGCCTGGCAGTGCTCTTGCCAGTTGGCATTGCCACTTGGGTACCATCAGGCTGGCACCCAAGTGGCATTGCCAGGGCCAATGCCAGGGCGAGAGTGCCAGGTTAGCACCAGCTGTGGCAGGGGTGCTACTCTGTCCAGAGGACAAGCACCAGGGGGCCTCCAATCCCCTGGGAGACCCCCACGAGTGCCATTCCCTCTGGTCCCCGTTTATGGAGACCAGCACTGAATGGCACAAACCTAAGATCTCCCAGGCAAGAGGGTTAGATCCCATGCCTTGGGTAGATTGTGAGAGTGCATACTAGGATGAGACTAGCTGTCTCACCTTAGTATGCAGATTTGCTGAAAACTGATCCCACCCATAATAGCCGGGATTCACATTGTGATGTTTCATGAGATTGCGTCAGATCTCGCGAGACGTGGTGAGCCAGGTAGACCCTGGAAGAGGGATCACCAAGCATCTACCAGCCACACATCACTGCCTTCCGGGTGCATCACGGCTGGTAGATCTCACCCTTAGTCTATCAGTGCAAAACTGAACTGCCAATCACATCTCTAAAAATGAATCTTCTCGGGGCTGCAGCAGGAAACTCCCATAGTACCTGTTTCAAACAAGTGTTTTATAAACGCATTGAGTGAATGTATTGTGTTGGAATGGAAAAAGGTAATCAAAACAATCAAAATTCTAGTATAGTACTGTCAATGATTTGTTTACTGTGCACATTGCAGCAGTGGGAACATGCTGAATAAAATATATTGCATGATGAGATGTTAGTGCACATTCATTGGAGGTGTAAGTATTGAAGCACAAAAGATCAACATCAGCTAAAACAAATGTAGGAAAGTTCACGTAAAGTCTGGGAAACAGGGGGTACAGCTGATGAAACATGCAGGCAGCCACACAGCAGTGATAAGAAAGGATATCAAAGGAGGAAAATGTGCATTTTAGACTTGAACTATGAGTATTCTCCATTGAGGAAGATCAGGCTGGCTGAATTTCCTACGGCTTGCATATTACAGCACCCAAAGGGAGTTGGGACCAGTTGGATCCAGCAAGTAAATGTGTTTTATAGCATTGCTTATGGATCACGAAGAATAGGAGTGCTCCCAGAAGCTCCTCAAAAATGATTGGCTCACATTCCACCCCACTCCACCCACACCAACTCACAAAGTTTCCAGCTTCTCCCGTCCATCTACCCCCACTCCCTCCCAATCCGGTGTCCTTCCCATTCTACTCCCACACCCCCACAAACCTGAAATGCTGCTGGTCCACGCTCCCTCTTGATTGTCATCCAACCACTCCCGCATATACCCCACCAAATCACGGTAGCATGGTGGTTAGCATCAATGCTTCACAGCTCCAGGGTCCCAGGTTCGATTCCCGGCTGGGTCACTGTCTGTGTGGAGTCTGCACGTCCTCCCCGTGTGTGCGTGGGTTTCCTCCGGGTGCTCCGGTTTCCTCCCACAGTCCAAAGATATGCGGGTTAGGTGGATTGGCCATGCTAAATTGCCCGTAGTGTAAGGTTAATGGGGGGATTGTTGGGATACGGGTTACGTGGGTTTAAGTGGGGTGATCATTGCTCGGCACAACATCGAGGGCCGAAGGGCCTGTTCTGTGCTGTACTGTTCTATTCTAACTTGCAATATTTCCCAGTAACTGGGAACCTTTTCCCAATGGTCCACAGCTGTGGCCTTCCGACACTGGCTTCCCATTTCCATAGAATTCCTACAGTTCAGGAGGAGGCTATTCGGCCCATTAAGTCTACACTGACCCACTGAAAGAACACCCTACCTAGGCCCACTCCCTCGACCTATTCCCGTAACCCGACCTAACCTGCACATCTTTGAACTGTGGGAGAAAACTGGAGCACCCGAAGGAAACCTACACAGACACAGGGACAATGTGCCAATTCCACAGTCACCTAAAGCTGCCCCCTGGTCCCTGGCACTGTGAGGTGGCACTATGCTTGCCCTTTCATCAACTATCCAGATGGAAGGTGGAGTAGAAACTACAAATAATGACACCCTACCGTTCAATTTGTATTGTCCCCACAAATACATGGCTCCACTCCTCCCTGCTGCCCAGTATCATTTTGATTACAGTGCCCTCCTTTTCTTCAGGTAAGATTGCCTTACAACAGAGTGTAATTAGATGCCCTCTTTTCTTACTGCTATAACGTATCGCTACCTCGTTGATTTTAAGACTTATCACAGTTGAAGTTTGAAATTATTTGTAGGTAGCCATATTTGTTTTGACATGTGTTACTCCCAGCTGATGTTACACCTGGGCAGTCAGGCCCCACGAACCTTGACTCGATAACTTTGTTTTGTTTAGATGAACAGAGTCACAAGACTGCCGATTAAACTTGAAGCAACGAATAAAACATTTCTTATAGAATTTACAGTGCAGAAGGAGGCCATTCGGCCCAATTAAGTCTGCACCGGCTCTTGGAAAGAGCACCCTACCCAAGCCCACACCTCCACCCTATTCCCATAACCCAGTACCCCACCCAACACTAAGGGCAATTTTGGACACTAAGGGCAATTTAGCATGGCCAATTAACATAACCTGCACATCTTTGGACTGTGGGAGGAAACCGGAGCACCCGGAGGAAACCCACGCACACACAGGGAGAACATACAGGCTCCGCACAAACAGTGATCCAAGCCAGGAATCGAACCTGGGACCCTGGAGCTGTGAAGCAATTGTGCTAACCACAATGCTACCGTGCTGCCCTAAAACAAGAAAAGAATAACAATATTACAATAACAATATTACATTACTCCTTCATCCCAGCTGTAGCTTTACAGAGATACACAGATTTGTAAGGATAACACAAGTTCTAAAATGTATCGTGGGTGGGCTTCTCCATCAGCTGATGCCAGAATCGCAAAACGATATGCAGAGAATTGATTCTGATGGCAAAATTGTGGCAGGCGGCAGATTCATGCCAAATCGCAATTCTGCAGTGCCTCGACAGCAGTGTCAATATGTTCCACTCTGCACTTACAGTAAGTGCTGTTCGTATGTCATTGATGAGCCTGACCCGACATTCTTCGGGGCCTCCACACTACACCGCCTCCACTGGGGCAATTCCCAACGGCGATGTTCACTTGTGCATTTAAAAAATCAAGAAACATGATGAGGGAGAGAGAGGAGGTAGGATAAGCAGAGGCTTGACTGTGGGCTGCCGGTCCTGACACTGGTTGGCTGGGGTGGGGAGGGTCTGGGGGGGGGAAATGACAGGAAAATGGGCCATGGGGCTGGGATGACCCGCCATGGGACCGGGTGTCCAGGCACGGACCACCAATTCCACGGTCTGCAAGGCAACCATCTTGTTGCGTACCCCACTGATCACCCATCATGGCCACTGGTCTGCAGAGTGCCAGTGGCCTTATGGGTGCCCCCACCCACCACCTCTACATCCCATCCTCCGCCACACCACTGCCACCCCCCCCCCCCCCACCCAACCGGCCACCACCTGCCGATGGGAATACACGACCAGCCCAAGGCAAAGACCACAGTCGCCCCTACAGGGTAGTGCTGGAAGGGGGACGCAAAGTGTACTGCTGGCAAGGGCAGCGCCAGCCGCTGGCAACAAGGACAATGCCAAGGCCAGAGGCCACGCAGTACTGGCCATCGACGGGGCCTGGGGTGCGGGAATGTGGGGGTGGACATGCGGGCAGGGTCCGCAGTGCTAATCGGGGCCACCATTGTAGCCCAGCGGACCTGGTTGGTAACATCAGGCAGAGACAGCAGAGGCTACGCACAGACTCAAGCAAAGCCTGGTAAAGTCCGTCCAGGTTCTGAGGACTGTCATGGCTCCTGCATGAAAATGCTTGACTTCTTCCATGGAGAAAGTGGCAATTGCCATGGAGAACCTGGTCTGACAGAATACTCAGTAACGGCTGCTGGATATGTGCTAGGACCTCCACTCCATTATGCCAGGCATGGATGCAATGCAGCAGCATCAAGGCGAGTGGGAATTCTAGCAGGCCTGAGCGCTCCAGGTTTTGGACGACTGAAGGAGAACCATAAAAGTCATCTCAGTCAACGGGGCATAGCAGTTAGCAGAGTGACGCCACATCATGTTGGGGCTGCATCTAGGCATAGAGATAGGAAAAGGAAGATCAAGAAATCATAACAGTAGCAAGATGATAAAGATGGCTAATCATTGTACATATGAAACACACTTGAAAATATATGTTCAATTTTACTTTAATCATGCAAGTTGTATTTTCATTATTCTGCTACTTGCTGTAATGGTTGTGTATATTTACGGGTATTGCACTTCATTCCCAATCGGTCTTGGATGATGCTGGCCTTTGGATACATCAATTACTGTGTCACATAGCCAGTGGTGGCATCTCTGAGTATCCTGACATGTGTAGGTTTCCACCTTGGCATCATTTGTAAAGTAACTGCTCTGGAACACAGTTGGCAACTGAAGAGGTAGTGTCCACCCAGTTATCATCCCAATGAGGTTGTAACCTTACTAGCTTCTACAGCCGAATCATTGCATGTCTTGCTGGTGTCAGGAGTTATTTTTAACCCAAAGGGTTGTGAATCTATGGAATTCCTTGCCCAGTGAAGCAGTTGAGGCTCCTTCATTACATGTTTTTAAGGTAAAGATAGATAGTTTTTTGAAGAATAAAGGGATTAAGGGTTATGGTGTTCGGGCCGGAAAGTGGAGCTGAGTCCACAAAAGATCAGCCATGATCTAATTGGATGGCGGAGCAGGCTCGAGGGGCCAGATGGCCTACTCCTGCTCCTAGTTCTTATGTTCTTATGTTCTTATTATGTTCTTAAGGGACTTGGGCATCACTGGCTAGGTCAGCATTTATTGTCCATCTCAATTTTCCCATGAGAGAGTGGTGGTGAGCTACTTTCCTGAACCGCTGCCGTGCATGTGCTGTAGGTACACCTGTAGTGCTGTTAGGAAGGGAGTTCCGGGATTTTGACCAGCGACGGTAAAGGAATGGCAATATATTTCCAAGTCAGGATGGTGAGTGAGTTGGAAAGGAATTTCCAAGTGGTGGTCATGGAGTTATAGAGTCATAGATGTGTACTGCAGAGGAAAAAAAGGCCCTTAGGCTCATTGTTTCTGCACCAGTCAAAAACAACCACCTAACTATTCTAATCCCATTTTTCAGAACCTGGCCCATAAGGCCTTGTATGCCCTCGGATTGCAAGTGCACATCTCAACACTTCTTAAATGTTATGAGGTTCTTGCCTCCGCCACCCTTTCAGGCAGTGAGTTCCAGATTCCCACCACCATCTGGGTGAAAATGTTTTTTCTCACATCCCCTCTAAACTTCCTGCCCCTTACCTTAAATCTGGTCATTGATTCCTTCATCAAGGGAAAAGGGTTTCTTCCTGTCTACTTTATCTATGCCCTTGTAATTTTCTTTTTTTTTAAAAAATAAATTTAGAATATCCAATTAATTTTTTCCAATTAAGGGGCAATTTAGCATGTTCAATCCACCTGCCCTGCACATCTTTGAGTTGTGGGGGCGAAACCCACGCAGACACGGGGAGAATGTGCAAACTCCACACGGACAGTGACCCAGAGCCAGGATCGAACCTGGGACCTCGGCGCCGAGAGGCTGCAGGGCTAACCCACTGCGCCACCGTGCTGCCCCCTTGTCCTTGTAATTTTAAACATTTCAATCAGTGTCCTCTGCATAAGATAAACAACCCCTGTTTATCCAATCTCTCTTCATAACCAAGGGCAAGATTTTCTGATCGCTGGGCCTACAGTGACCGAAGAATCCCGCCTGAGGTCAATGGACTTCTCCATTGTCCGCATCTCGCCGGTGGTGTTCTTGCGGCTGGCAGGGTGGAAGAATCCAGCCTTAAAGTCTCCAGCCCAGACACCATCCTGGTAAATCTCCTCTGCACCATTTCAAGTGCTACCACAGCCCTCCTATAATGTGGATTCCAGAACTGCATACAGCACTCAAACTGTGACCTAACCAACGTTTTATACAGTACCAGCATAACCTCCCTACTTTTAAATTCTGTGCCACTGCTAATAAAGGCAAGTATACCATATGCTTTCTTAACCACTTTATCCACCTGCCCTGCTATCTTGGTGTACATGCACACCAAAGTCCCTCAGTGCTTCCTAGGTCCTGTCATTCATCGTGTATTCCCTTGCCTGTGATGTTCCCATATACTTGCTGCCCTTGTCCTTCTAGATGCTAGTGGTCATGGGTTTGGAATGTGCTGCCGAAACAGCCTTGCTGAGTTTCAACAATATACTTTGTAGATGGTACACACTGCTGTCACTATGAGTCAGTGGTGGAGGGAGTGAATGTTCGTGGAAGGGGTGCCAATCAAATGGGCTGCTTTGTCCTGCTCGATTATTCTTGGCACTGCACTCAATGAGGCAAGTGGGGAGTATTCCATCACAGTACTGACTTGTGCCTTGTAGATGTTGGACAGGCTTTGAGGAGCCAGGAGGTGAGTTACTTGTGGCAAGATTCCTAGCCTCTAACCTTCCCTTGTAACCACAATATTTATATGGCTAGCCCAGTTAAGTTTCTGGTCAATGGTAACCCCCAGGATGTTGATAGTGAGGAATTCAGTGAGGTTAATGCCATTGACTGTCAAGGGGCGATGGTTAAATTCTCCTTTGTTGGAGATGGTCATTGCCTGGCATTTATGTGGTGCAAATATTACTTGCCATTTGTCAGCCCAAGCCTGGATGTGGTCCAGATCTTGCTGCATATTGACATGGATTGTTTCAGTGTGTGAGGAGTCGCGAATGATGCTGAACATTGTCCAACCGGCAAACATCCCCACTTCTGAACTTATGATGGAGGAAGATCATTGACAAAAGCAAATTACTGCGGATTCTGGAATCTGAAAGCAAAGAGAAAATGCTGGAAAATCTCAGCAGGTCTGACAGCATCTGTAGGGAGAGGAAAGAGCTAACATTTCGAGTCCAGATGACCCTTTGACCCTTTGACAGCCGTGCTGCCCTGTCCCCATGTGCAGACCTCCAGACGTGGCCTCATCAGAGAGGTGTAACTTGGGGGGGCTGGTTGCCACTGTCGCCACTCCATGGGACAAGTCTGGCTTGGCACCTGTCATGTTAAGCGCAGTAAGATAACACGGGCTGCAAATGGATGCAGCTTTACCTGAGAGATACTCCACACCGTGAAGTTAGTTCAATATGATGTATTGAACCTGTCACACAGTTAGCTCAATCCTCTGTGAGTTCGACTCTCAGCTAACCTAGTGTGAATAATCTGTCTGAGTGAACCAGACGAGCTCTTAGCCACATGCTGTAGGAGTTATATGATATGTACATCCTAACTCACACTGTAAATGTCGCCAGTGGAAAGAGGTGGAATGTGAGTGCCTCATGCCTTTTATAGTGGGAAACCACCCCCAAGTGTTCTGCCTGCTGATTGGTTATGTCCTGTTCTCTGTATTCATTAGCTGCCTGTTTGTATCTCATTATGTGCATGTCTGCATATCATGACAGCACCCAGTGCCCCCTCCTCCTGGTTGGTGCCCGTAGGACTCTGGGGTGCACCTTGGGATGGAGGGGCAGCTGGTTTGAGCCCTGGCTGCCCCTGCATCATCTGGCTCTGCCAGCCCTAGTGGTTCCCCATGGTCTGCGCTCTCATGTTGATGCCTTCAGCGATGCTCCTCAGTGACTGAGACATGCTCTGCAGGGCCTAGCCATGCACACCTGCAACTGGGACAAGCTCCGCAGCACCTCGGCTATGCCCATCTGAGAGAGGATCATTTCCTGCAGAACCTCATCAAGGTCGGCCTGGTGCTGGGTGACATCCTTCAGCGAGTCGGACATTCTGGCGAGACCCTCAGCCATAGCCATCATGAACTGCACAACGCCTTGGACATCTTCGCTCATGGTTCCAACATCATGCACCAGGCTCTCCGCTGTGGTCGCCATCCTAGCAGTGTTGGCCTCGGTGCCACTCATTGCGGCTGCCATCTCCTGCACCCCTAGCCTCTGGGACTCCTCCAAGCGGCTATGGATTGGCTGGAGTGATGCTGACATCTCCCTCTGACTGACCCGGCTGCTTCCTATCATCGCACATCAGCTCTGACTACCTTTGTACCGCATGCTCAGCATCAGGCAGGGACCCAGCAGGTCCTGGGATCCAGCAGCCCTCTGTCTGCTGTCTCACCAGGTGGTTCCTGCCTCCACCTGATGCACATCATCAGCGGTGTGGTGCGCATCAGATTATGTCCCCGAAGCCTGTTCACTAACATGTCCCACTGAGTTGCGTGTGTCTGCGCTGGTGGAGGGTGGGGATGACAGCTGTACCACGGCTATAACAGTTGCATCCTCGGAGCTCTCCTCCAAGGTGTTCTCCTTGGAGTCAGGAGAGGGTGCCGCCCGGGATGGGCCAGCGCCGACGGCTGGCGGACCTGTGGGCGAATGGACATGTGGTCAGTGGGAGGGATGGGTCAGTCAGTCAGTAAGGCAATAACAACTCACGTTTGACAACTCCCCCTGGGTGGAGCCCGGTGGTTCCCCACCTCTGCTGTGTCCGCCAGCCTCCGCATTGGTTACCGATCTGTCCTCGGCCACCCCATTCACCTCCAGAGCATGCTCTTCGAAGGTGGTGAGGATTATTATGTCCGGCACTCATCTGCCGGTCTGGGATCTCCCCCGACAGTTATGGGAGAGCTTTCCCTGAGGAGACTCAGAGAGGGCATCATTAGCCACAAGTGTGGTTCACAATGGTGGGAGAGGGGGTGTGAAGGCGGAGTTGGGGGGAGTTTAAGGGGAAGGAGTGTGGAGGCAGAGCTGTGGGTTTCATGGGGAGTTGGGGGGAGGATGCTTCCTTGGGGGCTGGGTGGGGGGGGTACATTGGTGTCTACTCACTCGTGCTGCCCGGTGAAGTTCGTTGACATTTTTCTGGCACTGAAGGCCATTCCCGTTGGTCGTACTGCCTGAGCTGACAGCTGCTGCCACTTCATTCCAGGCATCACCAGCTGCCTTGGGGCTGACTCTCCGAGACTCTCAAGGGAACAGGACATCCCTCCTCGACTCCACGGCGTCTAGCAGCCTCCCCAGGTCAGCATCCCCTAATCTTGGGGCTGGTCTCCTCGGCGCCATTATTGCAAGCTGGCTGGGGTTGAGTGAGCAAGTTCAGCTTAAGTGCTGCTCGACCTTGTTAGCGGGGGTCTGTCAAGCGCGGTCCTGGATAATCAGCTAGCGAGTCTTCATTTGTGACGAGAAGCCCATGAAGCCTCGCTAAGTGGGCCAATTAACGTTGAGTAACATTGCCGGCCTCACTGGGCCGAGCGCGGGGAAGCTCGCGGCAATTCCCGCTCGCTACCACACTTCAAAATTTTTCCGGAGAATTGCGCTCAGTGTTTCCACTGTTTACTTTTTTATTTCACATTTTCAACATCTGAACTTGCGTTTCTTTTTCTGGGGTGGCTCTCTGCCGCACTCAAGATTAGCTAACTCAGCAAAGAATAGGTATGAAAGCTGATACTGTGCCATCCTGGCTTATATATCTCAATACCACCTGATGAAAATGTTTAGCAAACAAGATATTGGGAGAAGCCAGATATATATCTTCAATATGAATGAGTGTTGCCGTGTATGATTTCTAACAGGAGGAGAGGATGGAGGTTTTATTCAAAGCGGTTCTGCGATGCAACATTCACTGATTGTATCAGTGTGTCTGCTTCTGATTTCTCTTATAGTACAGAGATGTTCCGGCAGTGTCGGGAGGCTTGCAGTCAATTGTTAAGGATTGAAATTGAGATTGAGTCTTCAATTTTAACTTTATGAATACCTGACCTTTGAAGTGCCAAAGCCAAATTCAAAACCAATTTCTGAGGAGCAACAGATTCTCAGGTCTAAAATGTATACGGGCCAGTCATATTGTACCTTATTTATGAGGGCTACAATTGATTGACCTTGAAGTGGAAGCAATTTCCATCCAATTCCTTTTCATCCCTGATTATTAACTTGCAATGGTTGGACGTGGATGTCAGCCAAAGAGAAGGAATTGAAATATTTGCAGATGTAGGGTATCGATCATGTTCTATGAAACTTTTATTTATGTTTGTCAAAACGTATCAGCAACTGGTTCAGAACAGCTGATGATTTTGGTTCTTCATATTATTCAGTGATTTTGGGGAGAGGAGGAATCTAACCATACATGAAAAGGAAGAAGGAAATGTTCTTCGAAAAATGTGGTAATTATTTTTAATTAATTGTTTACAATTATTACAATGAGTAACAAACATACTGCTATTTGCCGTGCTTTGATAACATTGCGAAATAATTAATGTATTTTACATTTTTCCTTTGCATTTGTGCTCACAAATCCCTCACTTAATTTCTGTTTCGTGACTATGAAATAAAAAGGTCCATCAGAGACATCCACACTGAACAACATTACAAATATTCAAAGGGTACTCAGTAAATACTGGATGTATTTTCATTTCACTCTGGCCTGTGGAGTAGAATAGGTACAAGAAGATTGGAAAATCTAGGCCAGAGATTTAAAGCCAGATCTTTGCCAATTTAGCCTGGGACAGCAGTCTTCTGGAGGTTTTTTAAGAGCAGCTTAAGTAACTGCAATAAAACTGAGTTCTAGCATCATTGAAATATTACAGACCAATTAAACGAAGCCGAGCACAATTTTGTGTTTGCTTAGGTTGGGTATGTGACCATTGCCAACTGAAGTGGATCAAAAGGATGCCCCATTGAGGGGGGGGGGGGCATGGTGGCACAGTGGTTAGATCTGCTGCCTCACAGTGCCAGGGACTTTCGTTCCATTCCAGCCTTGGGGCACTGTGTTTGTGGAGTTTGAATGTTCTCCCCGTGTCTGCGTGGGTTTCCTCCGGTTGCTCCCATTTCCTGACTCAATCAAAAGATGTGTGGATTAAGTGAATTGGCTATGATAAATTGTCCCTTAGTGTACAGGGATGTGCAGGTTATGTTATGGGGTTATGGGGATGGAGCGCTCATTCGAAGGTTCGGTGCACACTCGATGGGCCAAATGGCCTCCTTCTGCACTGTAGGAATTCAATGTGCAATACCGCTCATATAGGTTACAAGAATTCTTACCCTTCTTATAGAACATAGAACAGTACAGCACAGAACAGGCCCTTCGGACCTTGATGTTGTGCCGAGCATTGTCCGAAACCAAGATCAAGCTATCCCACTCCCTGTCATTCTGGTGTGCTCCATGTGCCTATCCAATAACCGCTTGAAAGTTCCTAAAGTGTCCGACTCCACAATCACAGCAGGCAGTCCATTCTACACCCTAACCACTCTCTGAGTAAAGGACCTATCTCGGACATCCCTCATATATCTCCCACCCTGAATGTTATAGTTATGCCTCCTTGTAACAGCTACATCCACCTGAGGAAATAGCCTCTGAACATCCACTCTATCTATCTCCCTCATCATCTTATAAACCTCTATTAAGTCGCCTCTCATCCTCCTCCGCTCCAAAGAGAAAAGCCCTAGCTCCCTCAACCTTTCCTCATCAGACCTATCCTGCAAACCTGGCAGCATCCTGATAAATCTCCTTTGCACCCTTTCCAATGCTTCCACATCCTTCCTATATTGTCCGGGGCCGAGGGGGGGCGGGGGCGGGGCCGAGGGGGGGGGGGCGAGGGGGGCGGGGCCGAGGGGGGGCGGGGCCGAGGGGGGGCGGACCCGAGGGGGGGGCGGGGGGGGGGGGCGGACCCGGGGGGGGGGGGGGGCGGGGGGAGCGGACCGAGCGGGGGGGGTGGGGGGAGCGGACCGAGCGGGGGGGCGGACCGGGGGGGGCGGACCGAGCGGGGGGGCGGACCGGGGGGGCAGCCCTGGGTGAGGGCGGCCACCGCGCATGCTGAGATTTAACAAGATTTCTGACTTCAGATGAGGTGCAGACCTTGGAGATTCTGCTTGCGCAGACAAAAGAGAGAGTAAGAGTGAGAGATCTGTCGTTCCTCCAATAATAATAATAATCTTTATTAGTGTCACAAGTAGGCTTACATTAACACTGCAATGAAGTTACTGTGAAAATCTTCTAGTTGCCACATTCCGGCGCCTGTTCGGGTACACTGAGGGAGAATTCAGAATGTCCAATTCATCTAATAAGCACAACTTCCGGGACTTGTGGGAGGAAACCGGAGCACCCGGAGGAAACCCATGCAGACACGGGGAGAACGTCCTCACAGACAGTGACCCAAGCTGGGAATTGAACCCAGGACCGTGGCACTGTGAAGCAACACTCTTAACTGATAGAATCCTTTGTTGCTCTTTTCTTTGCTCTTTGTTCGTCACGTAAATCGACATTCACCAGGGAAGCAGTATTGAGTAACTGATGAAGTTGCAGGCCGACAAATATCCAGGTCCTAATGGACTTCATCTTCAAACCCTCTGTTCAACAAGAGAGGGAGGCAAGAAAGGAAATTATCGGCCAGTTAGCTTAACATCTGTCATGGGGAAGGTATTAGAATCAATCATTGAAGTGGTTATAGCTGGGCACTTAGACAAGCTCAAGTTAATTGGGAAGAAGCAGCATGGTTTTATGAAAGAGAAATCATGTTTAACAAATTTATTAGAGTTCTTTGAAAGAGTAACATGTGTTGTTGATGGGGGGGGGGAGCCAATAGAAATACTGTACTTGAATTTCCAGAAAGTATCAAAGGTTATTGCAAAATATAAAAGCCCATGGTGTAGGGGTAACACATTAGCCTGGATTGAAGATCGGCCGGCTGGCAGAAAACAAAAGCTGGAATTCTCCAGTCGTTGCGATTTTCCTGCCAGCAGAGCACCCCCGACAGCTGTTTTTGAGGCGTCATGGGGTGGTTACAATGGGAAATCCCATTGACAATCAGCAGGAAAATAGAATACCGCAGTGTTAATGTAAGCCTACTTGTGACACTAATAAAGATTATTATTATTATTGGAGGAACGACAGATCTCTCACTCTTACTCTCTCTTTTGTCTGCGCAAGCAGAATCTCCAAGGTCTGCACCTCATCTGAAGTCAGAAATCTTGTTAAATCTCATGTCACACACAGAATCCGATGATAGTTATGCATGGTGTTGCTAAATCCTTATTAAGATTATTATAGAAACATCGGTTGGAATTCTGTGTTGCGAGTCCCCCCCACTACCACTGCTAGTGAAGGCGGAGAATTTGGCGTGCAGACAAATCGGCCATTCACTGCAGTGGGACTGGAGAATCATGTAACCGTGAATGGAAGGAGAACTCCGCCCAAAGTAAATAGGAGCAAGAGCCGGCCATTCGACCCTTTGAGCCTGCTCCACCATTCAATATGATCGTGGCTGATCATGTAACTCGACAGCCTATTCCTGCCTTCCCCCCATAGCCTTTAATCCCTTTTGCCCCAAGAGCTATGACTAACTCCTTCTTGAAAACATATCTGGGATTCTCCAATCCGCCAGCTGCATTTTCCTGCATGGCGCGCCACCACCAGCAGTTAGATTCTCCATTCCCGCAGCCAGCCAATGGCGTTTCCCATTGTGGCCACCCCACGCCTTCAGGAAACCTGCGGGCGTGGGTGGACCAAAGGATCCCAACGACGGAGAATTTCACTGATCATGCTTTGGCCTCAACTACTTTCTGTGGTAGTGAATTCCAGAGGCTCACCATTCTCTGGGTGAAGAAATTCCCCCTCATCTCAGTCCTAAACTGTCTACCCCGTATCCTCAGAATGTGCACCCTAGTTTTGGACTCCCCCACCAACGGGAACATCATTCCTGCATCCAACCTGTCTAGTCCTGTTGGAATTGTATAGGTTTCTATGAGATCCCCCTTATTCTTCTGAACTCCAATGAATATAATCCTAAACAACTCAATCTCTCCTCAAATGTCAGTCCCATAATCCCAGTAATCAGTCTGGCAAACCATTGTTTTATTCCCTCTCTAGCAAGAATATCCTTCCTCAGATAAGGACACCACAACTACACACAATATTCCAGGTGTGGCATCACCAAGGCCCTGTATTACTGCAGCAATACATTCCTGCTCCTGTACACAAATTCTCTCGCTATGAAGGCCAACATACCACTTGTCTTCTTCACTGCCTGCTGCACCTGCACGCTGAACTTCAGCGACTGGTGTATGAGGACACCCAGGTCTCATTGCATTTCCTCCTCTCTCAATTTATAGCCATTCAGATAATAATCTGTCTTCCTATTTTTGCTACCAAATTTAATCATATCATAATGCAGCTGCCATGTATTTGCCCACTCACTTAGTTTATCCAATTGCATGAGCTTTAATTTTGAATGAAATGAAAATGGCTATTGTCACAAGTAAGCTTCAAATGAAATTACTGTGAAAAGCCCCTAGTCGCCACATTCCAGCGCCTATTCGGGGAGGCTGGTACGGGAATTGAACCGTGCTGCTGCCCTGCCTTGGTCTGCTTTCAAAGCCAGCAATTTAGCCTTGTGCTAAACCAGCCCCCTTTGCACCCTAATCTCTTATGTGGGACTTTCTTGAAAGCATTCTGAAGGACAAAGTAAGTCACATCCACTGGCGCCCACTTATCAATTCTACTAGTTACATCTTCAAAGAATTCCAGTAGATTTGTCAAGCATGGTTTCCCTTTCATAAATTCACGCTCACTCTGTCCGGTTCTGCCACTGTTTTCCAGTGCTCGGCTATTAGAATTTCCTCCACTACCCACGTCAGACTGACCAGTCTATATTTCCCTATTTTCTCTCTACCTCCCTTTTTAAATAGTGGGGTGATATTAGCTACCCTCCAATCTGTAGGAACTTTTCCAGAGTCTATAAAATCTTGACAGATGACCACCAATGCATCCACTATTTCCAGGGCCACTTCCTTAAGTACTCCATTGATAACTTGATTCAGAATTGTACAGCTTTTTACTTAAATCAAAGGTATTTTACTCTTGGTTAAACTCAACCTTGGAAAGTTTTTGTGAGTTAATGAAAAGGAGATGGGTAACTTCTTGCAAGAGGGTAAATAAACAAAAGTGCCAGTTGAGGTCTAGTTTGAGAGAGTTAAAAAGTCTTAATTGGGCTTTGGCAGAACTGGGGAAGATTACCTTGAGGGCGCACCCTAGTTCTGCCAGATTTGCACTTTGCATTTTCCAATCTGTCATTTTCTGTTGGGGAGGGGAGACAATGGTGAAACCTCTACCTGTCCCCTTTTATCATGTCAATGGGGTGTTGTGGCAATCTAGCAATCTGCCACCAGTTTTCTGCTGGTGTCACTGATGCATCAAATGCAGTATAAATGTCCATCATAGACAATGATTCTGTTATGACCCTTTTGGGGAGGGGGGAGGCAAGGACTGTGCTCCATTCGATTTCCCCCTTACACTGCTGAGTATGAACTCCCCAGTATTTGGATGTGGGATTTCCCCTTAACAAGGGGTAAGAAACTACCCTGTATAAAATCCCTGAGCTGGGTGCAGGTCAGGGAGGGTGGCCCTTTGGGGAGAAGAGTATAGTTGTTTCCGTGATTCTGTGTACACCAGGGGTGGGCAAACTACGGCCCGTGGGCCGCATGCGGCCCGCCAAAGGTCTTTATGCGGCCCAACAAGGGATTTTAAAAAACATTTTTTTTTAATAAGGGGGGGGGGGGGGGGGGGGGGCGAGGGTGGCTGTTGGGTTACTGATATAGGGTGGATACGTTGACTTGAGTAGGGTGATCATTGCTCGGCACAACATGTGTTTCATGTGAAGTTGCTTTTTTTTCTTTAAAAACCTTTCATTTTGGCTATTTTAAATATTAATTATTTTACTTAATATACTATGCGGCCCTTTAAAATTGTGAATTTCTGAATGTGGCCCTTGCACGGAAAAGTTTGCCCACCCCTGGTGTACACCATAATAAGCCAGTCGTTCATTTCTACCCTACCGTGTGTTCCCGTTGCCTCTCCCATGCGGGTTCTACAGATTCTACCCACCCAACTTTGGATTGGGGCTAGGATTGGTGAGGTTTTCTTCTTCGAAATTTGCACAGGCCTAGCAGAACTCTGCCCCCACCCAAGAATTCCAGACCTTAGATTTGTTTTAAAATGCAAAGGTTGCACAAGAGAAACCATGAAGTAAATCAAATGACATTGAACTTTCCAGGCATTCAAGAAGTGGATTTCAATGATAATTATTGATGTAAAATGATGATAGTAAGAGAGATTGCAATTAATGCAAATAATAAAATTAAACTAGTTTAACCCTCGTAGCCAAGTAATTAAGTTGACTGTAATTAATACTGACATTTTCCAGGATGAAGGCACCTGAGCATATATTTTTTTAAAATTTCAGCCCATAGAATTACTACAGTGCTGAAGTAGGCCATTCAGCCCATCGGGTCTGCACTGGCCCTTGGAAAGACTACCCTACCTAGGCCCATGCCTCGACCCTATCCCCGCTACCCAGTAACTCCACCTAACCTTTTGGACACCAAGGGGCAATTTAGCATGGCCAATCCACCTAACCTGCACATCTTTGGACTGTGAGAGGAAACCAGAGCACCCGGAGGAAATCCACGCAGACACGGGGAGAAAGCGCAATCTCCACACAGACAGTCACCCGAGGCCAGAATTGAACCTGGGCTCCTGGCGCTGTGAGGCAGCAGTGCTAACCACTGTACCACCGTGCCGCACACTGGCTGGAATTCTTATAGGAGGATCTCAGTTGGCTGTTCAGTCCAAGGCGATCTGAAGATCCATTTATGCTTCTTTCTGGGGTAGCCAATGAGTTTCTACTCAAGTTATGGTAGTTGATTGAGAAAAACTGCTCAGGAAATTCCATTGCAAATATCTTTAACTGTTTTCAATAGCACCATGTTGAATAAATATTGGTCCATCCAAATTAATCAAATTCTTGCTAATCGATAATGAATTGCTCTTTCTGATAATGAATTATCTCTTGTGTAGAAAGTTAAGAATAGCATTCTCTGAAGGACTACATTCAGTATATTGTTCCAATTTTGCTGTTAAATACTTAATCTACTCAACCATACATGACCCAAAGATTGTCATGTTTCCCATCACAATTTTGGTGTTAGGTTTGCATTACTACAAAAACAATCGCCAGGCAGGAATGTTCCCTTCCAGTCGGGGAACACTTCAGCAGTCAGGACATTCAGCCTCTGATCTTCGGGTAAGCGTTCTCCAAGGCAACCTTCAGGACACACGACAAAGCAGAATCGCCGAGCAGAAACATATGGCCACGTTTCGCACACATGAGTACGGCCTTAACCGGGACCTTGGATTCATGTCGCATTACATTCACCCCCCACCATCTGGCCTGGGCTTGCGAAATCCTACCAACTATCCTGGCTTGAAACAATTCACACCCCTTTAACCTGCTCCATCTGGACTTGTAAAGACTTAATTACCTGCAAAGACTCGCATTCAAAATATCGTCTTGCATTTTTGACATTATCTATATATATGTTTCCGGAACTTACCTCTTCATTCACCTGAGGAAGGAGCAGTGCTCCGAAAGCTAGTGATTCGAAACAAACCTGTTGGACTTTAACCTGGTGTTGTAAGACTTCTTACTGTGTTACAAAAAAGTGATTAACCTTTTGAACTGACCTGTACAAACCAGGCTAGATACGTCTTCAGAATGTATTGCTGGAATGGGGGCATGTCAGCCACAGGTGGCCATAGTTCAACTTTGTTTCTGATTTCCTCAGCTCAAGGGTAGAATCTTCTGCTCTTGCTGAATGGTGAGCTTGGAGGCAGGAAGGGCGTTTACTTGCACAGGATGGTGCCCTCTGGAATCCACTTTTCTGCCTCTACCAGAATTAACATTTGAGCGGGAAGGCCTATGGTCATCCTTACCACCCTACTGCTAATTGAAACCCTTAAGTGGCCAACTAGTGACCGCTCATCCTGCTGCTGCTGGGCTTAACCCAGCTACTGGCACATCTGTATCCATGCTGCATGCAATATATATGACCTGTGCAGGTGTTCCTTCAACCAATGCGATCCCTGATTGAGGGAATGGAACAATCACATCCCTGCCCTTGCTTCTGACCCTCCCCACCCCTCTCCCTGCGAATCTCCACCCCTTGAATTCCCCCACACTTCCACATTACTTAGCTGTAGCTGAGGTCCACTGTGATCCTGGGACTGAAGGAAGTGACCTTCCAGCAACAACCTTAGCCACCCCAGTGGCACAGCTGAGCATAAAAGCTGCTAACCTCTGATTGACCAGCAGTTCTTACTCGGTGGGACTTCCTTCTCTGGGTCTTAACTTCAGGGGGGAGACTTGCCATTGGCTTCAGTACTGCATGATTGGCATGGGGGCATGTGATTTGACAGGCTTTGCAAACAAGAGGCAGAGCAAGTCTCTCACCGGCTGTGTCGCTGGCAAGTGAGGCCCCTGATGCTACAAGATTCCGTTCCAAATATAATTTGTTCTGTAATTTGCTAAAAGTGAAAATTGATAAAGCCATGTCAAGGGCAACACAGCATCTGGAGTTTATTGAACAATGGGACCCACAGTGTGAACTAAGGATTGAAAAAATGCAGAGGAATGGCAGAGAAAGACGTTAAATAAGAATAAAAAAATACTTTGGATTCTGAAAATCTGTAACAAAAATTAAAAATGTTAGAAACGCTCAGCTGATTTGTAGCATCTGTGGAGAGTGAAACAGAGTTAACATTGCAGGCCAATGACGTTGTGATGTTCCTGTCTCCCGCTGGCATCGGGATTGAGGTTCACACCCCATGCTGGCGGGAGGATATGAATGGGTCATTAAGAAAATCCTGAGGGGGAGGCTGAATTGCGTTGCTGTGGGGGAGGGGGGGCCCAGTGGCGGGACCTCGCTATTGGGCTACCCGCTCAAAATTGGCTGCCCGATAGCAGTAATCACTTGGCAATCCCTCAGAATTTTCACCATGCATCGTGAGGCATTGGGAATTGCTTCCTGATTTGTGCTCCCACAGTGAAAGCAGATCAAGTACATCTCAGCTCTGTTGAGAGAACACACAGTCTCCTAAATGCGGAACCATGCCCTACGTCGCTAACTTTCTTCAGCTCTTGTTGGTCGTTCTGGGTGAGTGTGCTTATCACTCACTTGGCTCTGTTTCTCGTTCTAAGCTCTGGAGTCGCCAGGTGCTGTTAAGACACCGCCACAAGTTTCAAGGTGAAGTTCAAAGCAATAAAAACCGTACACCAATTAGTAAGTCCAAACAACTAGCGTTTATTATAATACAATTATAATAACTACCCATGCACACGCTAAAGAATTAAACTTACTCCTACCGCTAAACAACTAATACTTATCTCGAAGGAACTGCGAGGTCAGGGAACAAGGCCTCTTGCTCTGCTCTGGTCTGCAGACTTCAGATTGCTATCAGTTGCCAAGGGTGTCAGGAGTGCCTATGTCTGGTAGCGGTCGTTGTCTTTAGGCACTTACTTGTTGGTGGCTGCTGCTCGACGGCTGTAGAAGAAGACAGGAGCCCGGAGACAGGAGACTGAACGATGTGTGGGACCTTTCTTTTATAGGTCCCAGGGGGTCCACGCCCCTTTGGGCAGACTCCCTTACCTGCTTGGAATCGATTGGGTCTCTTCCCAATCGATATGTTTGAACCCCCCAATCATAGGGCAGTTCCTTGGTTGCTGGGGCGGTTCTTGGGACCTATTGTTTTGGGTTTCTCTGGCGCCACTGGGTCTGGCCTTCCATAGAATGTATCGATTTGTGCTTAACTTGTGTCCATTGTATCTGGGACTCGCACGGTATTGCCTCATTAGTATGTTAACGGGTTTTCTTTCACAGTGCTGTCTGGTCTCTGCAGCAGTCAAAACCGGTTTCTGCAGTCGTCCCAATACACAATCGCCTTGCAAGCTGCTTGCTTTCCAACATGTCCATTTTCCCTGCATTCCTTGCAATCTTCCATTTTGTGTTGGGCAGTGGCCACCCCAGATGGCTACACTCTGATGAAAGATCATTGACCTGAAATGTTAATCCAGTATCTCTCTCCACAGGGAAATACCTGACTTGCTGAATATTTCCAGCATTTTCTGAATTAGAGTCAAATCAGGTAGAGATACAGAATTAAAGAGAGAGAAAGAAAGATTAGATTAGGAAAGGGAGAAAAAAGAGGTACAAGTGCAAGTGAGCAAGAGGTTTTAAATCCTCCAGAAAAGGAATGAGCACAACGGCTTGAATTATTTCCTTCCTGGGCTAAAGAGGTTGATTTACATTATCAACAACATGATCACATTGTTAAAAAGATATTTATGCTGTTACTTACAAATTTTTACTTTCTGTGGGGAATTTAATTTGCGCTTAATGAGCAAATCCGGCTCATAACAGGGAGCATGTGGTCAATATGCAGTTTATGTGTAGGAAAGCGGCATAAATCGATGAGAAAGTTATGGGGAATTTGATATTCATGGTGCATCTCTTCTTTGTCTGAACTTGATGGCCAATTTTCACATTATAATGACGTGCACCGTGTGCTGTAACTTTTCCAGCAGGATTTGGACAATTGATGCTTTCAGACTCTTTGTCATCTTCATATGACTGGAATTCAGAGATTGAGCTTTGAGAAGAAAGGATGATTTATGATCCTCAAGTTGATTTGTCAATAGCGTAGCCTTTGAAAATGCAGGCTGTCACAGCAGGGTGTGTTGAACAATTTTTACTTCACATTTTGTAACACTAATTTCAGCGCTAAACATGCAAGAGCTTATAATGATGGAAGAAGCATCTCATTGTACTTAAGTTCAGTGTTGAAAACATTTGATTGCGAGCAGATCACATCACTCTTTGTACAAAATAACTTAAAGCCGCATTTTCTTCTGATTACTTCTGTTTAAATCAATTCCACTCACCAAACTACAGTTAGTTGACAAAGAATTATTTCTGCTGCAAACCGATTTGTTCTTTATTTCCAGTGTTACCTTTTTCCTGGTGCAGGAGATAGCTAATGCATTTAAATTCCATTTTGTTTTAGAACTAAATTAAAAGTGTTCTGGATGTATTAAGTTGGGAAAGCCAAAGAAATTACATTACCTTCTTGTATTTGCCAGGTCTGCTGCACTTTAACTGTAAGTGGAGTATAATGATGAACTAGTATCAATTTATATGCATTCCATTGGAAATATTAATATTAGGATTGCATATATGTGGATTCATGCCAAAACTAATCCATTGCTTTTTAGAATTTTATGCTGCCCATAACACAGCTAGGTACTTGTAATATATTGTAAATGAACATCATCAAGAATGAATTATGGGGCAGAATTCTCCTCGTGGGTTAAATGGCGGGCGGGGGGCGGGGGGGGGGGGGGGGGGGGGGGGACGAATATGGCAAGAGTACAAAAATCAATTGCATGCCAGTGCGAATTTCCCATGGTATCTTCCACTGGTGCCTGCCATGACGGATTGGGAAACCCTCTGGGGGCCAGCGTGAAAATGATTTGCATCCCGCTGGTGGGATGCAGATGAAGGCTTGAAGAATCTTCCATCCATGCCCGATCCTCCACAGCGGCAGAATGCACTGGGACAAAGCATGTCTGGAATAACATACAGATGTTGGGAATCACCTGAACAATGTCTGGGGCTGCCGCACCTCCCCCCCCCTGTAATTATCTGTAATTGCAGTTCATGGGGCTAATGGACTGCTTGTGCCACAAGGGAGACCTAGAAATATGATTTATACTTGATTTAGAAATTACACAATTCCTAAATTGCAGCATTATCAAAATCTTTCATAAAAACATGAATCTATTTTAATCGATTTTAAACAATTAAGGCTTATATTAAATCATGCATTAAGCCACTATTCACATTCCAATACATCCTTCATTGCTTTTGCTAATTGTCATCTTATCATTGCAGTGAACTGTATATTGCCTCCAGACTTAATGGTGCTCTTGATTCATCTGTAGAGTTATCGCACCATCCATCATCACTAACTCACTACTGAAGAAGATTATTTCATCTTTATTCAAGTTAAAGACAGACAGCAAGGAATAAAATTAAGAGACATTATTCCTTTTACTAATCAAAGGTAAGAAGATACTAACTTTCTTAGGATTGGAAAAGACCATTGACGTCCATCCAAAGGGGAGATGGTGGCATAGAGTTGGTATCATTGGACAGTAATCCAGAGGCCCAGGCCAGTGGTCTGGGAACATGAGTTCAAATCATACCATGGTAAATGATAAAATGTAAATGAAAGAAAGAAGTGGAGCATAAGGCAATCTTTTTAACAGAAGGCAAGCTGCCTCACAGCACCAGCGACCCGGGTTCGATTCCAGCCGTGTGTGACTGTCTGTGTGGTGTTTGTACATTCTCCCCGTGTCTGCATCCGGTTCCCTCCCACAGTCCAAAGATGTGCAGGTTAAATGGATCGGCTATGATAATTTGCCCCTTAATGTCCAAAGATGTGGGATTACAGGGATAGGGTGGGAGATTGGACCCAGGTAGGGCGCTCTTTCCGAGGGCCAGTGCAGACTCGATGGGCCAACTGGTCTCTGTTGGGATTCTATGGCCAGTACCATTGTTTAGGAAATATCATATCCCACAATTCCTTTTTCTTCACAGTGTGCTTTCTTAACTCTCGCTTGAATTTGCTTCTGGACTCCACTCTTTACTGTTCCTTTTGCAGTCCAATCCACACATTCTCATCTTCTGCATTAAGGAGCTAACTCTGAACAGTCTTCACCTTCCCTCTTCTAAGCCTGTGTAGTTGCTCCCTTTTAGAATTTGTGAGTGTGTTAAACATAATGATGTTAATTTTCTCCCTATCCTTTATATTCTTGGGTACTTGTCAGCATCACTTCTGAGCCTACTATTCCTTAATGCACAAATTGCCTACTTTGTGACCGTGCTACTTAACTGGGGTGCCTAATCTTAACGATCAAATTATTGCTCTTCACTGACCCCATTCCAAAACTTGGCTGCATTTCTCATAGTATGGGGACCAGAATTGTAATCAGTACTTTCCTTGGACTTGAACCTGTAAAAAGAGGGACAGATATTTTTATGGGTTTTTTTCCATGGCTTTTGTGATTAACAAGTTTTATTACTTCTGGTGACAACATGTAGAAGGAGGTCACATGTAAGGTCGCTCCTTCTAGAGTCTTTGGTTTTTGGTTCTTTCCAGCTGGTTTCCAGGTGTGATTGGTGGACAGACATGTCCCATTCGAGAGTCTTAGGTGAGAAGACAGCAAAAGGTGCAAGAAAGAATATAATTAAGAAAGGTGGAAGCGGTAGTCCTTCGGAGGTGTGGAACCCAGGGGATCTAAGATGGTGGAGGCATGTTCATGGGGTGGAGCTACACCTATCACAATAGATAAGCTGTCAGAGGTAATGGCTGTTGAATTTGATAAACAGTTCGGCAAGCAATTCGAAACGCATGAGAGGGAAATGATAGAGACCTTCAGAGAGTCGCTGGATGATGCCCTGGTGCCGTTAAAGGAGGCATTGGAAATACGTAGGAGGCAGTGCGGCAGCATGGCAGGGTGTTGAAGGGGGTGGAGGAGATGCTGTTGCGACACAGCGATCAGTTGGCCTCACTAGATGCTGAGCTGCGGAGGATGGAGGAAAGAAATAAGGGCCTGAGAGCGAAGGTCAACGACCTGGAGAATAGGTTGAGGCATCAGAACCTTAGGATTGTGGGGCTGCCTGAGAGGGTCGCAGGTCTGAGGCTGACTGAATACTTTGAGTCGATATTTAGGAAATTGATGGAGGACGAGGACCAGAATCCCGTCATCGAGGTAGATGGGGCTCACCGGTCACCGCGGGTGAAGCCACGGGGTAAAGACCACCGCGAGCAGTGCTAGTGTTTCCACAACTATCGGTCGAAGGATCGGGTCCAAAAGTGGGCCAAGGAAAATCATGAGGTGCGGTAGCAGTATTTGCATATATTTTTTAAAAAAAATTTGTGTACCCAATTCATTTTTTTCCAATTAAAGGGCAATTTAGCGTGTTCAATCCACCTACCTTGCACATCTTTTAGTTGTGGGGGCGAAACCCACGAAAACACGGGGAGAATGTGCAAACTCCACACAGACAGTGACCCAGAGCCGGGATCGGACCTGTGACCTCGGCGCCGTGAGGCAGCAAGGTTAACCCACTGCGCCACTGTGCTGCCCTAGTATCTGCATATATCAGGACTTTGCCGCAGAATTGGCGAGAAGGTGGTCAGCCTTCAATAGGGTGAAGTCAGCACTCTACAAGAGTACCGTTCGGTTTGGCATGGTGTATCCAGTGAGACTGAGGGTCACACACAAGGATAAAGATAATTTATTCAAGATGGCGGAGAAAGCTGAGGCATTTTATTGAAGCTAAAGACTTGGACTGGACTGACAGCTTGTATGGGACTTGGTTGGTGTTTGGGAATGGTCTGTATGGGGATGTTGCAGTAGCAATTATGTATGTACTTATCCTTTATTGGGGCTGGTTTAGCTCACTCGGCTAAATCGCTGGCTTTTACAGCAGACCAAGCAGGCCAGCAGCATGGTTCGATTCCCGTACCAGCCTCCCCGGACAGGCGCCAGAATGTGGCGACTAGGGGCTTTTCACAGTAACTTCATTGAAGCCTACTCGTGACAATAAGCAATTTTCTTTCTTCTTTTCTTTATTTCTCTTGTTCCCTCTCTCCCTCTTTTTTATTTTGTATGTACCGAGTTGGTGATAAATGAAATTGTTGCAGTTTTGCTTGGGTTCTCCCCCCTTTTTTTCTGATATTTTTTGCATTAAGGGGTGCTCGAGGTTTGGAGGGAGTGTTTGGTTGGGGGAGTGGAGGGGTATTGGTCTATTTTAGATGATGGAAGGTGGGAATGGGAAGCTTTGGTTTTGTGTTGGGTCTGGTTCTTATCTTTGTTTGTTTATTTAGATATGGTGGGCTCTGGCGGGGCGGGGGCTACCTTGCTAGCAGAGTGAGATTAGCTAATGCATGGGAGCGAGGTAGGGGGAGGGACTGTGGCTTGAGGGGACCTGTTTGGGCAGGTTTCGTTGAGCCTAGAAGGTGTGAATGGTGGGGCAATGGGGACAGAGAAGAGAAGTTTCGGTTCGAGAGGAAGTGGCTGAGTGTATTCTGGGATGGGGAGGGGGGATAGAGTGCTAACGGTGACTGGGGATGGGACTTTGTCCCATTTGTGGGGCGAGGCAGGCGGCCATCTTGGGTGGGCTCTGATTTCAGGAGAATGGTAGATGCAGGGGGTAAGCCCTCACAGTGGAAATGGTTGACCTTAAGGAGAGGGGGGAGGCAGTGAGAGATCCCCAGTTCGAAGGACTGAATTGCCTACTTCTGCTCCTAATTCCTATATTCCTCTGTATCGATTTTTTGTGGTGGATAGGTCTCTCCTCCCTTTTGTGGAGGTGGCAAGTTATTCGCCAATTGGGAGTTCCGACCATGCCCTACATTATGTTGATTTGGCAGTAGAATCAGGTCCTTCCCAGCCGCCATCATGGAGATTTGTTACGGCATTATTAGCGGACAAGAGATTTTGTGAACGTATGTCCACCGCCATTGGGGAATATATTAAATTTAATAAAAGTGAGTCTATCTCACTTTCTACTCTGTGGAAAACCCTCAAGGTGGTTATCAGGTGGGAGATAATTTCTTACAAAGTGCACATGGCAAAGACAGAAAACGGAGCAGCAGAGGCTCGTGTCTCCATTCTTGAGGTGGACCACTAGTACTCACTTGCCCCAACCCCAGAGTTGTTGGCAAGTAGGAAAAAGCTGTAGATACAAATTGAATTATTATTAACCAATAAGGCCGTGGGCCAGCCGTGACTTTCGAGGAGTGTATTTTATAAATACGAGAAGGCCAGTCGATTCCTGGCTCACCAGCTGAGATGGCAGGTGATTTCCCAGGAGATCATATAAGTATTAGACTCGAGTGGCAACCTGATTTCGTCCCGCCTCAGATCGAAGTGGCTTTTGAGTCATTTTATTGGGATCTACCAATAAAGTTTAACCAAGAGTAAAATACTTTTGATTTAAGTAAAAAGCTGTACAATTCTGAATCAAGTTATCAATGGATCTTTACAGATCGGAGCTCCCGGCAGAGTTTTTGGCCATGATTAATTTTTTGGATGGATATCCATCGAAGCTGTGGAAGGGAAGAGGTGTGAAGAGCTGGAATCCCTATTGGGCTCAGAGAAAAGTATGAAATGCATTGGGATGATGCAGATGGGTAAAGCTCCTGGCCCTGATGGCTTCCCCATTGAGTTTTATAAGACGTTTGTGGAGCGGTTGGTACCTCTAATTTTAGGTATGTTTAATGACTCTTTATCCCGGGATTTGTTTCCCTTTACACTCACGCAAGCCCTTGGGCTGAATTCTCGCATTCGGCGATGGGACGGAGAATCCAAATTTCTGACAGAATCGGGGACGCTGCCACTTCCGCGATGCGCTGCCCCCTTCACAGTGTGCACTCTCCGAGTACGCTGTGCCAAGTATCCATGGCCTCAGGCCATTGCCTGAGGCCTGTATCCCGATGCTTCGCCCTCGACTGGCCGAGTTCCCAATGGCGTTGGTCGCGTGTGGTCTAACCCGTCGGGAACTCGGCGTGGCAGCTGCGGACTCAGTCCAGTGCCACCACAGTCGGGGAGGACTGATCCCAGGGCAGGGGGTGACATATTCGGGGCTCAGTACACTGTGGTGGGGAATCCAGGGCGCGCCAGCCGGCTGAAGGGGGGGACTATTTAGCGGGCTGGGTCCACGAGCGGCCTGCGCCATTAAGCACGGCACGGCCGATGCATGCCGCCTCCGTGCGCATTCATGGCCACGGACTTGGCAATTCTCCGGGGCTTATTGGCAGCTGGAGCCGGGTGCTCTCCGCTGCCTCCCTGCTAGCTCCTAGCAAATCGGGGAATATTGGGGAATTCCTGTACCAGCCTCCCCGGACAGGCGCCGGAATGTGGCGACTAGGGGCTTTTCACAGTAACTTCATTGAAGCCTACTCGTGACAATAAGCGATTATCATTTCATTTTCATTTCATTTCATTTGAGGTGGCCGTTTTGCGCCAGTTTTCCCATCCCACGCCAGCGTGGGGACATAGTCTCCAAATTGGAAAACCCAACCCAACCCAATCCTTAATCCTTAAGAAAGACAAGGACCTGACAGAGTGTGGGTCGTACCGACCTATTACATTTATAAATGCAGATGAAAAGTTACTTGCAAAAGTGCTGGCACTATGGTTGGAACTCTGCCTCCCAGAAGTGATCCCTTCGTCAAGGGTTGAGAATTGTTAGCCAATGTACGTTGTCTATCAAATAATATCCTCTCCCCTCCTTGGTGCTCCCATCGAGGTGATTGTTTTCCTAGACGCTGAAAAGACATTTGATAGGGTGAAGTGGGAATATCTCTTTGAGATTCTTGGGAGGTTTGAATTTGGACAGAAGTCTATCCTAGATTTATTTACTGTATAGGGGCCCCACTGCTAGAGTTCACACAAATGCTTTGAATTCTGCTACTTTCCGTTGAATAGGGGCATGAGCCAGGGACGCCGATTGACTCCTCTCCTGTCAGGTCTGACAATAGAACCGTTTGGCATAGCGCAGAGATCTTCCAGGAAATGGACAGGTCAAATCAGGGCGGAGTGAAGCATAGGGTGTCCTGGTTTCTGGTGCTCATGTCTGTCTGTCGTGGGCAGCACGGTGGCACAGTGGGTTAGCCCTGCTGCCTCACGGCGCTGAGGTCCCAGGTTCGATCCCGGCTCTGGGTCACTGTCCGTGTGGAGTTTGCACATTCTCCCCGTGTTTGCGCGGGCTTCGCCCCCACAACCCAAAAATGTGCAGGGTAGGTGAGTTGGCCACACTAAATTGCCCCTTAATTGGGGAAAAAAATTAATTGGGTACTCTAAATTAAAACAAAAAAAAAAATTTGTCTGTCGATGTGAGATTCTGCAAGAGCTCCCAAGTCATGTTACGACCTTTGGCCATACCCCGAGACATGGGCAAATCCGGTTGGGGACCAATAATGTTTTGTTTAAAATAAATAAAGGTTGAGATTCAAGACATCTGCTTTTGGAATAAAGCCACAAGATTCCATGGGTTTTGAACAAGCAAAAGAAGAGGGAAAAAGGGCACATGGTAGCGAAGGTTCTTCTCAAGTTGCCCCACATTTAACTCTTGTTCTCCCTGCCTCAGAAAAAGCGGCACACACTGCCTTCTGCCCTGATGACCATGTCTGTCCCTGCACAGGTGCAGGTTGTGCAGTCTATGATTGTGCAGGTTGTGCTTCAAACCTCAAAAGATACCCATGGGCATCTCATGTTGACCAGAGGTATGAGCAGCCTGACTCAAGCTCTCATGAAGCCACAGTGGTAGCACCATGTAGAAGTCATAGAAAGTAGATGCACAAAGGGAATCACTTAGGTGCTTCTTACATTGTTAATGTTTCATTCTACAAACATTCACTCCCGTCACCACCCACGCATAGTAGCAGCCATGTGTACAATCTACAACTGCACTGCAGGATCTCACTGAGTCTCCTTATGCAGCACATTCTAAACCCATGACCTAGAAGGACAAGAGCAGCAGATACATGGGAACATCACCACCCAGAGTTCCTCTGCAAGTTGCTTACCATTCTGACTTGGAAATATATCATCGTTCCTTCACTGTCACTGGGCCAAAATCCTGGAGCTGCCTCCCTAACAGCATAGTGGGTGTACTTATACCACATGGGCTGCAGCGGTTCAAGAAGGCAGCTTTCCACCATCTTCTCAAGGGCAATTAGAGGTGGGCAATAAATGTTGGCCTAGTCAGTGAATATCCAGTAAAAATAAATTTTGGAAAAAGAATGAATGAGTTTCTTTGAACATTTATTATCATGGACTCTAGTTTTGTGGGATCTCTCATTAACTTTGGTCAGTTACATTCCGGTGAATGGCATGATTCGCTTGTGGAGGAGGTAAGGCTGGGAATGTGATGGGAGGATTCGGAGGGGAGGAAAGGTTTGAAGAAAGATTCTTGACCTCAAAAATTAATTCTGTTTTTCTCTCCACAGATGCCAGCCTAACAATGGCACCTGGGCACCTCAGCAGTGCTATGGTGTCTGAGTGGCATCAGGCACGCCAGAGTACCAGCCTGCCCAGAGCCCGACCACCAGAGCCCGGACCCCTGATCACTTGGCAGACCTCCTAAGTGCTATTACACCTAGTCCATGTTTGTGGGCATTAGTGCTAAACTGTGCCCGCTGAAAGTCTTCGAGGCAAGGCCGTTCGATCCCGTGCCTTGGGTAACTCTGGTGCAAATCTGGATCATGCCCAGTGAGGGCAAGATCCAGATCACAGCACCTCGCGAGATCTCGTTAGATCTCACAAGGTGTAACGAGCGTCGTAGATCTCTTGTGGCGTCCTGAGTTGGGCGTGATGAGGCTGTTAGATCGCACCCATTAACTCAACGGAGCGCTAGACGTGGAGAGATGGAAGGTAACATCCTTCATGTGTCATGCCTATAGCCCAATTTGTATTGAAATGTAATGATTATGGCTTCCAGCACCCCAAATTTTCATTCCTTGCCCTCATCTACAATTCCTTCTTGCCTTACTGTCATCCTATGTCTGCAACAGATGAAAGGCAGATTGGCATAAACTCGGCTTCCATTCTCTTGATAGAAGATTGAGGAATGATCTGATCAAAGGTGTTTGAAATGGTAAAAGGTTTTTTTTTCATAGTCGATAGGGAGAAACTTGTTTATCTGTTGGGCCATCCAGATAAAGGGACATAAACTGAAAATTAGAATTAGGCCATTGTTGGGTCTCTGTCTATTCATATACCAGTAACGCCATACCATATACCAAATAACAGAGATTCAAGTTTGGCTTCTTGGGTTAAAGGCAATTTACCACTTTGATTTTGTCAGCTTCTAGTGCCTACTGAGAACCTTTTCACACAAGTACAGAATTTAGGAATGTCCGATGAGCCCTGCAGTAAGCTAGTCAGATGTATCGATTGTTTGGCCTCAGCAAATACAGATAAGTTGAATTCAAAATACTACGACTTCTCGTAGTAATTTCTTCAAGTCAAGATACACAGTAAAAAAGGACTGCGCGGTTTAAAATCGCATAAAATAGCGATTTGCAAAGCAAGAGGATAGAACGGATTTTACAGAATAGGTTGAAACGATTCTAGAATAGAAAAAGAGGGGATGCCTCATCCTGGGAACTGAACTCTTAAGGAAATTACTATCTTTAAAGTTCTGTCCCCTTTCTGACTGTGATTGGGTTAAAATAATTATAATTCATCTAATTTGACCGAATGTTTGTCTGTCAAATATGTTTCCACTCGAAGAAAAGCTTTCTCAGCAAAAATTCATTCCATGGGGTGATTGGTGGTTATCATGGATACGGAACTAGGATTTCATCCAAGTTCTTTGTGAGTCAAGGGGTCCTTTTGCAGCATGACCTTGCAAACATTTGCAGTTTCTTATCTTGATCCTTTCACAAGCAGTCAGCCATTCCTTAGGTTATGGTTGATATATAATAATTTAAAATTTAGTTATTATGATTTCTTTAAATAATTTATTTCTTTAACTCTTTTTACCTATAATGAAAGGTTAGTTTCTATCAGCCATTCAAGAGTGAAATCCGGAAGTACTTTTTTACATAAAGGGCAAGAGACTCTGGAACTGGCTGCTCCAAACAGTTGCGGAAACTGGGACAATTGGAGCTATTGAGACTGATATGGATAGATCGTGCTGTGTAAGGGTATCAAAGGACATGGAGCAAAAGTAGGCATATGGAGTTAAGTTGTAGATTGGCCATGATGTGAGTGAATGGCAGAGCAAGAGTGTGGGTTTGAGTAGCCTTTACCTGTTCCTAATGTTCTTTTACTTTATGTTTCTCTCCTCTGTGTCCTCTGTCTTGGTCCTCCTATGCATTTGTTCTTCCGGTTGCAGCATCTCTTTGGCGCGATAATTCAGAGAGAGGCAAGTGTAAACAGAGGTAGAATTGCAGAACTGTGATGACTGGTACAGAAGAAGACCAAGGCAACAGAAATATCACATGAATTAAGGATGGGAAAAGAAACACGAATGAAATGCAAGCCTGAGGATAGACAAGAGATAACAAAAATGAATCAATTCCCAGGAATTGTCTCAGGTTCTGAAAAATTACCTGAGAGGATAGCTTGGACATTTAAAGAGATTTCGTTGCAGGCAATTCTTTGCTGAGAAAGACATTGTCCACAGGATGGTGAACAAGAGCAGTTCTTGCCGAGGAATACTTGGAAGAGATACTAAATGTTTAGGGAAAGCTTTGTCCTGGTAGTTTATGTAGTGATTAAAATCACGGGAAAAATAGTACAAGGGCCTTAAATTACACATCTATGAAGATTGCTTCAAACTCAAAGATCGGAAATGCGATGTCGTGTTCGCTGATGCTTGTAGTGTTTTGGAACATGTATGTATGTAGGTATGCAAAAGCTTAACATAAAATAACACCCCAAAGAAGCTGCTTGGATCAAAATCAAAACTGAATCAAAGAAAGATCTAGGAAAGGTGACTAAAAGCTTGGTCAGAGAGTTTTAAGGATGATATTAAAGGAAGAAAATTAAGTGAAGAGCCAGATGTGTAGAGAGGGAACCAACAAAGGTGAATCTCTGTGTTTTGCCACCTCCTATTCCATACTGTTGGACCTAGATGTCTGAAGGCATAGCCATCAATCATGGGGCAAAGTTAATGGAGGATGACAAGAGGCCAGATTAGGAGGAATGTAAAGTTACTTGAGATTTGGGTTGGAAGGATAGAAGATGTTACACAGATAGGGGAAAGAGAGGTCATGGAGACATTTCTATATGAATTTTAAATCCGAAGCAGTGGAGGAGCAGGTGCCAATGGGAGTTGGAGAGCATAAGGGTGATGGATAGGTGGGGTTCGGTGTGGGATTGGTTGTGGACAGCAGTTCTTTGGATGAGTAGACATCATGTAGAGTGAAGGATGGGAGTCCAGTCAGGAATGCTTTTGATTAGTGGCATTTGGAAGTGGAAAAGGCATGAATAGGTTGAGGAAGAGGTAGAGATGAGAAATGATGCACACAGATGGATCATGATAGATGATGATGATGGTAGAAGAAGGTAATTTTTAGGATGGAACAGGTACAGGGTCAAAAGGATAAAATAGAACTGTGAGGCTGTGGAAAGTTATGGCTTTTCTTGATACAATGGCTGTCAGGGGAATGGTTTCAGTGGCATGCATATAATAGGGTTGAAGATAATGTCTTAATTCTTCCCAATGGTTGACTGGAGGTAATTGCAGCTCATATGGACTGAATGTCAGTCAGCAGGCCTGACAACACTGAGGCAGTAGAAGAGCGAGGTAATGGTTGGGTGCCGTCATTGTACACGTAGGACCTGATGCAAATCTTCAGGTAATGTTGTTTTGAGGGGTATCCTGTAAATCAGGAAAAAGGTGGTGCTGTGGTAAGATCTTATAAACATGTCAGAGACTTAGATAAGCTGGAAGGGCTTCAGATAAATAAATCATTAGAATTAGTCAGTACTATACCCCGAGTGTTGAAAAAGACGAATAGACTACTGGGGAGATTTGAACATGGTGCCTTTGTAAAAATGGGTGACAAAATAAACATTGGCAACAGCAGAGTGAAAAGTAAAATGCTACAGACACTGGAGATCTGAAACAAAACTGAAAATACTGGAAGCATTCAGCAGGTGAGGCATCATTGTTGGAGAGACCAAATGTTTCAGTTTGACCCCATCAATTGTGGCAAACCTACAGCATTGTACACTAGTCATCCAAAAAGACACTTACTAAAAATGCCATATAAACGTTAGTTGTTGACTTCCAAGTGTACAAAGATGCTGTGGAAACCAGAATTGGAAACAATTAACTTCACGCTGTGCTTGAGCTTCAGTCTCTTTGACAAACCTTGAAGTTCCCTCATTAAATTATATCCCACAAATTAGGCTTCTTGGAGGTCAGTGGAAATAATCTAAATCTGAGAATTGAATCATTTTTTGGGCAGTAGGATTTTTACTTCACTGAATTGGTCTCTTTTATTCCTCTAGGTTTCTCTCGCCATCTTATATAATTGAATTTTCCTGCGTTTTTTGATTTTCCATAATGGGGATAATTTTCAACATGGTTCAGCAGTTCAGCAGGGGATTGGGAACCTGAATTGTAGCTCCAGTACACAAGAAGCTGAGAGTAGTGAGGTCATGAGTAAGGTTTCAAAGTTGCAGGAGTGTACCAGGAGGAAGGAAGGTGGTTTAAAGTGCGTCTACTTCAATGCCAGGAGCATCCGGAATAAGGTGGGTGAGCTTGCGGCATGGGTTAGTACCTGGGACTTCGATGTTGTGGCCATTTCGGAGACATGGATAGAGCAGGGCGAGGAATGGTTGTTGCAGGTGCCGGGGTTTAGATATTTCAGTAAGCTCAGGGAAGGTAGTAAGAGAGGGGGAGGGGTGGCATTGTTAGTCAAGGACTGTATTACGGTGGCTGAGAGGACATTTGATGAGGACTCGAATACTGAGGTAGTATGGGCTGAGTTAAGAAACAGGAAAGGAGAGGTCACCCTGTTAGGGCTTTTCTCTAGGCCTCCGAAAAGTTCCAGAGATGTAGAGGAAAGGATTGCAAAGATGATTCTGGATAGGAGAAAAGTAACAGGGTAGTTGTTATGGGGGACTTTAACTTTCCAAATATTGACAGGAAACACTATAGTACTTTAGATGGGTCCGTTTTTGTCCAATGTGTGCAGGAGGGTTTCCTGATGCAGTATGTAGATAGGCCAACAAGAGGTGAGGCCGTATTGGATTTGGTACTGGGTAATGAACCAGGACAGGTGTTAGATGTGGAGGTAGGTGAGCACTTTGGTGATAGTGACCACAATTCGATTGCGTTTACTTTAGTGATGGAAAGGGATAGGTATACACCGCAGGGCAAGAGTTATAGCTGGGAGAAAGGCAATTATGATGCGATAAGGCAAGACTTAGGATGCATCGCCTGGAGAGGAAAACTGCAGGAGATGGACACAATGGAAATGTGGAGCATGTTCAAAGAACAGCTACTGCGTGTCCTTGATAAGTATGTACCTGTTAGATAGGGAGGAAGTGGTCGAGCGAGGGAACCATGGGTTACTAAAGCAGTTGAAACACTTGTCAAGAGGAAGAAGGAGGCTTATGTAAAGATGAGACGTGATGGTTCAGTTAGGGCGCTTGAGAGTTATAAGTTAGCTAGGAAGGCTCTAAAGAGAGAGCTAAGAAGAGCCAAGCCAAGACATGAGAAGTCTTTGGCAGGTAGGATCAAGGATAACCCTAAAGCTTTCTATAGATATGTCAAGGATAAAAGAATAACTAAGGTAAGAGTAGGGCCAGTCAAGGACAGTAGTGGGAAGTTGTGCGTGGAGTCCGAGGGGATAGGAGAGGTGCTAAATGAGTATTTTTTGTCTGTATTCACACAGGAAAAAGACAAAGTTGTCGAGGAGAATACTGAGATACAGGTTACTAGACTAGAAGGGCTTGAGGTTCATAAGGAGGAGGTGTTAGCGATTCTGGAAAGTGTGAAAATAGATAAGTCCCCTGGGCCGGATGGAATTTATCCTAGGATTCGCTGGGAAGCTAGGGAGGTGATTGCTGAGCCTTTGGTTTTGATCTTTAAGTGATCTTTGTCTACAGGAATAGTGCCAGAAGACTGGAGGATAGCAAATGTTGTCCCCTTGTTCAAGAAGGGGAGTAGAGATAACCCCGGTAACTATAGACCAGTGTGCCTTACTTTTGTCGTGGGAAAAGTCTTGGAAAGGTTTATAAGATATAGGATGTATAATCATCTGGAAAGGAATAATTTGATTAGAGATAGTCAATATGGTTTTGTGAAGGTAGGTCATGCCTCACAAACCTCATTGAATTATTTGAGAAGGTGACCAAACAGGTGGATGAGGGTAAAGCAGTTGATGCGGTGTATATGGATTTCAGTAAAGCGTTTGATAAGGTTCCCCACGGTAGTCTATTGCAGAAAATACAGAGGCAAGGGATTCAGGGTGATTTAGCAGTTTGGATCAGAAATTGGCTAGTTGATAGAAGACAAAGAGTGGTGATTGATGGGAAATGTTCTGACTGGTGTCCAGTTGCCAGTGGTGTAATACAAGGATCTGTTTTGGGGCCGCTGCTGTTTGTCATTTTTATAAATGACCTGGAAGAGGGCGTAGAAGGATGGGTGAGTAAATTTGCAGATGACACTAAAGTCGGTGGAGTTGTGGACAGTGCAGAAGGATGTTACAAGTTACAGAGGGACATAGATAAGCCGCAGAGCTGGGCTGAGAGCTGGTAAATAGAGTTTAATGCAGAAAAGTGTGAGGTGATTCATTTTGGAAGGAATAACAGGAAGACAGAGTACTGGGCTAATGGTAAGATTCTTGGTAGTGTGGACGAGCAGAGAGATCTTGGTGTCCATGTCCATAGATCCCTGAAAGTTGCCAGGGTTGTTAAGAAGGCGTATGGTGTGTTAGCTTTTATTGTTGGAGGAATTGAGTTTTGTAGCCATTGAGGTCATGTTGCAGCTGTACAAAACTCTGGTGCAGCCGTATTTGGAGTATTGCGTGCAGTTCTGGTCGCCACATTATAGGAAGGATGTGGAAGTATTGGAAAGGGTACAGAGGAGATGTTGCCTGGCATGGAGGGAAGATCATATGAGGAAAGGCTGAAGGACTTGAGGCTGTTTTCGTTAGAGAGAAGAAGGTTAAGAGGTGACTTAATTGAGGCATACAAGATGATCAGAGGATTAGATAGGGTGGACATTGAGAGCCTTTTTCCTCGGGTGGTCATGTCCAGCACGAGGGGACATAGCTTTAAATTGAGGGGAGATAGATATAGGACAGATGTCAGAGGTAGGTTCTTTACTCAGAGAGTAGTAAGGGCGTGGAATGCCCTGCCTGCAATAGTAGTGGACTCGCCAACACTAAACGCATTCAAATGGTCATTGGATAGCCATATAGACAATAAGGGAGTAGTGTAGAGGGACTTTAGAGGGGTTTCACAGGACGGTGCAACATCGAGGGCTTTGCGCTGTAATGTTCTATGTTCTATGGTGCCCGGGTGTAAAATTGACATTGTGGAGCATCCACCTGCTACAGAAACCGTCCAATTATCAATTCCATTGATGGTTGGTTGTAAACTAATCCCAACCTATTTTACTCTACAAATAGCTGAAATACCAGTTTAGTCCTGCCAGTGGCACTGATGACCCATCAAAATCATTTGGAGTGAATTTGCTCCACTTTGCCTCTTTGTGAGGCACAAAGCAGAGGTCAAGGGATAGATTTTCATCCACTTTCTGTTTCACATGCACTTTAGGGGTATCATTAGCGGGTTGTTGGAGAGCTTCATCTGAAAGAGTACATGTAAGTGTCAGAATATCTCCCATACCCTTTTCTTGGGTCTCCGCTTTGAATGATATTAATTACTGCCAAACAATGTTTCTGGGAGAGAAAATGATCTTTAACAAGTGTGAATATTCATTCCTACATATATTAATTATTGTAAGAAGTCTTACAACACCAGGTTAAAGTCCAACAGGTTTGTTTCAAACACGAGCTTTCGGAGCACGGCTCCTTCTTCAGGTGAATGGAAAGGCTTGTTCCAGAAATGTTTATATAGACACAGTCAGAGATGCCCGGAATGCGAGCACCTGCAGGCAATCAAATCATCAAAGATGCAGAGAGAGAGGTAACTCCAGGTTAAAGAGGTGTGAATTGTCCCAAGCCAGTTCAGTCGGTAGGCCTCTGCAAGTCCAGGCTTGTTGGTGGGGGCCGAATGTAATGCGACATGAATCCCAGATCCCGGTTGAGTCCGCATTCATGCGTGCGGAACTTAGCTATAAGTTTTTGCTCAGCAATTTTGCGTTGTCGCGTCTCCTGAAGGCCTCCTTGTAGAATGCTGACCCGGAGATCAGAGGCTGAATGTCCTTGACTGCTGAAGTGTTCCCCGACTGGAAGGGAACAGTCCTGCCTGTTGATAGTCGCACGATGCCCGTTTATTCGTTGTCGCAGTGTCTGCATGGTCTCGCCAATGTACCACGCTTCGGGACATCCTTTCCTGCAGCGTATGAGGTAGACTACATTGGTCGAGTCGCACGAGTATGCGCCGCGTACCTGGTGGGTGGTGTTTCCACGTGTAATGGTGGTGTCCATGTCGATGATCTGGCATGTCTTGCAGAGATTACCCTGGCAGGGTTTTGTGGTGTTGTGGTTGCTGTTCTGAAGGCTGGGTAATTTGCTGCAAACAATGGTTTGTTTGAGGTTGCGCGGTTGTTTGAAGGCCAGTAGTGGGGGTGTGGGGATGACCTTGGCAAGATGTCCATCCTCGCTGATGATGTGTTGGAGGCTGCGAAGAAGATGTCGTAGTTTCTCCGCCCCAGGAAAGTACTGGACGACGAAGGGTACTCTGTCAGTGGTGTCCCGTGTTTGTCTTCTGAGGAGGTCGGTGCGGTTTTTTGCTGTGGCGCGGTGGAACTGTCGATCAATGAGTCGAGCGCCATATCCCGTTCGTACAAGGGCATCTTTCAGCATCTGTAGGTGTCTGTTGCGCAAAGAGTTACCTCTCTCTCTGCATCTTTGATGATTTGATTGCCTGCAGGTGCTCGCATTCCGGGCATCTCTGACTGTGTCTATATAAACATTTCTGGAACAAGCCTTTCCATTCACCTGAAGAAGGAGCCGTGCTCCGAAAGCTCGTGTTTGAAACAAACCTGTTGGACTTTAACCTGGTGTTGTAAGACTTCTTACTGTGCTCACCCCAGTCCAACGCCGGCATCTCCACATCATGGCTACCATTGACACCGCAAACTGCCGGCTCAATGTGGAGAGGATCTCCAGGAAGATCGCGCATATAGACACTGACATTCAGTTTCTACAAAGATGCAAAAAAGCAGACAAGATCCCGAAAGGACTACAGATCAAAAACCCACTCAAGTCGACTTACAACACAGACTACGCTGAAAGACTCTGCCACCGCACCTCTGTCACACTCCTCAAACACCTCGTACACCAACTCTACAGCAGTCGACGCAACCTGGAAACCAAGAGAGAGGCCATATTCTCAACTTGCGCTCAGGACACAGCAGACCAGCTGCGGAACACCGCCAAACAGATGAGACAGCAATACTATGCCACCTACATGCACACCAAGAACAGGAAGCTTGAGAAACTTGGCATCACCACCAGCAGCAATCAAGCTTCTCCCGGTACAACAGTCGAAAACAATACAGGGAAATCCATTGTCAACTTGTCAAACTACACCCTTCAACCAGACGAAATCGAAGTCATCAGCAGAGGGCTCAATTTCTGCACCACCACCAAAATGGACCCCATCAGTCTCGCGGCAGATACGGAGGAATTCATCAGGCGAATGAGGCTCCGGGAATTCTTCCACAGACCCCAAGAGGCCGACAGCGAACCCAGGGACACGACCAATGAACCGGAACAGCAGACCGCGAGATCTGCAGTGCAGCAACCGAAAAGGAAAGAGTCAAATTGGACCCCTCCGGAAGGCCGCTGCCCTAGACTCGACATGTATGCTCAAGCCGTCAGAAGTCGTGTCAATGCCAGATTCATCACTCGCAATCACAAGGCAGCCTCAAACGTCACCCAAGCACAACGCAACGCCATCCGCACTCTCAAGACCAACCGCAACATCGTCATCAAACCAGCAGACAAAGGAGGGGCCACCGTCATACTGAACAGAACAGACTACTGCAAAGAAGTATACCGACAACTCGACAACCAGGAACACTACAGGCAGTTACCCGCAGATCCAACCAAGGAACACATCCGCCAACTCAGCAGGCTGATCAAGACCTTAGATCCAGACCTTCAGAACACCCTACGTGCTCTCATCCCACGTAATCCCCGCATTGGAGATCTCTACTGCCTCCCGAAAATACACAAGGCCAACACACCAGGCCGTCCTATCGTTTCAGGCAATGGGACCCTGTGTGAGAACCTCTCTGGCCACATCAAGGGCATCTTGAAACCCATCGTACAAGGTACACCCAGCTTCTGTCGCGACACGACGGACTTCCTACAGAAACTCAGCACCCATGGACCAGTTGAACCAGGAACATTCCTCGTCACAATGGATGTCTCGGCACTCTACACCAGCATCCCCCATGACGACGGCATTGCTGCAACAGCCTCAGTCCTCAACACCGACAACTGCCAATCTCCAGACGCAATTCTGCAACTCATCCGTTTCATTCTAGACCACAACGTCTTCACCTTCGACAACAAATTCTTCATCCAGACGCACGGAACAGCCATGGGGACCAAATTTGCACCTCAATATGCCAACATCTTCATGCACAAGTTTGAACAGGACTTCCTCACCACACAGGACTTTCAACCGATGCTATACACCAGATACATCGATGACATTTTTTTCCTTTGGACCCACGGCGAGACATCACTGAAACGACTACACGATGACATCAATAAGTTCCATCCCACCATCAAACTCACCATGGACTATTCTCCAAATTCAGTTCCATTCTTGGACACACTCGTCTCCATCAAGGACGGTCACCTCAGCACCTCGCTTTACCGCAAGCCCACAGATAATCTCACGATGCTCCACTTCTCCAGCTTTCACCCGAAACACATTAAAGAAGCCATCCCCTATGGACAAGCCCTCCGTATACACAGGATCTGCTCAGACAAGGAGGAGCGCAACAGACACCTACAGATGCTGAAAGATGCCCTTGTACGAACGGGATATGGCGCTCGACTCATTGATCGACAGTTCCACCGCGCCACAGCAAAAAACCGCACCGACCTCCTCAGAAGACAAACACGGGACACCACTGACAGAGTACCCTTCGTCGTCCAGTACTTTCCTGGGGCGGAGAAACTACGACATCTTCTTCGCAGCCTCCAACACATCATCAGCGAGGATGGACATCTTGCCAAGGTCATCCCCACACCCCCACTACTGGCCTTCAAACAACCGCGCAACCTCAAACAAACCATTGTTTGCAGCAAATTACCCAGCCTTCAGAACAGCAACCACAACACCACAAAACCCTGCCAGGGTAATCTCTGCAAGACATGCCAGATCATCGACATGGACACCACCATTACACGTGGAAACACCACCCACCAGGTACGCGGCGCATACTCGTGCGACTCGACCAATGTAGTCTACCTCATACGCTGCAGGAAAGGATGTCCCGAAGCGTGGTACATTGGCGAGACCATGCAGACACTGCGACAACGAATAAACGGGCATCGTGCGACTATCAACAGGCAGGACTGTTCCCTTCCAGTCGGGGAACACTTCAGCAGTCAAGGACATTCAGCCTCTGATCTCCGGGTCAGCATTCTACAAGGAGGCCTTCAGGAGACGCGACAACGCAAAATTGCTGAGCAAAAACTTATAGCTAAGTTCCGCACGCATGAATGCGGACTCAACCGGGATCTGGGATTCATGTCGCATTACATTCGGCCCCCACCAACAAGCCTGGACTTGCAGAGGCCTACCGACTGAACTGGCTTGGGACAATTCACACCTCTTTAACCTGGAGTTACCTCTCTCTCTGCATCTTTGATGATTTGATTGCCTGCAGGTGCTCGCATTCCGGGGCATCTCTGACTGTGTCTATATAAACATTTCTGGAACAAGCCTTTCCATTCACCTGAAGAAGGAGCCGTGCTCCGAAAGCTCGTGTTTGAAACAAACCTGTTGGACTTTAACCTGGTGTTGTAAGACTTCTTACTGTGCTCACCCCAGTCCAACGCCGGCATCTCCACATCATATTAATTATTAAGGAAGATTTTTAAAAATTCTGTTCCTTTTTTAAATCTCTCTCTTTATCTATCAATCTGTCTGCGTTATCTTTCTGAAACTGATTTTACATTGAGTTCAATATTCCCAAAGTCAACTTTTGCTTCAGACTCTTGTGTGGTTGGGCAAAGGTTTATCAGTTTTTTAGAAACAGACCTCAAAATGCAATACAATGGGAACTATTTGAAGACCCGAACATAATTGAGTAAACTATTGGCATTTTGAAGATGGGCTTTAGATGCCTTGACCATTTTGGTGGGTCACCCTTGTATTCAGCTGAAAGGGTCTCCAGAATAGTTTTATAGTGCATGCTGCAGTGTAGGGGTCTAGAAACAGAAAGGTCAAAAGCTGGAGGAAGACGAGGAGGCCTCCAGCCAAGATAATGAAAATGACATGGAGGAGGAGGATGTCAATAGGAAACCACCTGATGGGGTAGGCCCATGTTCTCATAGTCAATCATTTATGGGAGGGGGTAATCGCCAGAAGCCTGCTAATATGAAGTTTCGGGAGAACCCCCCCCCCCCCCCCCCCGATAATTGGAACAACTGGGGCGGGATTCTCCCGTACCCGGTGGGGCGGGGGGTCCGGCGGGATGGAGTGGCGTGAACCACTCCGGCATCGGGCCACCCCAAAGGTTCTGATTCCTCTGCACCTTCGGGTGCTAGGCCCGCCCTGGAGTGGTTGGAGCCCCGCCGGCCGGCGGGATAGGGGTTTGGTGCCACGCCAACTGGCTTCCGCCGGCCGGCGCGGGTCCGTGCATGCACAGGAGCGGCAGCGCATGCTGGCGTCATCCCGTGCATGTGCGGGAGGGTTCGTCTCCGCATCGGCCATCACGGAGGACTACAACGGCTGATGCGGAGTAATAGAGTGCCCCCATGGCACAGGCCCGCCCGTGGATCGGTGGGCACCGACCGCGGGCCAGGCCACCGTGGGGGTACCTCCTGGGGCTAGATCCCCCGTGACCCCCTAGGAACCCCGGAGCCTGCCCGCGCTGCCAGGTTCCACCGGTAAGGTACCTACGCTGATTTACGCCAGCGGGACCGGCTACAGATGGGTGGAACTTCGGGCCATCTCATGCCGGAGAATTAGGGCAGCCCCGGCGCCCATTGAGTCGCGCCGGACCCCGCCATTCTCCCAGACAGGCGGCACGACTCATGCCGGGCGGGTTTTGGGGGGACGGGAGATTTGGGAGGACGGCGGGGGGCGGGATTCACGCCGACCCCCGGCGATTCTCCCACCCGGCCGGGGGGGGGGGGGGGGGGGGTCGGAAAATCTCGCCCCTGGCCTTACCTTGCTGGATTTCTGCAAATGTTTCTTGAGCCTGCAGGAATTGTAGCTAAAATTCTCATCAGATTCTTTTTTAAAATACATTTAGAGTACCCAATTCATTTTTTCCAATTAAGGGGCAATTTAGCGTGGCCAATCCACCTATCCTGCACATCTTTGGGTTGTGGGGGTGAAACTTACGCAAACATGGGGAGAATGTGCAAACTCCACAAGGACAGTAACCCAGAGCCGGGATTCGAACCTGGGATCTCGGCGCTGTGAGACAGCAGTGCAAACCATTGCGTCACCGTGCTGCCCTAGATATTTTTAATTACGTGCGGCTGGTGGGCATTAACTGGGGTTTCACTTGAGCGCATGTAAAGAGACACTCAAAAAAGTATAAAGAGATGCTTACTGAAACCATGTAAAATTGAGTTAGGAGGTACAAGCTTGTAATATTTCACTCTGTAAACAAATGTATGACTGAGTAAAGATTGACTCCAGTTTCATTGTTCAACAATTCTTTTTAGGGTAGCACGGTGGCACAGTGGTTAGCACTGTTACTTCACAGTGCCATGGACCTGGGTTCGATTCCCGGCTTGGGTCACTGTCTGTGTGGAGTCTGCACATTCTCCCCTGCGTGGGTTTTCTCCGGGTGCTCCTGTTTCCTTCCACAAGTCCCGAAAGACGTGCCTGTTAGGTGAATTGGACATTCTGAATTCTCCCTGAGTGTACCCGAACAGGAGCCGGAGTGTGGCGACTGTAGTGATATGAATATATAGAGATATATAAAGGATTATTGACGACATCATAGTGTAAGACAACCACTAGATGGCAGCACTAGATTCATGTATAAATATGTGGACTCAAAGGATCTTGGGTCTCTTTGAACCAGGAGTGACTCGACAGCAGTGTGTTAGAGAGATAGATAACAGCATAGTTAGCACGTGTAGTTAAAGATAGTTAATACTTATTCTGAATTGCTTTATCACCAGTTATAGTTCTGTAAGAGTGAACAAAGTCAACATTATTCAATTCGATATTCATTAACCATATTTTGCTTTAAGTTGAAGGTTGGTAGTTTCTTTAGAATCTCACCATCACGCCATTCTGGAAGTATAAGGCAAAGGGGAACGACATATTACAAACATGTAGGCGACTGGGGCTTTTCACAGTAACTTCATTGCATTGTTAATGTAAGCCTACTTTGGAACACTAATAAAGATTATTATTATTATAGTGTGAATGAGGGTTGGGCAGCAACATGCTAGGATTTGTTTGCAGGCTAGATTTATTTGCTTCTAGCTTTATACAGCTAGATATTGTGTATACATACAAGTTTTGCAGAGGCTGAAACTGCCCTGTCCATTTTTAAAGCCTTAATAAAGGCTCCAACTCTTTTTAATCATATCTGTAGTCACTTACCTTTAAGTGGATGTGTCTCATGGATTTTTTGTTTCAGTCCTTTCAGTTCAGGTTTCTGCATGCACCATATTCAGTGAGTATTTCTTCATTGTGTACCTTGTGCAAGGTTCAAAGCGGTGCAGGGAAGGGATTTAAGTAAACTGCTTCTGTCATGGCATCAGAATGAGATATTCCAAACTGGAATGTAGTTACGTAAGTGAATGCTATAAAATTGCAATGGATAATGTCATACAGCTTCTCAACTTTTAACAACTGACTTAGTATAAATGAGTTTCTTCCAGATGAAAGATGTTGAAAGCAAAAGTCTATTCTCGTAATCTGAATTAATTTGACAAAGGCATAATGATATCATAACATTGGGCAGAAATAATCATTCTAAATCAATAATTCAAAAGAAAGGGAAATTAAAATAAATGTTCCACATTTATTCAATTGTCAGATCAAAACTTTATCATATGTCACTTGTACTGCAAAGTTGAGATTTCTGAGATCTACAATCTTGAATAATAATACGTTCTTAATGAATGACCTAATTCCACAGCCATCACTTCTATTTTCCAGAATTCTTCCTTCAACCACTGTTCACAGCATGTTATCCCTCGAGACCTGTTATCTGAGTTTACCAGACAAAATCTTTGCTGTGCCTATTTCTTCTTTCCGATGTCTCATCTATGTGCTACCCCTTGGTGACATCTTCCAAAAACAAACCGTTAATGGCCACGTGCACACTGATGATACTAGTTCTACCTCACTAGCAAACCGACGACCATGCCACCTAGAAGGACAAGAGCAGCAGATACCAGGGAACCCCACCACCTGGAGGTTCTTCTCCAAGTCACTCACCACCCCAACTTGGAAATATATTGCTGGTCCTTCACTGTCATTGGGTCAAAACCTTGGAACTCCCTCCCTAATAGCACTGTAGGTGTACCTACACTTCAGGGACTGCAGTGATTCAAAAAGGCAACTCACCACCACATTCTGAAGGGCATCTAGGGATGGGCAATAAATGCTGGCCTTGCCAGCGATGCCCACATCCCGTAATGAATTTAAAAAAGCTACTGACTTGCCATCCTCCGAGATTAAACCAAATTATTTGTGACTTTGGTGTCATATTTGATCCTAAATAAGCTTCCGACCACATGTCTGCTCCACTTATTTCCACCTCCATAACATTGCCTGACTCACCTGTTGATGAACCGTTAATCCATGCATTTGTTATTTCTCGACTTCACTATTCTTATACCATCCTGGTCCGCCACTCACATCTACAACCCCATATACCTGAGACTGTCCAGGGCAGTATGGTGGTGCAGTGGTTAGCACTGCTGCCTTATGGCACTGAGGCCCCGGGTTCGATCCACAACCCCGGGTCACTGACCGTGTGGAGTCTGCACACTCTCCCCGTATCTGTGTGTGTCTCACCCCCACAACCCAAAGATGTGCAGGGTAGATGGATTGGCTACGCTAAATTGCTCCTTAATTGGAAAAAAAGAATTGGATACTCTAAATTTGAAAAAAAACTGAGATTGTGCAGAATTCTGCCGCCCGATCACTGACTTGTCACAAATTCCGTTCACCCATCAGCGCAGTCGTTGCTTACCTCCACTGGCTCTCAGTTAGGCACTACCTTGATTTTAAATTCTCATCCTTCTTCTCAAAGCCCTCTATAGTATCCTCCCTCCCTATCTTTGCAACCTACTCCGGTCCCACAAATCACTGAGATATCTCTGCTCATCTAATTCTGGATACTTGAGCACTCTAGGGACTGGATTCTCCATTATTGGGACAATGTACCCACGCTGGCTTCAAAATGGTGGAGTTTTACACCAGAAAACATGGGGCTAGCAGGGACCCAACATAGATCTTGCAGCTTTTGCTGCAGATCTGGGCCCCCGCACATCCGGGTCGGAGGCCGTGCATGCGCATGGCGGCGGCCTCCAGCGGCTGTGCGGTGCTCCATGGCAGACTTGGACTGCGGAGCTAAATCCAAAAAAGAAACCCCCCGATCAGCCGCGCGCCCGCCCCTCAACGCCCGCAGGAGCATTTACCGGCTGCCTATAAGGCCTCCCCGCCTGCCCTCCGTTTGGCCCGCCCACAGCCAGAGCAGCCACCGAGTGAGTCCGCAGCCACCACGCGAGCATCCCGAATGGCTGGAGAACATTAGTTCCACGCCGTTGGGACTTCGACCGTTCGGGGGCGGAGGATGGCAGAGCGGCCTCTGGCAATGGCCCCAGGTAGGTCCCAGACGGCGCGGTACTACCCGAGTATGCCGCCTTTCGGAGCCCGCAGAATCAGGGAACCGGCGCAGGTCCCGATTCCTTGCGGGAGAATGGATTCGCCGCCCTTGAGCTGGCCGCGATTTTGGCGTCGGGGTGCAAAGAATCCAGCCCCAGATCTTAATTATTGAATCATAGAATTTACAGTGCTGAAGGAGGCCATTCGGCCCATCGAGTCTGCACCAGCCCTTTGAAAGAGCACTATTCCCATACCTCCACCCTATCCCCGTAAGCCAGTAACCCACCTAACCTTTTGGACACTAAAGGGTAATTTAGCATTACCAATCCACCTAACCAGCACAGTGGTTAGCACAGTTGTGTCACAGCTCCAGGGTCCCAGGTTCGATTCCTGGCTTGGGTCACTGTCTGTGCGGAGTCTGCACGTTCTCCCGATGTCTGCGTGGGTTTCCTCCGGGTGCTCCGGTTTCCTCCCACAGTCCAAAGATGTGCAGGTTAGTTGGATTGGCTATGATAAATTACCCTTTGTGTTCAAAGAAGGTTAGCTGGGATTAATGGGTTATAGACAGGGTGGAGGTGTGGGCTTAAGTAGAGTACTCTTTCCAAGAGCCGGTGCAGACTTGATGGGCTGAATGGCATACTTCTGCACTGTAAATTCGATGATTCTATGATTCCTATGATTAACCTGCACATCTTTGGAGTCTGGAACACTGAGATCTGGAATCCTCTCCCTAAATCTCTCCGCCTCTTTAATTCTCTCTCCTCTTTCAAGATCCTCTTTTTAAAATCTGCCTCCCTGTCAAAGCTTTTGGTCGCCAGCTCTACAATCTTCTTATGTGGCTCAGCATTTGATAATGTCCTGTAAAGTGCCTGAGGTCATTTTACACTGTTATAGATGTTACATAAATGTAAATTGTATTTGGTTATTTTGAGGCAGCCATGAAGGGAAATCAATGGCACGCTGCTGAGATTCATTTACTTTAAAATGATTATAAGATTCAAGGCTTTAAGTTCAGGTATTTGACGCTATGCAATAGTCTAACCATTTGTGGACCGATGAGGTGTAACAACTCTTGCCTCCTGTATCTTTTTGTTGTCTAAAAAGCAATGAGTGAGTTTGTTGCTATAGAGACTGTGATGAGCTGCCTCATGCTGCTCTTCTGTTACTTTGATTCCCTGATCTCTATCACACTAAGGAATAGCTTGAAATTACTATTCTAAAAAAATCTACTGTTCTGGACTTCAATGCAGATTGTGACACCTATTTTATCATTTTACCGAAAATTCCCACAGATGTTCAAGATTAGCTGTGCTCTGCCAAACTGTGAAACCTTTCTTATTAGTTTCTTCTCCCCAAGTTAATGCATCCCCATTAACGTCTGTGTTTAATTGTTCTAATCTTTTTTTTAACCTCCTGTGTCGAACAACTCCTCATTGCAGTTGAGGACTCATGCAATGAAGGCTCCCCTTTAAAACTGAGATGGCTAAATGTTTGTTATGTCAGGGTATTCAGGGATATGGAATCAGGGAGGATAAATGGTTATCTCCTGTTACTAAGTCCCTGTTAATTGTACACACCCAAGTATTGATAGATTGTCGGGAATTGCAATCAGCCCAATTTTTATCCTCCTCATGGTTGTTAATTCCAGCATCTATTTTCATATTAACAGAAGCCATCTCGTCCAAAGCTTTGTGACTATTTTGACTCGCACCAAGTTCTGTTCAAATATTACCCCTGTGCTCGCTGATCTACCTTAACTCCTGATGATGAAAATTTTCATGGCTGTTTTCAAATCTCTCCATGTCTTGGCCCTAGCTGTCTCTGTCAGCTCCTCCAGCCCCACACCACTGTGAGATCTCTGTACTACTCTAATTCTGGTCTCTTGTGTATTTCCAATTTGAATCACTCCAACATCGATGATCGTTCCTTCAGCTATATAAGTTCTAGAATTTCCAGCTCTATCTCTCTCCTTCTTTAATTTGCCCCTTAAAGCTTACCAGTGGATTTTACCTTACTTTTGCAGAGCGGCAGCAGGCAGGAAAGGGGGTGTTGAAACGTTCGGCACCATATGGCTGCTGGCAAAGGAAGGCTGCTGCGGTTTTAATTTGCAGCATTTTGTAAAACAATTCCATTTGGCAGATTTATTGCAGCATTTACAATGTGACAAACATGTTGCCCCATTCTGAGGGTGATGGCTACCACAGTTGGGGTAGGTCGTGCCATGTACTGCAAAAACTTCTGTTTCCCTCAAAACTCCTTGCTGATTTTTTCAGACTGTTCACTGAGCATGCAGATCCTAATGGATGTTTGCAGTGTTAAATCTTTCTCTCGCAGCAGCTGCTGTGGATCCCGCAGATTATTGGATCCCTGGGTAACTCATCAGTTAGGTTGCCAAATGCTAAGTTTTGAAGGATGCTGTATAGGATTGTACTAATTCATCTAGGGCTGGATTCTCCATTTCGCAATGCCGGAAGCGTGATTTTTCAATCAGGCAGAGAATCGCGCTTAATACAAAAATCGAGGTTTGCGCCCCAGCGCCAATTCCGATGCCATTGTCATGAGAATGTCACTTTTAGAAATGTTTGGCTGCTCATGTTACTGCAGTGATGTCAGAGTGTGGGTGGAGCTGAGCTCTGGTTCTGCTTTTTAGTTTCACTTTCAGAAAAGCTTGGGTGTCTGTGTATTTTTGGGTTTCGTTTCAGTGTTGGAGCTGAAGCCAGTCAAAGCAGGTGTACTGTTGTTCTCTCTATCATGAAAAGACTATCTCTTGATCATTTGGTGAATTCAGTATTATAAATGCTCTTGGTAATGAATGTTAACCTGATGTGCTTCTGTTAAAAGGTGTTTCTTTTGTCTTCTGGATGTTGTTTGGGGATTTATTAAGGATTACTTAGTGTTGTATTCTTTGGGGCTTGTATTTGAATGAATGGTTGCTAAGATGTTCACTGTATGTTTAAAAAGGTTAACTTGAGTTCATAGAATAAACATTGCCATCCCACACGGAATGTTGGCCCACTTCCATGTCCTGACTTGCTTCCCGAATAGCGACCCCATTGGGAACGCAATCACATGAAATTCAGTTCCGGCGGCAACATTTAAGCCTCCCAAATGGATTGGATTGGATTGGATTTGTTTATTGTCAGGTGTACCGAGGTACAGTGAAAAGTATTTTCCTGCGAGCAACAGATCATTCATTACATGGGAAGAAAAGGGAATTAAACCAAATTCAAGAATATACAAGAAAAATACATAATAGGCCAACACAAGATACACAATGTAACTATATAAGCATTGGCATCGGATGAAGCAGACAGGGTGTAGTGTTAATGAGGTCAGTCAATAAGAGGGTCATTTAGGAGTCTGGTGACAGTGGGGAAGAAGCTGTTTTTGAGTCTGTTCGTGCATGTTCTCAGACTTCTGTATCTCCTGCTCAATGGAAGAAGTTGGAAAAGTGAGTAAGCTGGGTGGGAGGGATCCTTGATTATGCTGCCCGCTTTCCCCCGACAGCGGGAGGTATAGATGGAGCCCATGGATGGGAGGCAGGTTCGTGTGATGGACTGGGCGGTATTCACGACTCTCTGAAGTTCCTTGTGGTCCTGGGCCGAGCAGTTGCCATACCAGGCGGTGATGCAGCCCGATAGGATGCTTTCTATAGTGCATCTGTAAAAGTTGGTAAGGGTTTATGTGGACATGCCGAATTTCCTTAGTTTCCTGAGGAAGTATAGGCGCTGTTGTGCTTTCTTGGTGATAGCGTCGATGTGAGTGGACCGGGACAAATTTTTGGTGATGTGCACCTCTAGGAATTTGAAACTGCTAACCATCTCCACCTCGGCCCCATTGATGCTGACAGGGGTATGTACAGTACTTTGCTTCCTGAAGTTGATGACCAGCTCTTTAGTTTTGCTAGCACTGAGGGAGAGATTGTTGTCGTTACACCACTCCACTAGGTTCTCTATCTCCCTCCTGTATTCTGAATCGTTGTTATTCGAGATCCGGCCCACTATGGTCGTATCGTCAGCAAACTTGTAGATGGAGTTGGAACCAAGTTTTGCCACGGGTCGTGTGTGTACAGGGAGTAGAGTAGGGGGCTAAGTACGCAGCCTTGCGGGGCACCGGTATTGAGGACTATTGTGGAGGAGGTGTTGGTGTTCATTCTTACTGATTGTGGTCTGTTGGTCAGACAAACGAGGATCCAGTTGCAGATTGGAGAGCCAAGTCCTAGGTTTTGGAGCTTTGATATGAGCTTGGCTGGGATTATGGTGTTGAAGGCGGAGCTGTAGTCAATAAATAGGAGTCTGATGTAGGAGTCCTTGTTTTCGAGATGCTCTAGGGATGAGTGTAGGGCTAGGGAAATGGCGTCTGATGTGGACCGGTTGTGATGGTATGCGAATTGAAGTGGGCCAAGGCGTTCCGGGAGTACGGAGGTGATGCGCTTCATGATCAGCCTCTCGAAGCACTTCATTACAACTGCCGTCAGGGCCACCGGGCGGTAGTCCTGGCCGTGATCTTTGGTTTTGTAGAGTTAAACACCTATCTGTTGCGTATTTTATTATATTAAATGTGCCAATCATTTTCAAACTTTGCCCAACTGCCCACAATGCATTGGTCAATGGGTAGTTCAACGTAGTGAAGTCCTTGTGCCATACTGCTAACTCCTGACACCATGTAGAAGTGATGGGTTCCAATAACTGGTGACCAAGGACATTAAACTACTATAGTTTATTCACTAGTCTCAGCAGCACCACATGCTTTGGGTGCTATGCCCGTGCTCCGGGCAGAATGCCCGCACTTCTGTACGCCCCTTTAAGTAGCTATTTCATCATGTCATCACGTGACTGCTCAGTCTACAATCTGAAACGAGAAAAAATTGGCGAATGTTTCAGGTGGAAATCCTGAGAGTAAGACAGAAAAGATCAGTCATTGGATTCGTCACAATGATTGGAAGAGAGAACTCGTAAAGGGACAAAAATACACAGAAAGTTTAGAACTGGTGATGCGACCATCAATTCACGCGAAACAGAGGGTGGATGTAAACTGGGGCTTTAATGGACACGAACAGTGCCTGCCTGTGACTGCTCTGCTAGTGAGAGCCGCCTACAGGGCTGCTGCTCTTTATACCTCCCCTCAATGGGAGTAGCCGGGGCAGAGGCCACAAGGGCACCAACATGATACATCACAGGTAATACCTTACAATGGTCCATAGGTGGAGCCCACGTGGGCAACAGTGTGATACAGTGACATACATGGTGAATGGTTAATGCAATACGCTCACCACAACTGGCAAGAGTGTTTAATATTTTAAATGATAGTGTGGGTAGAAAAGAATAAACAGGTATTTTACCTGTTCTGGTAAAAAAACATAAGAAATACGAGCAAGTGTAGGCTATCCACCTCAATGAACCTGTCCGACCATTTAATAAGATAATGGCTGATATTCTTTGACCTCAATTCCTCCTTTCCAGCCTATTACCACACCCTGTGAGTTGAGTTCCTTCGAGACCAAAAAACTATTCTCAGTTTTGAATATACTCAAGAGCAAGGAATCCCAAACTAAATCTAAACCCTATCATCTTCCCACTGATGTGTTATGTACTCTTGGATAACACAGGCTGCAACTGGATGCAGCTTTAATCAAAAAATACACCAGACCTTGAAGTTAGTTCAATCTGATTTATTGAACCAGGAGCACAGTTAGCACAGTTCTCTATGAGTTCGACTCTCTGCTAACCTAAGTGTGGTTACTCTGTCTGACTGAACCAGACTAGCTCTTAGCCACGTGCTGGAGGTGTGATACTGTACATACACCCTGACTCACTCTGTAGATATTCATCGGTGGAAAGAGACAGAGGGTGAGTGCCTTGTGCCTTTTATAGTGAGATACCACCCTTGAGTGCCCTGCCTGCTCATTGGTCATGTCCTGTTCTCTGTGTTCATTAGCTGCTTGTCTGTGTCTGTCTGTATATCATTATCTGCATGTCTGCAGATCATAACATCTCCCCTTTTTTATGTTTTGTTGGCATATGGGAACGTACTTACATGTGGTGGCATATATTAACATATTTACAAGCGGTGGAATATATGAACGTATTTAAATGTGACTGTCTAATGTGAGAAAACAGAACATAGCAAACAAAACAAATGTTCATAAATCCAGTCTCTGTGGCTTGCATCTGATCCTTGTCGACCGCTGGAAAGGTGGTGGTGGGGATGGCGGTGCCTTGACAAGCGGGGTGGAAGCCTAACTGGTTGCCTCATAGTTCGAGGTATGAGGAGGTGGCAAAACAACTGACGGAAACAGAGAAGAAAGCGGTTGCGGGCAGGCAACTTTGCGCAGTGCCCGTCTGTTTCATCGCACAACAGAACCATCAGCTATACATACAACATACAAGCGGGGCGAAGCCTGTTGAACAACGAAAGCTGGAGCAGACCAGCCACCATCCGGTATCTTGATCCTGACAGTGTCTGCCGGGGATAACACGGGCAAATCGGTGGCATGAGCATCATAGCCCCGCTTTTGCTGGTTTTGGAGCTGCTGCACCTTCTACAGCACCGGGAGGTGATCCAGGTTCGGCAAGTGTATGGCTGGAAGTGTCGGCCGCAGGTCCCTGTTCATCAGCAGTTGAGCCGGCGACATGCCAGTGGACAGTGGAGTCACCCTGTATGCAAGCAGCGCGAGGTAGATGTCAGAAGCAGAATCTGCGGCCTTGCAGATGAGCTGTTTCACAATGTGCACCCCTTTTTCCACCTTCCCATTGGACTGCGGATAGTGTGGGCTGGAAGTGACATGTTTGAAATGATATGACTTGGCAAACATAGACCACTCGTGGCTGTTGAAGCACAGGCCTTTGTTACTCATGACAGTGAGTGGGATACCATACCTGGAGAACATCTCCTTACAAGCCTTGATAATGGTCCGAGATGTGAGGTCTGAGAGCTTCACAACTTCAGGGTAGTTGGAGAAGTAGTCAATAATTAACACGTAGTCACGACCATCCGCATGAAAGAGGTTGATGCCAACCTTGGTCCATGGGAAGATCTCGATTTCATGCTGCTGGAGCGTCTCCTTGCTCTGCGCTGGCTGGAAGCGTTGACAGGTCGCACAGTTGAGGACCATGTTTGAAATGTCCTGGCTAATACCGGGCCAGTAGACAGCCTGCCTGGCTCTGCGTCTGCACTTCTCGACGCCCAGGTGTCCCTCATGGATTTGGCAGAGCACCAAGCTCTGGAGACTGAGTGGAATGACTATCCGGTCCAGCTTGAGAAGGATACCATCAATCACCGTTAGGTCGTCCCTGCATTGTAAAATTGAAGGCACTGCCCTTTCTGCCAGCCATTGGCGAGGTGGTGCATGACATGCTGCAAGAGGGGTCTTTGGTCGTCTCCTCGCGGATTCGAACCACCTTCTCATCAGACGCTGGGAGGGTGCTGGCACACAGCTGCACCTGTGATTCAATCTGTCGGATGATTTCCAGCGTTCACTAGGCAATGTGATGGAGCGGGACAATGCATCAGCGATCATGAGCTCCTTGCCAGGCGTGTACACCAAGTCAAAATTGTACCTTCTGAGTTTGAGGAGGATGCGCTGCAATCGAGGCGTCATGTCGTTCACGTCCTAGTGGATAATGTGGACCAGAGGCCTATGGTCCATCTCGGCAGTGAATGTCGGCAGGCCGTAGACACAGTTGTGAAACTTGAGAATGCCAGTGAGAAGACCCAGGCATTCCTTCTCTATTTGCGCGTACCTTGTTTCGGTGGGCGTCATGACCCTCGATGGGTAGGCTACCGGTGCCCAGGATGAAGTGTCATCACGTTGAAGCAGCACCGCACTGATGCCATCCTGGCTCACACCTGTTAAGATCTTTGTCTCCCTGTCTGGGTCGAAAAATGCCAAGACGGGTGCAGTGATGAGCTTGGCTTTCAGCTCCAACCACTCTGCCTGATGGGCTGCCTTCCACTCAAAGGCAGTGGACTTTTTCACCAGGTCTCATTGGGCCGTGGTGTGTGAGGCCATGTTTGGGATGAACTTACCCAGAAAATTGACCATGCCCAGGAAGCGCAACACTGCCTTCTTGTCTTCAGGGACCTTCATGGCTGCGATGGCCTTGACCTTGTCTGTGTCCAGGCGCACGCCCTGCTGAGAGATCTGGTCACCTAGGGACTTGAGTGTCGACATGCCAAAGCAACATTTGGACCTGTTCAGCTTCAGGCCATTGGCATGGACACGGCGGAATACCTGCTGGAGATGGGAAACATGCTCTTCAGGGGTCGTGGACAATATGATGATGTCTTCTACGTACACATGAACCCCTTAAATGCCCTCCATCATCTGCTCCATGATGCGATGGAAGATCTCTGATGCCGAGACAATGCCAATCGGCATGCGATTATAGGAGTATCTGCCAAACGGTGTGTTGAAGGTGTAGAGCCTTCTGCTGGACTCATCCAGCTGGATTTGCCAAAATCCATGTGACGCATCTAACTTGGTGAAAAATTGTGCGTGTGCCTTCTCACAGGTGAGTTCCTCCCGCTTCGGGATGGGGTAGTGTTCATGTATTATATTCTTATTGAGAGCCTTGGGATCAAGGCAGATGCGCAGGACTCCCGAAGGCTTTCTGACACACACCATCGAGCAGAGCAGTTGGTTCGGTTACCTTGGGAATGATGCTGAAGATCCTTGAGCTGTGCCTTCAGGTGCTCCCTCAGCGGAGCCGGGACCCAGCATGGTGTGTGGACCACTGGCTTGGCATCAGATCGTAGCAGAATCTTGTATCGATATGGCAGCGTGCCCATCCTGTCGAACACATCCGGATACTGAGCGAGGATGTCGTCAATGACGGCCTGAAGATCCACAATGGGGGATGTCGTTGTGTAAACCCGCAGCACGAGGTTCAGCTGCTTGCAGGCATGCGCGCCAAGTAGGGATTCCCTGTCTGGTTTGACAATTTCAAAACATAACCATGCATGGGTGCTCTGGTTGGAGACGAGTAGATGGCAGGATCCCAGTGCCGTGATGGCATTTCCGTTGTAGTCCAAGAGCCTGCAGGTTGCTGGAAGGACCTTGGGGGGCTTCTTGATGCATTTGAAATCTGCCTGTGAGAGACACCATAATCCCAGCCAAGCTCATATCAAAGCTCCAAAACCTAGGACTTGGCTCTCCACTCTGCAACTGGATCCTTGACTTTCTGACCAACAGACCACAGTCAGTAAGAATAAACACCAACACCTCCTCCACAATAGTCCTCAATACCGGTGCCCTGCAAGGCTGCATACTTAGCCCCCTACTCTACTCCCTGTACACACACGACTGCGTGGCAAAACTTGGTTCCAACTCCATCTACAAGTTTACTGATGATACGACCATAGTGGGCCGGATCTCGAATAACGACGAGTCCGAATACAGGAGGGAGATAGAGAACCTAGTGGAGTGGTGTAACGACAACAATCTCTCCCTCAATGCCAGCAAAACTAAAGAGCTGGTCATCGACTTCAGGAAGCAAAGTACTGTACACACCCCTGTCAGCATCAACGGAGCCGAGGTGGAGATGGTTAGTGGTTTCAAATTCCTTGGGGTGCACATCACCAAAAATCTATCCTGGTCCACTCACGTCGACGCTATCACCAAGAAAGCACAACAGCGCCTATACTTCCTCAGGAAACTAAGGAAATTCGGCATGTCCACATTAACCCTTACCAACTTTTACAGATGCACTATAGAAAGCATCCTATCGGGCTGCATCAGAGCCTGGTATGGCAACTGCTCGGCCCAGGACCGCAAGGAACTTCAGAGAGTCGTGAATACCGCCCAGTCCATCACACGAACCTGCCTCCCATCCATTGATTCCATCTATACCTCCCGCTGCCGGGGGAAAGCGGGCAGCATAATCAAAGATCCCTCCCACCCGGCTTACTCACTTTTCCAACTTCTTCCATCGGGCAGGAGATTCAGAAGTCTGAGAACACGCACGAACAGACTCAAAAACAGCTTCTTCCCCACTGTCACCAGACTCCTAAATTACCCTCTTATGGACTGACCTCATTAACACTACACCCTGTCTGCTTCATCCGATGCCAATGCTTATGTAGTTACATTGTATATCTTGTGTTGCCCTATTATGTATTTTCTTTTATTCCCTTTTCTTTCCATGTACTTAATGATCTGTTGAGCTGCTTGCAGAAAAATACTTTTCACTGTACCTCGGTACACGTGACAATAAACAAATCCAATCCAATCCAATCCAAGTTGGCAGAAGCACCTGTGTCCAGCTTGAACTGGATGGAGCAGTAGTTGACCTGCATCACCGCACACCATTCGCCACAGATTCCACAGTGAGGATGGATTGAATTTATGATGAGTTGGATGCGGCATATTCACATTTGGTAATGATACCCACACAGTAGGCGGAGTCCCGGCAGTCTCCCTCTGGATCCGTTGTGCTGCCAGGATCAGAATCCTGTAATCGCTGTTGCACACTCTGAACGCGCCGTCATCGGAATTGGGACCGCTGGCCCCTGACTGGTGGTGCAAACCTGCACAAGGCTGTATAGTGTCCAGGCTTCCCGCAGTTTAAACATCACCTGCCTCTTGCAGGGCAGTGTTTTTTTCAGTGGGCGTTGCCGCAGTTCGAACACGTCATGACGTTGGCGTCCTGATGCTCTGCGCGTCGTCGCACATGCGCAGTGCGGTTGGCAGACATGTGCACCTGTGCAGTGTGGGTGTCGGCCGCTCCGCTATCCCATTCGCATCGCACATGAGTGGGATCCTGGGAAAAGCGCGTGAAATAGCCGCTTTCATCAATGCTGAGGCGTTGCATCGGGAGATGGCCTGCACATTCTCTGCCTTGTGGGAGGGAAGTTTCTCATTTTCAGCCGATTTGTACTGGGCATAGCTATTTTTTGCATGCTCCTGCACTGTGCATGTTTCAATCGTGACTGGCAGGGTCATACGCTTGATTTTCAGTAACTGCTCTCTCAGAGAATCAGAGTGAACTCCAAAAACAATTTGGTCTCTGATCATGGAGTCAGCAATATCACCGAAGTTGCAGGACAGCACCAGCAGGCGGTGGTTAGTTAAGAAGGAGTTGAAAGATTCATCTTTACCTTGTAGGCGCTGTTTGACTATGTAGCGCTCGAAGATTTCATTGGTGTTCACTTCACAGTGACTGTCAAGCTTGTCCAGGATGGTCTGAAACTTTGTCTTGACCTGGCCTTCGGTGAAGTGAAAAGAGTTGAAGAGTTCGATGGCTTGATCACCCGCTGTTGAGAGGAGAAGCGCGATCTTCCTTGCATCAGACGCACCCACGCGGTCTGACGCTTCGATGTACAGCAGAAACCTTTGCTTGAATGTCCGCCAGTTGGCACTGAGATTGCCAGAGATCCTGAGCTGGTGAGGAACCTGAATCTTCTCCATGGTACCGGGATACATTAGCTGGTCGTCACGGAACGGACTGAGGTAAACCACCTAGATTAAGCAGTCTCCTGGTAGCATGTTGTGTTATGTACTCTGGGATAACACAGGCTGCAACTGGATGCAGCTTTAACCAAAAAATACTCCAGACCTTGAAGTTAGTTCAATCTGATTTATTGAACCAGGAGCACAGTTAGCACAGTTCTCTATGAGTTCGACTCTCTGCTAACCTAAGTGTGGGTACTCTGTCTGACTGAACCAGACTAGCTTTTAGCCATATGCTGGAGGTGTGATACTGTAAATACACCCTGACTCACTCTGTAGATGTTCATCAGTGGAAAGAGGCAGAGTGTGAGTGCCTCGTGCCTTTTACAGTGAGACACCACCCCTGAGTGTCCTGCCTTCTCATTGGTCATGTCTTGTTCTCTGTGTTCATTAGCTGCCTGTCTGTGCCTGTCTGCATTGTGGATAGTACAAATGCTTCACAGCTCCAGGGTCCCAGGTTCGAATCCCGGCTTGGGTCACTGTCTGTGTGGAGTCTGCACGTTCTCCCCGTGTGTGCGTGGGTTTCCTCCGGGTGCTCCGGTTTCCTCCCACAGTCCAAAGATGTGCAGGTTCGGTGGATTTGCCATGATAAATTGCCCTTCGTGTCCAAACTGCCCTTGGTGTTAGGTGGGGTTACTGGGTTATGGGGATAGGGTGGAGTTATGGGCTTGGGTAGGGTGCTCTTTCCAAGAGCCGGTGCAGACTCGATGGGCCGAATGGCCTCCTTCTGCACTGTAAATTCTATGTATGTATCTGCATGTCTGCATATCATGACACCCACAATATACTGTAAACAAGCAAATGTTTTGCTGAAGGTGAACATTTTGTCAATCAGTATAATCACTTACCTTCCTGTAATTTTTTTACTTTATAACACTATTCTATTTTCACTCCATTTTTCCATCTTTAGCCTTCTGCATTGTTCCGATCACGTTTAATACAAACTTCAGAGATAATATACATCACTTACTTCTGAGACTCTCTGCAGTCTTCAGTTCTGAACAATGACTTTAGCTGTAATCACATCAGATTATTTCTTCAGATTCTCTTGCTTTTTGGTCTTCCTCATAATTTATCCTCAACTGCTTTAATATATGAGCATTAAAAATGTGCCTCAAATTTGAAATATATTTCAGTATATTGCCTATTTCAAATTCTTTATCTGCTTTCTCTAATAAGCACCTCTAGATTTCATGGTTCCTCAAGATGTTGTTCAGGAGCAAAAGTGCCTTCTTTATTACAAAGTAATGTTTGAAGCAAAGGGATTAGGTTAGGGGTTTCTCTCCTTTCAATTGATAATTTTTCATCAGGAGTCGGTTACCCTCAAAAGCTACTTGTTTGACTGTAACTGTAAGTAGAAAATCACAAGCAGCATTTAAGGAATATCTCATCTTTACACAAAGAATGTGACTGTAAATATTTAAGAACTCATATTAGATCAATAAAATGATAAAGTACTGGGATACACACAGGTTTAGCTTCATTCCGAAACACTGGAGGCACAGGACCAGGAAGATCGGTATGATAGCTGAATTCCCAGAATGCAAGGTGCCAACAATGGCATTAAATTCAGTGGCACTAAAAGCAGAAGCATAACCGTCATTGAAAATTCTGAATAGATAGGAGATCCATTTCAGGATTTTGTTTGCAAAAATATACTTTATTCATAAAATATCCGAACAAGACATTACAAAACATTTCAAATTGTCATACCAAGAAAGTGCAACAATATTCACATTTTCCCCAGAGATCAAGCTGCACTCTGGGATGCTTCAATTCAGTCATGGAAACATTACAAACATTTCAATATGTTCTCAAACTTTTTTAGAATTATTTTGGGACCCTATTTCTCTTCCTCCATTTGAAAAATAAACGATTAAAACTTTACGATGGCCTCAGGGCCCGCTAGATTTAGTGGTGATGAGGCATTCTGCCAGATGACTTTGACAGTCTGCTTAGGGAACCACCCAACGTGATCCACCACCTCCTTTTCCCTCAGGGCCTTAAGGACATTAAGTGCAGACCACTGCTTGATGGACTTCTGGTCAATGATGTTTTTTCTGAACAAACATTTCCACAAGGGACAGGTGATACAGTACAGTCCAACTATTTGGAGCATTCCACGGCAAGTGGCCAGACCCATCCTTCACAACAGTAAGTTCGAGGATGACACCAAGGTTGGTGGAGTCGCAGATAATATTGAGGATTGTCAGAGGATACAGCAGGACATGATAGGTTGGGCCTTGGGCAGAGAAATGGCAAATGGAGTTTAATCCAGACAAATGTGAGGTAATGCATTTTGGTAGGTCTCACATAGAGGGGAAATATACCATAAATGGCAAAACTCTTAGCAATATAGAAAGTCAAAGCGATCTGGGTGTGCAGGTCCACAGATCTTTGAAAGTGGCAACGGTAGTGGACAAGGTAGTCAAGAAAGCATACGGAATGCTTGCCTTCATTGGACGAGTAAGAAGTCTTACAACACCAGGTTAAAGTCCAACAATTTTGTTTCGAATCACTAGCTTTCGGAGCACTGCTCCTTCCTCAGGTGAATGAAGTACAGTAAGAAGTATTACAACACCAGGTTAAAGTCCAACATGTTCGTTTCAAACACTAGCTTTCGGAGCACTGCTCCTTTCTCACCTGAGGAAGGAGCAGTGCTCCGAAAGCTAGTGTTTGAAACGAACATAAGAACATAAGAACTAGGAGCAGGAGTAGGCCATTCAATGAGATCATGGCTGATCTTTTGTGGACTCAGCTCCACTTTCCGGCCTGAACACCATAACCATGGTAGGTGGATTGGCCCCTTAATTGGAAAAATGGGTATAGAGGGATACGGCACTAGGAAGTGCTGAGGGTTTTGGCCAAGGGTGATATGAAATGAAAAAATGAATGAAATGATATCCTGACCGGTACAGGCTTGGAGGGCCAAAGAGCCTGTTCCTGTGCTGAATTGTTCTTTGTTCTTAACAACATGGAAAGATAGAACCTCAGTACGTAGTGACACTTGGTGTTTGCACATCAAGGACCTATGCACAGCTTGACGTAGCCACACACAAAGGTGGCCATCCGGGTGACAGCGATGTTGGGTGTGTTTCTCCCTCCATTACCAGAGATTTTTACATAGTGCCCCTTTGGACATGATCGATCCAGATGAAGATATCTCGAGTGACTGCTGCAGCACAGGATCGGGGTTTGGGCCAGACCTGCGCCACATACAGCAACATCGAGAACACCTTACATGTGATGACCATATTCTTATCCACAATGATGAGGAAGCGTCGCTCCTACATGCCCAGTTTCTGCCTCATTTCAAGATGTCCACTTGGCATGTCACACAAAACAACCCATGTCCTCACTCATTGCTGTGAGGCACATCAGAGGGTAGATACTGCAGGGTGTCTTCATTGTCTGAGTGACCACTGATAGCACCACGGTTTTCTTTGGCCCATCCTAATAGATGAAATTAAAGTGAGACTCTTTGCTGCAGCAGGAGGATGCTGCCAGGAATCTGTGAAACATTGGGAGCTTACTGAATGGTCTATTTTTGGATTTATTATCATGCATAAGAACAATAAATAAGGAGACAAGTGCAGGTTATTTGAAAGCAGACATTTATTTTACTGTGAGCTAATGGGGTGGAAATTACATGTGTGAAGATAAGGCTGTCAGTTAAGGAGTTTGTAGCAATTGTGCAGGGAGAGATTAAGTGAGAAATGTAAGGTTGTCAGGATGTCAGAATGGAAGAAGATATTTTGGACTTGTGCAAGGCTGCTAACATGACTTAGGGGAGTTGTCGGTGCCATTACTTAAAGTTAGACTGTAGTGTGAAGACTTAGTAGTGCAAGTGTCCCTTTACAAGGGTAAACAGTTTGGAAGTGCCTAACATAGACAGAATGGAAACAGGAAGTGCGGTGACTGGCTATACACTTGCTTTTATGAAATGGTTCCACCCTTTTCAGCATTGGTAGTGAAAGAGTTAGAATTCATTGCATCGGATTTCAGATATTGATGTCTCACTTGGTGAAAGGAAAATCCAAGAGGGGGAAGCTTGTACGTTTTAGGAGTGTGCTGCAGGTCCTCATCAGAGAGGCTGATGTACGTATTCTGCCGCCTGCCATGGTGTGGTACACGGACAATGCTGATACCTAAGTGTACCCTGATGGAGTGAATCTGGACTGGCACTGCGGGTGAGAGATGCCGTTAGTTGCCCCTTTTAAAATTTTGAGATTTGTGTTAGTGTCATTGCCGTGTATGATCTGTGAATCTAGGAACAATCACATTATTATTTATGGATAATTTAAGGATTAAAATATGAATTTTCATGGTTCATGAGGGCATAAAATGAACTAAATTGACTAACCTTGAATAATCAACTTATTGAAAAGTGTGTGTTTGGAATTCAAAATCTGCTTGAAATGTTTTCGAGCATTGAGGGAATGGAAGGTCTGAGAGAATGGAAAGATTGGATTATAAACAGCAAATATGTAAATATTCTCAGTGGAAAAGGAAAGGTTGAGATGACTGTTTATAGGATTATAGATGGTGAAACAGGCAGAAGAAACACATCAGCTAAAATGTGGCAATGTGCTCAGGTGCTAATGATCATCTCAAGTGGTCAAGGTGGGAAATTTCAGTTCAGCCCATGCTTAGTACAAGGTGTATCTTAGTAAAGCTGTTGAAGCCTGCATTAGGAATGGCTCAGAGGATGATTGCCACTTTTGTGGTGAATACTTGTCCTAATGCCCTCTCCTCATAGAGATAGATAGAGAAATACAACACAGAACAGGCCCTTCGGCCCACGATGTTGCGCCAAACTTTTGTCCTAGGTTAATCATAGAATTTTGGACACCAAGGGCAATTTTTCATGGCCAATCCACCCAACCTGCACATCTTTGGACTGTGGGAGGAAACCGGAGTATCCGGAGGAAACCCACGCACACACGGGGAGGATGTGCAGATTCCACACAGACAGTGACCCAAGTCGAAATCGAACTTGGGACCCTGGAGCTGTGAAGCAATTGTGCTATCCACAATGCTACCGTGCTGCCCTCAAGAAGAAGTTAATCTACACTCCATTATTCTACCCTAATCCATGTACCTATCCAATAGCCGCTTGAAGGTCCCTAATGTTTCCGACTCAACTACTTCCACAGGCAGTGCAATCCATGCCCCCACTACTCTCTGGGTAAAGAACCTACCTCTGACATCTCCTCTATATCTTCCACCATTTATCTTAAATTTATGTCCCCTTGTAATGGTGTGTTCCACCCGGGGAAAAAGTCTCTGACTGTCTACTCTATCAATTCCCCTGATCATCTTATAAACCTCTATTAAGTCGCCCCTCATCCTTCTCCGTTCTAATGAGAAAAGGCCTAGCACCCTCAACCTTTCCTCGTATGACCTACTCTCCATTCCAGGCAACATCCTGGTAAATCTCCTTTGCACCTTTTCCAAAGCTTCCACATCCTTCCTAAAATGAGGCGACCAGAACTGCACACAGTACTCCAAATGTGGCCTGACCAAGGTTTTGTACAGCTGCATCATCACCTCACGGCTCTTAAATTCAGTCCCTCTGCTAATGAACGCTAGCACACCATAGGCCTTCTTCACAGCTCTATCCACTTGAGTGGCAACTTTCAAAGATCTATGAACATAGACCCCAAGATCTCTCTGCTCCTCCACATTGCCAAGAACTCTACCGTTAACCCTGTATTCCGCATTCATATTTGTCCTTCCAAAATGGACAACCTCACACTTGTCAGGGTTAAACTCCATCTGCCACTTCTCAGCCCAGCTCTGCATCCTATCTATGTCTCATTGAAGCCGACAACAGCCCTCCTCACTATCCACAACTCCATCAATCTTCGTATCATCTGCAAATTTACTGACCCACCCTTCAACTCCCTCATCCAAGTCGTTAATGAAAATCACAAACAGCAGAGGACCCAGAACTGATCCCTGCGGTACACCACTGATAACTGGGCTCCAGGCTGAATATTTGCCATCCACCACCACTCTCTGTCTTCTATCGGTTAGTCAGTTTGTTATCCAACTGGCCAAATTTCCCACTAACCCATGCCTCCTTACTTTCTGCAAAAGCCTACAATGGGGAACCTTATCAAATGCCTTACTAAAATCCATGTACGCTACATCCACTGCTTTACCTTCATCCACATGCTTGGTCACCTCCTCAGAAAAGTCAATAAGACTTGTAAGGCAAGACCTACCCCTCACAAATCCGTGCTGACTATCCCTAATCAAGCAGTGTCTTTCCAGATGCTCAGAAATCCTATCCCTCAGTACCCTTTCCATTACTTTGCCTACCACCGAAGTAAGACTAACTGGCCTGTAATTCCCAGGGTTATCCCTATTCCCTTTTTTGAACAGGGGCACGACATTCGCTACTCTCCAATCCTCTGGTACCACCCCTGTTGACAGCGAGGACAAAAAGATCATTGCCAACGGCTCTGCAATTTCATTTCTTGCTTCCCATAGAATCCTTGGATATATCCCGTCAGGCCCGGGGGACTTGTCTATCCTCAAGTTTTTCAAAACGCGCAACACATCTTCCTTCCTGACAAGTATCTCTGCGAGCTTATCAGTTTGTTTCACGCTGTCCTCTCCAACAATATGGCCCCTCTCGTTTGTAAATACTGAAGAAAAATACTTGTTCAAGACCTCTCCTATCTCTTCAGACTCAATACACAATCTCCCGCTACTGTCCTTGATCGGACCTACCCTCGCTCTAGTCATTCTCATATTTCTCACATATGTGTAAAAGGCCTTGGGGTTTTCCTTGATCCTACCTGCCAAAGATTTTTCATGCCCTCTCTTAGCTCTCCCTTTCTTCAGTTCCCTCCTGGCTATCTTGTATCCCTCCAGCGCCCTGTCTGAACCTTGTTTCTTCAGCCTTACACAAGTCTCCTTCTTCCTCTTAACAAGAGATTCAACCTCTCTTGTAAACCATGGTTCCCTCACTCGACCATCTCTTCCCTGCCTGACAGGGACATATATCAAAGACACGCAGTACCTGTTCCTTGAACAAGTTCCACATTTCTCTTGTGTCCTTCCCTGACAGCCTATGTTCCCAATTTCTGCACTTCAATTCTTGTCTGACAGCATTGTATTTACCCTTCCCCCAATTATAAACCTTGCCCTGTTGCACGCACCTATCCCTCTCCATAACTAAAGTGAAAGTCACAGAATTGTGGTCACTACCTCCAAAATGCTCCCCCACTAACAAATCTATCACCTTCCCTGGTTCATTACCAAGTACTAAATCCAATATGGCCTCCCCTCTGGTCGGACAATCTACATACTGTGTTAGAAAAGCTTCCTGGACACACTGCACAAACACTACCCCATCCAAACTATTTGATCTAAAGAGTTTCCATTCAATGTTTGGGAAGTTGAAGTCACCCATGACTACTACCCTGTGATTTCTGCACCTTTCCAAAATCTGTTTCCCAATCTGTTCTTCCACATCTCTGCTGCTATTGGGGGGCCTATAGAAAACTCCCAACAAGGTGACTGCTCCTTTCCTATTTCTGACTTCAACCCATATTACCTCAGTAGGCAGAACCCCCTCGAACTGCCTTTCTGCAGCTGTTATACTATCTCTAATTAACAATGCCACCCCCCCCCCCCACCCCCCACCTCTTTTACCACCCTCTCTAATCTTGTTGAAACATCTATAACCAGGGACCTCCAACAACCATTTCTGCCCCTCTTCTATCCAAGTTTCCGTGATGGCCACCACATCGTAGTCCCAAGTACCGATCCATGCCTTAAGTTCACCCACCTTATTCCTGATGCTTCTTGCATTAAAGTATACACACTTCAACCCATCTCCTTGCCTGCAAGTACTCTCCTTTGTCAGTGTTACCTTCCCCACTGCATCACTACGTGCTTTGGCGTCCTGAATATCGGCTTCCTTAGTTGCTGCACTACAAATCCGGTTCCCATTCCCCAGCCAAATTAGTTTAAACCCTCCCGAAGAGTACTAGAAAACCTTCCCCCCAGGATATTGGTGTCCCTCTGGTTCAGATGCAACCCGTCCTCCTTGTACAGGTCCCACCTTCCCCAGAATGCGCTCCAATTATCCAAATACCTGAAGCCCTCCCTCCTACACCATTCCTGCAGCCACGTGTTCAACTGAACTCTCTCCCTATTCTTAGCCTCGCTATCACGTGGCACCGGCAACAAACCAGAGATGACAACTCTGTCTGTCCTGGCCTTTAACTTCCAGCCTAACTCCCTAAACTTGTTTATTACCTCCACACCCTTTTTCCTACCTACGTCGTTGGTACCAATGTGCACCACGACTTCTGGCTGCTCACCCTCCCCCTTCAGGATCCTGAAGACACGATCCGAGACATCCCTGGCCCTGGCACCCGGGAGGCAACATACCTTTCGGGAGTCTCGCTCGCGACCACAGAATCTCCTATCTATTCCCCTAACCATTGAATCTCCTATTACTAATGCTTTTCTATGCTCCCCCCTTCCCTTCTGAGCCCCAGAGCCAGACTCAGTGCCAGAGACCTGGCCGCTGGGGCTTTCCCCCGGTAGGTCATCCCCCCCCAACAGCATCCAAAACGGTATACTTGTTTTGAAGGGGAACGGCCACGAGGGATCCCTGCACTGTCTGCCTGTTAGTTTTCTTTCCCCTGACTATAACCCAGCTACTCTTGTCCAGTACCTTGGGTGTGGCTACCTCCCTGTAACTCTTCTCGATAACCCCCTCTGCCTCCCGGATGATCCGAAGTTCATCCAGCTCCAGTTCCTTAACACGGTGTCTGAGGAGCTGAAGTTGGGTGCACTTCCCGCAGGTATAGTCAGCGGGGATACCAGTGGTATCCCTCACCACCCACATCCTACAGGAGGAGCATGCAACTGCCCTAGCTTCCATCCCCTCTTACTTTACAGAATTAGCTGCCCCGTGGACCAACTGGACCTCCGCCCTCCGACTCTGCTTCCAGTCAGCTGTACTCTAAACTCCTGGCTCCCTTCACGCTCTTTGATAAATATAGGAAATGAAATGTAAGGAGCACCTTACTCCCTCCTCACCTAACTCCCTCAGTCACCAAACTCTCACTGTAGCACTCAAATGCCACAAGCTCAGCACTCCCTCAGTCACCAAACTCTCACTGTAGCACTCAAATGTCACAAGCTCAGCACTCCCTCAGTCACCAAACTCTCACTGTAGCACTCAAATGCCACAAGCTCAGCACTCCCTCAGTCACCAAACTCTCACTGTAGCACTCAAATGTCACAAGCTCAGCACTCCCTCAGTCACCAAACTCTCACTGTAGCACTCAAATGCCACAATCTCAGCACTCCAGTGCAAACAAAGTCTGCACTGTAACTAGCTCCTATTTATACTGTGACTCTAGCCTCTGAAAACTGGCCTAATCCAATTAACTAATTAACAAGCTCCAGCTGCAAGTAAGTACAAGTAGAACCTTGTTTAAAGCTGATTCAAAATTCACCTTCTTATAGACCAGCTAAAAAATCCAGCCCTTCATCTGTACTCACACAATACTTATTTTGGAAATTCCTTGAGGACCTCACCTGAAAATAGTAAATGCTGTGCTACTTCACCTCATTGGACACCTTATAGGAGTCACAAGGAGAAAGTGACCCCAGTTGTCAAGACATGCAAGAATGTCAAATTTCAAATGATCACAACAACGTATGCGACAGGAGAAAAGGATGCTCACCATTTGGCAAGTTGGTATTGATTGAAATGTTACTATTTAAAAAGCAACGGGGAACTATCAGCTGCCCAAGCTCTGAGGCAATTCAAGAAAAGCTATTTCCTTCTGTTTGCAGAGAACGAGTCCCTGCGTGTGAATTTATTTAGCTTCTGTTGTAATATGCCTTTAAGGGATAACAGCATGCCATCACTAGAAGGGGAATGTATCATGTGATTGAGTCTTGGTTTAACTCTGGCCTGTGAGCAGAAGGCAGCACAGAGAGCGGGGCTGCTGATGTCGTTAAGCTTTCTACTCACTTTCTGTCAACCTTTTACCTTTTTGCTCCACTTTATTCATTTCCCTGACTCTACATGCCATCTGTCAATTTTACCAACCAGCCATCCTTTGCGACCCATGCTGGCCCACCTTTGCGACCCACCTTCATGACCCACGTTGCCTGAATCTCACAACCCACCATTTTCGCTTACCTTTAATGTGACAAGTGAGCCTGCTTGGTCCTCACGATCTCTCTTGCTTTGTCATTCAATGTTAAATTTCTGCTAAGGACTTCAGCTGATGATTTAAGTTCTCACTACACCCGTTGAAACAAATCAAGAGGTTTGTCCTCAAACTCACCATGCCTACTCTTCAAATGCCTTTGACATTTTGAGGGTTTTAATCTTTCATTTGCCAGTACCTTCCTGCATATAACACCCATGAGCTTTGCATCCTGCTTTGTATTGGCACAATTAATAAACCCATACCTCAAGAAATCATCTTTATACAGCTCTGTTCCTGATTTCAGCCTCTTCTTAATGGGTTGTTCACCAGAAACCCTGAAGTCACACCTGCACTGCCGGCAGCTACAAAATGCAGGAATCTCTATCATGCCCAGAGTACATGACGTCAGTGTAGGTAACGCGTGACTTGCTCTCTGCCACTGCTTCTGGAGAGAAGGTTGTGGTGATATTCATCACTGTAGATACACAAGGGGTTAATGTAAGTACACGTAGACTAGCTAGACACTAGAGGGAGCACCAGAGACATGACACACAGACAATCAACCAATAGGTCAGTAAGATAGGACACGACCAATGGGCATTCATGATACACTTAGAGGTGACACTACCACGGGGGGGCATTACACCAACCCATATATAAAGGACACAGCACACATGATCTTCCTCTTTCCAGTGGAGACACTCAGTGAGTACAGACACAATGTTGATTCAACATCACACCTGCCACGTGGATTGTAGCAGACTGGTTCGTCCACCAGTACTCGGTACTCGGGCGAATCCGAGTAGGAGAATTGTAAATAGTTTAATAAACGTGTTGAAGTTATCTCCAAGTCTGAACCTTCCTTTGTCAGAGTGCACATCAAGGAAGCAGCTTATGCTACGCCAAGAGCATAGTAAGACATGGTACCAGTTGAGCGTCTGTGTGTCATGTCTCTGGAGCTCCCTCTGGTGTCTAGCTAGTCTACGTGTACTTACATTAACCACTTGTGTATCTACAGTGATGCATATCACCACAAAGGTTGTATCGATTTTTTAAAAGAATGTGCTCCCGAGTCAGCGTGCTGATTTCAGGGGGGAGTGGTTTGCCTCGCTGGGGTCTGCGCACTGCTGATGGGGCACCGATGGTCCGGATGGCCGGAATTCTGAAAGTTGGTCATAGCCGGCATTTTTACAAGTTGGTTGCGGCCTTTGGGCACTCCTTCCCTCGATGGGAGATGACTGACATGGTGCCTCGGAACATAACTGTGCATGAAGCAATTAAAATATGAGAGAACCACAATTAAGTATTAAAGCAAGACTGAGATTTCTCATTTAAATTTGTCACATTCATTCTGTGAAAGAGTGGTTACGTTTGGTGAAAACCTGTTTGTGTTGTGGTGTCAGCGGGCACATGGTTCAGGCAGGGCTGGGACATCCCCTGCTAAGAGGTCAAAGTTCCCATTCCCCTCTGTGTGAGTGATTAAATGTCTACTTCCCTACAACATGCCCCTTAGTCCAAGGTATCATCCGAAGTTTGGGTTGAGATTGGCCCAAGGACATCAGTGGAGTTTGCTAATAAACAGACTAAACAGGCAGACATACATTTTGTTTGTGTTTATATTTAGATTTAACCCCTCACCTTAACTTCTCATTAAGCACCGCCTTGCATTTAAGTCTACGCCTTCAGGGTTAGTAATGCCTAAATTAGGCTCACTGAACCATTTCGCACTAACCCGTTCAATTAGTTTAGCATTTATATTGCCAATTGCTCATTAGGATATGCATTAAGGTACTGAATGAATTAATCCTTTCTTGCTAAATCATAAAAGCCAGATAAAGTCATCATTAACATTTTTTTAAATTAACCTTAGAAATGTTAAGCATGCTGATATATAGTAGACAGCACTAACTGATGGAATGAATAACAGGTACAGAGGATGTTCAGTTATGCCAGGATAATTCAGCTTTCGCTAGCTTGTTGATTATAAATTTACAGTTGAGACCAGTGTCTGTTAAAAATAGAAATCAGTGAGATTAATTCATGGTTGGATTCCTTGGAGAGCGGAAAAGTTAACAGCATTAAAAAGCCAATCATTGGACAAATTAAAATCCCTGTGCTAATATTTAGCAACACTTAGAGAAACCATATGACATGTGCTTCTAAGCTGGTGTAATTGCTGGTTGCCTTATCTTCCTCTGGTTTGATCATGTAAGCTTTCTGGGATGTCAGTGTGATAAACCTTCATCTATAGAGGTGTTATCTATTCCTCTTGAATGCTCTGTTCCTAGGTAATAATATTTTCTTCAGTAGCTAGCTTAAATCTGATTTCCTTTGACCTTACACAAGCTTGCACATCCAATTAACTTTTCTGCCGCAACTGCCTCGTATAGCATAACAATATTAATTTTCTAACCTCTCCCTCTCAAGAAAATCTATTACCACTGGTTAGTGAATTGGTAACTAAAAGTCATAAATTTAAGATTCTCAACAAATGAACAAAGGGCATTTTAGGGAATGTCCTCGCAATGCCCTATCAGAAAAAGAGGTGGAAGCAGAATCCACAATAGCTTTGAAAAGGGACTTGGTTCCTCAGGTCCCATGTAAGACAATGGGCAGGAAGACACTGCCACTGGCCCCAGTCCATCGCAATTCCATTTGCTCCAGCCCAGGTGGCGCCCTGCTCTTGGAGATCTTCCTTAAATGTACATCACCAGGGTGATGTCTTGCACCATCTTCTTCCACCTGGTGGTGGGTCCAGGCTACTGCCATTCTGTGAGGTGAAGTATGTGTCCTGCTAGCTTCAGCCGCCACTCTGTCACAATGTCTCTGATCAGTCCTCTGTAGAATTTATTTGTTGGTGATGCTGTCTGCCCTTGCAATGTCCAGGACCTTATGAAGGCAGTGCTTCCAACTTACATATGATGGGTGAGATTCTCTGGCCTCCTCACGGCATGTTTCTCGGCAGCCTGTCGTTGGCTGGCAGGAAGATCTTCTGGGCCTACCACTGTCAATGGGATTTCTCATTAAATCCACCCCACGCTGCCGGGAAATCCATGGCGTGGGTGTGCCGTCTGCGGGACTAGAAGATTCTACAAAATTGAAGAGCCAGAAGTTCTCGCTGACACATTTGCTGTTCCCTTCCATGCCTCACTGCCATAGATTGTGGTTGGTACTATTATGATCATGTAGATTCACAGCTTCATGATTTTGTTGCCAAGACCACTTGCAGAAGCTGGAAGAACAATGGTGCTTTGCTAATTCTTGTCTTCACATCGATGTCTGCATAATCCTCCATGGAGATTTTCCTTCCTAGGTAGGGGAAGTGGTCAACATCTTTGGTGTTTTGTTGCCCAATGGTAATGGGAGGGCCTTGTTGCTGTGTAGTCGTCATTGTCTTGGTCTCACAGCTCATACATAAATTAATCTTTGTAGCATTACTCTCAAGACTGGTGGGCTCGTCTTTGAGTAGGTGCAATTCTTTCGCCAGGAAGGCAATGTCGCCTGCAAAACTTAGGCCCATCAACCAGTGGTGTTGCCACAGGGTGCGACCACCATCGTTTTCCTCATGATAAACTCAATAACCAAGAGGGAAAGGAATGGGGAGAGTATGCAGCCTTGCCATATTACTGGGATGATGTTGAAGGAATCTGTGCTGCCTGTGCTTGTCTTGATGCAACAGCTGGAGTCACAGTATAATGTTTTGAAGATATTAATATACTATTCCGGGGTGCCATATTGTCTTGCCATATACCAGAGGGACCGATGCTGTCAAAAGCCTTCTTGAAATCAATGAAGTTGATAAAATGTGGCTTCTGATACTTAGGCTCTGCTCTATGATGTATCTGCAATTGTTGCATGATTTTTCCCCAGGAAACTGCCTGTCCTTTATGATGGGTTCCTTCTCCTTCTGACTTCAATCTGTTGAGGAATACTGTGCTGGAGATCTTGCCAGGTGTTGAAAGCAATGTTATGTGCCTCCAGTTATTGCAGTCGTGAGGGGTTTCCTTTATTCAGTAGCTTGTTGGTTACACCTCACCTTCAGTCATCTGGGATGTCCACCGCAGTCCAGATCTTGTTGAACAGGTCCATGAGCTCTGTTGTGATGGTGTTCTTGCCAGTTAAATATTTGAAAAATAACCGGAGAGATTTTCTGGCTGTTCATGCCAACGGGATCTGTTGATCCCGCTGCGGTGCACCACTGCTGTGGGATTCCCGGGGGCATTGGATTCAATGGAAAATCCACTGACAGCGGCGGGATCAGAAGATCTACATCAACGGCACGCCACCTCCCGCTGCCGAGAAACATTCCAAGGGAAGGCAAGGGGATCTGGTCCAACATCTTTAAATGGTGTGGAAAATGGACATTGGAAGGGGATTCAGTGACGATTCTCAAATACCTTACACCGGAGCAATGAGCCACCTCTTGTGTTGTAAAATTCTATGTAATCAATAAACAGTGTGTTAACCTAAAATAAAATGCAGGATTTGTTTTCTCTTTCATTTTCATAAATATTGAGAAATTAAATAAAAAATGTTAGGATTTGATTTAAAATTAAGTTTTAATAACGTATTCTACATAACTTGTTTCAAACTCTTTTGAAATGTTACGATCCTATTAGTGACTGTTAATGTTTAAAGATGAAATCCGAACATCTAGCAACGAACTGACAAAAGTACACAAGATTCATGTTTTTAAACAAAAATAAGTTTTATTGTAAAAAAATATACATTAAACAAAGCAAACACCACTAACTTAAAACCAAAATTTATAAAGATGTATGCCAAACTCCCCCCCCCCCCCTCATGTGTTCCCCTGTCTTATAAAATCCAGAATGTAATTCACTTTTCCTGATACCAATACAAAGGGATGCATCAGCACCCTGGAATTCACTTTAATTATCCTCAGTGTTCCAGCTGTCCTCCAAATAAGATTCAATGTGGGTCCTTCATTAATTTTTGGGGGGTTATTTGGGCCTCCACCTCATGACTGTTGGTGCCTCAGCTCCTTGCTTGGGTTGCCAGCAGATACGCAACCGCCTGCCACAGCTCTCAAAGCTAACTCTGATACCTACTTTGTGCCTCGTCGCTCTGTGAGGACCACTGTAGATTTCGCCCACTAGCTGCAAGCTACAGAAATTCTTTCAGATGTTTTACCCTCACAAAATCCAAAATGAGATAGAGCCCCATCCGTATCCCACGCAGTGAGAAATGAAATGAGCATTTTCTCTGCTGAAGTACAGGCCTAACTGACGATCATCTCCTGTTATTTTTCTCAATCTGGACATGCAGTCCACTCCAAAGCAAAGCTGCAATCCCCTTTATCTGTTTCCCAAACTCAACTACTTGCTTCTGTCAGCAAACCCCAGCAGAAAAATTGAACAAAATAACCTACCTCCCCATCCCATCATATGATGACATGCCATGATCTTGGATGTTCTCAAACAGAAATATAAATGAATAATTTTATCTTCCATGCTACTCTTTGATTCTGTCACCCGTATCAATAATTTATATTGCAAATAGATTTTTACCTTTATTGAGGTCAGAGCAGATCTCTTGACACTATTATGTGAAGGTAATAGTCCCCGAGAGTTTATGGCTTTCTCACTGTTAACACTGACCTTGAAGATGAACATTAGTTATCTTTTAAGTGTACTGAAGCCCACGATTTTTTAATTGGACTTACTTAAGAGTTATGTCAGTTTCTCAGTCAGACGTCCACTTGCCTTACATTTAATACATGTTGCAACACCCTGGGCTAGAACGTGGTGAATTCCAGCCCCCCTGACCCAGAGTCGCAACACAAATAAATTAACCGATAATGCTGAGAAAAATACCCAATGTCTTGGGCCCTTGGCTGCCCAATAATTACAGTCAGCAGGTTTGTAAATTTAAAGAAAATTATTTTTGATTAATAACAAGAACTATAATGAAATATGCAGCAAGTACAACAGATTAACTATTATCTAATTCCCAATTCCCCACTTTTACTTGCCCCCCCCCCCCACATTCTACACACACACACACACATGACAAACATCCACAGAGAAGTGAGGGGTGAAAATAATAAGGATGAAAGTAAAACGATAAGGGGGGGACGGTTCTCCGAGCCCCACGCCGGGCTGGAGAATCGCCGCAACCGCGCCACGACGCCGGCGCGTGATTCTCCGAGGTGCGGAGAATCGGCACCATTTGCGCCGGTGTGTTTGGCGCGGTGCCGGCCGCGGGCCGCTGGAATTGGCAGGGCTGCCGATTGTCGGCCTGGTTGGACTGAGTGGCTGCACCGATACGCCGCAGTCCCGCCAGCGCCGTTCACCCCGGTCGCTGCCGGTGGGTACTCTGTGCGAACGGTCGGGGGGGGGCGGCCTGTGGGGAGGGGGGCTCCTTCACTGGGGGGAGGCCTCCGATGGGGTCTGGCCTGCGATCGGGGCCCACCGATCAGCGGGCCAGCCTCTCCCCTCCCCGGGCCTACTTTCTGGCGTGGCCGGCCCCTGAACACCGACGCCATGTTGAGTTGGGGCCGGCGTGCTAAAGAAGTCCCATGCGCATGCGTAGGTTGGCGCGGCCCAACTACGCATGTGCGGTTTGGCGCAGAGCCCATTTGGCATCGCGAAAGGAGGCTGGAGTGGCGTGAACAGCTCCAGCGCAGTGCTGGCCCCCCTGTGGGGGCCAGAATCGGTCGTGCCCGGGCCCGGTTTGCGCCGTCGTGAAACACGACGGTGTTCACAACGGTGCAAACACTTGGGCTCCATATTGGAGAATCGCCCCCAAGAATCTTTGTTTATAACGTGTCCTCTCTTCAAAATTTGCTTTCGATTTGAGGTTTTCACTCTAGATTCATTCGGGTCTCTGCAGTTTCAGAAATGCAGCAACTCTTCTGGAGAATACACGAGAGGCAGAGCAGGTCCTTTACCCTGAGTGTCCAGGATTCAAACTCCGCTTTCCTTTGGCCTCTGGAAGTCATCTCATTCAGGCAGGATCCAATCACAACCTGTTACTGGGAAGAATACGGCCTTTTGGCCAATTAATCGGCCACCAGCCAACAAATCGAACTGAGTCCCACTCTATCTGTCGGGAGCCACATAGTCTGTGTTTTGCTGTTCAAAGCTTGCAGAGTGTTCTCTGTTGTAACTTTTGAATTCCTAATTCCCCAGCTCAACTTAAAGGTATATGTCCATTAAGCATCCATGGATCAAAATGATAATGGCAAAAATAAAGAAAGGGAAAGAAGAGAACCAATGAGGAAGGACCCTTTCACAGGTTAATTCCTAAAACTAAGAGCTACATTCTAAAACTTGCAAACCACGAACTAGGGCCGGGATTCTCCCCTTGCCGGCGGGGCGGGGGGTCCCGGCGTGTTGGAGTGGCGTGAACTACTCCGGCGTCGGGCCACCCCAAAGGTGCGGAAGTCTCCGCACCTTTAGGGGCCAAGCCCCTCACATTGAGGGGCCAGGCCCACACCGGAGTGGTTCCCGCTCTGCCGGCTGGCGCGAACAGCCTTTGGTGCCATGTCAGCCGGGTACGAAAGGACTTCGCCGGCCGGCTGCTAACGTTATACCAGAGCATGCACAGGGGAGGGGGTCTCTTCCGCCTCTGCCATGGTGAAGACCATGGCGAAGGCGAAAGAAAAAGAGTGCCCCCACGGTACAGGCTCGCCCGCCAATCGGTGGGCCCCAATCGCGGGCCAGGCCACTATGGGGGCACCCCCCGGGATCAGATCGCCCCGCGATCCCCCCCCCCCCAGGACCCCGGTGCCCACCCGCGCTGCCAATCCCGCCAGTAAGGTTTTGCTGTTCAAAGCTTGCAGAGTGTTCTCTGTTGTAACTTTTGAATTCCTAATTCCCCTGCTCGACTTAAAGGTATATGTCCATTAAGCATCCATGGATCAAAATGATAATGGCAAAAATAAAGAAAGGGAAAGAAGAGAACCAATGAGGAACCTTTCACAGGTTAATTCCTAATGGTTTAATCCACGGCAGCGGGAGAGGCTTGTCAGCGGCGGGACTTTGGTCCATCGCGGGCCGGAGAATCACTGCGGGGGGCCCGCCGACCGGCTTGATGCAATTCCCACCTCCCGCCGAATCTCAGGTGGCGGAGAATTCGGGACCCGGCGGGGACGGGATTGACACCGGCCCCGGGCGGTTCTCCGACCCAGCGGCGGTTTGGAGAATCCCGCCCTAGATTTTCACAACAGACGTAATGGGGTAGATTTATGTCTTAATCACTTGGGCATTAAGCATTACCTGAGTTGACAGGAAAATCTGGCAAGAGCGATGACACTCCAGTTCAAGAGCTAATTGAAGATTGCATCAATTGACATTAATGGAAGCAAAATCAAGCAGAATTTGTAAGAGTTTGCCATCTTTCCTGTGCTTCAAGAAGTTCAATGCCTGGAGGTGCAGCTTAAGAAAAGCATTGACTCAGTTTTGTATTTCCATCATTAGCACATATCTATGTGCACACAATAAAGTATAAAAACAAATCCTGGGAATGGAATGGAATCTAGTCAGCATATGTAGCAGAAAATAGGATTACATTTCGCCTGCATCATGGCAAGGTCTTATTTAACCTGTCGCACATTTCTAACATTTTATCTTCATTTTTTTTTGCCATCCATTCATATTTTCTTCCATATGAGCTCTGCACAAGCTGAGTTATTCAATTCTTATTTATAAATTCTACAACATATATCAAATAGGTGTTACTTAATCATTCTGTCTGGAAATACCCATGGTAGTTTTGGACTGATTGACTAACAATAGGTATGGGACTGGGAAAACGACTTCTATTGATAACCTGGGATGGATGTATCAAGTGTTGCATTCTCAGATTGCCAGGTTTTAACTCAATTATTGGCATATTTTTCATTAACCATGATTAGGCACTGTCTGCTCCCTCTGTATCCAACATGATATGCAGTGGATGATCCATCTCCGTCTCCTCCGAAGGTTCCCAGCATCACAGATGTCAGTCTTCAGCCAATATAATTCACTCCACGTGATATCAAGAAACGGCTGAAAGCACTGGATACTGCAAAGGCAATGGGCCAAGACAATATTCCGGCAATAGTACTGAAGACTTGTGCTCCAGAATTTGCTGCACCCCTAGCCAAGCTGTTCCAGTACAGCTACAACACTGGCATCTATTCGGCAATGTGGAAAATTGCCCATGTGTGTCCTGTACACAAGAAGCAGGACAAATCCAATCCAGCCAATTACCGCCCTATCAGTCAACTCTCCTTCATCGGCAAAGTGGTGCAAGGAGTCATCAACAGATTTCTCAAGTGGCACGTCCTCGGGAATAACCTACTCACAGACTCTCAGTTTGAGATCCACCAGGATCACTCAGCTCCTGACCTAATTACAGCCTTGGTTCAAACATGGACAAAATAGCTGAATGTCAGAGATGAGGTGAGAGTGACTGCCCTTGACATCAAGGCAGGATTTGACCAAGTATGGCATCAAGGATCCCTAGCTAAACTGGAGTGGATAGGAATCAGGGAGAAAACACTCCACTGGTTGGAATCATACCTGACACAAAGAAGGCATTGGGTGGTTGGAGGTCAATCATCTCAGCTCCTGGGCAACATTGCAGGAGTTCCTCCGAGTAGTGTCCTAGGCCCAACCACCTTCAGCTACTGCATCAATAACCTGCCTTTCATCATAAAGTCAGAAGTGGGGATGATTGCGGATGACTGCCCAATGTTCAGCACTAAATAGAATAGAACAGTACAGCACAGAACAGCACAGAACAGGCCCCTCGGCCCTCGATGTTGTGCCGAGCAATGATCACCCTACTCAAACCCACGTATCCACCATATAACCGTAACCCAACAACCCCCCCTCCTAACCTTACTTTTTAGGGCACTACGGGCAATTTAGCATGGCCAATCCACCTAACCCGCACATCTTTGGATTGTGGGAGGAAACTGGAGCACCCGGAGGAAACCCACGCACACACGGGGAGGACGTGCAGACTCCGCACAGACAGTGACCCAGCCGGGAATCGAACCTGGGACCCTGGAGCTGTGAAGCATTTATGCTAACCACCATGCTACCGTGCTGCCCATGATATTCTTCATATAATGAAATAGTCCATGTTCAAATGCAGAAAGACCTGGACAATATCCAGGCTTGGGCTAACAAGTGGCAAATTACATTTGCGCCACACAAGTGCTGGGCAATGACCAACTCCTACAATGATGTGGAGATGCCGGTGTTTGACTGGGGTGAGCACAGTAAGAAGTCTTACAACACCAGGTTAAAGTCCAACAGGTTTGTTACAAATATTAGCTTTCGGAGCACTGCTCCTTCCTCAGGTGAATCAACTCCTACAAGAGAGAATTGAATCATCACCCCTTGACATTCAATGGCATTAACATCCCTGAATCCCCCACAATCAACATCCTGGGGGTTACCATTGATCAGAAACTGAACTGAATTAGCCATATTGATACTGTGGCTACCAGGGCATGTCAAAGACTCGCCATATAAATACTGTGGTTAGAAGAGCAGGCCAGAGGTTGGGAATTTTCTGGCGAGCAACTCACCTCCTGACCCCCCAAGCCTGTCCACCATCTACAAGGCACAAGTCAGCAGTATATTGGAATACTCTCCACTTGCCTGGATGAGTGCAGCTCCAACAACACTCAAGAAGCTCAACACCATCCAGGCTAAAGAAGCCCACTTGATTGCTCCCATTCCACAAACATTCTAACCCTCCACCACCGACAAACAGTGGCAGCCATGTGTACCATCTACAAGATCCAATGCAGGAACTCACCAAGGTTCCTTAGACAGCACCTTCCAAACCCATGACCACTACCATCTAGAAGGACAAGAGCAGCAGTTACCTGGAAATATGTCACCGCTCCTTCACTGTCACTGGGGCAAAATCCTGGAACTCCCTCCCTCACAGAACAGTGGGTGTACCATCACCTCAAGGTCTGCAGCGGTTCAAGAAAGCAACTCACCTCCACCTTCTGAAGGGCAGCTAAGGATAGACAGTAAATGCTGGGCTAACGAGCAGCGCTCACATCCCGCAAAATTAATTTAAAAAAACATTGCTTTGGATGTATTAATTGAATAGATTTGGAAATTACTTCTCCCATTACTGCCGCTCAACGTAAGCTTGAGGAGCAGCACCTTAAATCTCAATTAGACACTTTACAAATTTCTCCACTCAACACTGAGTTCAATAGTTTCACACGTTCATCTGTGCTCCATTTTGTTCCATTTTCTTCGTTTGTTTTAATTTTTTTCTCCGATATTTGCTTTCACACAGCACCTGCTCTAGGCACACCCTTTTATTTCTTTGTTTCTTTTCTTGCCCTATCACCACTCCTTTTGGCCCTGTTAGACTAACTCTTCATTCATTCCATCTCTCCTCACCCTATCACAGACATTCCTTTTATCCCTGTAAGGCTCACCCCGTGCTCAAAACCTATTATCTTTCTGAGGTTCCCCGGTGCTGATCAAAGGTCATCGACCTGAAATGCTAAACTCTGTTTTTTTCCTCCCCTGATGTTGCCTGATCTGCTGAGTATTTCCATCATTTTCAGTTTTTATCTCCAATTAGCAATGTTCAATGATGCAAGGACTGATAAAAAGGAGGGAGCCTAGACAAATAACAGCAATATGTCATTAATCAAGATGTTCAAGGTACTGAATTTAATCAGCTGGAGTTCAGTCGTCTCCAACCAGAAGATTAGTGCGACAAATACTAATGAATTGCAGTACCAAGAGTATTATCAATAACTACACTGCTGCTATTGTTGATAGCTTCCTTCCCTATTCTTTCTTTGATTGCCAACTCTATTAAATACAGTAGATATCTAAGTACAGTTCAAAAGTCCAGTTGGGATATACTACCAGACAAAAAAATCACAATGTTGTTTCATGCTTCTGACTTTCATGGTGAAAGATGTCTTGGCAAGCAACCCAGCTGGTGAGGAGGTGTTGGCAAAGGTAAATCTCCTCAAGTCGGAGCTTGCAGACACGGCTGTTTGGGTAAGAATGAATGCTGCCAGTCTGTCCCTCACATAAATGGACAGACTGATCAGTTCTCCTCAGGTTCTTCTACGCCGTCACAAAGTAATGAAAGAAGAATCTCCAGAGGAATTTGCATGCCCCTGAATTCCAGCAACACCAACTGAAATCACAAAAGGAAGGTAAGCAGAATGCAAAAACAAATGCAGACCAAACTGCTGCAACAAGCTCAAATCTAAGTATCTTACAGATCTTTATGTCGTCTTTGTCGACAGGAATAGTGCCGGAAGACTGGAGGATAGCAAATGTTGTCCCCTTGTTCAAGAAGGGGAGTAGAGACAACCCTGGTAATTATAGACCTGTGAGCTTTACTTCGGTTGTGGGTAAAATGTTGGAAAAGGTTATAAGAGATAGGGTTTATAATCATCTTGAAAAGAACAAGTTGATTAGCGATAGTCAACACGGTTTTGTGAAGGGTAGGTCATGCCTCACAAACCTTATTGAGTTTTTTGAGAAGGTGACCAAACAGGTGGATCAGGGTAAAGCTGTTGATGTAGTGTATATGGATTTCAGTAAGGCGTTTGATAAGGTTCCCCACGGTAAGCTATTGCAGAAAATAAGGAAGTATGGAATTGAAGGTGATTTAGCGGTTTGGATCAGTAATGGCTAGCTGAAAGAAGACAAAGGGTGCTGGTTGATGGCAAATGTTCATCCTGGAGTTCAGTTACTAGTGGTGTACCGCAAGGATCTGTTTTGGGGCCACTGCTGTTTGCCATTTTTATAAATGACCTGGAAGAGGGTGTAGAAGGATGGGTTAGTAAATTTGCAGATGACACGAAGGTCGGTGGAGTTGTGGATAGTGCTGAAGGATGTTATAGGATACAGAGGGACATAGTTAAGCTGCAGAGCTGGGCTGAGAGGTGGCAGATGGAGTTTAATGCAGAAAAGTGTGAGGTGGTTTACTTTGGAAGGAGTAACAGGAATGCAGAGTACTGGGCTAATGGCAAGATTCTTGGTCGTGTAGATGAACAGAGAGATCTCGGCATCCAGGTATATAAATCCCTGAAAGTTGCCACCCAGGTTAATAGGGCTGTTAAGAAGGCATATGGTATGCTAGCCTTTATAAGCAGGGGGATTGAGTTTCGGAACCACAAGGTCATGCTGCAGCTGTACATAACTCTGGTGCGGCCGCACCTGGAGTACTGCGTGCAGTTCTGGTCACCACATTATAGGAAGGATGTGGAAGCTTTGGAAAGGGTTCAGAGGAGATTTACTAGGATGTTGCCTGGTATGGAGGGAAGGTCTTACGAGGAAAGGCTCAGGGAATTGAGGTTGTTTTCGTTAGAGAGGAGAAGGCTGAGAGGTGACTTAATAGAGACATATAAGATAGTCAGAGGGTTAGATAGGGTGGACAGTGAGAGTCTTTTTCCTCGGATGGTGATGACCAACACGAGGGGACATAGCTTTAAATTGAGGGGTGATAGATATAGGACAGATATCAGAGGCAGTTTCTTTACTCAGAGAGTAGTAGGGGTGTGGAACGCCCTGCCTACAACAGTAGTAGACTCACCAACTTTAAGGGCATTTAAGTGGTCACTGGATAGACATATGGATGAAAATGGAATAGTGTAGGTCAGATAGGCTTCAGATGGTTTCACAGGTCGGCGCAACATCGAGGGCCGAAGGGCCCGTACTGCGCTGCAGTGTTCTATGTTCTAGTGTTCTATGTTCTATGTCACTCTCGAACATGCAAGAATTGCCCATTTTGTATTGACCGCAAAGGACATTAACTAAAGAAATGTGGAAATAGCACCCTTGGTTAATTTGAGTATGTTTCATTAAGTGGCAGCTCCTTAATGAAGCTGTTGCAGATTTCATATGAGTGCATGATTTACATACTAGAGTAAGATTGATTTTAGCATAAATGAGCTGAGAGCATGCAGGAAGGACTTTGCTGGTAGATTTAACAAGTGAAGATTACCTATCATGGTCCAGTGGGCCCAAGGCAAATTTTCCCAAATAACATTGATTTAATATTTTTTGTTAAGAGAGGAGCAGGAAAGACTTGGCCCAGATTTTCTGGTCTCAATAATGACAAACAGTGGGACATTCCAGGGCATCGGGACTTCAAGTTTGTAAGAAATACGTTCCCCCTCCAGCAGTGACTGACAGATCCAAAACCCTAGTCTTCCTGTACTCAGTAAGAAGTCTTACAACACCAGGTTAAAGTCCAACAGGTTTGATTCAAACACGAGCTTTCGGAGCGCAGCTCCTGCCTCAGGTGAACTCCTGTACTCACAGCAGGCAGCTACACTGAAGGGAGCCTAGGTCAGAGACAGAGTGATAACACAGTCACACTCACTTGCTGCTGTTAGGAAAACAAAGGTAGTTATAAAGGATTTATATTTGCATGGATAAACTTTAGAAATAAGGGAGCGTTTTAGGTGGGTTTAATTTAATGTTTATGTACCAGGAAGGGTGGTATAGTTAGATTTATGCTGGACAATGGTTTTTTTAATGTGTGGGGGTTGGTTTCAATTCTAACTGGGATTCTATTGTGCTTAGATTGGATTTTGGTTTATTGGATTTGGGTTTATCATTTGTACCGAGGTATAGTAAAACGTATTATTCTGCACACAGTCTAGACAGATTGTTCCATATATGAAAAAACATAGGGGGCTGGATTCTCTGTTCTGGAGACTAGTCCCCACACCGGCGGCAAACGGTGGTGTTTTAAGCCAGGAAAGCTGGCACCAATTCCCTGTTCCGGGGATGGGCGGGGGGGGGGGGGGGAGGGTAGCAGGGAGGTAGCGCAGAGCTCCCATCTCTAGCTGCCAATACGGCCTGGAGAGTTGCCAGGTCCATGGCCGCTCACGAGCACGATGGTGGCCTGCAGCGGCCGCTCGTGCTTCATGGCCGATGCTGCTCGCGGACCCGGCCTGCAAAATTGACCCCACCCCTCCGACTGGCTCGCGCATCCAGGATCGCCCCACCACAGTGCCCCCAGCCCTGAATATGTCCACCCCTGCCCATAGATCAGCCCTCCCCCCGACTGTGGCGGCGCTGGTCTGAGTCCGCAGCCTCCACGCTGAGTTCCCAACGAGACCATTGAATACCCATGCTGTTGGGAACTCAGCCGTTCGGGTACGGAGCATGGTGAGGCAGACCTCAGAGAAAGTTTGGAGGCCGTGGATACAGCATGCAACGTACTCTCCGAGTACGCCGCTTTTCAGGGGACGGAGCATCGTGAAAGTGGCGGCGCCCCCGATTTTAGCACCATCAGGGATTCTCCGCCCCATCGCTGAACGCGATTTCGGCGTCGGGGATCAGAGAATACGGCCCCTGACATATGATAAATACACAATGTCAATACATAGACACATACATTGGGCGAAGCAGAGTGTAATACTACTCAGTAGAGAAGATGCGTGGAGAGATCAGTTCAGTCCATAAGAGGATCATGCAGGAGTCTGGTAACAGCGGAGAAGAAGCTGTTTTTGAACCTGGTGGTGTGTGTTCTCAGACTAGTGTGTGTTCTCAGACTTTTGTATCTCCTGCTCGATGGAAGAGGTTGGAAGAGAAAATAACCTGGGTGAGAGAGATCTTTCATTATGCTGCCTGCTTTCTCAAGGCAGTGTAAGGTGTAGACAGAGGTGGTTGTGCATGATTGTCTGAGCTGTGTTCATGACTCTATGTAGTTTCTTACGGTCTTGGGCTGAACAGTTACCATGCCAGCCTGTGATGCAGCCAGATAGGATTTTTTCTACAGTACATCTGTAAAAATTGATAAGAGCCACTGTGGCATGCCGAATTTCCTTAGTTTCCTGAGGAAGTATGGGCGCTGCTGTTCTTTCTTGGTCGTAGCATCGATGTGGATGGACCAGGACAGATTGTTGGTGATGTGCCCACCTAGGAATTTGAAGCTGTCAACCGTCTCCACCTTGGCACTATTGATGCAGGCAAGGGTGTGTACGATACTTTGCTTCCTGAAGTCAATGACCGGCTCCTTAGTTTTGCTGATACTAAGGGAGAGATTGGTGTCATTATACCCTACCACTAGGTTCTCTATCTCTCTCATGTACTCTGACTCATCATTGTTCGAGATCCGACCCAATACGGTCGTGCAATCAGCAAACATGTAGATGGAATTGGAGCCAAAGTTTGCCACACAGTCATGTGTGTATAGGGAGTATAGTAGGGGGTTAAGTATGCAGTCTTGCGGGCCCCGGTATTCATGAATTTTGTGGAGGGGGTGTTGTTGATTATCCTTACTGATTGTGGTCTATGGGACAGGAAGTCGAGGATCCAATGCAGAAAGAGGAGCCAAGTCCTAGGTTTTGGAGTTTTGATATGAGCTTGGCTGGGATTGTGGTTTTGAAGGCAGAACAGTAGTTAATAAATAGGAGTCTGATGTAGGAGTCCTTGTTAGGGAGATAGCGCCTGCTGTGGACCGGTTGTGGCGGTATGCGAATTGCAGTGGATCAAGGCGTTCTGGGAGTATGGAGTTGATTTGTCTCATGACCAAGAGAGGGCTATGGCGGGAAAAATGAACCAAAAGGCATTGATTAGCAACAGGAGGTCATTTACTAGAGAGAGAAAAAATTATTTTGTTGTGGTGGACCTGGGGATCGTCAATAGATCTCCCTGTGGGATTCATGGAGTATGAATGACTCTAGTGAGCAGGCAGGGAAATGAGCAGAGGGAGTTTAAACCCACTGCTTCAACCTGGACCAGGAATCTGTCAGTCCCCGGGCTTGGACTTGTGCACTGTAAACGTGCCTGCAGCCCTTTCTATTATGTAAATAAAAGGATATGGTGTTGGAATACTGGCCTTGGAGAGATTATTACACCTTTGTTCTCAGTTTTTTAACTGAAAGCCGCATCAGATGGAGTCAGATCACTGAGGAGTGAACAGCTTTTAACAGGAGAAGCTGGCCAGGACAAGGGAATTACAATGATGCAAGTTTCCTTACGAACAAGTTACCTAGTCTAGATAGTCAGGGAGTTGGGACAGAAAGAGTTTCTTAAGAAGGCTGGAGTTAAACAGAACAAAGGAAATGCGAAACAAGAACAGATCATTGTTCAGTAAAGTCACAAAGAGTTGAAAAAGCATTGGATTGTGAGAGGCTGGAAAGATATCTGCAGCGGTGCTAACCTTTGTGAGATTTTACTGCAGTTTTTGAGACATTAAATATTCTGATAAATCAGTGGCTGGATCTCAGAGTTTGTGTAGAAGCCTTTAAGACCAAGAAATCCAAAAAGGGGGTGGTGTAAAATCCTGGCCTGAATTCTCTGGTAAGAGTGCAACAGGAACTTTGTTCACAAGAGTCATTTGGAAACAGTGGACTGGATTTTGGAATGCAAATCGCCAAGGGAAAGCATTATTATGAGAGAAGATTTTAAAGCGTGTTTTTCGGAGCAGAGTTTGGAAAGTGTCATGTGACATGGAATCACATGGAAGGATTCTGAGGAAAAGTACACAGACACTAACTGGGGTTCAGAGTGGAGTATGTGTTTGACCATAGCCAATCTGTGTGTCTTAAAAAAGGACTTTGTGACCTAATGAGACCATTGTAGCTTCAAATGTATCGTATCAGCCATGTTCATCTTAAAACCTGTGTGTCATTGTTAAGGTAAGGCGGGAGTAAATCAATTTTCCCATGTTTAATAAATGTTTATTCTTGTTAAAACTAACTAATGGTCTTTTGACCCTGTTCCTCCACATTTGATTTTAAAAAAAGTAAAAGTTGTTCGGTCATTTGAGCCAGGGTTCCATTCTGTGATCTTTCTGTTAAATTGTAACACCAACTGAGATTGTAACACTGACACTTGCTCTCTTTGAACTCAGCTCCCACCTGGAAGTGGAGATCATTGGAGTTAACTGATATTGTTCTATAAAGTCAGGCTTCGATTGTTGGGGCTGAAGGAAATCCTTGATAGAATGAGTAAGCATAAACTATGAATGGATAAATGATTACTGTTACTACAAACCTTCTTATGAGTACAATCAGAAGTTGAGATTTTAGTCAATCCGCACAGAAGCACTGGAAAGCATAATAGAAATTAAATATTTTGTTGTTGCAGATGGTATTAGATGCTTTAATACAAACATAAACTTATTAATGATTTTATTTCAGCTTGCAGTTTTAAAAAATTAATTTACGTCACTGGCTAGGGCAGCACTTATTGTCCATGCCTCGTTGCCCTTGAGAGGTAGTGCTGAGTTACCTTCTTGAACTGCTGCAGTCCCTGAGGTGCAGGTACACCCAGCGTGCAGTTAGGGAAGAAATTCCAGGATATTGACCCAGTGACAACAAAGGAACAGCAATATATTTCCAATTCAGGATGGTGAGTGGCTTGGAGGGGAACCTCCAGGTGGTGGGGTTCCCAGGTATCTGCCGCTCTTGTCCTTCGAGATGGTAGTGGTCGTGGACTTGGAAGGTGCTGCCTAAGGAACCATTGCGAGTTCCTGCAGTGCATCTTGTAGATGGTACACACTGCTGCCACTGTTCATCGGTGATGGAGGCATTGAATGTTCGTGGATGGGGTACCAATCAAGTGGGCTGCTTTGTCCTGGATGCTGCCGAGCTACTTGAGTGTTGTTGGAGCTGCACTCATCCAGGCAAGTGGAGAGCATTCCATCACATTCCTGACTTGCACCTTATAGAAAGTGGATGGGCTTGAAGGGTCAGGAGGTGTGTTACTCGCCACATGATTCTTAGCCTTTGACGTGGTCTTGTTTTTTTTTATATAAATGTTTTTTTATTGAGTTTTCATATTTTATATATGACAAATTACAAGTTATTAGAGAGAGAGAAAAAAAAAGGAAAACACAAAAATTTAACATGAATATTTACAGGTAAGCATCTTCATAACAATAATTGTGGCCGCCCCCTTTAGCCAGCATACATATTTTACATTCCCCAATATGGCCGAGGCACATGTTTATAGGCATGACGTGGTCTTGTTGCCACAGTATTTATATAGTTAGTCTAGTTCAGTTTCTAGTCAATAGTCACTTCCAGGATAGTGGGGGATTTAGCGAAAGTAATGCCATTGAATGTCAAGTGGCTATCGTTACGTCCGCTCTTGTTGGAGGTCGTCATTGCCTGACACTTGTATGAACATAGAACATAGAACATAGAACATACAGTGCAGAAGGAGGCCATTTGGCCCATCGCGTCTGCACCGACCCACTTAAGCCCTCATTTCCACCCTATCCCTGTAACCCAATAACCCCTCCTAAACTTTTTGGACACTAAGGACAATTTAGCATGGCCAATCCACCTAACCTGCACGTCTTTGGATGGCATGAATGTTACTTGACACTTGTCAGCCCAAGCCTGGATGTTGTCCAGGGCTTGTTGCATTTGGACATGGATTGCTTCAGTATCTAAGGAGTTGCAAATGGTGCTGAACATTGTGCAGTTATCGGCAAGCTTCCCCACCTTTTACCTTATGATGGAAGGGAGGCCATTGACGAAGCAGCTGAAGGTGGTTCGGCCCAGGACCAAGGAGGGGTTATATCTTTAGCATTATGTTGCTGCTTCATAAACTTTAAGTGCCAACTAAACACAGTTGCCCATGTCAGACCAGGTGTAACATATCTCAGGGATGTCCCCCGATGGAGTGCTGCACAGGTGTTATATAACATTGCATAGAAATGACTAGCGGCATAATTAGCAGATGAAAGACTAACGTTACAATTGTTAAGATGAAACAACAACCACTCTACAGAATCAGAACTGTTACAGCACAGAAGGAGGACCTTTGTCCCTTCATGTCTCCGAATGCTCCTCAAAGTCTGCATGTTCTCCCTATGTCTGCGTGGGTTTCCTCCGGGTTCTCCGGTTTACTCCCACAAGTCCCGAAAGACGTGCTGTTAGGTGAATTGGACATTCTGAATTCTCCCTCAGTATACCCAAACAGGCGCCAGAATGTGCCGACTTGGGAATTCACGTAACTTTATTGCAATATTAATTTAGGCCTACTTGTGACACTAATAAAGATTATTATTATTTATTATTATTAACTATTATTATTATGATGATGATGTGCCATTCCCTGGTCATTCTTATTTTTCAGATAATAATCCAATCTGTCTCCGCCACATTTTAAGGCAGTGCATTCCAGATCTTAGCCACTTAGCGTTATCAAGTTTCTCCTCATGTCCCCATTGCTTCCTTTGCCAATTATTATAAATCTGTGCCCGCTTGCCCACCTGTCATTGCACTACGCCTATAAGGAGAGACAATGATATTGATTTGGGACTGAAGTTATATGAAACACAGACCCGAGTAAGGATGGCAGGTTACCTTCCCTGGAGGATATCGAATCATAGAACAATGCACCACAGGAGGTAGCCATTCAGCCCATCATGCTTGTGCCAGCTCTTTGAAAGAATGCTTAATTTAATTCTACTTCACTATTCTTCCTGCATAGCCCTGATAATCGATCCCCTTGAAGTATTTATCCAATTCCCTTTTGAAAACTATTATGGATTCTATTTCTGACACTACATTCGAGGTCATTTTACATTCAGTGTGCAAAAATTCAGGTGCTTTTTAAACAAAAACTCTCATGGTCATTGTATCTGTTGCCAACTCACAAATCACCAACTTTCACTCAATTCTATATCTCATCTCACCACCGTGGAATTTGAACTCCCAAAATCCAGATTGCCGTTCCAACACCATAACCACTAGACCATCCATTTTTATATTTATTGATCATCAAAAAAAACTTAGCTATACTCCTGTTGAGTCAATTTAGACCTGGCCAGATTGTTGGGTGAAGGCATTCAGAGGAGTAACAGACTCCAGCAGAGGAATGGGATTCTGAGAGTACACAGAAACTAGTACCTAGAGAAGGTAGAAGGACCTTATCACCAGATGCCACCACAGGGGTTCAAGAATTGCTCAACCAGGCTCCTCTGGAGATCAACAAGAAGGGAGCATTTAAAAAAAGTGTTAAAAAGTTATGTTGAATAAAAGATGGGGGAGGCAAATCTGTATCTTCAACCTATTCCACCATGACAGAGCAAGATGACGAGGTTTTCATTTGCTGTTTCCCAGGGAAAATATTCTTCGATCGTGGATCACCCGTTGAGGGAAAGAAAGGTCCCTACCCCCGGAGAGCGGGAAAGTCAACCATCCTGCAAGAGTCTCCTGTATATAGATTGGTATTTCATAATAACCAGGTGTAATTGCTCCATGTTAGTCGAGAGCATGCCGGGCTGAGGAAGATTTTCACAGAAATAAATGTGTTTTGGAGAAAAAGGATCAGAAATTTCTCCCAATGGTGATTGCATCTGCACAGTTTATATCACAGATGCGATTTAACAGAAATGAAGCAGAGTCCTGCGCTGGCAGGGTCAAGAACGACCCTGCTATTAGATGGAATTCTGCTTCATTTCTGGGCCTCAGTGAGGAATGCTCCATTCAGGCCTCACTTAGTGCCATTTGCTGCACTAGCGAGCTCCACTCTCCAGTGCATGAAGAGACGGGGGCCATCTTTAAATAGCGCCCTGATCTCCGAACACCCACCATGGCCTCCGAACACCTCCCCCCCCAACTTACCAATGAGGGGGTTCTTAAGCCCCCCTGAACCGCACCTGCTAAAGGAAGGGAAGTTCCAGGTCTGATCCCTAGCAAGGGCAAGATGCCACCCAGGCACACAATGGACGGGATTCAGATGGCGACGCTTCGCGAGATCTGGTTAGAGACCATTAAACCTCATGAGTTGGGTGCGACGAGGCTGGTAGATCACAGCCACTTCTCCTCAAGTTCTGGCGAGCTGCACTATTTACAAAATTGCCCAACCATTGGGGATCAACACCAGGCAGTTCCAGGGTGGCACTACCAGGGTGGCACTGCCAGGATGTCAGTCTGGCAGTGCCATGGAGCCCCACTGGCATTGAGATGCCAGGGTACCACCCTGCCCAGAGCCCAACCACCCAAGGACCCCCGATTGCCTGGGAGATTCCCCAAGTGTCGGTGTGCCTGGTCCACATTGGTGGACTCCAGTGCTAAATGGTGCCTGATCGGAGTCCCCGGGGCGTGGGTGTAAGATCCCGCGCCTTGTGTAACTCTGGTGCAAACATATTCAAGTGAGCCTGACTGCACATTTGAAGAATTAAATCTGGATTCTATCCATTGTGGGCAGGATGCTGATTGCGACGCCTCGCAATATCTCACACGATCTCGCGAGGCATAATGAGGCCGTTAAATCTTGCGGGTTGGGCTTGACTAGGCTGGAGATCGTGGCCCCCTTCTCTCCAAGTTCTGGAGAACTGCACTATTTCCAAAATTGCCCAGCCAACTGAGCTCAACACCTCCATTATTGTTTGGTAAAAGGAAACTCGATGGACAAATTTTTTAATTGAATGTGGAATCTTTGAATTGATTTAAAGTGGACAAAGGTTTTTTTAAATTTAGAGTATCCAATTCATTTTTTCCAATTAAGGGGCAATTTAGCATGTTCAATCCACCTACCTTGCACATCTTTGGATCAGGGGGCGAAACCCACGCAAACATGGGGAGAATGTGCAACCCCCACACAGATATTGACCCAGAGCCGGGATCGAGCCTGGGGCCTCGGCGCCGTGAGACTGCAGTGCTACCACTGCGCCACCGTGCTGCCCCAAAGTGGACAAAGGTGACCATCAGAGGTCAAATGACTTGGTCTGTGTATTCCAAGAAGTAACACAACCACTGACTCTCTGTCTCACAAGAACAAAAGATGCACTCTGGACTAAAATATGTTAATTACGCATATCCCTTAAGATCAGAAGGCATTCCTGAATTGAATGTTTTTTTTTAAAGAAAGAGAATAATGAATTGAACCCATCAAGGTGGATGTCTTAAATCAGTGGGACAATAATCCAGAAAAAATGATGTGAGGCATCAGCTTAAGAACGCCACTATATTTGGTAAGCAATATGGGGCAGCAAGGTAGCATGGTGGTTAGCATAAATGCTTCACAACTCCAGGGTCCTAGGTTCGGTTCCCGGCTGGGTCACTGTCTGTGCGGAGTCTGCACGTCCTCCCCGTGTGTGCGTGGGTTTCCTCCGGGTGCTCCGGTTTCCTCCCACAGTCTAAAGATGTGTGGGTTAGGTGGATTGGCCATGCTAAATTGCCCATAGTGTCCTAAAAAGTAAGGTTACGGGGGGGGGTTGTTGGGTTACAGGTATAGGGTGGATACGTGGGTTTGAGTAGGGTGATCATTGCTCGGCACAACATCGAGGGCCGAAGGGCCTGTACTGTTCTATGTTCAAACCACAATTTTGAGAAATCACATGGTGAAGCAGCCATATTTGTCCTTTTGAATCTTTAAATGTTGACTGCTGAGAAAGAGAACCAACGAAACGGCAGTAACCTATGTGCCCAAGAAAGATCTCAGACTGCGGCATCAAGCTTATTTCATTTTAGGTTCAATAACACAGCAAACGAGTCTGCAAGAAACTGACATTGTGACCGACAGAAAGTACACCACTTTGCGGATATCCTGCAAAAAGTTTCAGTATCTGACTTTGGCTGTTGCGCTCACCTAAACTGTGTGAAGAAACCCTTTGAATATGCCTGCAACATACCTGTTCAACCTTAACCAAGACAGCCAAGTGAATTATGCACTCACTTTTTTTCATAAAATTGCACTATTCTCTTCAACTGTACTTTCCTTGAATAATAATAATCTGTTTGTGTTAAGAATAAGAACGTGTTTATGTGTGTGTGTGTGTGTCAATGGGTGCCATAGCATACGATTTATGTTGGCAGATTAAATGAACCACTATTTGCCTTTGTTTAAAGCCACGGAAAGCCTGCAGCTGGTTGTTCAATCCACGCTCGGAGGTTTTAAAACACAGACACATCTTCCTCTCAGAAATTCACTGATTACAGACAATAGAGAATGGGGTAATGATTTTAGAAGTTCTCGCCCAGGCAAAGCAGCAATGATGAAAAAATGATAACTAATAAGATAGGTGACTATTACTGGAAATTTGAAACTGTTGATTTCACTTAGAATGCTGTGTGGTAACTGTGATTTAGTAATTTGCATTACTACATCAAATTAATGTCATCCTGTGGTATTTTTAGAAATAAAATGAAAAGTTAAAAATATCTCTGGGTGTGTTTAGACGACTATTTCAGCCTCTGAGTGATTTGGGTTCTGCCTGGCACCAGTGCTAGAATTGTACTGTAAACGTATATGAAGCCCTGGAGGAATTTGTCACACTCTACCTTAGTTTGACAGCTCATATAGTGCAACTGAGTGTAAAAAGTGGGTTTCACAGACCTTCGGGACATTTAAAATCTAAGTCCTTAGATGTTGCCAACTGCACTCTCTGAGTATTTTAGACTTAACGGTGTGAAGAGGCGCTAAAGGGCACAGAACTAACTCTGTTCTGGAACATTCTATTGGGCATTGCAGTCCAAGTGAATGCTTCAGACCGATCAGAGTTTGAATTTTTTGATCTCTTTGTTGGGGTTGATTTATGTTTAAGAATGGTGTCAGAAAACATACTGAATTCACAAAGCATGTCCACAGCTTACAGGCAAGGAATATGTGGATTGATGCCAAGCAAGACAGTCTGGGGTTTGTCCTAGTTTTCAGTTTATTCCAACAAGGTTTGAATATTTCCAGTTCATTACCCAGGAACATAGAACATAGAATATGCAGTGAAGAAGGAGGCCATTAGTTCATATAATTTACAGTGCAGAAGGAGGCCATTCGGCCCATCGAATCTGCACCGGCTCTTGGAAAGAGCACCCTACCCAAGTCCACACCTCCACCCTATCCCCATAACCACACCCAACACTAAGGGCAATTTTGGACACTAAGGGCAATTTCTCATGGCCAATCCACCTAACCTGCACATCTTTGGACTGTGGGAGGAAACCGGAGCACCCGGAGGAAACCCACGCACACACGGGGAGGATGTGCAGACTCCGCACAGACAGTGACCCAACCCAGAATCGAACCTGGGACACTGGAGCTGTGAAGCAATTGTGCTATCCACTATGCTACCATGCTGCCCTGTTAGGCCCATCGAGTCTGCACCGACCCACTTAAGATCTTACTTTCACCCGATCCCCAGAACCCAATAACCCCTCCTAGCCTTTTTGGACAGTAAGAAGTCTTCCAACACCAGGTTAAAGTCCAACAGGTTTGTTTCAAACACGAGCTTTCGGAGCGCTACTCCTTCCTCAGGTGAATCCTTTTTGGATACTGAGGGCAATTCAGCATCGCCAATCCACCTAACCTGCACATCTTTGGACTGTGGGAGGAAACTGGAGCGCCCGGAGGAAACCCATGCAGACACGGGGAGAACGTGCAGACTCTTCACAGACAGTGGCCCAGCAGGGAATTGAACCTGGGACCCTGGTGCTGTGAAGCCACAGTGCTAGCCACGTGTGCTACCATGCTGCCTGGTATTCAAACAGCTTGTCACATTGTCTCAGTGATCAGCAAAGATTCACACCCGTTGTGGTGAGGTGGGCTAGAGTAGGAGTTGGGGCGGGTGACCCAAGATGTAGTGAGGAGTCGGGGGGGTTGTCGGCACAGGTCAGGCGCAAATGTTAAAAAACAGGCTTTCAGAAAGGTCCATTTGAGAGGTAGGTCGTCAATGGTGAAGACCTTGTGCTTTGGGGGAGACGTCATTGCCTTGTCAGGTGAGTTGTCAAAGCTGTAAATGTTCTCCAACTGTTAGCTGACCCTGGAATGAATAACCCATCATGGGCTTCTCCTATGGGTGAACTGTCATTGTTGCTGCCTGCTATGGAACCAGTAAAAGGATGGAATGGATTCTCAAGAAACAACCATGGAGATGGTATTATCTTGCCACCAGTACCTGGTATAGATATTATACAGTCATGTAGTTCGATGCCAAGACTCAGCCGGTGAATAATGAATGATGTCTTGCTCAATATCCCATCCACTTGCCACCCATCTATTAGGATGTGCTCACACTGTTGACCCTTGACCAGGGCCCTCACAGATATATAACAGTGTGCCTAGGAGGGAGGAAGCCAGTAGGGCTGTCAGTGAATGTGGAGCACTGAATGCTACCTTGGAGTGACAACCATATATCCATAGCACCAAGAACTTGTGCAGAGTCACTCTTTCCAGCGCACAGTTAACAGTATTCAATGATGGTATAGTGAAAATGGTTAGTGTATGTAACACACAAAAGTGAATGGTAGCTTTGTAAACCGAATGGCTATGACACTTAACATCTTATATTTTTATTGCTAGAACGTTGCACAGAGGAGACCTAGGGGAAGAGATCGGCCTGACTGCCCCACACTTTTATGAGGAGGGTTTTCATGTTTTGGAGAAAGAAGTCCAGAAAAGATCAGTTCTATACCCTGCTGGCCACTGAAATGCCGCTGCAACACCCCGGACAGGAGCCCTAGTTGTGCACTTGGAGCCCGTGCGGACCAGCTGGCAGATGTGTTCGCGGATATCTTTAACCTGTCCCTATTCCGCTCCGAGGTCCCCACCTGCTTCAAGAAGACCACCACCATACTGGTGCTAAAGAAGAACCAGGCAACATGCCTCAATGACTACAGTCCGGTAGCCCTGACTTCAGTCATAATGAAGTGCTTCGAGAGGTTGGTCATGAAGCGCAACACCTCTGTACTCCCAGAATGCCTTAATCCACTGCAATTTGCATACCGCCGCAACCGGTCCACAGCAGACGGCATCTCCCTGGCCCTACACTCATCCCTAAAGCATTTCGACAACAAGAACTCCTACATAAGCCTCCTATTTATTGACTACAGCTCCGCCTTCAACACCATAATCCCAGCCTACCTCATATCAAAGCTCCAAAACCTAGGACTTGGCTCCTCATTCTGCAACTGGATCCTTGATTTTCTGACCCACAAACCACAATAAGTAAGAATAAAGATCAACACCTCTTCCACAATAGTCCTTAATACCGAGGCCCCGCAAGACTGCGTACTTAGCCCCCTACTATATTCCCTGCACACACTTGACTGCATGGCAAAATGTAGTTCTAACTCCATCTACAAGTTTGCTGACGATATAACCATAGTGGGCTGGATCTCAAATAACGACGAGTCTGAATATAGGAGAGAGATAGAAAACCTAGAGTGGTGCAGCGACAACGATCTATCCCTCAATGCCAGCAAAACTAAAGAGCTGGTCATTGACTTCAGGAAGCAAAGTACTGTACACACCCCTGTCAGCATCAACGGGGCTGAGGTTGAGATGGTTAGCAGCTTCAAATTCTGTCCTTGTCCACCCACGTTGATGCTACCACCAAGGAAGCACAACAGCACCTATACTTCCTCAGGAAACTAAGGAAATGCGGCATGTCCACATTAACTCTCACAACTTTTACATATGCACCATACAAAGCATCCTATCTGGCTGCATCACAGCTTGGTATGGCAACTGCTCGGCCCAAGTCCGTAAGAAACTTCAGAGAGTCATGAACACAGCCCAGTCCATCCTGCGAACCTGACTCCCATCCATTGACTCCATCTATATCTGCCACTGCCTGTGGAAAGCGGGCAGCATAATCATAGACCCCGCCCACCCAGCTTACTCACTCTTCCAACTTCTTCCAGCAGGCAAGAGATACAAAAGTCTGAGAACAGCCACAAACAGACTCAAAAACAGCTTCTTCCCCGCTGTTACCAGACCCTCTGATGGACTGACCTCAATAATGCTACACCCCTGTATGCTTCACCCAATGCCAGTGTTTATGTAGTTACATTGTGTACCTCGTGTTGCCCTATTATGTATTTTCTTTTCTTTTATTTTCATGTACTTAATGACCTGTTGAGCTGCTCGCAGAAAAATACTTTTCACTGTCCCTCGGTACACGCGACAATAAACAAAATCCAAACTAAGAAGGTCTGGATTCATATTGTATCTGTGGTGAGTACAGCCGGAGACCATCAGTGCTCATGGATTCAGTGCAGGAAAAGGTTCAATGACCTATGGCAAGGTGAGTGGCTTGGTTCCTCCACACAGAGCTCCAAGGGAAGGGTCAGGTCTACATGCTGCTGCTAAGGTGCAAACCTGGCACATAGCTCTGTTTCAGCATTAAGACATTTATGTGTACACAGCTCATGTAGGTAAGAGCAATATCCCTCCATCCACTTTATATGAAGGTGACATAGATTCATGTTGTCATTTAAGACCAAAAAGATGAAGAAAGCCATGGAAATTAGCCAAGGTTGAAGGTGGATCGATCTGGCTGAGTCACAATCGTTCCATAGAATAGGTGGTCATGGCAATTGGCAGGTTGCCTAGAATCATAGAATAGAATCATAGGATCCCTACAGTGCAGAAGGAGGCAATTTGGCCCATCGGGTCTGCACTGATCCACTCCGCCCTATACCCGTAACTTAACCTGCACATCGCTGGACACTATGGGGCAATATATCATGGCCAATCCACCTAACCTGTACATCTTTGGACTGTGGGAGGAAACCGGAGCACTCGGAGGAAACCCACGCAGACACAGGGAGAATGTGCAAACTCCACACAGTCACTCAAGGCCGTAATTGAACCCGGGTCCCTGGTGCTGTGAGACAGCATTGCTAACCACTGTGTCACTGTGCCATCTCAGCCTGAACAGCTGTCTGTTGGTGATGGTGAATCTCTGTTAGCAGGTGATAAAGGCAGTCTTGAATAAAAATAATAATCTTTATTGTCACAAGTAGGCTTACATTAACACAGCAATGAAGTTTCTGTGAAAAAACCCTAGTCGCCATACTCCGGTGCCTGTTCGGGTACACTGAGGGAGAATTCAGAATGTTCAAATTACCTAACAGCACCTCATTTCACTGAGGACATTAGAGTGAAAGGAGTGCAAGGAGGGGTTGCGTCATAAGGTCAATACAAGAAAGGTTAAAGGCCTTGTTGTGGATCAGAGAGTGTTTTTACGATGAGAAGGACTATAGCGAAAAAGCTCCTTTTATGTCTCACACAGCACAGTGGGAGGAAACTGGAGCACCTGGAGGAAACCCACACATGCACAGGGAGAACGTGCAGACTCCACGCAGACAGTAACCCAAGCCGGGAATCGAACCTGAGTCCCTGCCGCTGTGAAGTAACAGTGCTAAACACTGCGCTACCATGCCGCCCTAAAACCAAAGGGCTCGCCTGGGATTTGAACCTGGCACCTCTTGCAAATTTCGTGACCGATACACCCAAAGCGAGAATCGTACCCCTAGACCAACGAGCCCATTGAGATTACCTTGGAACATGGTGTGAACTGTGAATTAGCGTGAGAGGAGTGCAAAGAGGGGTTGCGTCATAAGGTCAATACAAGAAAGGTTAAAGGCCTTGTTGTGGATCAGAGAGCGTTTTTACGACGAGAAGGACTGTAGCGAAAAAGCTCCTTTTATGTCTCACACAGATCTCAGCTCACCATCCCCACCCCAGGCAAGATCATCCCTCTGGAATCCAGATGAGGAAGAAATGTCTGAGTTCGCAGCACCACATCATGCAAGACCCCCACAGCACCAATTCAGATGCAAATATTTTGGAGGGATGTAGCATGTATGTAGAGCTGGTGGTACTGGGTGAAAGTGACCACACTAGAGTGCAGGAGGAGGTGTTAGAAATATCTGTGCACAGTCCCCTCAGAGGAAGGAGGGAAGTCACAATGATGCTCCAGTGGACAGGAACCTGGAACCACAGGAGTCATCTTTCGGGGAACAGTATTTGTAAAATCAGCTGGACATCAGTGAACATCTAGTGGAGTTCCCGGAGGCATTAGGACTGTGAATGGAGGTGTCCATCATCAACATGAGCTCCACATTGTTCAACATTTCTCAAGGAAATCAATTGCATGAGATCTGACCATGGGAGATTGGCAAATCTCATGAAGAGACACATGCAACAAAAGGAGCAGTGTCTCAGTCAGGAAAGGGTGCACATCTCCCTCAGTAACCTGGATCAGTCCACTCAGAATATGAGCACCATCATCCATGAGGAGCGGTGTACCCTTAACAGGATCATTGCACTGTTGATGTAGCAGTTGCTACAATGGACAACTGCAGCGCATCAGCATCCAGCACCATCAACCCACCTGAAGGTCAATGCAGGGTTGTGGAGGTCACTGAGGTGGGGGAAGGTACCCAGAGCTCCTCAGCACCCCCATGTTCCTCCATCTCCTCAGCCCCTCTGTCAGAGCTCTTGCCTGCCACACATGTACCAGTGACAGTGGCTGTCCATGCAGAGGTCCCTGAGGGATCCTCAGGGATCTGAAAAAGATCCCAAGGGATACGTGCATGATGAGACAGACCACCACACTCCTCATTGATATATAGACAGAAGGTGAGCAGCCTATCTACACCGCCTCTGAAACAACAATCCATAGGAGTGTGCGAGAGCAAAAGGTGCCATCTCACCAAGAGCATTAATGGGGTCACTGCGGTTACTGTTTTCACATCGTACCCAGCACTTTTGAGCACTTTTTGAATATATTTACTCACACTTGCACATGACCCCAGAGAGCTCAAAAACAACGGTAACATTATGAAGGGGGTTCAGTAATAATGAGGACAGAATGCTGAGGACCATCTCGACATGCTGCCACCAGGATCATGGTTGTCGTCTGATGTGAGATACTTTAGAGCACTTCTTCCTTCTCTGCTCTATCACATGAGATGCCAGACTTCAAAAGTTCAAACACTGAGATGCTCCTTCAATCTTTCATTATTGATCCAAACTTAACTTTAAGGGAGGCTCAATGATCAGATTCCATGAGCAAAGCCTGGACAGAAGGTTCATCTCAAGTATGAGTGCTGGGTGCAAGACATCCATCTGTACTGCAGTGTTACACATTGGCCAAAGTGTAGGCATTGCAGCTCGAGAGGCCATTTATTGTCACGGTAACATTATTCATCTGCTGTGTTCATTACTTTGGATACATTTACAATCCAGGCAGCACATGTTGTGCTTTGTGTGGTTAGCAGAGGTATATGGAAACCTGGAATGCTGTCTGTATCTCCCACGTCAGGAACTTGACCATCGGCCGGAATGGATGGTGCGTAAGTTCTTTCAAAGCGCTGCTGTTACACAATTATGGGCTCCTCGTGCATGAGATGCCTGATCTGCATGTAGGCTACAACATACAATTCTTTCAGCATGTATAGGGTTTGAATCCTGACATCGTGCCTCTCGGAGCATTGTGGGAATGGTTTGATTATAGTCAATTTGACAGCACGGGCCCCTCATTTACAGTCATTGGTGTTTATATGAATGGGGGACAGGTTGTGGATGACTTACCATGTTTGCAATATAATGATGCTCATGTTTGTGATGGTGAGGGTTTCAGCCACATGAATGTGACTGTGCCCAACACATTGATGTTGATTCCCTCTTGTGGGGGATGGGCTGTGGAGTCAATGTAGGCTCTTTAGGTGGAGGGGTGTCAGCAGGGACTGGCTGGTGGCAATCGGAGGTTATTGTGAGAATCTATTTTACATAAGGGCCTGTCTGGCAATGATTTCCTCCTGCATGGAGTCAGCCTTGACTGCATGGTCATTCCTTCCCCTCCCCCCACCTGCTCTGTTATTGGCAGCCTCCTCATCCTTACCCATTTCAGAATCTTTCAAATGGAGGTTGAAGATGTGGCCCTTGGCCTCATCACCATCAATTTGTAGGCCCCTCCGCTGCACAATGCTCTGCAGCCTGCAGCACAGCACGGCTTGATACCCCTGCTGGGTTATATTGCAGAGCTCCACCTGGGCACCTGAAGCACATCTTTAAAATTCCAGTAGCCTGCTTGATGTTACTCCTGGTGATGACATGGTTGCTGTTGTAATTGTTCTCGGCCTCAGTTTGTGGGCTCCCAAAGGGGTCATTATCCAAGTTTTTAAGGACTAGCCCTTGTCCTGTGGCTGCTAACCATGTACCCATGAAGGTGGCTGAAATAGCTGAGGGTGTTGGGAACTCCTCAGTAGGAGTTGCGGTAACTTCCAGGGTACCTTGCACACACTTGGTCACAAACAACCCAGATATTGACTGAGTGGAAGCACTTCTGGTTGGATATCAATTTTGAATTGGAGTCTTTATGACAAATAACATCCTGCACCTCAGGGAAGCCTGTTAATTGGGCAAAGACTGTGGTTCTCTGCACCTGAGATGTCAAATCTACAGGAAAATGTGATCCCCCACATGAGCTAATAAGGAGATAGTTACAACCTTTATGCTGCAGCATGTTGCTAACTGGGATGTACCAGACAGGTTTCCTAATGATCCCTGGAAAGATCCTGAGGCATAGAAGTTGAGATGGCAGTTACCTTTACAACCACCCGCAGGGCACGGCTGTCGATGGATTTTGGAGCGAGTTGCTGCTGGAGTATGGGACATATATTTGTCACTACCTCACGGCTTAGCCTCAGTTGCTTTCAGCACAGGATTCTCTGTCATACTGAGGTAGGATATCCTTGGTCTGTAGACCCTTTGCATAATTGCACCTGCCTCTCCTCCTCCTTCTTGGTGCGTGGGCAGCAGCCTCTTCCTCCTGACCTTCTGCCCTCCCTCTGGCCTCCAGCTGCTCACCACGATAGGCTTCTATGCTTGAAGAGGCCATGTCCATCCTCTATCTTCCTTCACACAAAGCAAAATGTACCCTTCTCCAGCACAATGTCCTTCTTGGCACCTGGATACATGAGTCAGTAGGGTCATAAATAATTGCTGTGTGGGACTGGTGATCCAGTGACCCAGGGTAATACTCTGAGGACCTGGATTTGAATCCCACCATGGCAGATGGTGGAAATTGAATCTTTTTTTTTTCTTTTTTAAAATTTAGAGTACCCAATTATTTTTTTCCAATTAAGGGGCAATTTAGCGTGGTCAATCCACCTACTCTGCACATCTTTGGGTTGTGGGGGTGAAACCCATGCAAACACGAGGACAATGTGCAAACTCCACACGGACTGTGACCCATGCTGGCATTGAACCTCCTGCTGATTACCACATACCATCCACCCTCAGCTGATAAATCAGTACTCCTCCATGTTGAGCACCACTTGGAGGAAGCACTGAAGGTGGCAAAGGCGTAGAATGTACTTGGGTGGGGGACTTCAATGTCTATCATCAAGAGTGACTCGATAGCACTACTACTGATGGAGCTGGCTGAGTCCTAAAGGACATAACATAAGAACATAAGAACATAAGAACTAGGAGCAGGAGTAGGCCATCTGGCCCCTCGAGCCTGCTCCGCCATTCAATGAGATCATGGCTGATCTTTTGTGGACTCAGCTCCACTTTCCGGCCCGAACACCATAACCCTTAATCCCTTTATTCTTCAAAAAACTATCTATCTTTACCTTAAAAACATGTAATGAAGGAGCCTCAACTGCTTCACTGGGCAAGGAATTCCATAGATTCACAACCCTTTGGGTGAAGAAGTTCCTCCTAAACTCAGTTCTAAATCTACTTCCCCTTATTTTGAGGCTATGCCCCCTAGTTCTGCTGTCACCCGCCAGTGGAAACAACCTGCCCGCATCTATCCTATCTATTCCCTTCATAATTTTAAATGTTTCTATAAGATCCCCCCTCATCCTTCTAAATTCCAACGAGTACAGTCCCAGTCTACTCAACCTCTCCTCATAATCCAACCCCTTCAGCTCTGGGATTAACCTAGTGAATCTCCTCTGCACACCCTCCAGCGCCAGTACGTCCTTTCTCAAGTAAGGAGACCAAAACTGAACATAACTACTAGACTGAGTCTGCGACAGGTGGTAAGGGACCACCAGGAGGGAAAAACATACTTGACCTCATCCTCACCAGCCTCCCTGCTGCAGATGCATCTGTCCATGATAGTAGGAGTACCACCGCACAGCCCTTGTGGAGGTGAAGTCCCGTCTTCTCATTGAGTATTCTGTCCATCGTGTTGTGTGGCACTAACACCATGCTAAATGGGATAGATTCAGAACAGATCTCGCATCTCAAAATTGGGCATCCATGAGGCACTGTGGGTCATCAGCACCAGCAGAATTGTACTCAGCCAAAATCTGTAACCTCATGGCTTGCATATCCTCCACTTTACCAGGTCAGGGATCAATCCTGGTTCAATGAAGAGTGCAGGAGGGCATGCCAGGATTAGCGGCAAGCATACCGAAAAATGAGGTATCAACCTGGTGAAGCTAGAATACTGGACTACTTGTGTGCCAAACAACATAAGCAACAAGTGTTAGGCAGGGCTAAGCGACCGCATGACCAACTGATCAGATCTAAGCTTTGAATCCTGCTACATCCAGTTCTGAATGGCGGTGGACAATTAAACAACTCACTGGAGGAGGAGATGCACAAATATCCCCACTCTCAATGATGGAGGAGCCCAGCACACCTGTGCAAAAGTCAAGGCTGAAGCATTCGCAATAATCTTCAGCCAGAAGTGCCAAATGGATGATCAATCTCTGCCTCCTACAGAAGTCCCCAGCATCACAGATGCCAGTATTCAGCCAATTCGATTCACTCCGTGTGATAGCAAGAAACGTCTGAAGGCACTGGATACTGCAAAGGCTATGGGCCCTGACAATATTCCTGCAAAAATACTGAAGACTTGTGCTCCCAATCGTGCTGTGCCTCTGGCCAAGCCGTTGCAGTACAGATACAACATTGGCATCTACCCGGCAATGAGAAAAATTGCCCAGGTGTGTCCTGTACACAAAAATCCAGCTCGGCAAATTGCCATTCTAAAAGTCTACTCTCAATCATCAGTAAAGTGATGGAAGGGGTCATCAACAGTGCTATCAAGTGACACTTAATTAGCAATAACCTGCTCATTGATGCTCAGTTTGGGTTCCACCAGGCTCCTGACCCCATTACAGCCTTGGTTCAGACATGGGCAAAAGAGCTGAACTCACAGAGGTGAGGTGAGAATGATTACCTTTGACATCAAGGCAGTATTTGATTGTGTATGGTACCAAGAAGTACTAGCAAAACTGGAGTCAATGGCAATCAGGGGGGAAACTCTCCACTGGTTGAAGTTATACCTGGCACAGCAGAAGGTGGTTATGGTGTTTGGAGGTCAGTCGTCTCAGTCCCGGGATATCACTGCAGGTGTTCCTCAGGGTAGTGTTCTAGGCCCAACCACCTTCGGCTGCTTCATACATGGGCAACCGATACATGGGAACCCCACCAGCTGGAGGTTCCCCTCCAACTTGCTAACCATCCTGACTTTGAAATATATCGTTGTTCCTTCACTGTCGCTGGGTAAAAATCCTGAAACTCCTCCCTAATGGGCCAGTAGATGTACCTACACCACATGGACTGCAGTGGTTGAAGAAATCAGCTCGCTACATCCTTCTCAAGGGCAATTAGAGATGGGCAACAAATGTTGGCTTAGCCAGCGAAGCCCACATCCTGTAAAAAATGAATTTTAAAAAACTGTGAACATAGGACGAAAGGATGATCAGGACTGCTGGAGCCAAGAAAATATCTAAGGCTGACCCAAATCTGTGCAAACACATATGCGCAGAGCTCTTTATTGTAAAGTAATTCAAGTTTCATCGAGGAATAGTAAATGGAACAATCTATTTCATTCCTTAATGGGATGTGGGCGTTCCTGGCAAGGACCAGCACTTATTGCCCACCTCTAATTGCCCTTAATGCAGCTGCTAAGCTCAGGCTAGTAGTTGCATCCTAAATGCATCTTTAAGAGTCTAGATGTTTAATAATCCCAGTAATATACAACAAGCCATTGAATTCAAATTATCAACTTGGAATGATAATTGCTGATGTGATTACAACCTAAAGAGTTTACTAGAGCAGATAAATGTTCTCGCTCTGTCATTCTGCAGTATAATCAATATTCTATTTAGCAGCAGTTAAATAGCTTTCAAAACATATAAGTCTGGGAAACATATGGGGGGGGGGGTCGCGGTGGGAGGTTGGCGGTGGGTGCTTGGCGGTGGGTGCTTGGCGGTGGGTGCTGGGTTGGGCATTGAATTGAACTAATGAACGAGGAATGCAATAGCTACCCCAAGATAGAAATGCTACAGTATTTTTTTTTTAAATCCAGCTATTCTTTCAGGTATTTCATTGTACTAATTATATCTAATATATGCAGTATTATGTACAAGGAATGTACAAGCCTTCTAATGTGGTAATGCATGTGAAAGAAAACAATGATTGCAACCCTTCATCTATTCCTTGACATACAATTGCATCTTTTACAACACATTTCCATCCATAAGATTGTGTAGATATTTTATCCTATACAGCAATAACATATTGTATTTTGTATTCTTGCTCCATTTAGCAATTGTTTGAATAAAAGTTTAATTCCTTTTTTAAAGTTTTTCCAATTAAGGGGCAATTTTAGCGTGGCCAATCCACCTACCCTGCACATCTTTTGGATTGCGTGGGGTGAGACCCACACAGACACGGGGAGACTGTGCAAACTCCACACGGACAGTGTCCTAGGGCTGAGATCGAACCCGGGTCCTCGGCGCTGTGAGGTGGCAGTGGCGCTATCATTGCGCCACCGTATCATCCGTAAATGTTTAATACTAAAAATGGGAAGGAGCATTATAACAAATATTTTTTTATAGAAATATATAGAATATATAGACCCATTGCAAGGTATTGGGGGGATTATGAATATTTTGGAGGAAATCGGCCTGTTCTCGGGGTACAAATTGAATATGGGGAAGAGCGAGGTTTTTCAGATCCAGGCGAGGGGCAAGAGAAGAGGCTGGGGGAGTTGCCGTTCAGGGTGGTGGGGGGGAACTTTCGGTACTTGGGCAATCAGGTGGCGCGGGGGTGGGAGCAGCTGCACAAGCTGAATTTGGCTTGGTTAGTGTAACAGATGAAGGGGGATTTTAGGAGGTGGGATGTACTCCCGCTATCATTGGCGGGACGGGTGCAATCGGTGAAAATAACGGTCCTCCCGAGGTTCTTGCCTGTGTTCCGAGCACTTTCCAGGAGAAGCGAGCACTTTCCAGGAGAGAAGCGAGCACTTTCCAGGAGACTCATCCGGAGTGAGACTCATACAGAGGGAGGATTGAAACTTGGTAATTTGGTGCAGTGAGGTAATTCGGTGCAGAGTGTGAGGAGGTGCTCTTTAACCCTGGTAAGTGACTGGTAAGTAGTCTCTCTTTTTCTTTTCATTGTCTAATTTATTTATTTTATTTTGAAATTGTAGTTGTTTAAGTTTACCAAGGGTTTAAGGCATGGCAGGAGATCCCAGACCCGTGTCATGCTCCTCGTGTGCGATGTGGGAGCTCAGGGACACGTCCACTGTCCCTGGCTCCTTCACGTGCAAGAAGTGTGTTCAGTTGCAGCTCTTGTTAGACCGCTTGACGGCTCTGGAGCTGCGGATGGACTCACTTTGGAGCATCCGCGATGCTGAGGAGGTCGTGGATAGCACGTTTAGCGAGTTGGTCACACCGCAGGTGAAGGTTACTGAGGGAGATAGAAAATGGGTGACCAAAAGAAAGAGCAAGAGTAGGAAGGCAGTGCAGGTGTCCCCTGCGGTCATCTCCCTGCAAAACAGATATACCGCTTTGGATACTGTTGAGGAAGATGGCTCACCAGGGGAAGGCAGCAGCAGCCAGGTTCATGGCACCGTGGCTGGCTCTGCTGCACAGCAGGGCAGGAAGAAAAATGGCAGGGCGATAGTGATAGGGGACTCGATCGTAAGGGGAATAGACAGGCGGTTCTGTGGACGCAATCGAGACTCCAGGATGGTATGTTGCCTCCCTGGTGCAAGGGTCAAGGATGCCTCGGAGCGGCTGCAGGACATTCTGGGGGGGGGAGGGTGAACAGCCAGCTGTCGTGGTGCACATAGGCACCAACGATATAGGTAAAAAACGGGATGAGGTCCTACAAGCGGAATTCAGGGAGTTAGGAGTTAAACTAAAAAGTAGGACCTCAAAGGTAGTAATCTCAGGATTGCTACCAGTGCCACGAGCTAGTCAGAGTAGGAATGTCAGGATAGATAGGATGAATGCGTGGCTTGAGAGATGGTGCAAGAGGGAGGGATTCAAATTCCTGGGGCATTGGGACCGGTTCTGGGGGAGGTGGGACCAGTACAAACCAGACGGTCTGCACTTGGGCAGGACTGGAACCGATGTCCTAGGGGGGGTGTTTTCTAGAGCTGTTGGGGAGGGTTTAAACTAATGTGGCAGGGGGATGGGAACCAATGCTGGAAGTTGGAAGGTAGTAAAACAGGGACAGAAACAAAAGGAAGTAAGGGGAAAAGTGCAAGGCAGAGAAGACATAGTCAGAAATCCATAAGGGCGACAGTACAAGGTACAGTGACTGAGGGGAGCACAGTGAATAGGCCCAGTAATAACAAAAGGAATAAAACTGGAGATGTTAAGATTCAAAACAGAGGTAAAAAAACCAACATAAGTGTACTTTACCTGAATGCTCGTAGTATTCGGAATAAAGTAAATGAGTTGGTGGCACAAATCATCGTAAATGACTATGATTTAGTGGCCATTACTGAAACATGGTTAAAGGATGGTCACGACTGGGAGTTAAATATCCGAGGGTATCAAACTATTCGGAAGGACAGAGTGGATGGTAAGGGAGGTGGTGTTGCTCTGTTATTTAAGGATGACATCCGGGCAATAGTAAGGGATGACATCGGTGCTATGGAGGATAAGGTTGAATCTATTTGGGTGGAAATCAGGAATAGTAAGGCGAAAAAGTCACTGATGGGAGTAGTCTATCGGCCACCAAATAGTAACGAGATGGTGAGGCAGGCAATAAAAAAAGAAATAACTGATGCATGTAGAAATGGTACAGCAGTTATCATGGGGGATTTTAATCTACATGTCGATTGGTTTAACCAGGTCGGTCAAGGCAACCGTGAGGAGGAGTTTATAGAATGTATCCGCGATAGTTTCCTAGAACAGTATGTAATGGAACCTACGAGGGAACAAGCGGTCCTAGATCTTGTCCTGTGTAATGAGACAGGATTGATTCATGATCTCATAGTTAGGGATCGTCTCGGAAGGAGCGATCACAATATGGTGGAATTTAAAATACAGATGGAGGGTGAGAAAGTAAAATCAAATACTAGTGTTTTGTGTTTAAACAAAGGAGATTACAAGGGGATGAGAGAAGAACTAGCTAAGGTAGACTGGGAGCTAAGACTTTATGGTGGAACAGTTGAGGAACAGTGGAGAACCTTCCAAGCGATTTTTCACAGTGCTCAGCAAAGGTTTATACCAACAAAAAGGAAGGACGGTAGAAAGAGGGAAAATCGACCGTGGATATCTAAGGAAATAAGGGAGAGTATCAAATTGAAGGAAAAAGCATATAAAGTGGCAAAGATTGCTGGGAGATTAGAGGACTGGGAAATCTTTAGGGGGCAACAGAAAGCTACTAAAAAAGCTATAAAGAAGAGTAAGATAGAGTATGAGAGTAAACTTGCTCAGAATATAAAAACAGACAGTAAAAGTTTTTACAAATATATAAGACAAAAAAGAGTGGCTAAGGTAAATATTGGTCCTTTAGAGGATGAGAAGGGAGTTTTAATAATGGGAAATGAGGAAATGGCTGAGGAACTGAACAGGTTTTTTGGGTCGGTCTTCACAGTGGAAGACACAAATAACATGCCAGCGACTGATAGAAATGAGGCTATGACAGGTGAGGACCTTGAGAGGATTGTTATCACTAAGGAGGGAGTGATGGGCAAGCTAATGGGGCTAAAGGTAGACAAGTCTCCTGGCCCTGATGGAATGCATCCCAGAGTGCTAAAAGAGATGGCTAGGGAAATTGCAGATGCACTAGTGATAATTTACCGAAATTCACTAGACTCTGGGGTGGTCCCGGTAGATTGGAAATTAGCAAACGTGACGCCACTGTTTAAAAAAGGAGGTAGGCAGAAAGCAGGAAATTATAGGCCAGTGAGTTTAACTTCGGTAATAGGGAAGATGCTGGAATCTATCATCAAGGAAGAAATTGCGAGGCATCTGGATAGAAATTGTCCCATTGGGCAGACGCAGCATGGGTTCGTAAAAGGCAGGTCGTGCCTAACTAATTTAGTGGAATTTTTTGAGGACATTACCAGTGCAGTAGATAACGGGGAGCCGATGGATGTGGTATATCTGGATTTCCAGAAAGCCTTTGACAAGGTGCCACACAAAAGGTTGCTGCATAAGATAAAGATGCATGGCATTAAGGGTAAAGTAGTAGCATGGATAGAGGATTGGTTAATTAATAGAAAGCAAAGAGTTGGGATAAATGGGTGTTTCTCTGGTTGGCAATCACTAGCTAGTGGTGTCCCTCAGGGATCCGTGTTGGGCCCACAATTGTTCACAATTTACATTGATGATTTGGAGTTGGGGACCAAGGGCAATGTGTCCAAGTTTGCAGATGACACTAAGATGAGTGGTAAAGCGAAAAGTGCAGAGGATACTGGAAGTCTGCAGAGGGATTTGGATAGGTTAAGTGAATGGGCTCGGGTCTGGCAGATGGAATACAATGTTGACAAATGTGAGGTTATCCATTTTGGTAGGAATAACAGCAAACGGGATTATTATTTAAACGATAAAATATTAAAGCATGCCGCTGTTCAGAGAGACTTGGGTGTGCTAGTGCATGAGTCACAGAAGGTTGGTTTACAAGTGCAACAGGTGATTAAGAAGGCAAATGGAATTTTGTCCTTCATTGCTAGAGGGATGGAGTTTAAGACTAGGGAGGTTATGTTGCAATTGTATAAGGTGTTAGTGCGGCCACACCTGGAGTATTGTGTTCAGTTTTGGTCTCCTTACTTGAGAAAGGACGTACTGGCGCTGGAGGGTGTGCAGAGGAGATTCACTAGGTTAATCCCAGAGCTGAAGGGGTTGGATTATGAGGAGAGGTTGAGTAGACTGGGACTGTACTCGTTGGAATTTAGAAGGATGAGGGGGGATCTTATAGAAACATTTAAAATTATGAAGGGAATAGATAGGATAGATGCGGGCAGGTTGTTTCCACTGGCGGGTGACAGCAGAACTAGGGGGCATAGCCTCAAAATAAGGGGAAGTAGATTTAGGACTGAGTTTAGGAGGAACTTCTTCACCCAAAGGGTTGTGAATCTATGGAATTCCTTGCCCAGTGAAGCAGTTGAGGCTCCTTCATTACATGTTTTTAAGGTAAAGATAGATAGTTTTTTGAAGAATAAAGGGATTAAGGGTTATGGTGTTCGGGCCGGAAAGTGGAGCTGAGTCCACAAAAGATCAGCCATGATCTAATTGAATGGCGGAGCAGGCTCGAGGGGCCAGATGGCCTACTCCTGCTCCTAGTTCTTATGTTCTTATGTTCTTATGTTCTTATGTTCTTATGTTCTTATGTTCCAAAACCTCCTGATTTTTATCACTAAGGCTTTCTTTAGGAGGGTGAATGCAATGATTTCAGGGTTTGTTTGGGCGGGTATAGCTTCGCGGGTAAAAAAGATGCTCCTGGAGCGGGGTCGGGGGCTGGTTTGGCTTTCCCAAAAATCATGAGTTATTACTGGGTGCTGAACATAGCTATGGTTCGGAAGTGGGTCATGGGGGAGGGGTCGGTATGGGAGTGGATAGAGGCAGCCACTTGCAGGGATATGAGTTTGGGGGCATTGATGACGGCACACCTGTTGTTCTCGCCGGCCAGTTACTCCACATGCCCGGTGGTGGTGGCGATCCTTAGGGTGTGGGGGTAGTGGCGGCAGCACCTGAGGCTGGAGGTGGCCTCGATTTGGACACCGACTGTGTAAATCACCAATTTAAATCATCCAGTTCCAGGAGGGCTGGATGGGTGGTTTTCGGGCCTGGCACCTTGCGGGGATTGACCGGTTTGGGGGATCTGTTCATTGCGGGCAGCTTCCGAACTTGGAGGAGTTGGAGGAGGAATTTGAGCTGCCCGTCGGGAATGGGGATTTTGTTCGGAGGCAGGTGCCGTCCTTTCCTCACCTTCCGTCCCAGGAAGTGGTGTCAAGAACAGGAGTAGGGGAGGGGAAGGTGTCAGAAATTTACAAGGAGCTCATGGATTGGGAGGGAGCCCCGATAGGGGTAGTGAAACACAAGTGAGAGGAAGGTGAGTTGGGTAGTGAGTTGGAAGCTGGGCTGTGGGAGGAGGCCCCGAGGAGGGTGACTGCATCCTTTTCATGCACTCGGCTTAGTCTTATCCAGTTTAAGGTGGTCCACAGGGCACACATGACAGTGGCCGGGATGAGCAGATTTTTTGAAGGGGTGGAAGATAGGTGTGGGTGGTGTGGGTGGGCCCACGAATCATGTCCACATGTTTTGGGCATGTGGAGTTAGGGGATTCTGGCAGGGGTTTGCTGACGTTATGTCAGAGGTCCTGAAGGTGAAGGTACCAGGTTGAAATCAGAACCCGAGTCAGCAGCTTTGCACAACAGTCTTTTAACGATGTGGACCCCTTTTTCAGCCTTGCCATTCGATTGGGGGTAGTGGGGGCTCGATGTGACGTGCCGAAAAGTGTACAGCCAGGCAAAAGCTGTCCACTCCTGGCTGAAGAAGCAGGGGCCGTTGTCACTCATAACTGTGAGTGGGATACCATGCCGGGCAAAAGTCTCCTTGCATGCCTTGATTGCTGTTTCTGAGGTGAGGTCAGTCAGTTTGACCATAGAACATAGAACAGTACAGCACAGAACAGGCCCTTCGGCCCTCGATGTTGTGCCGAGCAATGATCACCCTACTTAAACCCACGTAACCCGTATACCCGTAACCCAACAATCCCCCCATTAACCTTACACTACGGGCAATTTTAGCATGGCCAATCCACCTAACCCGCACATCTTTGGACTGTGGGAGGAAACCGGAGCACCCGGGGGAAACCCACGCACACACGGGGAGGACGTGCAGACTCCACACAGACAGTGACCCAGCCGGGAATCGAACCTGGGACCCTGGAGCTGTGAAGCATTGATGCTAACCACCATGCTACCGTGAGACCACCTCGGGGTAGTTGGAAAAGTAGTCCACTAGGAGGACATAATCTCGGCCCTTGGCATGGAACAGGTCAACACCAACTTTTGACCATGGGGAGGTCACCATTTCATGCGGCTATAGAGTCTCTTTCGGCTGAGCCGGCTGGAACCTTTGACACGTTGGGCAATTGAGGACTGTGTTGGCGATATCTTGGCAGATGCCTGGCCAATAAACTGCCTCTCCAGCTCGATGGCGACACTTTTCGACTCCCAGGTGACCCTCGTGGATTTGGCCGAGGACCAACTCTTGCATGCTCTGTGGGATCACAATTCTGTCCAGATTCATTTGTATGCCATCTACCACCGCTAGATCGTCCTTTACATTATAAAACTGGAGGCACTGCCCCTTTTGCCAACCATCCTGAGATGTCGCAGGACCCGCTGGAGTAGAGGATCCCTGGCCGTCTCCTGACGAATTTGCACGACCCTTTCACCAGTGGCCGGAAAGTTGGAGGCACAGAATTGCACCTGCCCGTCTATTTGACAGACAAAGTCAGTCTGCTCACACTGCGCGGTGATAGATCTGGAGACTGCATCGGCCACAATGAGCTCTTTGCCTGGGGTGTACACCAGGTCGAAATCGTAGCGGCGGAGTTTGAGGAGGATACGATGTAGCCTTGGCATCATGTCATTGAGGTCTTTTTGGATGATGTGAACCAATGGCTGGGGGTCCGTATCGACTGTGAATTTGGGGAGGCCATACACATAATCATGGAACTTGTCAATCCCCGTGAGGAGGCCCAGGCATTCCTTTTCAATCTGAGCGTATCGTTGCTCAGTGGGTGTCATGGCTCTAGAGGCATATGCGACTGGGGCCCAGGAGGAGGAGTCGTTCCGCTGGAGGAGCATTGCCCCAATGCCAGTCTGGCTTGTGTCGGTGGATATTTTTGTCTCCTTGGCGGGGTCGAAAAACACCAGCACCGGGACCTTGGTGAGTTTCATCCTGAGCTCACGCCATTCTTGCTCATGAGCGGGTAGCCACTGGACATCCGTAGTTTTTTTAATGAGATGGCTGAGAGCTGTGGTGTGTGATGCAAGGTTAGGCATAAACTTCCCAAGGAAGTTGACCATCCCTAGGAAGCGGACGACCGCCTTCTTGTCCTCCGGGGTCTTCATGGCGTTGATCGCCGACACCTTGTCTGCATCTAGCTGCACGCCGAACTGCGAAATGTGGTCGCCGAGGAATTTGATTTCTGATTGACCGAATGAGCATTTGGCTCTGTTGAGTCAGAGGCCATGCTCGTGGATCCTGTGGAACACCCGCTTGAGGCAATTGATGTGCTCCTGAGGAGTTGTGGACCAGATAATGATATCATTGACGTACACTCACACCCCCTCAATGCCCTCCATCATCTGTTCCATTATGCGGTGAAACACCTCTGAGGCGGCGATAATGCCAAAGGCCATTCGGTTGCAACAGTAGCGGCCGAATGGGGTGTTAAATGTGCACAGCTTGCGACTGGATGCGTCCAGCTGTATTTGCCAAAACCCCTTGGAGGCATCCAGCTTCGTGAAAAACTTAGCGTGAGCCATTTCGCTGGTTAGCTCTTCTCGTTTAGGTATTGGGTAGTGTTCCCTCATGATGTTACGGTTCAAATCTTTGGGGCCGATACAGATTCGAAGTTCCCCTGACGCAAACCATGGAGCTAACCCAGTCCGTAGGTCTGTGACCTTAGAAATGATGCCCTGGTCCTGGAGGTCTTGCAGCTGCTGCTTGAGGCGGTCCTTAAGGGGTGCCGGCACCCGACGCGCTGCGTGAACCACAGGGATGGCATTCGGCTTCAACAGGATTTTGTAAAAGTAAGGGAGTGTGCCGATACCTTTGAACACGCTATGGTATTGTGCTATGATGTCATCGAGTTGGGCTTGGAAGTTAACATCTGGCGAGGCCGTTGCCTCTGCGGATGACATGGTGTGAACCCGCTGCACAAGGTTCAGGAGTTTGCAGACCCGAGCACCGAGCAAGGAAGCTCTGTTGGTTCCTACAATTTCAAAACGCAGCGTTGCTTTTGAAGAACGATGGGACACCGCAAGCTGGCATGAGCCACTGGCAGCAATGGCATTGCCATTGTAGTCGAGGAGCTGGCAGGCCGGTGGAAGAATGCTTGGTTTGACGTGGATGGTTTCAAGGTCAGACTTTGAAATGAGGTTTGCTGAAGCGCCAGTGTCCAGCTTGAAGCGTATACGAGCCTTGTTGACCGTAAGAGTGGCACACCACTCATCGTCCGGCTCAATGCTCATTATTGGGAGTTGTTTCACCATCGTTGATAAAGGCAGCGTATGCTTGGTGATAATGCCCACCCGGAATGGGGATGTGAGGCCCTCAGTGTCGGGATCTGGAGGAATGTTGGGGTCGGAGTCTGTGACGGGTTGCTGTACTGACCGGACGTTCCTGCGCTGTGGCTGGGATCGCTGTGTGTTGGGCAGTGGAGCAGTTCTGCAAAGGGCTGCGTAGTGGCCAAGCTTACCACACTGGGGACAGCGTAGAGATTTCGCGGGACATTGTCGCTTTAAATGGGCGGAGTCACATTTGGAACACGTCATGGCGCCGCCGTCAGGACGTTCCATGTGCCATCGCGCATGCGCAGTGCGGTCGAACGACGTGCGCACTTGTGCAGTTCGGTCATCGGCCTTGCCGTCCCCTTGGTCATGGCGCGCATGCGCAGGAACCTGGGAAAAGCGCGCAAAATGGCCGCCCTCATCCAGACTCAGGCCCTGCATTTGTTTGATGGCCTGCACCCGTTCCGCATCGTGGGGGTTTTGCCGTGCCGTCCCTGCCGCCTTGATATGGGAGTACCGGTTGTTAGCGTGCTCATGTAGGATGCAGGTCTCGATGGTGATGGTGAGGGTGAGCTGCTTAACTTAAAGGAGCTGCTGGCGAAGGGGATCAGAGTGGATGCTGAAAACGATCTGATCCCGGATCATGGAATCGGAAGTGGAGCCATAGTTACATAACTACGCGAGGACACGGAGATGGGTTAAGAAGGACTGAAAAGATTCATCCTTACCCTGAAGCCTCTGCTGGAACACATAGCATTCAAAGCTCTCATTGACTTCGATGTCACAGTGGCTGTCGAACTTCAGCAGGACTGTTTTAAACTTTGTCTTGTCCTCGCCTTCAGCAAAGGTGAGGGAGTTGAAGATGTGGATAGTGTGGTCCCCGGCTGTAGAAAGGAAGAGAGCGATCTTCCTGGCAGCCGATGCGGCTTCGAGGTCGCTGGCTTCAAGATACAGCTGGAACTTCTACTTGAAAATCTTCCAGTTTGCACCGAGGTTGCTGGCGATGCGGAGCGGCGAGGGAGGGCGGACGCTGTCCATGTTACCGGGTGGCTGATCGCTGGTCAAAGGCAGATTATTTCAAGGTAGGTCCGTCAAACTCGAACATAACTCACTGGTACCATGATGTGTTGGGTATGCTGGGTCTATGAGGACTGCTTTTACTGCAGTGGAGAGAGAGAGATAGGCTTCCAACACTTGAAGAAATGCAACTTGATTTTATTGAACACTTAACTATCATACATGCTTTAACTGTGGGTTGACACTATGCTGACTTGACTGGAGACCTGAGGCTAACCTGACCAGACTATCTTACTACCACATGGTGTTTGTACTAGCTGCTGCTCATGAGCTCTGACTGTCTCAGAGGCTGGACCCCGAGAGAGTGGGAAAACTAGTGCCCTCTGGCTTTATAGTGGTCGTGTCCTGCCTGGTGATTGGCTGCTGTGTTCACTGGTCATCATGTGTGTCATTCACTGCTTGTCTGCACACCATCATATACCTGGATGTATATTATGACAGCTCCCATACCCTGACCCATCCTATCATTGCTTCACTCTCCTGAACCCTCGCTGGTGAATGAGGATTGCGAGATACCCCTGCTTACCTGCAACGGTTCAGCAGACGGAAGCTACGAGTAGGAACAATAAAGGTATATAATTGATTATACATGCGGGACCCGCACTTTCACAACCCCGGACCTCCAGCTTCAGGTCAGGTCTGGATTTGAATGTTGAATGGGAATATAGGTTCAGGAGTTCAGTGACAGGGAGTGTGTGCAGCTACCAGGCGGGCCAGAGAGTGGGATGTGTGGTGAGTGGGAGGTTCAGGAAGAAATATCAACGGCAAGCAGCATCATCAGTGAGTGAGTGCTACAGTTAGTACAAAGTCATCATATTTCTTTTATATTTTTAACTTGATTTTATTTTAAAAGTAGGAATTTAACAATGTAAAGTATTTCAACTTACAACTTATAATGTTTTGCTGTTTTAATTCTTATCAGGAAGGCTGTATAGAACCTAACTATGGCTTTTACATGGGTGTTAATGGGAAAATGTGATTGGCTTAAAGTTGTTTCACTTGAAGTCGGGATTTTCAGGAATATAACTATAACTTGGAGTGAGGACTTATTGTATGTAGCTTTTCCTCTTCACCCCAGTTGATTAATTTTATATAATAATTTGATATGTTTAGACGTTCAAGTTACATAATATACAAACAGCTAAAAACTGGATTATGTTGTCATTCATATGCAAGGACTACAATTTGATGATTGGCCCGATCTGTTTCTGGTGGAGGAAGACAGATTGTAAATTTGATGCTGCCGTATCATTTACCAGGTAGTATTGCTGGGCTGAGCAGCTTCTGAGCCTTTAGTTGCTGCTGCGTTCAGCAAGGAGCTGAGCAGCAACATGCTAATAGCATGTGGTTCTGCTTGCCGTCTGTTCTTAACGGCAGCCTGTCCCTCTTATAGGGACACCAAAGTGAATGACAGGAAGCTGCTGCTGAATACAATTGCTGAATAAAATGGAACACCAGAATAGAAGAAGGGCACCGTGGTTATAGGTGAGGCACTACGGGCCTCAGTGGTGGAGATGGAGAGGAAGACGGATGTTTGGGGTCTGGAGGAGGTGCCGGAGACACTCAAGGGCAAGCTTCAGAGGTGAATGGGAGCAGCTGGTGAAATACATGTGCATAAAAATGTTTGTATGTTTTAATTTAGATTATGGTCGTAAGATCATAAGATCATCCCTGGCCTTTTTGCTGTCTCTGTCACTGAACCTTGGAAAGAGTACCTTTGGGACCAACCCCCCCCCCCCCCCCCCCCCACCCTTGGAACCTATCCTGGACATCCCTGGACACTAAGGGGTAACGTAGCATGGCCAATCCACCTAACCTGCACATTTTTGGCCTGTGGGAGGAAACCAGAGCTTAATTGGAATCAGTGGCAGGTGTAGATAGTCAGTTCACATTTATTTGATATTCATGTGGTTAATTCTGTGCTTAAATTAAAGCTTGTTTCAGCATAAAAAGTTACCTATTGGTCAGAATCGTCACTCTTGGGGTGAAGTATCGTTTCCTGACAGTTCTACAAATAGAAACATTTTTGGGGGTTCTCGCCCTGTATTCTAACAAAAGTTGGGGTCTGGTGCGGTATCATAGAACATAGAACAGTACAGCACAGAACAGGCCCTTCGGCCCTCAATGCTGTGCCGAGCCATGATCACCCTACTCAAACCCACGTATCCACCCTATACCCGTAACCCAACAACCCCCCCTTAACCTTACTTTTTGTAGGACACTACGGGCAATTTAGCATGGCCAATCCACCTAACCCGCACATCTTTGGACTGTGGGAGGAAACCGGAGCACCCGGAGGAAACCCACGCACACAGGGGGAGGACGTGCAGACTCCACACAGACAGTGACCCAGCCGGGAATCGAACCTGGGACCCTGGAGCTGTGAAGCATTTATGCTAACCACCATGCTACCCTGCTGCCCCTAGCAACATTATCCTATCCTAGCAACATTAATTCAAAATGGATGTTGTTAAGGTCTTAAGGACACAACCAATGTTTCTCAACAGCATCACCAACAAACTTGCACAAAGCTCACATCTAATTACAGTAGGGGTTTGGACAGTATATCAGGAAACAAACAAAGATGTATCTAATTACATGTTGATGCAACGGGGTAGAATTTCTGCCAGGTGTATAACTGAAATGAACGGAAATGGGGATTTGGCGGCTTCTTCTATGGGCAGTCAATCCCCAGCTTGCATGGGCAGCATGATGTGAACCTACCTCACGTGGTGCCCCCAAGTTAGAAATAATACCTATACAAATGTGGAAAACAATTTCATTTTCTGAAGACATCAATATTTCTAGATGTGCATAATCAATCACACCAAGCAGCCACAAAATAAAACAAGCACGAGGGAATGCTACTGCTATGAAATTGATGCTTTTGGACTGTGGTGAGGTAGCAATCAGCTCTCCTGACTGGTGCATCAGTAACTTGATTAATGGACCCAGATATAACGGACTGCCTGACACCGGAGAGATAACCATTGGATATGCAAACAGCAAAACTCGTAGCACAGAGATTTTGGCAACTCTCAAGTTCCTATCTCCTAATAAATCTGTGTTAACTGCTGACTGTTTCCAAGCACTCCTGCATGAATAATATGAACAGTCACTTGGGAGTACAGAACTTGAATACTGCTGAAAAGAGAGACATGTTGCTGAAGCTTTTCATCTTGCACTGATCAGGACAGAGGGTTGTTGCCGAATTGATGGGCTGAATGGCCTCCTTCAGCATTGTAGGAATTCTATGGTTCTAGGAAACCGATGCAGACACAGGGAGAATGTATAAACACCACACAGTCATCCAGGGTCAGAATTGAACATGGGTCCCTAATGTTGTGAAGCAGTAGTGTTAAATAGTGTGCCAACATATTACCTGTGTTAAATATGTGTTTGTCTTTTTTTCTTCAATGATCTTATAAATTATAATTATCACAATTAAATGTTGTGTTCGGAAGTTCCAGTAAGACATTTGTAGAAGCTTGTAAAGTTTAATGTAAAACATTTCTTAATAAAAATAATTTTATAAATGCAAAACTGCATTCAGCAGTGCAGGGCTTGAAGCAGGCAAAAAACAAATGGCCGGGAGTTTAAACGCTATGAGCGTCCAGCGCGTATGCCTGAATGGCCACACTTCTGGGTCATCACGCCTTGCATGTGCGGCGCACCAGCGACTTAAGTTGTGAATGATGCAGGAAGTTACTGGTCTGAGAGACAGGTCAGAGGCAGGTCACTGTCCAAGACTATTCAACCAGAGTGAAAGGAGGAGCTGGGATTTGTATAGAGCCCACACAGACTCACATTGAAAGCATACAGTGAATATTACATGTATCACAATTGTATTAATGCACCTCAAATTTCAACCTGTGCTCCAGAACTTGCTTCACCCCTAGCCAAGCTGTACCAGTACAGTTACAACACGTGCATCGACCCTGCAATGTGGGATATTGTCCAGATATGTCCTGTACACAAAATGCAGGACAAATCCAACTTGGCAAAATACCGCCCTATCACTACTCTCGATCATCAGTAAGGTTACGGAAGGGGTCACCAACAGTGCTATGAAGCGGCACTTACTTAGCAGTAACCTGCCCACTGATGCTCAGTTTGAGTTCCATCAGGGTCACTCAGCTATTGACCTCATTACAGCCTTGGTTCAAACATGAACAAAAGAGCTGAACTGCCAGAGGTGAGATAAGAGTGACTGTCCTTGACATCAAGGCAGCATTTGATCGAGTATGGCATCATTGAGTATTGCATAACTGGAGTCTATGGGAATCAGGAAGAAAACTCTCACTAGTTGGAGTCATACCTCGTGCAAAGGAAGATGGTTGTTTTTGTTGTCGAGGTCAGTCATCTCAGTCCCAGGATATCACTGCAGGAGTATCTTAGGGTAGTGTCCTAGGCCCAACCACCTTCAGCTGCTTCATCAATGACCTTCCTTCCAACATATAGTTAGATGTTGGGATGTTCGCCGATGATTGCACATTGATCAGAACCATTCTCGGCTCCTCAAACACTGAAGTAGCCCATGTGCAAATGCAGCAAGATTTGGACAACATGTAGTTAAGGGCTGACATGTGACAGGTAACCATTGTGCCACACAAGTGCCAGGCAAAGACCAGCTCCTATAAGAGAGAATCAGACTATCACCACTTGACATTTAATGGCATTCCATTCAATGAATCCCCCCATTATCAACATCCTTGGGATTACCGTTGACCAGTGACAGAACTGGACTAGCCATATATATACTGTAGCTGCAAAAGCAGGTTAAAGGCTAGGAATTCTGTGACGAGTAACTGACCTCCTGACCCCCAAAAGTCTGTTCACTACCAACAAGGCACAACTCAGGAGTGTAATGGAATACTCCCCACTTGCCTGAATGAGTGCAACTCAAGAAGCTGAACACTACCAAGGGCATAGCAGCCCTTTTGATTGGCACCTCTTCCACAAACATTCACTTCTTCCACCACTGACGCATAGTAGCAGCAATGTGTACTATCTACAAGATGCACTGCAGGAACTTACCATGACTCCTAAGGCAGAACCTTGCAAAACCACGACTGTAGTGATATCACGGTTGTGTTGTAATTCACCGATTGACCACTAGGAGTCTCAGTATATAAGTGAATGTTCAAGTCAGGTGATCTTAGTCTGACTAGGGAGTTGGGAGAGACATTGTTTGTGCATGTTCATACTGTTATTTATCTATTGTTTTGTATATATTTGACCCACAGTTATTGTTAATAAATCATTTATAGCTTTAGCTGCAAGTGTTCTTGTAATATAAATCAGGCCATCCAACAAGAACATTACAACTACCACTACCATCTAGAAGGACAAGGGCAGCAGATACAAGGGATCATCACCACCTGGAAGTTCCCTTCCAAGTCACTCACTAACCTGACTTGGAAATATATCACTGTTCCTTCACTGTCGCTGGGTCAAAATCCTAGAACTCCCTCCCTAATAGCATATAGTGGGTGTACTTACACCTTATGGACTGCTGTAGTTCAAGAAAGCAGTTCACCACCTCCTTCTCAAGAGCAATTTGGGATGGGCAACAAATACTGGCCTCATCAGCGATGCCCACATCCCGTTAAAATGAATTTTAAAAACCTATTGTGTAAATAACTAAAATACCTTTGTACCATTTGTAAGAACCATTGTGAAGGGTCTATAACGTTATTTGACTGTATTGAGGACCTCAGGATGCCACATGATGTATGTAGAAAACCTGAATATCATTGCACTTTGTGTGATGACTATTTTGAACTGTTTGTAATGTTCTTTCAGGTATTTTACAAATAAAGTATATTTTTGCAAAAATAAAGCATATAGTATTCTGGGCTTTACTAATACGGGCATAAAATACAAGAGCAAGGAGGATATGCTGAACTTATACAAGATACTGGTTAGACTTCCGCTGGAGTATTGTCTACAGTTCTGGGCATCACACTCCAGGAAAGATGTGAATGCATTGTAGAGAATGCTGAAGCGTTCACAAGAATGATTCCAGGGATGAGGAACTTCAATTAGGAGGATAGTTTGGAATAGTTGGGACTATTCTTCTTAAAAAGAAGGCAGCTAAGAGGAGATGTGTGCTGTAACCGTTCTGTGATTGTGCGACAAGCTATAGTTACAACAAAACTTTCCACGAAATTCTGGGCCAACATTATACACTGGTATTACTTATTATTTGATCCTTATGCTTCCCCTTTGCATTTACTTTTTTAAAGTAAATTTAGAGTATCCAATTCATTTTTTCCAATTCAGGGACAATTTAGCATGGCCAATCCACCTACCCTGCACATCTTTTGGGTTGTGGGGGCGAAACTCACGCAAACACGGGGAGAATTTGCAAGCACCACATGGACAGTGACGCAGAGCCGGGATTGAACCTGGGACCTTGGTGCCGTGATGCAGCAGTGCTAACCACTGTGCCACCGTGCTGCCCTCTCCCCCCCATGCATTTACAACGTGTTACTTTTGTCTGTGACAAAACATGAGAGCCAACTGCGCACTGAGAATATTAACAGAGAAGGGAAAAAATGGAGTTAAATATCTCCAGCACTGCAATCACATCATGCTAATTCAAACAGAACACGTGGCGAGCAGTGCTTACCCGAAAAGAGTTACACAGAATGTTCTAGTAAGAAAACACTCTTCCAAGTATGAGAGAGATGATAAAGGATTCTAAAGATAGTTAACTCCAAGCAGGTCATTTGCATTTACTGGAAAGATGCAAACTTTTGAAATGTTAGATGGTGCAATCTAAAATTCTTTGATGATAACTAATAAATTCTGCTGCCACCACATGTGGTTTAATTACAATGGTTTGCTCTTATCGTCAAATTCTATTTGCCAGTCACATAAGTGATAGTGTGAACTGACAACAGCGGGGACTCTCTTCAATGTTTTCATCAGATAAGCATTAAAGACATTTCGCAGTGATTTTACTTTCTAAAAGAAATCAGTTAATTTTTTACTCAACTGCTGCAATTTTGTGGTGATTTTGATTGTGGTGCCTATTCACAGGAAGCTTGGAAAAACACTCATCAGGTTGCCGTGGTAGTAAAGTTTAAATAAGCAGAAGCATTTCATACCACAACATGACAGGAGAGAGATTTCACAATAGAAGGCAATCAGAAAAAGAATGTTAATCTGCTAAAAAAGAATTAGCACTTAAGAAAAGAAGGGAGCAGTGAGTGATCATAAAAGAGAGAACAATGAGAGGAATCTGCAGTATCTTATACCCACAGAGACAAAAATATAGATCTGCTGGTAGCTGATATCTGTGTGGCTTCCATAAATTCCAGTAACATTTCCCCAAGAGACATCACTCAGCCAACAGCTCAGTAAATAAAAATCATCACACCGGCACAATAAGACACAAAAAGCTATCGGTGAGATGTGTTGAGAGTTGTTTATGGCCGATATCGTCATCCAAATGGACAGTAAAGGAACAATGGCCCTCAGGGCAGCTCAAGGACAAATACATAATCTGTGGTGGCACTAGGTTGACATAACTTTGTAATCGTGTAAATGTCTGTGTAAATTCTATCTCGCATTAGCACAGGACTAAGATATTTAATATTTGACATGAGCATTTTCATTCTGTAAGATTTATTATTTATGGCTTATCTAGTATCAATTGAAAGTTTGTCATTCATATTGATTCAGTAAAAGTCAATAGTGCTGAATTATATCATGGAAAAACCATTTAAATATGATTGTTAACTCAATTTACAAGTATGGTATAGGAAAAATAAATTTTTAACACCTTTGTATCTGACCCAGTGATTTCTACACAAACCTGACCCCAACTGTACAATGAAAGCAATAAGTGGCCGTAAGGACTATGGCTGGGATTTCAGCAGTGATTCTTCAATGGCAGATCAGCAGAAACTGCAAAGATACAGGGATGGATTCTCGCTGCCGGGGGGGGGGGGGGGGGGGGGGGGGGGGGGGGGAGGGGGCGCAGCACCAGAAAACGGGGATCCCGCCCACAATGGCAAAAAATCGCTGCCCACAACATTCCCCAGGGATTTTTGCTCATCTTCTGGTTAAGCTACGGATAAGGAGGCCAATTCCATGGAAATTCGGGCCCCTTAACCTTAAAATAGTTTATTAAGTTTATTCTGTTTCTTTCTTTCACCATTTTTATCATGTATTTTTTTTAAAGCATCTGTCAGTAATATTTCCAATTCAATAACATTTCAAAGGGCGAAAATTAATGTTATAAATAATATTTTATGATTATTCACATCTTTGTTTTGGTGATATGTTAGGCCCTGTAGATCATTGCTTGTTTTTTAATTCTTTGCAATATGAGAAATGTACTGCATGAAATCTATGAAATATTTTGAGATCTGTGCAACCTTTGTGCATCTTCCCAGCATAAAACCAATACATTTTGCAATTTAAAAAATTGTATTTGTAAATTATATGTTACTTAAATCTCAGGGGCATAAGTTCACGTAAATATAAGACAGACTTTAATTATAAGTGCATCTTGTTACCTTTTGGTATGTGTGTTTATATGGATATAGAACAGTACAGCACAGAACAGGCCCTTCGGCCCTCGATGTTGTGCCGAGCAATGATCACCCTACTCAAACCCACGTATCCACCCTATACCCGTAACCCAACAACCCCCCCTTAACCTTACTTTTAAGGACACTATGGGCAATTTAGCATGGCCAATCCACCTAACCCGCACATCTATGGACTGTGGGAGGAAACCGGAGCACCCGGAGGAAACCCACGCACACACGGGGAGGACGTGCAGACTCCACACAGACAGTGACCCAGCCGGGAATCGAACCTGGGACCCTGGAGCTGTGAAGCATTTATGCTAACCACCATGCTACCGTGCTGCCCAATGTGTGTATATATCGTGGAGACGTTCATATGAGGGTATTGGGGTGATGCATGTATGAAACAAATACAGGTATGCTCAGCCTATAATTGCCTGACTTTAGAATTTGTTTGTGGAATTCATGTTCTATCTTTATTGTCATATGACAATATCTAACTAATTTGTCATGCAGTAATTGCTACACATGTAGAGCTATTCATGATACAGAAGCACAAATGTTCATTAATTTATTAGGTGAAAGAAAATATACAAAAGTAACAATAGCTGAAATACAATGCTGAATGCGTGTATAGGACACCATTAATGTTTGATTAATACAAGTTTTTATTTTCTTCAGTAAAATAAAAATTATGGGCAAATGCCACTGTTCTTGTGCCGAGGACTGCCTGGGCATTGTGAATACAGGAAAGTTGGGCAAGGAGAAATCTGTGCCCCAAAAAGGCTGCCTTACCCTCTGTCCAGTATGGGGAAGGAAGGAAGAATTATATGGACTCCCTCCTCCCAACTCAGCTTTCTGTATTCACTGTGTTAGTGCGATGGGACAGCTATATCTGTAAGAATAGGAACATTTGTCTCAATTACTCTTTTGGCATTGGGAATGGAGAGATTTCTACACTCATTGACTAATCAGTCACCAACTTCTGGGCAAAGAAAAGCTACAGCAATCAATGCAGGGGAAAAAAAATACCCTTGCAACATCCTGTTGCACAACACATTGGACACAAACAGTACTGGGTATATTTGTGTAGGCCTGCACAATTTAAGTGTTGTATTTGACAGATATTCTTAAAGTGAAATGTGTAATTGTTAATTTTTATTGGACAAAGTTCTTGCGGATCAATGTAGACATTTTGTGCCTGTGGGTAAATCAGGACTTTCTCCATTTTTGTGGAGCCATTACACACGAGAATTGCATAGTTCAATATTAGATTGGCCAGTATTTCATCTGTTTTGTGAAGGGTGTATTTTATTAGTTTGGTAGTTTCCTGTCATTCTCTCCAACAGATTGGTGTATCATGATATTGCCTGCAGAAATATAGCTGCCATTTTCAACAATCCTTTAACAACTCTTGAAAAAGTATTACTTCTACAATAAAAGAGGAAAATATTGTCCTTTAAATTTGAAAGTCTGATAGGAACGTCTGTGCCATGTCACAGAGATGTAAACAAAAGAGACACAAAGAAAAAGTTATCTTTTGCTGCAATGATATTGAAAATCATCAAGTTATTGATTAAAGGATAGATTTTAAATCACATTGGCAGTAGCCGTTATGTATTCTGTCCGATTTTCTTTTTCACTGACTTTGATATGTGAGATTTATACGGCACTATTTTCCCTAAAGGAAACAAAGTCCTTGAACGAGTGCATTTAGCCGTGGTCCCCTCCAAGAAACACATGGCTACTCAACGCGTCTCGCATTGAATAAGGGGCCTGAACAGAGAATGCGCGGGCGAGACCACACATAGCCCAGTTTTTTAATATGGGGAGCTCTGCTCGCCGGAACTCTCCATTGTAGCAAGAGATCGTGGCGCCACTTTAAAATAGCTTCCCGATCGCCGCGGTCCCCGAAAGAATCCTTGACTTTCCCCCCAGCCTGAACACAATATGTCTGCAGCCCCCCTCTCAACACCCACGCCAGGCAACCTTAGCCCAATCATGTGCGCATGCCTAGAAAATGCCAACCAGGCACCCTGGCAGTGGCAGGGCACCCAGGTGGCACCAGAAGTGCAAGGGCATACCTCTGCCCAAAAGGCATGTAGCTGGGGGGTCTCTTATCCCCTTGGAGACCCCCACAAGTGCCACTTTGTCTGGTCTCCCTTTCTGGGGACCAGTGCTAAACGGAACTTACCTAAGGTCTCTTGGCGAAGGGGTTGAATTTCAAAGCCTCAGGTATCTCGGGAATATACACATTAGAGTAAGGCTTATTGCCTCGCTCTAATATTCAGATTTGCTAAAAAGTGATCCCTTCCATTCTGAGATTGCGTTGAATCTCGAGAGGCATCGCGGGCAGGCTAGATTCTGGGAACGGAGTCTCCTGGCTTTTAACGGCCATGCTTGCGCCACGGCAAGCTGCTTTTCTGGTGCAGCGTGGCCAGAGAATTGCGTCCTTACTGTTGGCAGCATTGGACCCAACTTGTCTGTGCCACATACACTGAGGCAGATGAGAACTTGAATAATGTAAACATCAGGATCCAATCATACCATTCAGATATCAATGTAATTTTTAACGTGCATGCCTGGTGCCAGTTTTTCCTGTTAAGCCTGGTGCCATACAGGAGCAGGCTTAAATTGATCACCCTTGTTGGATGACCGATTCCTCTCAGCCGACAGGAAGGCATGAATTTGTCCTCCCTTGTCCTTCCCCACCTCCTCACTCCTGACTTTGAAATATTGGTCCTTGAAGAGATAAAGCACCAGCTTAAAATATGCAAAAGCCTTCTTAATTTATGTGAATCTGGGCTCTATTACATCACACAAATCTTGATGACACTTCACCCATGGCTTACCAGGGAAACTTCTGCAGATTTCTCTCTGGCTAAAACAGGTTGGCCGTTACTGGGAAGGATGAAAGGCCTCCGGTCAAAGAAAAATATCCTTTGTGGGGCCTTGATGAATAGGTTTGCCCCTTGGGGATTAAAAGGAAAGTTGTGGTGTCCCCTTCCCCAGATTAATCTTTACCCCCAGGGATGTACTCCTGAAATGTTTACCGTCATGTTCTGTAGACTGGCTGATATGAATGATGCACTACAGAACATATAATTTAAATAATTTATGATGGAACAATTGCATGGTAAAGATAACTGGAACGAATAAATAACAAACTACTAACACTAACTAACTATTATAGAGGTACTGCAAAATATGTTTATTCACCAGCACAACTTATTCCCAACTGCCTCGAGACACAGAGTTGCATGGTAAACTTGTCACACTACTACCTGCTGGCCGGAGGTCGTGTATAACATTATATACAGAATTGCTTCATGCATATCATCACATTCCCTTTCTTTTTGAATGCACACCCTCACTTCCTCTGTTAGCATTCCACAGAGACCGTTCCCTCTGAGATAACCTAGTCCACTCCTCCATCATACCCAACACCTCTTTCATCACCCATGGCACCTTCCCATGCAATCGCAGAACGTGTAACACCTGCCACTTTATCTCTCCCATGCTTAACAGCCTAGGTCCAAAACACTCATTCCAGGTTAAGCAACGTTTCACTTGCATCTCTGTCAATTTGGTCCATTGCATTCGCTGCTCCCAATGTGGTCTCCTCTATATCGGAGAGACCAAATGCAGACTGGGTGATCACTTTGCTGAGTACCTTCGGTCTGTGCGCATTCAGGACCCTGACCTTCCTGTTGCTTGCCATTTTGACACAAGATCCTGCTCCCATGCCCACATGTCTGTCCTTGGCCTGCTGCAATGTTCCAGTGAGCTCAACGTAAGCTGTAGGAACAACACCTCATCTTCCGGTCTCAACATCGAATTCAGCAACTTCAGACCATTAGCTCTACCCCATCTCGACCCCTTTGTTTTCATCCCATCTCATTTTAACTGTCTTTTAACATTTCTTTCTTTCTTGTCTTACTTTATATATATTTCTCCCACCTATCTTATCCCCCCTTACTTACCTTTTCTCCCCTTTCCTTCCCCCCTCCCCCCACATCTGCATCTGTCACAGTTTACACCCTGATGTTAGTTTCTCTGCTGTTTGGCCTTTCACACCTTTTGTTCTCTCTGGGGACTGCCATTGGCACTCTTTCCCTTTGGTTTTTGTGGCTATTAGCGCTCTGTTCCCTTGGTTTCTGTGGCTATGGCTCATCTTTCATTCTCCCATGCCACAGTATAAGTATTTTCCACTTTCTAAATCTTTCAGCTTTTTGACAAATTGTCATCTGGACTCGAAACGTTAGCTCTTTTCTCTCCATACAGATGCTGCCAGACCTGCTGACATTTTCCAGCATTTTCTCTTCTACTTGTTATCACCTCTTCATTAATGTCTAATGAGTATTCATGATCTTCCTCTCTAGCTCAGCCTTCAATTTGTCTTTTAATGGAGCTTGTAGATGTCTCAGTGCGTGTATTACTGGCTTTGTGTTCTCCTTGGTCGTAGTGCTGTCTGCACTGTGAACCTGTTGAACTAGCTGCAGTTCCTCACACACCTTTACTCCTAGTATATTCACGTTCTGCTGCCACAATGGAAAATTTCAACGTGTAAATTCTGTTTTTCATACTGACATCGATCTCGCATGCTCATAACATCGTGATTTCATTCCCATTGTAATCTCTGAACAATACTGTTTTATTTAGTACTTAAGGTTTAATTTGTAGCTTTTTGACATCAGACAAACTGACGAGGTTGGCCCTCACACCTGTGTCGAGTTTGACTATTATTATTGTGTCATTTATCTCTAATGGCACTGTCCATTTATCTTTTTGAGTTTCTGCATTAACTGCACTATTGCTACAAATTATCATTGCAACATTGTCTTTTTGCATGTAATACTATACTTGTCCCTGCTAGAGATCATGTCGACGAAGAAGATGTCTTCGAGACACACTTCATCAACTGCGTTGATGGCTTTCATTTGTTCCTTTTTTTGACGAGAAGAATATTGGCTAGCAAAATGATTTGTTCTTCCATGTTTGGAGTGTACCTTTCCAAACGCTGGGCATTGTTGTGGCGAGTGTTGTTTGCTGCATCGCTGGCATGAAATGGCGGATTGGATGGTCCGCTCAAAATGGACGAATGCGCTGGGACCACTATTTTTATTCGACTGCATCACCACACAAATGGCGTTGGCTGCCTCTTCTACCTTCACGGCAAAATGCCAGAGATTCAATGTGTTGATCTGTTTTGCTGCAAGCTCGCTAGCGTGACATATTTGGATAGCATTTTCGAGTTGAAGCTCTGTTTCTCTTAGAAGCCTCTTGTGTACCTTACGGTTGGAGATCCTGAATACGATCTGATCGTGGATCATTGACGACTGGAGGGTACCAAACTTACACAACTGGGCCTTCAACCGCAAGTCAGTGAAAAAACTATTAAATGATTCGTCTGCTTTATAGGTGCGCTTGCGAAATATGCCAAGTATTAAGTTGATCTTTTCTCTAACCCTTGCTTTGACTGTAACATTACATTCTGTAGTCTCTCCTTCCTTCTCTATGTACGGTATGCAATGTCTGTATAGCATGCAAGAAACAATATTTTTCACTGTATACTAATACATGTGACAATAATAAATCAAATCAAAAATAAAATGTAGCGCTCAAAGGTTTCTTTTTTTTTAGGAGAGCAATGCTGGTCAAATTGCTTGAGAACTTTGGTGAAGTTCTTGCAATCTGCTTCTTTTTCGAAGACAATGTGTTGAAAATTTCAATTGCTTGGGGACCTGCTACAGTGAGCAGCAATGCGGTACGCTTCTCGTCAGGCTGTGCTTGCAGACCAAGGGCTGCAGCAGAGAGTTTGAGCTGCTGCTTAAACACCCAACAAGGCTTATCTATCGTACCGGTAATCCAAAGCTGTTCAGGTCCCTCGATACCTTCCATTCTTACAAGGTTAGTGGAAAAATTGCGTTTCCTTTCTTATTCCTCAGAGTTACCTTCAATTGTTCAGATCGTTGCTGAATCCTCTTGTTCTTAGTCAATCTTCACTCTTGGTACCAGGTCGTGTTCGGAAGACTGGCTGATAAGAATGATGCACTACTAAACATCTAATTTAAATAATTTATGAAACAACTGCGTGGTAAAGGTAACTGAAATAAATAAATAACAAACTACAAACACGAACTATTATAGAGCTATTGCAAAATACATCTGTCCACCAGCACAACTTACTCCCAACTCCCTTGAGACACAGAGCCGCGTGGTGGATTTACACTGTCACCTGCTGGTTGGAGGTTGTGTACAATATTATATACAGTGTTGCTTTATGCATATCATCACATTCACCTCACCAGTTATCTGGAAGCCAGTGGATGGCCGTTGGCTGCCCAAACATTCTCTGGTGCCCTTTACTCACCCATGAAAGTGGCCAACATCATTTAATTGAGGCCCAGTGCTTAAAATTAATTTGACAGAGTGATGTCCTGCAAGATGGTAGTGTGCGGTGAATTCTTGGATTTCAAAGGAATTTTGCTTCTGAAGGATTGAGAAATAGACAAGCAAGCCGTACAAATTCGCCTAGCAATTGGAAATAAAGGGGTTCATGTACAGTTGGTACACGTCAGCATTAACAGAAGAAGAGCTAAAGGGTCCTCAGAGGATTTGGGTCTGAATTCTCTGTTCCTGATACTAAGTGTTGATGCAGGGGTAGGATTCATGGACTTCCACGAGAGCAAAACTGGTGCCGCGCCTGGACTGATTCAGAGACTGTTAAGGAGCGAACACTGGTGCCACATGGAACACAATTGATTCCAATGAGAAACGGTGCTGGATTCGCCCCTGGCCGCAACATAGGCTTCATTGTAGCGGGTCTCCACATCAGTCTGTGACCTCCGGATAGGCGTCATCAGCCACGACTGCAGAGGATAACCCCTGTCTTCAGGAGCCAACGCCCCAGCCAGGGGTGCACCACAAAGAGGCCGGGAATCTTCGAGTGTGCCAGAATGAAGGCATTGTGCACACTGCCCGGGTATCGGATGCAGACAGATGGTCACATATCAGCTGCATGATCATTGAGTGGAACCCCTTTTGGCTTCTGAAGATCAGCTTGTCATCTGCAGGTGCTCATAGAGCGTCGTGCATCATGTCGATCACCCCCTGCACCTGGGGTACCTTGGCGATTGCAGCGAACCCCGCTGCCTGGGCATCCTGGTGGGCTCGGTCCACATTAAAATGGATGTATTGTGTTGACTGGGCATATAGGGCCTCCGTGACGGTGCTGATGTATTGGTGCACTGAGCTCTGTGAGTCCTAGATAGGTCCCCATCCGGCGCCTGGAACGAGCCCGTGGCTCGGGAGCGTAAGCCCTCCCCCATTCCTCCATTGTGCCAGATGCACCATGATCTGGCAGATACATCGCACTGTCCTGCTGCTCATCCTGAGTCTTCGAAGACATGCAGGTCTTCGAATAACAGATGCTGCCTGGACACGCAAATTCTCATTAGAGCGCGTCCTTTGCATCTCCTCTTCGGCCTATTGTCCAGCCGGCTCTCAATCCTCAGTGTCTGTCACCAAGTCATCTGTGGGACGCTCTGTTGCTGCAGCTTCCTCCTCCTCAAGCAGTTCCAGCTCATACAGCTGCAGGGCTTTCCCAATGGCCTTCTCCGAGTAGCAGGAAGGCCACCATTGCTGGTCATATTCCAATATCCATTGTCTGCAAGGGGTGAAAGGCCAACATGTTAGCATGCTACGTACTCCCTGTGCCCAACCATGTCCAACGGGACTCACGGTGGCCCTGATGGTACTGTGGACCCTCCCCCCCTCATGTCCCCCTCACCCCCTCCTCTCCGCACCCATGGCTCCATGGGTGCTTCTGGCCCTGGCGCCCATTCCTACTGCCAGGGGTATGGTCAACTGGTGCAGCCCATGTCAACGGTGTGCTTCGTGGCCCACATCCAACCCCCCCCCTGTAAAGGCTACTGTGGGCATTGCCCTGGGTGGGCCACATGATATCCCGTTGGCGGGTGGCGGCTGGTTGGGGGGGGATGCTATGGAGGAGGGTGGGATATGCGGGCGGTTGAGTGGGGGCACCCATACCACCGGTGTCATTCTGCAGAGCCAAGGGCCAAGATCAGTGGGGTGGGCAGCAAAATGGGGACCTTGCAGGCTGCGGCAATGGTGGTCCGTGCCTGGTCACCACCCCAGTCCCGTAGGGGGTTACACCAGCCCCCGGTCCGTTCCCCCATCACCCCTCCGCCCTCCAGCCCTGACAGGGCCCCCCACTGCCCAATCCAGCCCAGCATTGTCAGGGCCACAGCCCTCTATGTGCCCGACCTCCTCTCCCTCCCTCATCACCCACAATGCCAGTTTCACGATTTTTAAAAGCACAAGTGAATCTCACCGTCGGGAATTTGCCCCAGTGAAGGCAGAGAACCGTGGAGGCCCCGGAGAATACTGGGTCAGGCCCTCTAATAATATACCAACGGCGTTTACTGTACGTGTGAAGTGGAACGCATTGACGCTGCTGTCGAGGCACCGGAAAATTGAGATTTGGCACAAAATCAGCACCCGCCACGATTTTGGCGTCAAAGCTGATTCATGCCCAATCGCATTTCCCAATTCCGGCATCAGGCGATGGAGAATCCCACCAATGGATGACATTGGAAGACTGGTTCTAAGTCAGGTTAAACTTTTAGTATTCATTCATATCATTTCGACAGTTTACAGATTGCATAGACCATTTCATCAGGCAGGTGCAGAGAAAAGGCTATGTACTGTGATTTTTCAAATGCAGAGTTAGCAGACAGAGTTGTTAAGTTGTTGATCATATCCTCTCCCATGGAAGTGTTCCAGAAAGATGTGCTAAACAAATCCAAATGTATGGTGTCGAAGATTTACTTAAGAATGGGCGTAAGATCAAAGTGACCCTCGCAGGTCAACAAAACTTCCAGTATTCGAAGTAGCAGTGAGGGAGCATTTTAGTGATAGCCACCACAACACTGTACGTTTGAAATTTTTCATGGAAAATGATGTGTTGGGTACTCTGGATCTGTGGAGACTGTTTACCTCAGCAGTAACATATACAGGCTACCAACACTTGAAATAGTACAACACTGTTTTATTAAGCTAGGAACTGTTGAACATACTTTCACTGTGGGTCGACACTATGTTAGATTAAACTGAAGACCTATGCCTATCCTGACCAGTCTAGACTATCAGCACATGGTGAAGATCTGTGCTACAAGCTGCAAGCTCTCTCCTTCTCAGAGGCTGCATCCCGAATGAGCGGGAAAACTAGTGCCCTCTGGCTTTAGAGTGACCGTGCTCTGACTGGTGATTGGCTACTGTGTTGTGTGTGTTGATTGGTCGTGCAGTGTGTCAGTCAGTGTGTGTCTGCACCATTATATACTGATGTGTATATTATGACAGAAAAGGAAAAAGATGCGTGACAAAAAAGGGTTTTGGATAGTGGGAAGGCTGATTTTATTAAAATAAGGCAGGATCTGGTCAAAGTAGACTGGGAACAGATACTTCTGGGTAAATCTACAGCAGAACAGTAGGGGGCGTTCAAAATGGAATTGGGGAGAGTACAGATCCGACATGATTCCATTAGGGTGAAAAGTAGGAACAAGTAGTCGAGATTATCCTGTGTAGGAATATACAGGATTGGATAGGAAGCGAACAAATCTACAGAAGCCCTCATGGAGTACACAAAGTGCAATAGGAAACTCAAAAAATCAATTAAGGGGCAATATCCTTTTTTTAATGAAAAAGCAATGGCGGGTAAGATTAGGGAAAATCCCAAGATATTCCATGAGTATATCAAGGAGACGGGGATAACCAGGGAAAGAGAAGGACCCAGTAGGGAGCACGGGGATTATCTGTGAATCTAACCGGATGACATTGGTAGGGTGTTAAACAGTTACTTCACACCTGTCTTCACTTTGAAGAAGGAGGATTTAGGTGCAGAATTCAGACAGAGGGACTGGGAAGATCTTGAGCAGTTTGACATAGGGAACGAGGAGGTACTTGAGGTTTTGGCAAGCTTAAAAGTGGACAAATTCCCAGGTCCAGATGAGTTGTATCCCAGGTTGCTGTGGGAGATGAGAGAGGATGTTCCAGGGGCTCAGACTCAAAAATTAAATTTTACGTGGGAGGGCGACACCTTTAAGCGCAAATATTCCATCACCATCACAGCTCACGTTTGGCACCCCAGTGCTTACCAATTTACTCACTCTTACCCATTTCACCCTCTCACAAGCAAGAGTGCAACTTTTAAAACTGCAAGGGAAGATAGCAAACTTGCAAACAGCAATGTCAAGACTACAGTTGGATCAAAAAGTTCACATTCAAGATCCCACAGAAAGTATGTGGTAACCAGTCACGGTTACAAGGGTTCATTTGGAACCAAGATCAGTGAAGTCCTTCTAAACAAATGCACAAAGGTGAGCTGTATCGAAGAAAAGTCAGATCCATTCCAGCTTCTCAACCACTGTACAGTCCCATTGTTTCTAGGAGCTCTGTGGAGCAATGGCTGAGTAAGAGTTTTTAAAATTAATTCAGCGGGGGGTAAGGCATTGCTTGCAAGGCCAGCATTTATTGCCCACCCCCAATTGCCCTTAACAAGGTGCTGGTAAGCTTCCTTCTTGGGCCGCTGCAATCCATGTTGTGCAGGTACACCAACAGTGTTTTTAGGGAGGGATTTCCCAGATTTTGACCTCCCATCTGTGATAGAATGGCAAGGACGACGGAGCTGGACTCAGCTGGACATTATTGCATGGCAGCTGTTGTACATCTATTCTACATCTGTGGTCATGTCTTCAATAGGTAGTCCTTGCCACCCAATATCCATCCTTGAAGGTGGAAGGTATGGATCCATAAGACTGGTATGAAGGTGCTATGGAAGCATCCCAGGAATCTAGCACAGATCTGAATGATCCATTTACTGTGGTCGCAGACAAATTGCACAGAGAGTGAATGGCAGCTCTTCCCATTGATGAAGGCTGCTGATTGGATTATTGGAGCCTTGATGGCCAAATGCATGCAGTCAGTGATGCCCTGCAGCTGGGGAAACCCAGCAATGGCCCCGGTCCTATGGCCCTCTAAGCTTTACTGCCTGGACCGTGCATAGCTGCACATATTGGCTTGTCCTCTTGAACAGGCATTGGTAACCATTTTGAAGAAGTGATGAGCTGCAGACTAGGAGATCCCACAAATAACAGCCTGTACTGTACTGTACTACTGTATATGTTCTATAACTCCAGAAGATCCATGGAATGATCCTGAGGTATAGAAGGAAGAGAGGTGACTTGACAGAGGTGTACAAGGCAATGAGAGGCATGGATAGAGCGGATAGCCAGAGACTTTTCCCCAGGGCGGAAATGGCTGTCACGAGGGGTCATACTTTTAAGGTGATTGGAGGAAGGTATAGGGGAGATGTCAGAGGTAGGTTCTTTACAGAGAGAGTGGTGGGTGCATGGAATGTACTGCCAGGGGAGGTGGTAGAGTCAGAGTCAGTAGCGACATTTAAGTGACTCCTGGACAGGCACATAGACAGCAGTAAATTGAAGGGGTGTAGGTTAGGTTGATCTTAGATTAGAATAAATGTTTGGCACAACAATGTGGGCCGAAGGGCCTGTACTGTGCTGTACTGTTCCATGTTCTATAACTCCAGAACATCCATGGAATGATCCTGAGATATAGAAATTCAGCATCTCGGCGACCTTCACAGGAAATGGATGCCCCCGGCTTGCCGTTGGGCTAAGCTCATTCTCCAGCATGGTGCACAGATCACTGATTGCTCCCTGGAGAGGCGCAGTCTTCGGCAATACTGCTGCTCTGAAATTTGCATGAAGCAGAGCCTCTGACAGGTGGGTTGTGTCATCAATGCTCAAAGGGGCTAGTTGCATGCTCCTCCATGACTTCCTCTTCCATGCCTCTTTCCAGATTTGAGATCCTGGTTTCCTTCTGGGTGCTGCAGTGCCCTCCCAATGACCATAGCTCTCTAAGTCTTTGATGTTCCTCCTGACTAGAGATCTCAAAGCCTGAGTGAATGAGGCCCGTTGCAAATTTCTGCCCTCACTTCTCAAGGTCTACTCTTGATCACTTTCCCTACAAAGCCATGCTAGCACTCACAATGGCTGCCAAGTGTAGCCAAGATTAACCTTCAATGCTTCCGTCCTCTGGTAGCTGGCAAGGCACCAAATCTCTATTTTTCTTGTAAAATTGTAAATAGTCATAAAATCATCATTAATTGCTTGTTTAACAGTAAGAAGTCTTACAACACCAGGTTAAAGTCCAACAGGTTTGTTTGGAATCACTAGTTTTCGGAGCGCAGCTCCTTCATCAGGTGAGTCACCTGATAAAAGACTTTAACCTGGTGTTGTAAGACTTCTTACTGTGCCCATCCCAGTCCAACGCTGGCATCTCCACATTATGGCTTGTTTAACAGATTCAGTTGCCCTCTCATTGCCTTCAAGAACTACCTCTGTCTCCAGCCTGGCCACCTCAGGGGTTATAGCCTTTGGTGGTGATAGATGCTGCTTTCCACGGGCACTTTATTGCCCCTCCTGCCTGCCAGTCAACCTCCACTGCACTGGCCAAATTCCACCCAGAGTCTGAACTTTGGAATGTGGGGCTGCATCCACGTGCTGGATCTTTTGATCTCTGGATCACCGGACACTGGAAGAACAACGCATTGTGACCCAGCGGAAATCCTGATGTGCTGACTCCATGGGAATTTCCCAGGAAATGTGAACTTCAAATGGGCAGTTTCCCTGTTCTCTTGGACCCTCTGAAAAAGTCTCTGACCCTGAGCTGGAGTTGGAGACTTCAGAGAGTTCCAACTTACTGTTACAAACCATGCTAATGTTAAATGTGAGGGTATCCCAAAACCCAGAAGGGTAACTTGGAACACTGGTGCATTGTGGTCATAGTCATAAAGGTCTACAGCAGAGAAAAGGCCCTTTGGACCATCACATCTGCGCTGTCAAAAGAAACCACCTAACTATTCTAATCCTATTTTCCAGCACTTGGTCGAGAGTCTTGTATGTCTTGCCATCGTAAGTATACATTTAAATTCATCTCAAATGTTATGAGGGTGTATGTGTGTTTTTTTTGTATAATATGAGGAACGATGTAGAACCCTGTGAGGAAAAATCCAGTCATTGTGTGAACAATTAATAAAGATTATTTATTAACGTAAAATAAATATAAAAACACAAATCAAGAAGGGCTATGATGCACAATGACAATTACGTATATTGATGACTATACACACAATGTTACATGAAACTATCCCTTGGTTCCCAATTACAGGAATTATATGAAACTCTGAGACACCCCTTTTCCCAAAACATCATCCAATATTAAGTAACTCTATGAGCTAAATCCAATGTTACAACACCCTGGGCTAGGGCACAGTCAATGCCAGCCCTCCTTGACCTGGAGTCACAACACAATTGATTTGACCAATAATCTTGAGAAAAATCCCCAAAGTCTTTGGCCCTTGGCTGCCCAATAATTACAGTCACTAGATTTGTAAATGTTGACACAATTACTTTTTATTTATAACAAGAACTATAGTGAAATATGCAGCAAATACAACTGGTTAACGATTATCTAATTCCAAATCCCCCACTTTATCTTTCTCCCACCCACTACACACACATACAAGACAAACAAACACAGAGGGGAGGAGAGTGAGGAAAAACATTATAATGAAAGTAAAAAATAAGAGTCTTTGTTTCAGATCGTTGTTTCTAGCAGACTTTCAGTTCGAAGTTTTCACCATAGATTCATGCAGATTCTGTATTCAGATATGTTGTTTTTCTCTTCCTTCAATCTAGGCTTTCAGTTTGAGATTTCTGCTTTCCAGTCTGTAATGGTTTTCACTGCAGATTCATTCAGGTCTCTGCAGTTTCAGAAATACAGCAGCTTTTCTGGAGAAAATATGAGTGGGGGAGAGCAATAGAGAGAGACAGAGTATGGCCTTTTGGCCAACTCATTGGCCACCAGCCAACCAGTCGACCCGGGTCCCACCTTCTCTCTCAGGTGCCACAGTGTCTAAGTTAGCAGAGTGTCCTATGTTGTAACTTTTGAATTCCTCGCTTTCCCTGCTCGACTTATGGGTATATGTCCATGAACCATCCATGGATCAAAATGCTAATGGCAAAATAAATAAAGGAGAAACAAAGTAATCTTCAGGAAGGACCCTGACACCAGAAAATAATTACCACACCCAGGGTATGGTGGACACGTCTGGGAAATAGTCTTCGGTTTCGGCGAAGGTGGACAATGGCTGTTTCGTTTTGGGAGACTAGATCTGCAACTGTTGCAGGTCTGATGTCAGCTGTCTCTCTCGCTCCCTCTCTTAGTTAGTGTGCTGCAGTTATACTATTTCTTTCACTTTGATGTTATTCACCCCGTGGAGTCAGTTTTTGGCAGATATGTGTCCAGTTCCTTAGATCTCCACTTTGAAGTTGTCACCTCTTTAGCCCCATTGTTTTCCCTGGTCACATATATAAACTACTTGTTTTGCCACTGTTAGGTGAATTTGCATCTCATTATTTCTCCAGACGTCTGCCTCTAATCAACCCCCTATTTTACTTTGTTTTTTAATCTTAATTTTCCCCACTTCTCAACACTACTTATCTGGGTAGTTACGCAGGAATTGTTGGATAGCAAAATCTTCGCCAAACCCCCTGGGTAACTACACAACTGGCCCCTCCAATCATTCCTGTTGACTCTTCCCCACAGATTTCCTAACTGGACCCTCGATCCCTTAATGCCCCCTGACCCTAAACACCCCATCCCAACCTGAGGATACCAGACCCCCAGCCTGACCTGACCAGACTATCCATCCTTCACCCCCCCCACCAACCCAACCTGATTAGCCCTGATCTTTCAACCCCTCCCAATCCAGCCATGCCAACTGCCCCTCAACCCACCTGTGTATTCACCTATCTGTCACGCTACTCATCCTACCGCCCTACCCACCTATCTGCCTACCCATCTGTCACTCTAGCCGACTGCCACCTTATCCACCTGCCTCCCTAACTACTTACCAGCTCACCCATTTACCTCCTTATCCACCTGCCACCCTAACACCTTATCCACCTGCCATAGTACACCATTGCCTCCCTACCCACCTGTCACCTGCCACCCACTCACCTGTCACCCCACACACTCATCGACTTACTTCGCCCATCTACCCAGCCTACCCACCTACCTATGGACTTATTCATCCATCTCCCATTCACTAATGTTCACACTGGACATGCCAGCTTACCTTACAGGAACTAATGCTGTAATAGGTGGGCATGGTTTCTACACTGATTCTACACTGATTCTCTTCACTGCTCTCTGAGAGGGTTTGTGCACTGAGAGAATTCTTCTGCATTGTGGATCGAATGTTGGAGCCTTTCAAAAGTTATCCGGGTAAGTGGGTAGATTTTGCTGTGCCGGATAGATCGATTCCGATGCTGATCAGAAGACATGGGCCCACAGATCCTGATTGCTGATGGGTGAATTGTGCGGGTTGAGCACCATTAGACGTTGGCGGTGCAGCAGTGTGAGATCATTCAAATTCTTCCAGCAATACTGCCAGGTCCTCTGGGAATTAACTTTCATTTCTCTTCTCAGGGTTTGCCTTGAAGAATTCCTCGCTGCCTGCAGGAATATCGCTTCTCTCCTCTTTAACCATCTCTTGTACTAGTGCCTCCAGCATAGCACTGGAAAACCTGGCTGCCTCTGTCTTACCTGCTGCTGTATTTTCTGTGCGTCCCTTTGGAGCCAATTCCTCCAAAATCACCAGTGGCTTCTGGGTATTGAATGCAGTTCCGCTTTAAGAGCAGTAAGCCGACTCTCAGATGTGCTGAAACACCTGCTAGCCGTGCACACTGCTGGACACCTTTCCGGGCTTGAAGCATTCAGCAACATATTGTGTGCTCAACTGTGCCCTGCAGTCAATGAAATGAGGAGGCAGCATGAAAATTTGAAAGGTGCCTGGCTCAAAGAGGCTAGCAGTGGGTAATGATACATTGTGACATGTGCAGACAAAAAAAGGCCAAATCCAAATTTTCCGCCAGAGACTATGACACTCCAGCAGTGTTTTCATGAATTGCTTACATTCTACATGGTAAAGTACGTATCACATATTGATGGAAGTATAGAAATACAGAAATCCTATTTTAGCTGTGTGCTTTTTAGTATATGATTGTGTCCGTACAAAACTTATAGCACAACCAATCAATAGATTAAAAATGTGAATCAGCTTCAGAGAAAGAAAAATAGATGCATGCCTTTCTGACTGAAATACTAGCATTTTAAGACAGTTCCAATATACATCTCCTCTGAACTGAACTTCATAATTCACACTCTAGGAGGAGCTGTGGTCACATTTTACAAACTTCTAACACTTGCCAGCAGTGTTCTGTCACCAAGGTAAGAATACTGGCATTCTATTTCAGCAAAAAACATTGATTTGAAGCTAAATAGTCAATATAGAATTCAAATGATGTAGTCTCTTCATACATTCTGTCAATTTCTGGATGATTTTATTAGATTTTATTTATTGCACGTTTGGTGACATAATAAATGAGAAGGGGGTAATGTTTTCATTAGAAACACGTTTTTTCCTTGTTTTGGGAAGGATTAGATCCTGAAGTATCGTTCTTTATCAAGATGATGTGTGAAAGTGATTTAAAAAAAGTATATTTCTCAACACAGTTTGCCTTCTTGCATCCTGCATTTATAAACAAGAACCAGCTCCAAAAACTTTAATTAAGAAATATGCTCCTTAGGGTAGGTCTAAATAGATTTGTCAAGGATACATTCTCAAATTAGTACATTCCATAAACCGTTAGCCCTCTTTAGTCATTGATGTGAGCTGTGCGATATTTCATTCAAACACATACTCTGAAATAAGCCCTTCATCTCAATGAAGGTTTCCAGCCCATACAGAGATTTGTTGCTTTGCCTAAGCAAGTAAATTATTTACTGTGTATTCTGTTATAAAAACAGACACCAGGAATAATAAATATTCCAAGAGGAATTTGCATTGAGTATATTTTTCCAGGATGCTAAAATAAGAAAATGTATGCACCCATCATAGTACCAAAACAGCTCTTATCAAAGTCACAAATGATGTCCAATATACCAGTGATCGGAGTAAATCATCCATCCTCATCGTTCTTCATCTTTCTTCAGCCTTTGACATGGTTGACTACAGTATCCTCCTTCAACATCTCTCCTCTGTTGTGTAAATAAGACAGGTTGTCCTCCCGTGGTTCCATTCTTATCTTTCCAATCAGTGCCAGCAATGGAGTTAATAGGATATATTTGGATAAACTATTTTCTCTGGCGAAGGAATCATGAACAAGGATACAGGTGACCTGGAATTTGTGGTGCTAATGATGGAAAAATTGTCAGCGTTCGCTGTTAGTATTCTACTGAAGCTGACAGCAACTTGTGGAAGTCCTTACCTTTGCAGAATAATGCAAAACTGCATCGTTAGCCTTGCTGTAAAAACTCTTAAAAAGGTTACAATTTGTTGGATTATGTGTAGATATGTTTTTAAAAATGGACTGAATGCATAATTACTGCTGAGCACCTTCACTGGCCCTGATAGTTTTTTTTTTTAATTTATGGAATTTCTCAATTATGATTTAAAAATTCCACATTTTTAAAGCATTCTTTTGAAAGTTTACCTTTATTTTAGCTTCTATCTTAATCCAATTATAATCTTTTACTTTGGTATTTGAGAATAGGTTTCAATGCTCTTAATTGTCTGGTTTGCCGTCAGTGAGAATACTTAAATGTGATTGGCTGTTAACCCTGCTTGCCAGCATCACTTCACCTGGAGAACCCCTTGACATGGCATCAGATTTAAAATACCATCAAGAAAGGGAAAAACCACAGAGATCACTAGTTTGTCATGGGCAGCTTTCTTTGAGGTTAATGACAAGTGCCTATCCTTCTCCATAGGCCACAAAATCAAACTGAATATTACACAGAGCTAGGCCATTCAGGAATAAAGGCAGTTTTTCCACACTATTTTGAATTGGAATTTCTTCCTCTAAGACTTGGAATACTAAGATTAGTGGAACTTTCTGGTTTGAAATGGAAAGATTTGGTTTGAGTATGAGGAGATACAGAGAAACAGTGGGGAAAATGAATTTGAAGTTCAGATACAATGTGGTCTGGTTGAATAATACAGCAGGCCTGAGAAAATGGATGCTCCACTTCTGTTCCTAACCTTCTTATATTTTTACAACTCAAATATTCGGAAGAAAAGAATAGCCAGGAACAATGAGGGCCTTTGAAGATTGATAACGGTAATATGACAGTAAGTAAATGATGGACATGTGGAATAATTTACATCAGTATTTACAGTAGAGGAAAAGGCCAGAAATTCCAGGTAAACTACTATTTGATCATGGACAGGGACTTAATAGAATGAATGCAAGAAAAATAATCGTCATGAAAGAATTAATCGGACTAAGAGGTTAAAAATTCTTAGGACCAGGCGGATTTCATTCCAGGTTTTTAATGAAAGCAGTTGAGAATTTTGCAGATGCCTTAACTACGATCTTTCAAAGTTGTCTCGATTTGAGAACCTTTCTCTTAGATTGGAAAGTTGACTCCATCACTCCATTATTTAAGGAAGATGAGAGCGGGCAACTAGGGTACTATAGGTCAGTCAGCCGAAAGGTTGTCGTGAATTTACTAGAATCTATAATTAAGGATCGAGTGACTGAACAACTTAAAACATTTTTGCTGCTCAGGGAGAAACAACATGGGTTTGTGAAGGATAAGTTCATGCCTGAAGAACTAGATTGAACGTTTTGAAGAGCTGATAGAAATAGTGGAAAGCAAATGCCCATGGATGTTATTCATGTGCGGCTTCAAAAGTCATTTGCTATTAAGTCATTCATGAGAGATTGTTAACTGAAGCTTGTGAGATTGAAGACAAATTATTGACCTGGTTAGGGAATTGGCTGATAGGCAGGAAACAAGAGCATAGGGTTAACAGACAAGTACTCTTACTGGTACAATGTGATAATGGTGTTCCTCAAGGACCTGCATTGGGGACTCAACTATTTATTGTATTTATTAGGGACTTAGTTGATAGGATAGAAAATCACATATCCAGTTACAAAATGATAGACAACATTATAAGCAGTGTGGATCAAAGCATAAAATTACAGAGATGTTGATATATTAAGTGATTGGGCAAAACTAAGGCAAATGAATTTCAATCTAAGCCAATGTGAGGATTTCCACTTTGGACCCAAAAAGGATAGAGCAGTATAGTTTCTAAATGGTGTCAAGCGAGAAAGAATGAAGATTAGGGCTTCAGGCACATAATCATTAAAATGCCATGAAGAGGTACAGAAAATAATCAAAAAGGCTGGTGTAAAGCTGACCTGAATATTGTCTCAAGCTCTCTGCCTGAAGGCAGGTTCTTGACGATTATTCACCAAACTACGACAAAGCATTGTGATTTTCAAGATGGTTAGGTCAGGATAGCAGGCCCTGAATCTCCCTCAACCAGAATGGGGATTGGAGCCCGCGCTGTTGGTGTTAATCTGATTGACATGCTCATCATCTGGCCAAATGAGCAAACGGATTCCTCCCTACTTTGCATCTGGAGGTATGGAATTCAAGGGGGTAGAGGTCCTGCCTCAGCATACGCAAGCGTGGTTAGACCATACCTGGAGTACTGTGAAGAGTTCATGACAGGAAAGATGTAATTTGGCGGGAATGCAGTGCAGTTTCCGGAACGATGCCTGAACTCCAATTGCTAAATTGGTGAACTGATTACACTAACTGGGGTTGTGTTCCTTGGAATTAAGAAGATTAAGGAGTGACATGATCCAAGTTTTGAAAATATTATGGAAAAATTAGATCGTAAGTAGAAGGAAATCATCTCTGCTAGTCAAGGAGTTTAGAAATAGGGGACATAATCAAAAGATTGGGACAAAATTGTTTAGGAAACACTTCTGCACACTTTAAAGGGTGGTTAGTGTTTGGTATCCTCTTCCATATATAACAATTGATACTGAATTGTTAATTATAAATTGGATTTTTGTAACCAAAGGTATTAAAGGGATGTGGAGCAAATGTAAGTCCATGGAGTTAGATGGCAAATCAGCCATGATCTCATTGAATTGGAGAACAGGCTTGAGGGGCTAAACTGTGCCTACTTCCTATGTTTCAAACCTTTGATTATTGAATCGTTTTGCTGCTCCGGAACCATATTCTAATATTTTGAAGGCGATCCGGGAGAAAATGATCACATATTTTCACAACTCTCATCACAATACTTCTTAAAGATTATATACCATCATTCATATTGCGAAACACATCATTGCTGCTGCAAAGGGTACATTTTCCAACAGTAGATTATCTAAAAATGATTACCTAAATCCTTCAATCTGTCATGGAAGCACCTTTCTTGGCACACCACAGGCCCCATACACAAGCAAAAAGTTAATGACTTTTTACATTTCCTGTAGCTTATTATTTTTGGGGTATTTTTTTCAACCATGAAATAAGTATGCTTAAAGATTTTACAACTGCTGCAAATTGGTTTTCAAAAGTGCCAGTGCGCATCGAGATTTTGGTACTTAATTTAATTTTTTCCATTCCTGCACAGTGTTCAGGCTTTCATCTGGTTCTGTGCTTAGCATTCTTGTTTATCTAAAAAGCTGAAGGGCTGATCCCCTCTCTATCTCTGTAACCTCCTCCAACTCTATAACCCTCCACGGCCACTGCACTTCTCAAATTCTGACATGTTGGGCCTTCCCAATTTAATTGCTTCACCACTTCTGACTGTGCCTTCAGCTGTCAGCACCCTAAACTCTGCAAATCCCTTCCTAAACCTCTCCACCACCCTCTCCTCTCGCAAAACCTACAATAGGATGCCCCTTAAAACCTACCTCTGTCTCCCGGCTTGTAGAACAAATGAAGGAGGACTTTAGGAGATGGGATATGCTCTTGCTGCCACTGGCGGGGAGGGTACAGACCGGGAAAATGACGGTCCTGCCCAGATTTCTGTTTGTCTTTCAGTATCTCCCCAACGTTATACCGAGGGCCTTTTTAAAATGCGTGAATAAGGTGATTTTGGGATTTGTGTGGGCGGGTAAAACCCCGCGAGTGAAGAAAGTGTTGTTGGAGTGCAGTCGGGGGGGAGGGTGGGTTGGCGCTGCCAAACCTTTGTAACTACTACAGGGCGGCTAAAAAAGCCATGATTAGGAAATGGGTATTGGTGTAGGGTCGGCGTGGGAGCAAGTAGAGGCGGCATCGAGTAAGAGCACAAGTTTGGGGCCACTGATAACGGCACCTCTGCTATTCTCGCTGGCCCGGTGCTCCACAAGCCCGGTGGTAGTGGCGGCTCTGAGAGTCTGGGGGCAGTGGAGCAGATATAGGAGAGCGGAGGGAGCATCGGTCTGGGACCCGATTTAAAAACAACCATTGGTTTGTGCCGGGAAGACTGGATGGAGGGTTTCGGAGCAGCAGCTAGTAGGAATTGAGAGGATGGGAGATCTATTTATAGACGGGAACTTCCCTAGCTTGAAGGATTTGCAGGAGAAATTTGAACTGCCAAAAGGGAATGGGTTTAGATATCTGCTGGTACGGGATTTTCTGAGAAGGCAGGTTCCGACCTTCCCGCTCTATGGAGTCGGAGGAAACTCAGATAGAGGAACTGAAGGGCAAGTGGGAAGATGAGCTAGGGGGAGAAATAGAGGTGTGTCTGTGGGCGGATGCCTTAAGCAGGGTTAACACATCCTCATCATATGCCAGGCTTAGCCTTATACAATTGAAGGTAGTCCACTGAGCACACATTTTATTTTTAAAATTTAGAGTACCCAATTCATTTTTTCCAATTAAGGGACAATTTAACCTGGCCAATCCACCTATCCTGCACATCTTTGTGTTGTGGGGGCGAAACACACGCAAACACGGGGAGAATGTGCAAACTCCACACGGACAGTGACCCAGAGCCGGGATCGAACCTGGGACCTCGGCGCTGTGAGGCAACAGGGCTAACCTACTGTACCACCATGCTGCTTCACCGGGCACATATGACGGTGACCCGGATGAGCAGGTTTTTTGGGGTAGAGGACAGGTGTGCTAGGCGCACGGTTGGTCCAGCAAATCACGTCCACATGCTTAGGACATGCCTGAAGCTTAGAGGGTTTTGGCAGGGGTTTGCTAAGGCTATGTCCACGGTACTTAAAACATGGGTGGTGCCATGTCCAGAGTTGGCGATCTTTGGAGTGTCGGAAGAGCCGGGAGTCCAGGGGGGGCGAAAGAGGCTGACGTTTTGGCCTTTGCCTCCCTGGTAGCCAGGAGACGGATTCTGTTAATGTGGAGGGACTCAAAGCCCCCGAAAGTAGAGACCTGGGTTAGTGCCATGGCTGGGTTTCTCAGTCTCGAGAAAATAAAGTTCGCCCTAAGAGGGTCAATGTTAGGGTTCGGCCGGAGGTGGCAGCAGTTCGTCGACTTTCTCGGAGAAAATTAAATTGTCAGCAGAGGCAGAAATCTAGGCGAGGGGGGGGGTGTTTAGTCTATTGTCCCATTGTTGGGGGTGTGAAGAACGTAATAGGGGTGGAAATGCTTATTGTAACATGTTTATGCTGCTGTTATCGTTATTATTCTAAAAACTACAAATACCCTCATAAAATGTTTTTAATAAGTAAAACTAACTGCTCTAATAACTCGTTATATGCTTTTGTCTCACATTTTGTTTGAAGCTCCTTGTTGTTGATGTGGCAAGGAAGAGTCCTCCAGCACATTATCCAAATTACCTTTCTTCTCATGCGAATTTGTAACGTGCAAATTGACAGATTATTCAGCAACGAGAGCTATTATAACTATGATAACCTTATTCTCATCTCTTCTCGGCTATTTAATTCTGCTCCTACCACATTTTACCTGTTCCATTCCATATTCTAAGACTCAATATTAATTAGTGTAAAAGAAGGTGGAAGATGCTTCACTGCATTCAATTAGACACCAATTTTCAGCGAGGACCTTTGATCATGCGTAAAGAACACTCCCACTTTTTATATTTTGTGTTGTTTTTGCATACATTTAACTTAAGTGGAATAGTAATGAAAGGAACAATGAATTTCAATGATCTTGAGGGCTGCCTGAATTAAATTCTTTCAATGTTAATGCCATATGCTGAGGCTTGTTTTTGTGTGTGTGTACGTGTCTGTGTTATGCGTGCGGTTTGCACACATATGCTGTGGCATTTTCTGTTGAACATCATTTTCATTAGTTAGAGCTGTCTTCAGAATGGATGACTGGTTAATATTGTCAAACACTCTGGCAACGTCACCCTGTGCAATGGTAACTGTGGGGGAACCATACAAAACGCTTGTGTTATCATAATTGTAGCAGTGATAAACTGTAGAACGAACAATACTTAAGAGCTAAGAGCTCTTATGAGCTTAGTTTTCACTCTACAGAGGCTCAAGTAAATCAAGCTCTTTAAAAGGGATAGTAGAACAATAAAAGTTATTGAAGTTTTTGGGACGATACATGCTAGACTGATCTCCTGAGCACTGAATTATATTTCCTATCAAAACTTATAATTTATTTTTCCTTTTGAGAGTTACATTTTTCTAAGTGTGCCATTATTAACGCATTGCTAGTTCAAAGTGAGTCAGTCTTTTGGCCTGGTTTATTTTCAAATGGTTTGTTGGCCCATTTTCAATGACATTGCACTAACATTTGACACAAATACACAAAAATGATATTATGCCCTATCTCAGTGATTCGGAGGAGCTCCAGATACGTCAAAGGAATTGGACCAATATTGGGATTGAGAGGTACATCCCACACTGATTGCATTAGATTCAAGGACTCATTAAAAACATTTTTTTAGAGTACCCAATTATTTTTTCCCCACTTAAGGGGTAATTTAGCGTGGTCAATCCACCTACTCTACACATCATTGGGTTTTGGGGATGAGGCCCACGCAGGATTCGGGGAATCATAACCCGGATTCATATACTGGGTTTAAAACTGCCAATATATATAACATATGGGTTGTGAAATACAAAGTGTCAAAACACAATAAAAACATTTTTTTTTAAACTGCCAATATGGCAGTTAAAGCCTTCAGACTTATTTTGCAGTATTGATTATAAAACAAAGTACCTTGATCCACAGTACATATCAAATGGGAGAAAGATGGGAATTATTGGAAGTTGAAACATCTCTTCTGCATGTGTCAGATACAGATAGACCCTGGGCGGGATTCTCCGATCCCCCCGCTGGGGGGTCTCCGACAATCCCGCCCCCGCTATGTCCCGAATTCTCTGCCCCCTGAGATTCGACGGGGGCGGGAATCGCACTGCGCCGGTCGGCGGGCCCCCAGCGGCGATTCTCCGGCCTGCGATGGGCCGAAGTCCCGCCGCTGACTAGCATCTCCCGCCGGCTTGGATTAAACTCTTACCGGTGGGATTGGCGGTGCGGGTGTGCGCCGGGGTCCTGGTGGGGGCGGCGCAGGGCGATCTGACCCCGGGGGGTGCCCCCACGGTGGCCTGGCCCGCGATTGGGGCCCACCGATCGGTGGGCGGGCCTGTGCCGTGGGGGCACTCTTTTTCTTCCGCCTTCGCCATGGCGGAGGTGGAAGAGGCCCCCTCCCCTGCGCATGCACCAGTATGACATCAGCAGCCGCTGACGCTCCGGCGCATGCGCGGATTTATGCCGGCCGGCGAAGTCTTTTTGGCCCCGGCTGGCGTGGCGCCAAAGGCCGTTCACACCAGCCGGCGGAGTGGGAACCACTCCGGCGTGGGCCTAGCCACTCAATGTGAGGGCTTGGCCCCTAAAGGTGCGGAGACGTCTGCACCTTTGGGGTGGCCCGATGCCGGAGTGGCTCACGTCACTTCAACACGCCGGGACCCCCCGCGCCGCCGGGTCGGGGAGAATCCCGGCCCCCTTTTTAGCAAGGATATGAATCTTAACTAAGGTTTGAAACAAGTATAGATAATTTTACGTTGGAAATCACCTGATGGTCCTCCAATAGGACCTTTGGTTCAAATAAAAGTTGTCCAATTATCCAAACGTACAATTGCTATAATTTCTCTGGTACTACCATCCAAGTGACACATCAGGAAATCACAACAGAATCCTGGCTAATTCACGCAAAAATAATATGACATGAAAGGAAAAGATTTTAGCCACGGTATCACTAAAATCGCTTGCTGACCAATTCTAAGAAATGGATATCACCTGATTTGCAAATGGGTCACCCGGGGGAGAAGGACCGACTGAGGGTAAGAAAGAGCTGGGTAGGACAGACATACCAGCCATGTTACGGGATGAGGGCTAGGAGGGGTGGCCTTACTGCTCAATAAGAGGACGGCATTCACGGAGACAAAGACGGTTACGGACCCATGGGGACGGTATGTCACGGTTTTAAAAAAATTTAGAGTACCCAATTCATTTTTCCAATTCTGGGGCAATTTAGTGTGCTCAATCCACCTAGCTTGAACATTTTTGGGTTGTGGGGGCGAAACCCACACAAACTCAGGGAGAATGTACAAACTCCAAATGGACAGTGACCCAGAGCCGGGATCGAACCTGGAACCTCGGCGCCGTGAGGCCGCAATGCTAACCCACCATGCCACAGTGCTGCCCCCGGTATGTCATGGTTCGCGGTGTCCTGGAAGTGGTCCTTGTAAACATGTACACTCCCAACTGGAACAGTGCCGAATATATAAAGAAACCATGGCCGAAATCCCCGACACAGACTCCCACCTACTTTTCATGGGAAGAGACATCAACTGTGTACAGGGCTCACGGACTGACATATCCAACCCAAGAGCTTCCAGGACCGTCTCTTATCTTCCCCTGCGACTAGCATGTCCCGTCCATCGAGGAACTGCTTCATCTTTGAGTCCAGCTCCGGGGGCTCGGAGGTATACAGCTCTTGGTTGAAGGTTCTGAAGGCCTCGGTAATCTGCTCCGGTGCTGCTACCAGTTTGCCACACCTATCCTTTACCTGATCTAATCCCTCGTGGTTGCCTGCTTTGTCAGGTGGTGAGCTAGCAGGCGTCTGACTTTGTCCTCATGCGCACAGAAGCCCCCCCAATGAATGGCAGAGTTGGTGCATTGTTTTCCCAGTGATAGCAGGTCAAAATCCATTTATAGCTTTTTCTTCTCTGCCAATAATTCCACCTCCAGTATGGAGTTGACCAGCTGTTGTCTGGCTGCCCTCTCTTTCCTATCTTTTATGCCCTATACGCAATAATTTCCCCCTTATCCCCACCTTCATTGCCTCCCAGAGGGTGGAGGGTAAGACCTCCCCATTCTGGATGTAGGTTACATAGCCGTTGATGGCTTGTGATACCTGCTCACAGAATGACTTATCAGCGAGGAGGCAGTTTGCAGCCTCAATGGGGGGTGGTGTTGAGCCCGGACAGTCTCCCACCTCATATCCACATATCATGGAGCGTGGTTGGAGATTACCATTGTCGAGTACTCCACTCTTACTATCCCGAGAAGCACCAATTTCCCCACTATGAAGAACTCGATTCTAGTGTAGATTCTGTGGGTATTTCTCCGATTGCATTTGGAAGCACCATTGGGACTGAAGGAAGTCATGGAGCGCATTAACTCCATGCAGGTGCGGCAGGAACTGGGACAGGATGTATTCCCGGCGGACTTCCACAACAAATTTGTACCAGCACTGGCCCCGCCCCTGCAGGAGGTGTTCGCTGACTCACTGTCGAGTGGAACCCTGCCATCTGCTGACTCAGGCCTCAATATCATTGATCCCCCAAAATGACAAAGACCCAACAGAATGTGGGTCTTACAGACCCATCTCACTCCTTAATACTGACACCAAGATCCTGGTGAGGAGGCTGCAGAGCTGCCTGCTGGAGGTGGGCTCGGAAGATCAGATGGGCTTTGTCAAGGGCAAACAGCTAACAGAAAACATCAGGCACCTGATGAACGTGATCATGACCCATACAGGGAGAGAACACAGGAAGTGATCATCTTATACACCTCAATCAGGTCCCTCCTCAGCTTTCTCTGTTCCAAGGAAAACAATCCCAGCCTATCCAATCTCTAATTAGCTGATACTCTCCAGCCCAGGCAACATCCTAGTGAATCTCCACTGCATCTTCTCTATTGCAGTCACTTTCTTCTATAGTGTGGCGGCCAGAACTGCACACAGTATTCTAGCTATGGCCTAAGCAGCTGTTTAATGCAGCTCCATCATAACCTCCCTGCTCTTATATTTTATGCCTGGGTTAGTAAAGGCAAGTACACTATATATCCTGCTTAACCACCTTATCTACCTGTCCTGCTGTCTTCAGAGATCTATGGACATGTACCCCCAAGGTCCCTCTGATCCTCTGTACTTCATAGTCATGATGCCTTTATTCTCTGGCATTCTGCTGTGCCATCTACATTTGATCCACCTCAACAAACCGCAACTTGGCGATATGGGTTATCAACTGAGGATATGTCTCATCATGCTGGTGCACAACCCATGTATATGTGGGCAACATGCATACAGTGAGAGCCATGCTATCACACAAACTATGACAGAACAGATCACTGGTATTCTGGAACACTCGGTGGGATTTTCCAGTCCCGCCCACCGCTACTGAGAGCATCTGGACCTACCAAATGTCAATTGATTTTTGACTGGGCTGCCACATGCCTCACGGCAAGTTCCACCATGGCAGGGCCAGAAAGTCCTGGCAAAATGGATGGAATCTTAACACCTTTAGACTTTGCCCGAACATGGGGACTCTTTTCCGATTCAGAACCTGACTGATAGATTTGCCGTTGTTCCTTCAAGAAAAAAATAATTATCATCCCGCCTCTGGACCCCGACCAAATAGGGAGGATAGAAAAGATAACACTTCCATTCTTCCAAAGGAAGGGTTTCTAATTAAAGGGAATACAGCATGGATTGGTGGGCTCACCAACACTTGGAGTTTTGTGGCTACAGCAACCACAGGAATGGAGAGGTGGCCTGATAAAATTACACCCAGGGTGTCTTGTTCTTACCCAATGGTTCTACTGCAGGAGCTGAGAGATTTCAGTGAGGTGATCTTTTCTAAGGATGGGAAGAGGAGGGAAGTCTCTCCTAGTAAACAGGCACGATTGGAAATGAGCAAGGAATTAAGCAGTAGGGATATGATTCCTTCCACATTAAAAGAATTTGAGACCTTAGAAAGCTGGGAAAGGTAAGTGATGTCAGGTGTCAAGCCCCACAGTTTGACTTTCACAGAGTTCTCCCACACAGCACACCCCAGGACAGCTTCTTTTATTTCTCCCTCTCCAGGCACTTCATATCGCCATCTGGTCAGGCAACACTGACTCTCACCTTCAACTGATTGGCCTCTCGCCCTAATGCTTCATAGTCATCTTCCATAAATGGTCTCCTTCAATCTCGTCACACAAGCCATTATGGACACAAATATTTCCCCTTGTAGGAGTAAAGGTTGAGGGGGTGACCTTCCAATGACAGGAACCTTGTTGGCCATTGGCAATGCATGCCCACCTTGTTCCAGGTCACTGAAGATGCCAGCTGAGACTGGCTGTGAGTGCTTGAGCCTGCTGAGGCACTGGTGCTTAGATATGTCAAGAGAGCTGATTCTCTGCCTGTAGACTCTGCGTTGGGGCCCCCAGCTCCTTCTGGCTGCAACTTGGTGTTCATCTCACCTGCCTTGTTGGAATGGCATGCAGCTGAGGAGAAGGCAGGTGCTGACACTGGTGTTTTTCCGACTGCATTTGGGGCAGTTGGCGGTAGTGTGGACTCTGTTCTTGACCCTTGGCAGAGGTGGCGGTTGGAGCTGTAGAAGCTGCATCAGGGCTGTGCTGAAGACTGGCAGCTGGGAGTGCGGCTGAACGGGAATGAAATATAAGACAGGTGAAGTGCCTTCCAAGCAGTTGGACGTTTTCCAACTGAGAAAAACTATGGGCTGCACTAATTTATTATAAAAGAGACAAATCTTATGTAAATGGGATTTTGAAATTCTGTGAGGTGCAGATTATGACACAAAATATAAAATATATTTCAGTTATTCTGTTGTTAATGTCTTTAACACCTTTACAACTTGAAAATGAAGGATCATGAATGTAAATTGATTCATTCAATCCATTAATTCACTGAGGCTGATAAAGTGTCTGGCTCTCATTTATACTGTCTGATCCTTACTGCCATAATCTGCATTTTCCACTCAGATCAGCAGGAAGGATAGAGAAGAGCCCAGTGAGTTATATTACAATGCAACTCAGGACATGTAATAAAACAAAATATATGTATTTGACAAGGGGGAGCGCCATATAATTTGATCATATATTTATATTTGCCAAGTTAGCCTATTGTGAAGAGGTGCAACAGAGGCTGGCTGAAAGAAGGCTGGATGAACAATTTGGGGAAATGTGATTGTAGCCTCGCTGTTATTTTATGGTGATACTGTATATCTATCCCCCCATTAGATGGGTCAGCACCAATGAAACATCACTAAATTGGTTTATGTACAAGGGGCAAAAAAGGACATTTTGATGTGTTTGACGATACCATGTGGAGCTCTTAAATCTCTCTGCTTTGATTTGGAACATATTTTAGTCATGTGGAACACTATGCAAATATAAAGTAATATTAAGGGAATTTGGCAGCACCTACTCGAGAATGAATTACACACCTGCTTGATCTGAAGCTTTCTAGGCTAGGTCAATTAAATGAATCAATATTGGGTCTGTTGATATATAAGGATCATGACATGAGGTGCCAACTGGCGTGCTTCAGGCCGAACCCATTGCATGCTGGTAAAGTCCTAGCTATTGGTTACCTATAATTTGCTGATGCTGCAGTTAGACTGAGATGTCAAATAACAGTACCCACTTGCATCGTTGTGAAATCATTTCAAATAGTTTTACCCATATGCACCTGGATGCAAATAAAAGCAAAATACTGTGGCTGCTGGAAATCTGAAATAAAATCAGAAAATGCTGGAAAAAGAGTCATATGGACTCGAAACGCTAACTCAGTGACTCTCGCCACAGATGCTGCCAGACCTACGGAGTTTTCGCAACAATGTTTTGGAGGTTTTTTGCACTTGAACTCACAAAGAGCACTCTCTTTATGAGCTTTCAGCTTCTAGTACCCTTTATAAGGCTAGCAACAAGATGACAGGATAGGAATTATATTTAAGATTCAATCTTGAGTTAATTTTCTCTTTGAACTATATTTAACTTACTTAAAATGACCTTGGGTAACTGTCTGTGTGGAGTTTGTACATTCTCCCCGTGTCTACGTGGGTTTCCTTCGGGTGCTCTGGTTTCCTCCCACTGTCCAAAATTGTGCAGGTTAGGTGGATTGGCCATGCTAAATTGCCCCTTAGGCTGGAGATGCAGGAATAGGATGGGGGATTGGGCTTAGGTTGGATGGTCTTTCGAAGGGTTGGTGCAGACTCGATGGGCTGAACGGCCTCCTTCTGCACTCTGAGCATTCAATCATTCTATGATAAAATGTGCAAATCAATGAGAGAAATGTATCATGAAGACATCAATCAGTCCTACAATAGTGCACCCTTCAAATTTAAAAATAGTTCAACTTGCTGCGGTATTTTACATATTCGCTTTTCAAAACCTTGAACAGTTGTTTATATTGTTGCCATTTTTACTGCGGTTCCATAGCTGAAAATCTGAACATCATTTTTGGCTTTCAAGTGTGCTCTCAATTTCAATTTGACATAAAATGTTCTAAGTTGGAATGTATTTGACATCAAATTTGACGGTGCGTTAAAAACTATCCAGTGCACTCATGTCTCATAGCCAACATGCTCAAAGCTATCCAGCTCACTCAAAGCTATCAAATAGGTTCAGCAACCTGAATTGAAAAAATGCATGGAAATTAATTACTTGAATATCTGGTTTTATTCAGTTTTTCATTTAGTCCAAAAAGTTGTTCTGCTGCACAGTACATGCTTGAAAGCACCACTTGATCACCTTGAGTTCTTAATTCATTTTAGTCTCAGGAGCTATATTTTCCATTCACCCACTCCCCAGGCCTCAGGGTCTATATTCTCCCCCTAACACCCACTGGCTCCAGTCTCAGGGCATAAACCCTCTTGGCTGCCTCCCACAGGCTCTGAACTCTTTCCCCTTTCTCCCCAGTGTCCAAACTCTCCCCCTCTCTCCCCCTAGTCTTCAAACTCTACCCTTTCCCTCCGGCCTCCAAACTCTCACCCACCCCTCCTCCAGCCTCTAAAATTCCCCTTCAAAATTCCCCTCTCCCTCCAAACTCTCTCCTCTCCCTCTAAATTCTCTCCCCCTCTCCAGACATTACCCTCCTCCTTCCAAACTCCGATCCCACCCTTACCTCCCTCCAGTCCTGAGGGCCTTGCTGACCTCCCAGGCCTAAGATCCTTCCAAACACTCTCTGCGGGAGGGCAGGGGGCTTGGAGGGGGGGGGGGGGGGGGAGATGAGGGATGGGGGATTGAATCATAGAATCACTACAGTGCAGAAGGAGGCCAATTGGCCCGTCACACCTGCACTGACCCTAATCCCCCACGCCAACCTTTTTGACACTAAGGGGCAATTTAGCACAGCCAATCCACCTAACCTACACATCTTTGGACTGTGGGAGGAAACCGAAGCACCCGGAGGAAACCCACGCGGAGAGAGGGAGAATATGCAAACTCCACACAATCACTCAAAGTTGGAACTGAATCTGGGTCTCTGGCGTGGTGAAGCAGCACTGCTAACCACTGTGCCACTGTGCCACCAAAATGAGGGGAAAGGGAGGAAGTGGAATGAGGGATTGGGGAATGATGGGAAAGGAGAGGGGACGTGATGGGTAGGGGAAAGGGTAAGTAGAATGAGGCATGGGAGAATGAGGAATTGAGGGGAAAGGGTGTAGGGAATGGGGGGAAAGGGTGGAGGAGGAATGAGGGGAAATGAGGGGAAGGGATGAAGGTGAATGAGGAGAAAGGGGAAGGGGGAATGGAGGGAATGTAGAGAGGGAAAGTAGAATTGGAGGAAGGGAGGGGGAAAGGGGAGAGAAGGGGGAGTAAGGGCAATTTGGGGAGAAGGGGAATAAGGAGGGATGGGAAAGTGAATAAAGGTGGGGAGAAGGGAGGGGAGAGAGAGGAGAGAGAGTGGGGAGAAAGAGAGAAGGGTTGGGTGTAGGGAGGAAAAGAGCCTCTGCTATCTGAGGGGGACGTGGTAAATGCTTTGTTACTAATTTACAAAGCCCATTTAACCTTTGTGATCAAGCCTTTGGTCATATGACATAATCCCGGTTTATGTTGCCTCACCCTACCTGAAAGATATGAGATATAACAGTTTGAGGTGGCAGCTTCTGTGTGGCGGTGTTTTAGGCTTGGGCTGGGCAGCAGAAGAAAATTGGAGGATTGGTGTGGGGGGGGGGGGGGGGGGGGGGGGGGGAGGCGGGATTACCCTAGAAGGAGATTGAAGGGAGTGAACCGCTGCAATCTGAGGCTGAAGGGAGGGTTGGGTGTTCATGGTGGGGGAGGGTTGGGTGTTCATGGTGGGGGACGGGAGGGTTGGGTGTTCATGGTGGGGGAGGGTTGGGTGTTCATGGTGGGGGAGGGTTGGGTGTTCATGGTGGGGGAGGGTTGGGTCTTCATGGTGGGGGAGGGTTGGGTGTTCATGGTGGGGGAGGGTTGGGTGTTCATGGTGGGGGAGGGTGGGCTTGTACAGCCCTACTTACAGGTTACAAAGAAAAACATTTAAAATAAACTAATGAATTGGGTCTGCTTTTTCTAAAATTAGCTCAGTTTTATGTTGTTCGAAGCCAGTTGAATACAGAAATACGGAAAATAAGCTGTATGATCATTTTTGGTGTCTACATGCTTAAGTGATGTAACTAATTGCACATATTTGAACCCTGTGGTTTGGGACAATTGATGACGTTGTTGTCAATTACAGTACATTTAATTTTAAATGATAGATAAGTGATTGCGTTTGAGTACAGTTGTTATGGAATGAGTGCAAATTAATGCTGTTGAATGTAATGATAGCAAACCTTTTACGTAGTGACCTCTGATCCTATTCCGATACAATGTGAACATTCTTTTGCCAGTGCTACACAACTTTTAATTACCATCTTAATTTTAAATCTTACAGGCGCCAATAGTGCACCCATCATTTCTTTCACCTTGTAACTGTGTGGAGCTTTTTTGTATTTTTGTATTATTTTGAAAGGCTATTCACGATCCCCTGTTTTACGTTCCACTGAAGAAAATAAGGGTGAAGGAATGGATGTCGACATATATTTGTCACAACAAATCAAAGCGTTATTATTGTCTAAAAGATTCATTTCTCTGTGCCTGACCTTCCTGAATATTAAACATGCTGGTAATATTGTTAGGATTCTGGTTTAAAAGAGGATCTGAATCTAACATAGTGAGACGGCTAAATTGAAATGTAATTATTGCTGATGCACAATCAGGTTACCAACTTTTTCGTCAAAGTTAATCAGCTCCCGCCATGGTATTTAAACTCAACAATCCTCCCAAGCCAATACATCCAATGATGCCATTCAGTTTCTTATTGAGTATAAATGGAACATATGAATTAAAGACCTTAATTGCAGTGGTATTTTGCCACTTATATCTCTGGATAGTACATTTTACCTGGGACTATCTTTGAGAAAGCAGGAAGAATAAAATATTTTACTTTAGCGCTAATATAATATGATGCTTCAGTCACAAATTCTCCTCAGCACTTTTGTGCACGGTTGAATATAACATGAAAGCTCAACATGAAGCTCAATGCAAGTTTGAGTGTTGCGATTACTCACTTTGCAGCCTTCTGGACTCAACATTCCATTCAGCAACTTCAGACCGCAATCTCTATGTTGAGTACTGGCCTCTCCCGATGCCTGTTAACTCAGTGGCTGGTGAGGACCTTAATGGGTATTAATTGGCCACTTAAGGGCTTCAATTGGGTCATGGGCGGGTGACCCATCTGTTGCCTCCCCCACTGTTCATAAAATCATGGTGGGGGTTGGGCTTTTGATTTGATTTATTATTGTCACATGTATTAGTATACAGTGAAAAGTATTGTTTCTTGCATGCTATACAGACAACACATACCGTACATAGGGAAGGAAGGAGAGACTACAGAATGTAATGTTACAGTCATAGCTAGGGTGTAGAGAAAAGGTCAACTTAATACAAGCTAGGTCCATTCAAAAGTCTGATGGCAGCAGGGAAGAAGGTATTGTTGAGTCGTTGTACCTCAAACTTTTGTATCTTTTTCCTGATGGAAGACGGTGGCAGAGAGTATTTCCGGGGTGCGTGGGGTCCTTAATTATGCTGGCTGCCTTTCCGAGGCAGAGGGCATTATAGACAGAGGCAATGGATGGGAGGCTGGTTTGCACGATGGACTGGGCTACATTTACGACCTTTTGTACTTTCTTGCGGTCTTGGGCAGAGCAGGATCCATACCAAGCTGTGATACAACCAGAAAGAAAGCTTTTTATGGTGCATTTGTAAAATTGGTGAGAGTCGAAGCTGACATGCCAAATTTCATTGGTCTTCTGAGAAAGTAGAGTCGTTGTTGGGCTTCCTTAACGATAGTGTCAGCATGGTGCGACCAGGACAGGTTGTTGGTGATCTGGACATCTACAAACTTGAAGCTGTCGACCCTTTCTACTTTGTTCCCATTGATGTAGACAGGGGCATGTTCTCCACTACGCTTCCTGAAGTCGATGACAATCTCCTTCATTTTGTTGACATTGAGGGAGAGATTATAGTCATTGCACCAGTTGACCAGATTCTCTATCTCATTCCTGTACTCTGTGTCGTCATTGTTTGAGATCCGGCCCACTACGGTGGTGCAATCAGCAAATTTGAAAATTGAGTTGGAGGGGAATTTGGCCATGCAGCATAGGTGTATAAGGAGTATAATAGGGGACTGAGGACACAGCCTTGTGGGACACCGGTGTTGAGAATGTTCGTGGAGGAAGTGTTGTTGCCTTTCCTTACTGATTGTGACCTGTGGGTTTGGAAGTTCAGGATCCAGAGGGAGAAGCCAAGGGCCAAGCCACTGAGTTTGGAGATGAGGTTCGTAGGAATAATGGTGTTGAAGGCTGAGCTGTAGTCAATAAATAGGAGTCTGACATAGGTGTCTTTGTTATCTAGGTGTTCCAGGGTTGAGTGCAGGTCCATGGAGATGGTGTCTGCTGTGGACCTGTTACAGGACCTGTGGGCTGATGGCACGGTGCCCTAATTTACAGGTCCACCTATCTGCTTTCCTACCTGTGGGTGGCCCATAAAATTCAGCCTGTCAACTCTGTTTCTCTCTCCACAGATGCTGCCAGAACTGCTGAGTATTTTCAGTAATTTCAGGTTTTCTTTCAAATTTCTAACACCCGCTTTATTTTGCTTTTGGTGTATTGAAAATGACGTGATGTCTCTTGTTTAAATAGTGTTCAGTTCGGTGTTCACACTTTCCCTTTTTTAGAGGTTTAATATTTAATGTGTATTTAATTAGGTTGTCGATGCTGATGCACTTGGTAGCTACATTCAATAAATAATCAAATGTTAGGGTCAAACAGGGAACAGGGGCTGAATTGTCCGACCCCCCGCAGGGTCAGAGAATCGCCCGGGGCCGGCGTAAATCCTGCCCCCACCGTGGCCGGAATTCTCCGCCACCCGGGAATCGGCGGGAGCGGGAATCGCACCCTGCTGATCGGCGGGCCCCCCGCGGCGATTCTCCGGCCCACGATGGGCTGAAGTCCCGCCGCTGTCAGGCCTCTCCTGCCGACGTGGTTTAAACCATCTCTGCTGCCGGCGGGATTGGCGGCGCGAGCGGGCCCCCAGGGTCCTGGGAGGGGGGTGCGCGGGTCGATCAGACCCCGGGGGGTGCCCCCACGGTGGCCTGGCCCGCGATCGGGGCCCACCGATCGGCAGGCGGGTCAGTGCCGTCGGGGCACTCTTTTTCTTCCGCCACCATCACGGCCTCCACCATGGCGGAGGCAGAAGAGAGGCCGCTGATGCTCCGGCACATGCGCGGACTCACGACAACTGGCGAAGGCTTTTCAGCCAGCGCCTACGCTGGGCGGCGTGGCGCCAAAGGCCGTTGGCGCCAGTCGGTGGAGCGGGTGCCACTCCGGCACGGGCCTAGCCCCTAAAGGTGCGGAGAGTTCCGCACTTTGGGGAGGCCCGACGCCGGAGTGGTTGGCGCCACTCCGCTACGCCGGGACTCCCCGCCCCGCTGGGTAGGGGAGAATTTCGCCCCAGTTAAAATGTGGAGCAATGTTTCTATTTCGCCCAGATACAAACCATTGAACCATCACATTTTCCTCATTGCGATCATCTGAACCATCATCCCTGGAGCTTCGGTTGATGAATTGGAACCATAGAATAGAACCATAGAACCTCTGCAGTGCGGAAGGAGGCCATTGGCCGATCTAATCTGCATCGACCATTTGAAAGAGCACCCTACCTAGGCCAAGGCCACTCCCTGTAAATTCACCTAATCGGCACATCCTTGTACACTAAGGTCAATGTAGCATGGCCAATCCACCTAACGTGCACATGTTTGAACTGTGGGAAGAAACCGGAGCACCCGGAGGAAACCTACACAGACACGGAGAGAATGTGCAAACACCCCACAGTCACCTGAGGCTGAATTGAACCGGGGTCCCTGGCACTGTGAGCAGGTGCTAACCACTGTGCCACCATTTCGTCCTCTTCTATATCTTATACTCTCTCCAAAGTGGCGAGGATAGGAGATATACCGGCTACCCTCATCTGGTTTGGCACATTTGTGGAAGTGGTTTACCAGGGAGTGCCCACTGTCACTTGCTCACAACTACTTGGAGCCATAGGTGAGGGTTGGGTGAAGGTCAGGATCAATACACTCCATAGAGTGCTGCGAATCCACATTTGAGAAGTGCTACCTTTCCCGTACACCCCCACTCCATAAAGAAACGGAGGCAAATGTGCCACTAAGATATAAATTGATTTTCCATTTGCAAAGAACAATACAAAAGCTTCTGACTGAGGAGAAGAAAAATTATTATGTACTGAGCATAGAGCTAGCAGAAAATCTACCACCGTTAACAGAGTGTTCCCAATTGATCATTAATCAAGAAAAAATATTGAGGTGAATAACGTAGTGGGATGCTTTGAAAGGAATATCATCAGTAACATTTCATAACAGCTTGCCAACTTATTATTTTGCAGTCAAGTGAGGGTCCTATAGCTCAGCCAAATCTGCCTTGTCTCTTTGAAGTCCTGTTAAAATAACCAGACACTTTGCACATTCTCCCCATGTCTGCCTGAGTGTCACCCCCACACCCCAAACAAGTGCAGGGTAGGTGGATTGGCCACGCTAAATTGCCCCATGATCTGTAATTTTTAAAAAAAACAGACACCTCTATTGGGGAAATATCTTTCAAACATAATTAAACTTTTAAGATTGGAACTAGAGATAACTGAACTCCCCCAAAACAACTTAACCCAAAAGCAAAGGAAACAAAGTGAAAGAGTGGAGTTGTATTCCACAAGAATAGCTGGCTTGGATGTGAGTGCGAAGAAAAACATTTTTTCAAGTTTTATCCCTGATCAGTGACTTTCAGTTTTAAAGGAGGTAGCTTGGGGGCGCAGGTTTCTCACTCAATTTCAGGGGGCAGGGTGGCTTGTTGAATCTTTTCCGAGATCTTCTTGCAATTTCAGCTGAGCTTCCCAGGCCTTAGGAAACATGGCAGGTCAAAGGAGGCAGAAGAGTTGGATACACCAGCCTTGATTGCCTATTTGTGGGTCGGGGTGTTCTCCAGGCCCAATAACCATGCCTCCATCCCTGTCTGTGATTGGCCAATTCACACACCATGATCGCTGTGCCAGTTATCTCCTCCCGACTGCACTATGATTTCTGAACACTGGTCTTCCCCACAGCCAGCCTATCCCAACTCTCCCTGATCTATCCCAGCTCCATGCTCTCCCTACTCAGCAATGATCCCCTGTCAAAAATCTTTGCCAAACACTCTCGTTCCATAATCATGATTTATTCTGACCACTCTTCAATGACCAATCTCCCCATACCACTCTCTCCCTCGATCACTCTCTCACTTGACGACTCTCTTCCAGTCCACACTCCCTTCTTGACCAATCTCTCTACCCTGACCATTCTCTCTGTCAATCCCACTATCTCCTACCGACCATTATCTCTCCCCCGACCACTTTTTCCACTAACCACTCTCTCCTCCGACTACACCCCCCCCCCAGAACACTCTCTCCTCTGAACAATGTCTCTCCTGACCACTCTCTCCACAACAACTCTCACCCGCAACTACTCTCTCCCCTCGGCTACTCTCTCCCTCGTCCACACTCTCCCTCGACCACTCTCTTCCTCGACCACACTGTCCTCGACTAAGTTTCGTCTTGACCAATTGGGGAGGAAGTGGTGTAGTGGTATTCTCACTGGACTTGTAAATCAGAGGCCTTGAGTAATGCCGGAGGGACCCAGGTTCAAATCTCACCCCTGCAGATGGTGAAATTTGAAGTCAATAAAAATCTGGAATTAAAAATCTAATGGTGACCATGAAACCATTGTTTATTGTTGTAAAAATCCATCTGGTTCACTCATGCCCTTTAGGGAAGGAAATCTGCCATCCTTACCTCATGTGGTCTAAATGTGCCTCCAGACCCACAGCAATTTGGTTGACTCTTAACTGCCACCTCAAGGGCAATTAGGGATGGGCAATAAATGCTGCCACAGCCTACAGTGCCCATGTCCCATGAATGAATAAAGAAAAAAAAAATCTCTCTCCCCCGACCACTCTCTCTGTCGATCCTGTTATCACTCCCTGACCATTATCTCCTCCTGAGCACTTTTTCCACTCACCACTCTCTCCCCCAAACTCTCTCCCCTCAACTGCTCTCTCCCCTTGACCACTCTCACTCCTTGAGCACTCTCTCCTCAAATGCAATCACTTCTTGTCCTCTTACACATGCACCCTTGCCCTAGGCAATCTATTGTTGACATCATTGACAGTTAAACCATCGAGGAAATGGGGGTGTCTGGATATTCTGTCCGAACTGCTGGTCTGACAATTGCAGAATTTATTTGCCATTGTGAACATGAATCACAGAATCTTTACAGTGCAGTGGAGGCCATTCAGCCTATCGGGTGGGATTCTCCGACCTCCCACTGGGTCGGAGAATCGGCAGGGGCGGTGTGAATCCTGTCCCGCCGCTCCAACACCTGGCAGCCGAATTCTCCAGCGCCAGTTTTCGGACGGGGGCAGGGATCACACTGCGCCGGTTGGGGGCTGTTGGCAGCCGCCCCCCCCCCGGCAATTCTCCGGGCCCGGATGGGCCGAGTGGCCGCCCATTTTCGGCCAGTCCCGCCGGTGTGAAATGGACATGGTCCATCCTGGCGGGACCTTGCTTGGAGGGCAGCTAGCCTTGGGAGGGCGCAGGGGGACCCAGCCCGGGGGGGGGGGGGGGGGGGGGGTGGGGGGGGGGTGGGGGGGCCTGGCCCACGATCGGGGCCCACCGATCTGTGGGCGGGCCTGTGCCGTGGGGCACTCATTCCCTCTGCGCTGGGCCTCTGTAAGGCTCCGCCATGGCCAGCACGAGAAAAAACCCCTGCGCATGCGCAGGAAACACGCCGGCAGTTCTGCACATCGCCAGAATAAGCCAGCAGTTCTGCGCAAGCGCCAACTCGTGCCAGCCCACCGTGGCCCTTCGCTGCCAGTTGGCGCGGCATCAACCCCGCCGCCGGCCTCGCCCCCGGAAATGCGGAGGATTCCGCAACTTCCGGGTGGCCCGACGCAGGAGTGGTTCGCGCCGCTCTTGGCGCTGGCGTCTGGCCATCCCGCCAACTGCGGGAAAATCCCAGCCATCGAGTCGGTACTGGCTCGCTGAAAGATCTGATCCCACTGCCCTGCCTTATCCCCGTAACCTTGTGCATTCTGTTTTTCAGATAGCAGTCCTATTTCTTTTTGGACACCTCGATCGAACCGGCCTCCACCACTTTAACTGGAGTTAAATGGCCAGCATACAATAAGTATGAGAGCATTTCCACTGATACTGATATGACAGTTAATTCAGTCTTTTCATGATGATACCTCTTTCTGGGCAGTACCTTAAATGGGGCACAAGAAAATTCAGAGCATATCAAAGGTATCTACTTACAGAGAAAAGATCTCCATAAAATCATCACAGCATCCAGTCCTTTCATCTCTGAGACCAGTTTAGCTCAGTTGGCTGGATGGCTGGTTTATGATGTGGAGTGATGTCAACAACGCAGGTTCAATTCCCATACTTGAGGTTATTCATGAAGGCCTGCAGTTTTTCCTCTTGCCTGAGGTGTGTTGACCTTCAGGTTAAATCACCACCAGTCAGCTCTCCCTCAAAAGGGGAGAGCGGTCCATAGTATTCAGGAACTATGGCTGTTTTCATTTCATGTATAAAATACAGACTTAGTTACAGGATGCAGAATATTAAGGGCGCGATTCTCCGCTGCCCACGACGGGTCGGAGAATAGCGGGAGGGCCTTCCCGACAATTTTCACAGCCTCCCGCTATTCACACCCCCCCTCCGGCCGCCCCCCGACACGAATCGCTGCTCGCCGTTTTTTACGGCGAACAGCGATTCTCTGCAGGCCGATGGGCTGAATACCGTGGAGTTTACAGCCGTTTTCACGGCCGCGATCACACCTGCTTTCAGCGTTCATGAAAACGGCCGCAAAGTGCCCGTCCCGGACAACCATGGCAGGGTGGCATGGGCTTGCGATCGGTGGGCACTAATCGTGGGCAGCGGGTCCGATACCGTGCACTATTTTCTCTTCCGCCGCCCCGCAGGATCAGTCCGCGGGGCGGCTGAGGGGCATGACGGCCCGCGCATGCGTGGGTTTGATGCGCCTGCGTGATGACATCATCCGTGCATGCGCGGGTTGGAAGCCGTCCAACCCGCGCATGCGCGGCTGACGTCATCGTGCGTGTCAGCCGGCGTGATGCTTGGCGCATGGACTTAGTGATAGTCGCTAAGCCCGCAATGCCGTGCTTCACGGGGCCCCGCTGCTAGCCCTGCCCGGGGGGGAGAATCGTGTCCCGGGAGGGGGCGCGGAGGCTGCCGTGAAACACGGCCAGTTTCACGGCAGCCTTTACGACTTGCCGCATTTGCAGAGCATTTACAGACAACTGAAAAATTAGGAACTTTACTTAACCATGGAGAAAATTGTGTGGTTTTCAGGAGAAAATAGGGCTGGTAAGTAGCTTGGTCAAACAGATGCCAGATAAAACTTGAAGTAGAGAAATGTGAATAGAGATATTTTGGAAGGAGGAATAAGGAGAAAATGTGCATTAAATTAACTCGAAGAGGAGCAGAGACACTAAGGAACGCAGATGCAGATATCGTTAGAAGCGGGAGGACAAGTTGATGAAACTATTTGAAAAAAGCAAATAATATTCTAGGTTTTAGACTGGAGTTTGAATTAAAAAATGAAAAGGTAATGGAAGACTCATTGGTTGGGTAAGAATGTGTGTAGTTCTGGAAATCCCACTTTCGGCAAGGCCTCAGCAAAGTGTAGAAGGGTTGATTCCAAGGAGCTTTGGTTGTGAGGAGTAACAGAAAGACTCTTTTTATTAAGTTAAGAGGAAATCCGAACCTCGAGTATAAAACTGTATATGGCTCTGATAAGTTAAATGCAGAAAAACAATTTCCTTTGATCAATGGCAATAACTGGAGGGTATAAATTAAGATCATCAACAAAATGGTGATGGAAATCTGGGAACCTCTCTGTCAAAAGGTTTTTGTGACTACGTCATTTGTAAATGTAAAAACTAAGATTGACAGAATTTTGTGATGGAAAGTTATAAAGGGATATGGAATTAAAGTGGCTGAGTGAAATTTAGACTCAGGTTACCAAAACCTAATTGAAATGCCAAACAAGATCGCAGACCTGAATTGCATGTTCATGTTTTTGCGTTTCTAAAACAACAAAATACAAATAAAAGAATGTGACAATTAAGTGACAAGCTTTGCACAACCAAACTTTCCTCAGGAACGACTGGCAATTCAGAAGCTATTTTAATTTACAGACTAATTTTTATCCTAAATATTGTAATTGTAAGCACACTCCAGCCAGTCAAGCTCGAGGTTTTCAGAATCTATTCAGGTCACATAGATAATTGATTGCCAATCATTATGCTACGTTGCTTATGGCATGTTCATGATACAGAATTCCAATTGCAATTGGACTATTATGGCACATATTAAGCTCCAGTCCAAAATGACTGGCAGATTGTGTGGGAATTTCATTGGATTCAATACCATCAGGATTTCAGTTAAACAGAAATTATTGGAAATAAAGCAGGCAGTTTTCCATATTGTAAGATGTCGGCAGATGGTAAGGCAGATTGGAAGAATTTAAGTGTGCCGGTCCTCAAATAGGAGCTTATCTTTAAGGTATTTATTTTAGCGTTTAAGATCTGGAGCTGTTGAAAAGAAGACACTCAAAACCTGCCATCACCATGGAAAAGAGAAAGTTGCTTTGCATAATGTAAATTCTCAGAGATCCCATTGATAAGGTAACTTTTAGTGACAGATTTAAGGGATGGCTGTAAAAATGAAGAAAAACAATCCTATCCATTGGAAGCTGGACCTAAAGAGTTTTGTTTGTTGTCTTGATAATGTAAAAGGGCATGTAAAATCTTCGGCTCCAATGCATCCCTCTCTGATGAGCTCAACGCATTCTATGCCCGCTTTGAGCAAGAGGTCAGCGAGAGCACGGCCTCCACCCTGGAAGCCACAAATTATCTTGTATCTGAGGTCACCATTGCAGATGTCAGAGCAGCCTTCTCGACGGTCAACCCATGAAAAGCCACTGGCCCGGATGGGGCACCCGAACGAGCACTCATATCTTGCGCGGATCAGCTGGCGGGGGTATTCACAGACATCTTCAACCTCTCTTTACAAGAATCTGAGGTCCCTATCGGCTTCAAGGAGATGACCATCATCCCTGTACCAAAGAAAGGCCATGCAGCGTGCCTTAATGACTATCGTCCAGTGGCTCTGACATTCATCATTATGAAGTGCTTCAAAAGGTTAGTCATGGCATGACTCAACTCCAGCCTCCCAGATTGCCTTAATCCACTACAGTTCGTCTACCACTGCAACAGGTCCACCACAGGCGCCATCACCCTGGCCCTGCACTCAAAACTGGACAACCTAGATAACAAAGACATCTATGTCAGACTCCTATTTATTGACTACAGCTCAACCTTCAACACTATTATTCCTACGAAACTCATCTCCAAACTCCGTGGCCTGGGCCTCGGCTCCTCTGCAACTAGATCCTGAACCCACATATCACAATCAGTAAGAATAGGCAACAACACCTCCTCCACGATCATCCTCAACACTGGTGTGCCACAAGGCTGTGTCCTCAACCCCCTACTATACTCCTTATACACCTATGACTGTGTGGCTAAATTCCCCTCCAACTCGATTTTCAAATTTGTTGATGACACCACCGTAGTGGGTCGGATTTCAAACAATGACGAGACAGAGTATAGGAATGAGATAGAGAATCTGGTGAACTGATGCGACGACAATAATCTCTCCCTCAACAAAATGAAGGAGATTGTCATCGACTTCAGGAAACATAGAGGAGAACATGCCCCTATCTACATCAATGGGAATAAAGTAGAAAGGGTCAAGAGCTTCAGTTTTTAGGTGTCCAGATTACCAAAATCCTGTCCTGGTCCCCCCATGCCGACACGATAGTTAAGAAAGCCTACCAACGACTCTCACCAACTTTTACAGATGCACCATTGAAAGTATTCTTTCAGGTTGTATCACAGCTTGATATGGTTCCAGCTCTGCCCAAGACCACAGGAAACTACAAAAGGTCGTGAATGTAGCCCAGTTCCTCACGTAAACCAACCTCCCATCGACTCTGCCTATTTCTCGCTGCCTCGGAAAGGCAACCAGCATAATTAAGGATCCCACGCATCCCGGACATAGTCTCGAACATAGAGCATACAGTGCAGAAGGAGGCCATTCGGCCCATCAAGTCTGCAACGACCCACTTAAGCCCTCACTTCCACCCTACCCCCATAACCCAATAACCCCATCTAACCTTTTTGGTCACTAAGGGTAATTTAGCATGACCAATCCTCCTACCCTGCACATCTTTGGACTGTGGGAGGAAACCGGAGCACCCAGAGGAAACCCACACAGACACGGGGAGAACGTGCAGACTCCGCACACACTGTGACTCAGCGGAAATCAAACCTGGGACCCTTGCGCTGTGAAGACACAGAGCTATCCACTTGTGCTACCGTGCTTCCCCGCCTCTTCAACCTTCTTCCGTCACAAAAAATATACAAAAGTTTGAGGTCACGTACCAACCAACTCAAGAACAGCTTCTTCCCTGCTGCCATCAGACTTTTGAATGGACCTACCTCATATTAAGTTGATCTTTTCTGTACACCCTAGTTATGACTGTAACATTACATTCTGTAGTCTTCCTTCCTTCCTTCCCTATGTACGGTATGCATTGCTTGCACAGCATGCAAGAAACAATACTTTTCACTGTATATTAATACATGTGAAAATAATAAATCAAATCAAATCACATTTGTTTTGCTATTGATGTGTCATTATATTCTCTGGTGATGTTTTTTGCAAGAGTTGGTCAATCAAGATTTATTAACTACTTTCTGGTTTCACAAGAATTATATTCTATTCTCCTGTGTATGTCACTGGGGAATGTAAAACAATTGAGGTTATAATCAGTAAAAACCGTCCTCATACTGTTCATGCAATTAGAATGATAGAACAGGTTTATTAAAATTTATTTTTCTTCAGTCAGATCGATAAAGTTCGCCATCTACTTTGGGTTATTATTCCATTTATCTGTCCATGCCTTGGAAGTTGCCTCTGCAGAAATCATACCACAATTGCAGAGTTTTCAAGACACGCCTCTTCAATTGGGATGCTTGATATCGATTAGTGTAAGCATTAAATTCATGTTAGGATGCAAAACCCATCCTAACTTAGATTTCTGCCGATGTCTGATCTATGTGCAAGGAACTGAGCCTCATGGGAAAATCAAGAGCAGCTTTTTGAAGTTCTTATCTCAGCTGTTTTTGCACCATGTTGTGGAATCAAAGCTCCGGTCATATACTGAAAGGATAATTGTTGCAAAGTGAACAGCCACAGGTAATATAGCATGCCAGAGTGAACAGCAGCATTTCAAAGGGACAACTGCACTATTGAACTATGGGATATTGACCGTTCTGAACATTTTCCCACAGGCTTATCTCCAACTGCATTTGGCAATTGCAGAGAAGTCACTTAAATAACCATTTTACTATTAACCTCCTTTTACTGAGTATATTTAAAATATTCTATTACTTCCAATACAAATTGAGGGGGATTTTGGATGGCTGATTTGGCTGAGAAAGGTATAATTTCATAGTACATCAGTAGTGAAAGTACAGAGGTGCTGTCTGATTAATTATTTTAGTATCAATCAGAGTTGGAGGATTATCACTTCCAACTTCTTTCAGGTGCTTAAATTTTGCTTTAGCTTGCATTGCTGCTGATGGCAAATTCTGATTACACGTCCCAGCACTCAGGCTAGATTGGCTAAATGCTTCAAATAGGGAAAGCTTTGTTAATTGATGTTACCTGCAGCCTGATCACTGACACCAGTTCAGATCCATTTTTCTCATAACTCGTGGGGATCTACTTCTGGTTTCTCAGCTTCAACTTCCAGATTGTTGAGTCAGTAACTTCAGTTCAGTTTCAGATGTTCTGAGATGTTGCTATGATTTTTCATTCAGCCTTCACACCATAATCAACCACACCATAACAACTACCAATCACACAATAACAACTACCAATCACACAATAACAACTACCAATCACACCATAACAACTACCAATCACACCATAACAACTACCAATCACACCATAACAACTACCAATCACACCATAACAACTACCAATCACACCCCATAACAACTACCAATCACACCATAACAACTACCCATCAAACCATAACAACTACCAATCAGACCACAGCAACTACCAATCATACCATAGCAACTACCAATCAAACCATAACAACTACCAATCAGACCATAGCAACTACCAATCACACCATAACAACTACCAATCACACCATAACAACTACCAATCGTACCAGAACAACTACTAATCAAACCATAACAACTACTAATAACACCAGAACCAGTACCAATTGCACCAGAACAACTACCAATCACACCCAAACAACTACCAATCCCACCACAACAACTATCAATCACACACGAACAACTACCAATCACACCGTGGCAACTATCAATCACACCATAACAATGACCAATCACACCATAATAACAAACACTCACACCATAACAACAATGGGTTACACCTTAACAACTACCAATCACACCAGAACAACTACCAATCGCAACTAGCAACTTCCAATCACACCAGAACAATTACCAATCACACCGTAATAACTACCAATCACACCAGAACAACAAATCACACCATAACAACTACGAAACACACCATAGTAATGACCAATCATACTGTAGCAACTGCCAATCGCTCAAAAAAACTACCAATCTCACCACATTAACTACCAATCACACTAAAACAACTACCAACCACACCCTAACAGCTCCAAATCACAACAACTACCAATTACACCATAACAACTACCAATCATACCATAGCAACTACCAGTCGCACCAGAACAACTACCCATCAAACCATAACAACTACCCATCACACCATAACAACTACCAATCACACCATAACAACTACCAATCACACCATAACAACTACCAATCACACCAGAACAACTACCCATCAAAACATAACAACTACCAATCACACCAGAACAACTACCAATCACACCATAACAACTACCAATCACACCATAACAACGACCAATCACACCAGAACAACAAATAATACCATAACAACTACCAATCACCATAACAATGACCAACCGCACCCGAACAACTACCAATCACACCATAACAACTACCAGTCACACCATAACAACTACCAATCACACCATAACAACGATCAATCACACCAGAACAACATCTCAATTGCACGAGAACAACAAATATTACCGTAACAACTACCAATCACCATAACAATGACCAATCGCACCAGAACAACTACCAATCACACCAGAACAACTACCAATCACACCATAACAACGACCAATCACACCAGAACAACAAATAATACCATAACAACTACCAATCACCATAACAATGACCAACCGCACCCGAACAACTACCAATCACACCATAACAACTACCAATCACACCATAACAACTACCAATCACACCATAACAACGATCAATCACACCAGAACAACATCTCAATTGCACGAGAACAACAAATATTACCGTAACAACTACCAATCACCATAACAATGACCAATCGTACCAGAACAACTACCAATCACACCAGAACAACTACCAATCATACCATAACAATGACCAATCACACCAGAACAACTACCAATCACACCAGAACAACTACACTTTCTCCCTGTGCCTGCATGGGTTTCCTCTGGGTGCTGCGGTTTCCTCCCACAGTCCAAAGACGTGCAGGTTAAGTGGGTTGGTCATGCTAAATTGCCCTTAGTGTACAAAAAAAAGGTTAGGAGGGGTTATTGGGTTACGGGGATAGGGTGGAAGTGAAGGCTGAAGTGGGTCGGTGCAGACTTGATGGGCCGAATGGCCTCCTTCTGCACTGTATGTTCTGTGTTCTGTGATTGTTAGTTGTTACATTGGGATTGGTAGTTGTAATTGGGTTGTAATTTGGGGGCCTCACGGTAGCATGGTGGTTAGCATAATAGTGTGATAGGTAGGGGCTACAGTGACCCAGCGGGGAATCAAACCTGGGACCATGGTGCTGTGAAGCCACAGTGCTAGCCACTTGTGCTACTGTGCTGCCGAATTGCACCATACCAACAACCAAATGCACCAGAACAACTAAGAATCGCACCATTACACCTATCAATCACTCCATAATAACTACAAATCACACCAGAACAACTAACAATTGCACCATGACAACGACCAATCACACCATATCAAAAACGAATCACACCATAACAACTATCAATCACTCCATAAAAACTACAAATCACACCAGAATAACTAACAATTGCACGAGAACAACAACCATTCACGACAACAGAGCAACTACCAATCACACCATAACAATGTGGGGCAGCACGGTAGCACAAGTGGATAGCACTGCGGCTTCACAGCGCCAGGGTCCCAGGTTCGATTCCCCACTGGGTCACTGTCTGTGCGGAGTCTGCACATCCTCCCTGTGTCTGCGTGGGTTTCCTCCGCGTGCTCCAGTTTCCTCCCACAGTCCAAAGGTGTGCAGGTTAGGTGGATTGGCCATGCTAAATTGCCCCCCAAAAAAGGTTAGGAGGGGCTATTGGGTTACAGGGATAGGGTGGAAGTGAGGGCTAAAGTGGGTCAGTGCAGACTCGAGGGGCCGAATGGCTTCCTTCTGCACTGTATGTTCTATGTACACCAGAAAAACAACCAATCACACCATAATAATGACCAATCACAGAGTAGCAATGACCAATCGCATCATAACAACTGCCAATTCCACCACAACAACTACCAATGACACCAGAACAACTACCATACACACCATAGCAACTACCATTCGCACCCGAACAACTACCAATCAATCACACCGTAACAACTACCAACCGCAACCTCACAACTACCAATCACACCATGACAACTACCAATCACACCATAACCACCAATCACACCATAACAACCACCAATCACACCACAACAACTACTAATCACACTGTAACATCTACCAATCACACCATAACCACCAATCACACCATAACAACTACCAATCACACCACAACAACTGCCAATCACACCACAACAACTGCCAATCACACCATAACCACCAATCACACCATAACAACCACCAATCACACCATAACAACTACTAATCACACTGTAACATCTACCAATCACACCATAACCACCAATCACACCATAACAACTACCAATCACACCATAACAACTGCCAATCACACCATAACAACTACCAATCACACCATAACAACTGCCAATCACACCATAACAACTGCCAATTCCACCACAACAACTACCAATCACACCATAACAACTACCAATCACACCATAACAACTACCAACCGCAACCTAACAACTACCAATCACACCATAACAACTACCAGTCCCACCACAACAGCTCCAGGGTCCCAGGTTCGATTCCGGCTTGGGTCACTGTCTGTGCGGAGTCTGCACATCCTCCCCGTGTGTGCGTGGGTTTCCCTCCCATAGTCCAAAGATGTGCAGGTTAGGTGGATTTACCATGATAAATTGCCCTTAGTGTCCAAAATTGCCCTTAGTGTTGGGTGGGGTTACTGGGTTATGGGGATAGGGTGGAGGTGTTAACGTTGGGTAGGGTGCTCTTTCCAGGAGCTGGTGCAGACTCGATGGGCCGAATGGCCTCCTTCTGCACTGTAAATTCTATGAAATCTATGAAAACAACTGCCAATCACACCATAACAACCACCAATCACACCATAACAACTACCAACCACACTGTAACAACTACCAATCCCACCACAACTACCAATCACACCGTAACAACTACCAATGACATCAGAACAACTACCAATCACACAATAGCAACTACCAATCACACCATAACAACTACCAATCGCACCAGAACAACTACCAATCGCACCCGAACAACTACCAATCACACCATAACAACTACCAATCACACCATAACAACTACCAATCGCACCAGAACAACTACCAATCGCAACTGAACTACCAATCACACCATAACAACTATCAATCACACCATAATGACTACCAATCACAACAAAAGAACTACCAAGGTTAGGGGGCACAGGTCAGGCGTTCCCCCTCCAGACTTCTCTCGCTCCCGACGGTTGTGGGTGGCCTTGGCCTGGTTGGGGGGGTGGGGGGGTGGTGGCAAACAGAAAAGGTCAGTGTTAGATAATCTGATGCATGCAGCCCAGGGGGTGGGTAGCTGGTGGCCTCAGAGGCCTTAATGTTGGTTGTTATGGCTGCCGACATGTGGTGCAGGGTGGAGGTTCGCTCATCCTGCAGGTGGGGGGTGGGGCCGGGTTACAGGAGCGTGGGATGGGGGCTGCCTACTCACCCTGGCCGCCCTGAGGAAGTTGTGCAGTTTTGTACGGCACTGCTATCCGTACAAGACGGTGGTACCCACAGCGCTGACCACCTCTGCCACCTGCGCCCAGGCATGGCGAATGGCAGCGGCTGGCAGCCACCTTTCCGGGTTGGGATTTAGGGTCATCCGCCTCTCCTCCCTGGCATCCAGGATGGTCTCCAGCTTGGCATCCATGAATCTTGAGGCTGATCTCCTTGCTGCCTTCTTGTTGGGTGGAATGGTGTGTGAGCGGAGTGAAGTGTGTTTATCAGCCTCCTGAGTGTCAATCGCGAAACCAGCAAATTTGGTACCATTTCTCACTGGAATCGATACTGTTCCATGTGGCGCCGGTGCTTAACAGTAGTAGAATCGGTCCAGGTGCGGTGCCAGTTTTGCTGTCGTGGAACTCCATGAATTCTGCGCCGGCGTCAACACTTAGTCTCAGAAACGGAGAATCCCGTCCTTGATCTTTCACCTCAGAAACTTCTAACACATTTCTAGGCAGTAGAAAACAATAGGAGATGAGGTTATTTCACCCTCCACAGGGATTTTGAGTGTTTGTTGGGTGTACATAGTTGGTTAGCACATCCGATTGTCTTTCATAGAATTTACAGTGCAGAAGGAGACCATTCGGCCCATCGAGTCCACACCGGCTCTTGGAAAGAGCACCCTACCCAAGATCAACACCTCCACCCTATCCCCATAACTCAGTAACCTCACCCAACACTAAGGGCAATTTTGGACACTAAGGGCAATTTATCATGGCCAATCCACCTAACCTGCACATCTTTAGACTGTGGGAGGAAACCGGAGCACCCGGAGGAAACCCACGCACACACGGGGAGGATGTGCAGACTCCGCACAGACAGTGACCCAAGCCGGAATCGAACCTGGGACCCTGGAGCTGTGAAGCAATTTTGCTATCCACAATACCAGACATCAGTTGTGACTGGTGGTAGCCATCTTTCGTCAACGCCTTTCCTTGTATTTTTGAAAAGAATAGGCCCGCTTTGGACAGTTCAATATGTTTTTCGTTAGCTGCTGAAGTTATGTGTAGATCTCACTCAGTCACAATTTCCTGTCATTGTGACACAGGGAAGTAAGATTAGTTTTTAATTACTGTAGCAAAAATCCATAGAAAAAGATAATAGATTGTAATTTAATCTCAGGAATCAAAAATTAAATCTATAAACTATGCATGCTATCTAAACCCCTTGACTGAATGACATTGACCAAACCTCAATATTCACTACCAACCATCCATAATTCTGTAACTATTATGTTAGTATTGGAAGGGGCAGCACGGTGGCCTAGTGGTTAGCACAACCGCCTCAAGGCGCTGAGGTCCAGGTTCGATCCTGGCTCTGGGTCACTGTCCGTGTGGAGTTTGCACGTTCTCCCCGTGTCTGCGTGGGTTTCGCCCCCACAACCCAAAAATGTGCAGAGTAGGTGGATTGGCCACGCTAAATTGCCCCTTAATTGGAAAAAATAATTGGCTAATCTAAATTTATTAAAAAAAAGTTAGTGTTGGAAGGTTTTTCCATGTTTTCTACACGTTTGAAAATAAATTGGGGCTGGTTTAGCACAGGGCAAAATCGCTGGCTTTGAAAGCAGGCCAAGGCAGGCCAGCAGCACGGTTCAATTCCCGTACCGGCCTCCCCGAAGAGGCGTGGAATGTGGCGACTAGGGGCTTTTCACAGTAACTTCATTTGAAGCCTACTTGTGACAATAAGCAATTTTCATTTCATTTCAAATTGTACCCTTTAAACTGATGAAAACATCACATGGCAAAAGCTAAGACAAAGTCCTTGGTAAATAGCGTTCTTTTATTTTGGTATTTGGCAGAAAATCAGCCAAGGTAAGTAAGCAATTACCATTATATGAAATTCTGGTAAAATTGAGATTTGGAGCCTGCTCTGCTGCACCTGATGACACAAAGCACATCAACCGTATAAATATATTTTATTAATTATTCGCACTTCTTTTTCTGTTTCGTTTTCCTTTTTCAAAATATGCTGCAACGCTCCCAATTTAGATATCTGCATTCTTCAATGAGGTACATGCTGGTCTGGTGCTTGTCACGCCTATGATGACAAGATGTTGCATTTATATAGCACCTTCCTTGTTATAAAATATCCCAAGTCACTTCACAGACATGTCATCAAACATAATTTGGCACCCATCTGCATGCAGATATTTAAGGAAATGAAATGAAATGAAAATCGCTTATTGTCACGTGTAGGCTTCAAATGAAGTTACTGTGAAAAGCCCCTAGTCGCCACATTCTGGCACCTGTTCGGGGAGGCTGTTACGGGAATTGAACGGTGCTGCTGGCCTGCTTTCAAAGCCAGCGATTTAGCCCTGTGCTAAACAGCCCCAGGGAAGATGAGTAAATGCTGAATCAAAGAGATTATTTTTAAGGCGCACCTTAAACCTGGAGAGAATGTTAGAAAGCTGGAGAGATTTTAGGAGGAAATCCTAGAGATAAGGAGCGAGGCGGCTTAAGGCATGGCCACCAATGATGAAACAATGCAAATTGGAGGTGCACAAGAGGCCAGAACTGGAGGAGCCCAGAGATTTCAGTGGGTTCTGAGACTAGAGGAGGCTATAGAGATAAAGAGGGGAGTGAACCACGGAAGAATTTTTAAAAAGCTGCAAATATTAAAATTAAGGCATTGCCAGACTTGATACTATATCGCCATTCCTTCATGGTCGCAGGATCAAAATCTAAGAACTCACTTCCCAGCAACGCTGTGCGCTTATCTAAATCAGATGGACTGCAGCAGCTCAAGAAGGCGGCTCACCACCATCTTCTTAAGGGATAGCGATGGGCAACAAATGCTCCCCACACCACTGTCGCCCACATCCTATGAAAGAACAACAAAAAGTAAACAGGGTTATTAACCAGGAACACCTGCTGAGGAGGCATTTAACGCGCTTACGACACTGACAAGCTCAGCTCATCATTTTTAAATGCTGTCCTGATCTCTCGATCCCCCACTGTGACCTCCGAGCCCCCACAATGCCCCAACTTACTGATTTGGGGGTCCTCGAGCCCCCCCATCATCTGATCATGATAGGGCACCCAGGGCCTGATTCCTGACATGGGTAATCTGCCACCTGGGCACTTTGGCACTGCTGGCCTGTAACCCTGGCAGTGCCCCTGCCAGCCTAGCAGTGCCAGCTGTGCCCCTCACAGTGCCAGGTTGGCACTGACAGAGTGGCAGTGCCAGGGTGCCCAGATAGCAGTGCCAAAGTGCCTTGGTGGCTTCAGTGTGCCAGGGTATCATCCTGCCCATAGCCCAACCATCTGGGGGCTTCTGATTGCTTGGGAGACCCCCCCCCCCCCCCGAATGCCGTTATACCTGGTCCACATTTGTGGAAACCAGTGCTAAATGGCACCATGGCAAGGCTCCCAGGCGTGGACGTTCGATCCCGGGCCTTAGGATACTCCAGCTAACAACTCACTGAAATGTGCAAATCTGGATCCTGCCCAGTATGGGCGAGTTCCAGATCGTGATGTCTCGGAGGTCACCTGAGACATCATGAGGCGTCCCAAGCATTCTAAATCTCGCAACAAGGCCTCTCGTGAGATTTAACGGCCCTGTCACGTTACCGAGTCGGGCGTGATGACCCGTATGATTGCGCCCCACATTAACAGGGTCCATTTGGGAATCTATCAAAACAATTGTTTCATATTTTTAAACCCCTTTGGAGAATGGTTCTATTTATTGAGAGTTGAAAGATTAGCAGCTCGAGGTAACTTGCAAAGTAAAGTTTCTTCGACATTATCCCAACACTGCATTCATTTTAAGATCATTAAATTACCAATATGACATTCCCATCATCCATGCTCAACTTTGTCGTCTTCAGTTGACTCTGCCAACTATTGTCAAATAAAGAGTTCTGTTGGACTCTCCACATGCGTATGTAATTTGGGATCAGGACAGTAAATAGAGATTTTGATTCCACTAGTTTGGCCTGAAATTGGCCCAACTCTCAAAGGGTAAAGATAATAACCCAAAGCAGCCTCCAGTTCCAGCCTACCCACGACTGAGGCAGAGACTTTTTTTTGTTTTTTTATAAATTTAGATTAGCCAATTATTTTTTCTATTAAGGGGCAATTTAGCGTGGCCAATCCACCTACTCTGCACATTTTTGGGTTGTGGGGGCGAAACCCACGCAGACACGGGGAGAATGTGCAAACTCCACACAGACAGTGACCCAGAGCCGGGATCGAACCTGGGACCTCAGCGCCGTGAGGCAGTTGTGCTAACCACTAGGCCACCGTGCTGCCCTCTGAGGCAGAGACTTTAATGACTTTTTAAGCCATGTGCCAGAGAAAAAAAAAACTATTACCAGCATTTACAAATCTTCTCTTCAGTTTACACTTATTAACACAGTAGATCAAATTTCTGACTAATAAGATAACTGCAAAAGCAATTAAGCATGACTTCAGTATTATTAATGCCCATTCAAATAATTATCATTAAGGTGCTGTGTAATACTCATTAGCTGCTTAGGCAGAGCCATTTCAAACGTTGGAAGTTATCAGGCAATGGACATGACTCGTGTTGCAGGTTTATTCATGTTCGGTCCGATTATTCATATTTTTAATCATTTTATTACGGTTTTTTTATGGACTCAAAAATTCAGGATTCTGATCTGAATGTGAAAAATTAAACATTTTAATTTTTCACACTGCCACAACGCGAAAAGCCACATTATTTTGACGTTTGTTTAACGACAAATCATGAATTGTCATTGCATCTTTTATTTGCACTGGAGGATAAAGGATTGATCGATAATGAGTGAAATGAGGCGAGGGAGGGATCTTCCAATTCCTCTGATGTCTATGGGGTGTTGCACGCCGTGCACCCCTCGCTGCTGGGGAGCCGAATGAAAGATCCCAGTGGGAAGAGTCAGAAAATATCGGCCTAGCTCTCAGTGAGCTGTCAATGCTCAGTTGAGATTGAATAGATTTTTGGACACCAAGGGAGTTAAGGATATGTAGGTAGTGTGAATAGGTGCAACTGAGGTAGAGAATAAACCACAATTGCTTTGAATGGTGGAGCTTGTCTTGTTATGCTCTTTTGCGTAGCTTAAGCGGCTTCCTTGATGTGCACTCTGACAAAGGAAGGTTTAGACTTGGAGATAACTTCAACACGTTTATTAAACTATTTACAATTCTCCTACTCGGGTTCGCCACTACTGCTAATCCTTCTGTAGCTACTCAGACTGATGAACCAGTCTGCTACAATCCACGTGGTGGGTGTGATATAGAATCAACCCTGTGTCTGTACTCACTGAGTGTCTCCACTGGAAAGAGGAAGATCATGTGTGCCGTGTCCTTTATATATGGATTGGTGTAATGCCCTCCTGTGGTAGTGTCACCTCTGTGTGTATCGTGAATGCCCATTGGTCGTGTCCTATCTTACTGACCTATTGAGTGTCTGTGTGTCATGTCTCTGGTGCTCCCTCTAGTGTCTAGCTAGTCTACATGTACTTACATTAACCCCTTGTGTATCTACAGTGATGCATATCATCACAGAGCTAGCTTGAAGGGCTGAATAGTCCACCCTGCCCCTATTTCTAATTTTTCTTATAAAACATACTTAGTCCACTTCTGAAAACCTTTTGTTCACAATATTTCCTATATTTTTTGGTCTCCTTTTCTGAAGATGCTGAAGTAAGTTTTGTTAAGGGTCCTTATGCTAATCACGTTCTGACACCCCACAGAAGTGACCATCCTGTTAGTGGCAACTCAAGCAGTGAGTTTTGGCAAGCTATTTATCAATCAAGAAGGTGGGAATCATAGTTCAGGACAATTTGTCCTTACCCAATGCTCACGCACAAAGAGCTGGGTTTAGTGGAGCCTGTCAAAGTGGGCATTGTGGTAGGGGTGGGCGGGAGATTATTCGCATCGAATTCCTGGCACCTGGGAAACTGCCCTCAATTAAGTTGGAGGCAGGAAGGCCCCAAAGTGAGAATTGCACGTGCTGGTGGTGGGATACCATTTAGCCTCATAGATGAGCCTCCTCGATCCAAATAGCACTGATCCCACCAGACTTTATTGATGGCTCAGGGATTTAACAGGACTTGCACAGGTCCGCTGGGCTTTCCGTTGGGTCTACAGCAAACCCTGTTGGGTTGCCATGCAGTCTTGTATGATCAAGGGAGTTAACATCGAGATACGGAAGCCGCCAAAAACCACCTCCCTACCCTTGCCTTTGACCTGCCAGCTTCCCTTCTCCGGCAACCCCCTCCATGTGACCCCCAACCTGTCCTACTCACTTGTTTACAGGGAAACAGCGTTGATCTTCTGGGTTGGCCTCAGAGCATTTCTGACAGCAGCCAATGTTTGCAGTGTCATAATATACACACAGGTATAGGATGGTGCACAGACAGGCAGTGATTGACACACAGGATGCCCAATGAACACACAGAACACAGCAGCCAATCACCAGACAGGACACGACCACTATAAAGGCAGAGGGCACTAGTTTTCCCACTCCCTTGGGATCCAGCCTCTGAGACAATCAGAGCCCGTGAGCAACAACTCGAACATCCACCATGTGGTAGTAAGATAGTCTGGTCAGGTTAGCCTCAGGTCTCCAGTCAAGTCAGCATAGTGTCAACCCACAGTTAAAGCATGTATGATAGTTAAGAGTTCAATAAAATAGAGTTGCATTTCTCCAAGTGTTGGAATCCTGTCTCTCTCACTGCTGCAGTAAACGCAGTCCTCGCAGACCCAGCTTACCCAACACATCATACAGTGGCACTGTCGTCAATGGAGAGTTTCTAGCTGGGTCCATGCTGCCCAGTTAAGCGCCTGAAAGTATTAATTTGCATCGGGCCTCCTCCAGAGACGCACTGAGGGGCTCCCACTGATTTTACAAACGGTATAGCTGGAACTTAATTCCTCAAAGTTCCCAGTAGAACCTGAAGTTAAAACGCACCACTATTCTTAGAATTCCCCCTATACCAAAAAAAGGTCGATATTCTAAATGGTGAACAGGGATTCTCACTCCCCGACTCCGATGCAGGCTTCTGTGGTTGCTATTCAGGTCAAACTATCTTTTCAAGTTATCCCCCGGTATAACCCATACCTTCACCGAAGAATTTTACCTACTTACCCCTTAATAGCATCGATGTCCTGGGTCCTGCATTATTAAGGAAGTGAAGTAAGCTAATAACCACTTTTTCAGGTTAAGTTATTTTTATTATTATATTTTTTCTTTTAAAAGCTGCAAACACTTTCTTTACAGAAAGGAAAAAAGATCTTGCTTCTGGCTGCTGCTGGTTGGTTGTACAGACCTTCAGGCCCACCTTGACAATCGATCTTCTTAAAATCTAGTCTTCTTGAGTTGTATTCGCTGGTGAACTCGGTTGCTGTGTCCTGTCCTTCCCATGTACCGAGCTGTGAGAGCTGGCTCTGGCTCTGCTCTACCCTTTCTTCCGGTGGTTTATATTATCTTTCGAAGAGTTATTAAGTTTTAACGACTTTATTGTAAATGGGCTTGTTTCACTTTGATAGTTTAAAAGTATCTTTGATGTAAACATTTTACTACAACTAATTATTCATTTTGGGCATATCGTCTCCTCTCAGATCTGATTAAACAATGCTTTGGTTTCAATAGATGTTACTTTTATTTCTGTGATTTCGAATCGTTTAATTTTCCAATTGTCCCCAGCTCATAACTTTGCCTTTGATTTTGACTTAAATTATGTTTCTCGTAGACAGGTTGTCTCCAATTTTCTTTTAATTGTCTTGATGTTCATAGAATTTTACACTTTAGAATTGACACCAAATTCGACTGAGCATCTTCCATCCTTTCCAGCTGTTTACTAAGAGAGTTTATTTCAATTAAGGTGTGAAACTTTGCTTTTAGCTGTATGCTAAAATTTAACTTGGTTATGACTTGAAAGACTTGCCTGTTTTAAACATTCGTCACTTAATGCAATTGAAACTCTCATCCATGCTTTTTCAGATTCTTCCTGAGATAGTTGCATTCCATGAAGGTGTGAGCCATTGTTTTAGCTTACCACATGAAACCTGTGTGTTTGCTAAGCCTGCTTGTGAGCAAGAATCTGCATTTTATAACCCTGCTCTTTGAAGCTGCTATTAAACTTTTGTGGGATCTTTCCCTGTATCCTCTCAAACCAGATATTGCCAGACTTCTATGTTTCAAATGACACATTTTTCTGTATTTTCAAGAACAAACCCACTGGATAAGAAATATGTTACAAGAACCTGGGTGGTCTTAAATAAAACCCAGACCATGGGAAATTACCTTTTTGCTTCTTATTTAATAGCTAGCTACAATGTGTGTAACCAATTATGGGGCATAAGGAGCATCAAACCACACAAAGTCATTTCATTTATTCTGCAATTTCAAATGAAGCACACTGTATGCCATTATATTAGATATTATTCACTGTGTGATAATCATATAGATTGTGTGCTTTTCTGTGACAAAATAAGGATATTTGTTTTCAAAATGTTGATTATGTTTTAATTAATGCAAATAATTTTATTGCAGATTTGTGCAAATCTCCTTTTTTGTACAAAATATACTCCCGGCTGTTTTAACTCAGAATGGAAATTATGTGAAAATTTCAGACTCGGGTTTTTCAATTTGAAAGAAAAAAAGGATTGCACTCCTTATTTTTCAGCATCAGTGGATTCCTCTTCAAAATGGAAAAGATAATTGGGCAGGGTGTATATCAAGCTGGCAATTTGTTTCTACTTGCATTGCGTTGTCACTGAAGACCAATTTCACCCCTTTAATGTGCGAAAGAGCTCCTGATAGTTTGGGGAATGAAATAACCAACCAGCTGTTGATGGCAGCTGTCTGGTTCAGACATACTTTGATCAGCTTACTTTATAGATTTTTTTATTTGGATTAAAATAGCACTCAAAGATAAACAGCTTATCATATGCTGTTTGAAGAAGCAACTCATTGTCCAAAACTGCCAGTTCTTATGGAAATTCACCCTGATTCTTTGGCAGGGATGATACTGATAGCAAATAAAAGCAAACACGCAGCTACAGATGAGCAGGATGAGTTGTCTGTGTTAGGGGAAATAAAATAAATTTATTAAAAGGGGGTAGGGCTAACATTCCTGACTCAGAGTAAAGGGCACATGCAAGTTAAATGGTTGCACAGCCAGTATCATCAAACATAGCCCAACGGTCAGGATTCACCAGATGAACCTTGCACATCCGAAGGGTCCACATCAGCAACCTTAGTTGCCAGATGAACCTTGTATGGCATCAGCAGGCCTGGGGAACGAACTCTGACAACTGTTAGAAGGACAGGAGTTAAGGCGAAACTGATTAACTCTAGTCTTTGGGGAGGATAAGGAGAAATGTAAGAGCCCTTCCTGTTCTTTCCCTTATTTCCCATTTATTTTATGTTGCTGTTATCATTTTTGATCTATGGATTTTTAATGGATATATACCTTTAAGTCGAGCAGAGGAAGTGAGGAACTCAAAGGTTACAAAACACTATGCTAGTTTTTGAACAGCAGAACTCAGACCTTTTGGCGCTTGAGAGATTGAAGGAGCTTGGTAATTGGTTGGCTGGTGACCAATGAATCGGCTAAAAGGCCGCATTCTGCCTGGCAACAGGCAGTGATTGGGTCCTACCCAAGTGGGATGGTTTTCAGAGAACTAAGGAAAGTACAGTCGGGTCCTGGGTGCTCAGTGAAGAAGCTGTAAGTCTCTCTCACTTTCTTCAGAGAAACTGCATAGCGGCTGAATTTCTGAACATGGATGAGATCCAGGATCTGACAGAGAACCTGGATGAACCTACAATGAAAACCATTACAGACTGAAAGCAAAATCCTCAAACTGGAAGTCTAGACTGAAGGAAGATGTGCTAGAAGACAACCACCTGAAACAATGGGCGGGATTCTCCGATCCCCCGCCAGGTTGGAGAATCGCCGGGTGGGGGGGGGGGGGCATGAATCTCACCCCGCCGCTCCGACGCTGGCTGTCGAATTCTCCATGCCAGTTTTTGGGCAGGAGTGGGGTTCATGCTGCGTCGGTTGGGGACCGTTAGCAGTGGCCCCCCCTGCAATTCTCCGGGCCCTGATGAGCCGAGCGGCCACCCATTTTCGGCCAGTCTCACCGGCATGAAATGGACATGGACCGTCACTGCGGGACCTGGCTGGTAGGCAGTGTACTGGAGTCCTCAGGGCGGACGCAGGAGGATGGGGGGGGGGGGGGGGTGGTGGCCTTGCCCATGATTGGGGCCCACTGATGTGTGGGCAGGATATGCTGTGGGGGCACTCTATCCCTGCGCACCAGCCTCTGTAGGGCTCCACTATGGCAGGCGCGGAGAAGAAACCTTCTGCGCATGCACAAGAACCCGCCAGTGGTTCTGGTTGGCATGGCGCCAACCCCTCCGGGGCCGGCCTAGCCCCCCGAAGTGCGGAGGAATTCACAACTTCCGGGTGGCCCGACACCAGAGTGGTTTGCGCCGCTCTTGGCACCGGCGTCGGGCCATCGCGCCAAGTGCGGGAGAATCCTGCCCAAAGAGGCCTATCCTTTTAGTATCAACATTATTTTTACACCCCTCTTTTCCCCTCTGTGTTTGTTTGTATTTTGTGTTTCTGTTGAGGGTAGGGTGAGTTAAAGCGGGGTAGGGTAGAAAATAGTTAACCAGTTGTATTGGCTGCATATTTAATTATGGTTATTGTTATTAATAAAATCAAATGTGTTTAAATCTATAAACCCAATGACTAGTTATTGAATAGCCAAAGGTCAAGGGCGGAATTCTCCCCCCTCACGCCGGGTGGGAGAACTGCCGGGGCGACGCGCGGGTCCCGCCACACCGCCCTGGCACCCGCACGCGATTCTCCCAACCCCCCCAAACCAGCGCAGCGAGAATCACGGCTGGCCGCTCAGAGAATCGCCGCTCGCCGCTCGGAGAATTGCCGCTCGCCATTTGCAAACAACGACAGGTTGTCGCTGGCACCGTCCACTCCTGGTCGGTGTCGGCGGGAACTGCGCGGGAACGCTGGGGGGGGGGCCTGTGGGGGGACGAGGGGGGGTTCCTGAATCGAGGGGGGGCCTCCGATGGGTTCTGGCCCACGATCGGTGCCCGCCAATCGGCGGGCCGACCTCTCTAAAGTAGGACCTCCTTTCTTCAGGCCACCCGACAAAATCCATCCGCCATCTTCTTGCGGGGCGGCCTTGGGGAGGACGGCAACCGCGCATGCGTGGGTGACTTCATTTACGCGAGCCCGGCTGCGTCATTTACGCGGCGCCGCTTTTTACGTGGCACCAAGGCCCAGCGCATGTAAAATATGAGATGCCGCTTCTAGCCCCCCGGGGGCGGGAGAATAGGGGGCTGGGAGCAGGCTCCGACGCCAGAGTGAAACATTCCGGTTTTCACTCCGGCGTCGGGACTTTGTCTCCATTTCGGAGAATCGCCCCCCAAATACTTTGGGTGTTTTTCTAAGAATTGTTATTCACTTTCAATTATGTTGTAACTCCAGGTCAAGTGGGACTGTAATTGACCACGCACTAGCCCAGGGGGTTGACACAGAAGACAAATAGTGGGCGAAATTCTCCGACCCCCACGACGGGTGGGAGAATAGCGGGAGGGCCTTCCCGACATTTTTGCCGCCCTCCCGCTATTCTCCCCCCCCCCCGCCGAAGTCCCGACCCGAATCGCTGCCGCCGTTTTTTTACGGCCGGCAGCGATTCTCAGCTGTTAGATGGGCCGAAGTCCCAGCCCTTTCCGCCGTTTTTACGAACGGCAAACACACCTGGGGCGAGATTCTCCCAAAACGGGAGAAATCGTAAAGCTGCCGTAAAACCCGGGCGGGTTTTACGGCAGCGCGCCCCTTCCCGACGGGGGACCGATTCTGGTCCCCGGTCGGGGCTAGCAGCCCGACGGCGTAGGCTCCGGCAAGACGGGCTTAACGAAAATCGTTAAGCCCGCTTGCCGGAGTTAGCGCCGGCTGACGCGTCATATGACGTCAGCCGCGCATGCGCAGTTTGGAAGCCTCCAACCCGCGCATGCGCGGGTGACGTCATCGCGTTTTTGCGCGAAACCCGCGCATGCGCGGGCCGGGTTGCCCCTCAGCCGCCCCGCGAATGGATACTGCGGGGCGGCGGAAGGACAAGTAGTGCGCGGGTTTGTGACGCCGTGTTTACGAACGGCAAGACGGTAAAAAAACGGCGGCAGCGATTCGGGTCGGGACTTTGGCGGGGGGGGGGGGGAGAATAGCGGGAGGGCGGCAAAAATGTCGGGAAGGCCCTCCCGCTATTCTCCCACCCGTCGTGGAGGTCGGAGAATTTCGCCCGCCATTCGTAAACACGGCGTCACAAACTCGCTTTTTATAACCATGGCACCGATTGGCACGGCAGTACCACGGCCGTGCCAAGGGTGCCATGGGCCTGCGATCGGTGGGCACCGATGCCCGCGCACTACTTGTCCTTCCGCCGCCCCGCAGTATCCATTCGCGGGGCGGCTGAGTGGCAACCCGGCCCGCGCATGCGCGGGTTTCGCGCAAAAACGCGATGACGTCACCCGCGCATGCGCGGGTTGGAGTCTTCCAAACTGCGCATGCGCGGCTGACGTCATATGACGCGTCAGCCGGCGCTAACTCCGGCAAGCGGGCTTAACGATTTTCGTTAAGCCCGTCTTGCCGGAGCCTACGGCGTCGGGCTGCTAGCCCTGACCGGGGACCAGAATCGGTCCCCGGTCGGGAAGGGGCGCGCTGCCGTAAAACCCGCCCGGGTTTTACGGCAGCTTTACGATTTCTCCCGTTTTGGGAGAATTTTGCCCAGTATCTCTCTAGGAGGAGATAACAAGCCCTGCTTGAGTGAAGTATGTAGCTGGAACTGAAGACATCTATTTAATATAAACCTATTTGTAGGCAAGATTGGAATATAAACAACTTTCTGTATAAATAAGGTGAACATTTGTGATTTGGCAGAGTGCAGTATTAGAGGCCTTTAAGACAGTGCTCCCTCTACATGCCTGAATAGACAATTGTAAACTGTACCTGAATCTCCTGAGATCTAAGGAGGCCTAAGCAACTGAAGGTGCAACCACCAACGATGGGGCGAATAAAATCAGGGATGCTCAAAAGGAAACCAAGGATCGGAGATATCTTCAGAGAGTTGCGGGGTTGGAGGAGATTGCAAAGAACAAAGAACAAAGAAAAGTACAGCACAGGAACAGGCCCTCAGGCCCTCCAAGCCTGTGCCGACCATGCTGCCCGTCTAAACTAAAATCTTCTACACTTCCAGGGTCTGTATCCCTCTATTCCCATCCTATTCATGTATTTGTCAAGATGCCCCTTAAATGTCACTATCGTCCCTGCTTCCACCACCGCCTCCGGCAGCGAGTTCCAGGCACCCACTACCCTCTGTGTAAAAAAACTTGCCTCGTACAGCTCCTCTAAACCTTGCCCCTCGCACCTTAAATCTATAACCCCTAGTAATTAACCCCTCTACCCTGGGAAAAAGTCTCTGACTTTCCATTCTGTCTCTGCCCCTCATAATTTTGTAGACCTCTATCAGGTCGTCCCTCAATCTCCTTCATTCCAGTGAGAACAAACCAAGTTTATTCAACCTCTCCTCATTGCCAATGCCCTCCATACCAGGCAACATCCTGGTAAATCTCTTCTGCACTCTCTCTAAAGCCTCCACATCCTTCTGGTAGGGTGGCGACCAGAATTGAACACTACACTCCAAGTGTGGCCCAACTAAGTTTCTATACAGCTGCAACATGACTTGCCAATTTTTATACTCACTGCCCTGGCCAATGAAGGCAACTTCTTGACTACCTTCTCCACCTGTGTTGCCCCTTTCAGTGACCTGTGGACCTGTACACCTAGATCTCTCTGACTGTCAATACTCTTGAGGGTTCTACCATTGACTGTATATTCCCTACCTGCATTAGACCTTCCAAAATGCATCACCTCATATTTGTCCGGATTAAACTCCATCTGCCATCTCTCCGCCCAAGTCTCCAAATGATCTAAATCCTGCTGTATCCTCTGACAGTTCTCATCGCTATCCGCAATTCCACCAACCTTTGTGTCGTCTGCAAACTTAGTAATCAGATCAGTTACATTTTCCTCCAAATCATTTATATATACTAGAAACAGCAAAGGTCCCAGCACTGATCCCTGCGGAACACACTAGTCACAGCCCTCCAATCAGAAAAGCACCCTCCCATTGCTATCCTCTGCCTTCTATGACCTAGCCAGTCTGTATCCCTCTTGCCAGCTCACCTCTGATCCCATGTGACTTCACCTTTTGTACCAATCTGCCATAATAGACCTTGTTAAAGGCCTTACTGAAGTCCATATAGACAACATCTACTGCCCTAACTGCATCAATCATCTTTGTGACCTCCTTGAAAAACTCTATCAAGTTAGTGAGACACGACCTCCCCTTCACAAACCCCTGCTGCCTCTCGCTAATACGTTCACTTGCTCAATATGGCTTTTGCTAGAACAGGATAACTGATAATTCTCGCCCTCGGGCTAACACCTCGCATGCTCTTGCAATAGAAAAGACAACACGTAATCAACAACATAATCACAAGTCAAGAGTTGCAGGATAATAACACCATTATGTTGCTCAGAAAGGCCAAAGCCAATTCAGGATCATCCAACACTCCTGAGGATTTGTCGAGGATGTCAACAAAAGAAGCACCTTCACTTTCACCTGCACCTCCCCGATGCCCAAGCGATCCATAGCCTAGGTCCCCTCAAGACGCGTATTGAGAACATGATAATATAGGGCCAGTGGTCTGGGGGCCCAAACGACCCCAAGTCCTGAAGACCAGATGCTGTGCTTCATCATACCTGATACACCCAGCCTTCAGATCAAGATTACTCCAATTTGGCAGCCAATTGTCAAACTAAATCCAGGTTTCGCCTCCCACTTCTCGCCAGGGACCAGGCTGATGGACACTTATTGTGCCCAACCCCTACATATCGTGAGGATAGATGATACATCACGCAGCAGGATTTTGGTGAATCAAAGGTGGGCTCTTACTAGGGAAAGAACTCTATCGAATATAAGGATTCTCTCCTGCACCTCCACGGTTTTCCCAAGGATACATCGCAGTTTCTCAAAGTGAACTCCAAAAACCTGCAACACAGAGCTGAGATCCTCACCGAGAACAACATTCTCAATGGTGGCCATCATTCCAATACACACAGTACCACCGGGGTGAAAGTCTGCTCACCAGAAACAATGCCACTGCAAACTGGGCTTCACCCTAGACAGCTCTGACCACCACGGTCAAATGAGGATCCTTTATGATATAACTCAGCTCCTCATCACAAAACTCCAGTCAGGATCATCCAGGGATATAGTGCAAGGCATATATCCCAAATAAAAGACAACTACGAAATGTGCACTTTGATAAAGTAAAGGATTAAAAGACGAGTAGAGCCAGATCTTGCGAAAATACTGCCGTTCCTGCGCTCACATAACGTGACCCCCAAGATCAGTATTTCTCATGCCAACCCTGGGACACCACTGTATACCTCTTTCCAATCTAACAAGCAACCTTTCTCTATTACTTTCTGCCATTCTGTCTCACTATCAATTTCCATGTTACCACTATCCCTTTACTCCCACGCCCTTCAATCTGGATAACAAGTCTACACAGTGTGACACCTGTCAAACACTTTCTAAAAATCCTTACTTATTTTTTTGGAATTCTAGATTGATGCTAATTACATTTTGTAACCGGTTACAATTCATGCTGACTTTGCTGCCTTATGCTGCCCTCCAGTTTGACTCTTCCAACCTGTAAATTGATTTCCCTCCTGCTTTCAACAAATTAACTAGAATCTTGGGAATTGACATGAAAATGTGATTATAACATAACTACAATAAATAAAAGCAATTCGATAGACGGTCCCCTTGTCTGAGCTAAGGGGCGAAATTCTCCGACCCCCAGCAGGGTCGGAGAATCGCCTGGGGGAGCCTAAAGTCCCGCCCCCGCCGTGGCAGAGATTCTCCGCCACCCGGGAAGTGGCGGGGGCAGGAATCTCGCCACTCCGATCGGAGAAGCCCCTGCGGTGATTCTCCGGCCCGGATGGGCCGAAGTCCCGCCGCTGGGAGGCCTCTCCCGCCGCCGAGGTTTAAACCACCTCTGGAACGGCGGGCTCAGCGGCGCGAGCGTGCCACCGGGGTCCTGGGGGGGGGGGGGGCGGGGGGCGATTGAACCCCGGGGGGTGCTCCCACGGTGGCCAGGCCCGCGATCAGGGCTCCCCGCTCAGACTACGGGCCAGTGCCCTGGCTGCACTCTTTCTCCTTCCAGCGCCGCCACGGCCTCTGCCATGGCGGAAGCGGAAGAGAACCTCACATCGCGCATGTGCCGGCAGTGACGTCAGCGGCCAGCTGCCGCTGACGTCACTGCCGGCGCATGCGCCGACCAGCGAAAGCCTGTCGGCCAGCCCCGCTGCCGGGGGCGCCGGATTTGTGCGCCAGTCTTCTGGTGCTAACTGCTCCGGCGCGGGGCTGGCCCCCAAAGGTGGGGAGAATTCCCCACCTTTGGGGAGGCGCGACCCCCGAGTAGTTGCCGCCACTCCCCTACTCCGGGACCCTCCGTCACGCCGGGTAGGGGAGAATGCCGCCCAAGGTTAGTAGTGATTTTCAGAAAGTTACAGAAATGCATGTGGATCTGGACTGAAAAGTCATCATTTGGCCGGCTTTGTATTGGATGGTGTTGAGGTTCTTCAGTGTTATTGAATCTGGGCAAGTGGAGAATATTCCATCACACTTCTTACTTGCGCTTTATAGATAGTGGATGGAGTAGGTTTGGCTTCGTTGGCTAGACAGCTGGGCTGTGATGCAGGACATGGCCAAACGCATGGGTTCAAATCCTCCCACTAGCTGAGGTTATTCATGAAGGCTCACCTTCTCAACCTTGCCCCTCACCTGAGGTGTGGTGATCCTCAGGTTAAATCACCACCAGTCAGCTCTCCCTCTCGAAGGAGAAAGCAGCCAATGGTCATCTGGGACTATGGCAACTTTACTTAGTTTTAGATAGTGGACAGGCTTTGGGGAAATCAGATGGTGAGTTACTCACTGCAGAATTCCCAGCCTCTGAACTACTCTTGCCCATGTTCTCAACATCATCCAGTACAAAGCAGGCCACTGTTAAAAGACAGTTAGTAACAAGAATACCTGCTTTACAGAGATGTTCTTTGACAAAGATAAATCTTTTGACACTGTTTTATACAAAAGATCTGAATCCTATCAGAACCATGCAGAAACTTTGACTATATTTCTTCAGAAGTTGCTTCAACTGTTTTCAACACATCTTCTAACCACACTCTTCTGAACTGCTTGGAAAGGAACTGTTAACCTCGCTGCAGACATACATTTTAACTGAACTGTGATGCTTGACTTCTGCTCACATCTTCATCTAAAACTCAATTGACACTGCTTTTCTGTAAAATGCCTGATACTTTGGCTCCTCCCAGTAGTTACATCATTTTACCAAGCTGAAATCAAATTAACTCCACTGGGAATCTCCTTAATCCAAACAACATTCGATTAGCCCAAGCATTGTAGAACATAGAACATAGAACAGTACAGCACAGAACAGGCCCTTTGGCCCTCGATGTTGTGCCGAGCAATGATCACCCTACTTAAACCCACGTAACCCGTATACCCGTAACCCAACAATCCCCCCATTAACCTTACACTACGGGCAATTTAGCATGGCCAATCCACCTAACCCGCACATCTTTGGACTGTGGGAGGAAACCGGAGCACCCGGAGGAAACCCACGCACACACGGGGAGGACGTGCAGACTCCACACAGACAGTGACCCAGCCGGGAATCGAACCTGGGACCCTGGAGCTGTGAAGCATTGATGCTAACCACCATGCTACCGTGAGGCCCCTCTGGCTCCCAAAATTTAGTTGTCTTTCAACCTTGGATTTCCTTTACAAACACTCCTGCAGCAGTCACATACTAATCCAAACTTTTAACTCTTACTGCACCAAATGCCTATAGGACAATATATCTCAAATTCTTACATTCATCACAGCGCGGTATCATCTGATATCAGGTGTAGGCTTATTTAACTCGTTCTCCAGACATGTCATTGTTGGAATTGGATTCAGTGCTTACAAATGGTATTTTCTTAGCATTATCGAGTTGCGAACCGTGCTTAGTCGTGCTCATTGATCCTTCTGCGTTGGTCACAACCATTGGATGTCATAGAGCTTACACATGACCATCATGTTTTACAAACACTTTGGGCGGGATTCTCCGACCCTCCGCACCGAAATCACGCTCGGCGCACGGCTGTAGAATTACCCAAAATAGGCATGCGATTCTCCGCCCACCAGAGAATTGGCGGCAGTCACATGTGTGATCGACCTGGTGCCGGTTGGGGGCTGTTGAAAGCGGCCCCCACAGCGTTTCTCTGCGCTCGATGGGCTGAGTGCCCGCTGAGTCCCGCCGGCGTGGTTCACATGTTGTCCCACCCGGCGAGACCTCGGCTTTCTGGCTGCGGGGCCCATTCTGGTGGGGGGGGGGGGGATCCGACTCCAGGGGGGGCCTCCACAGTGGCCAGGCCCACGATCGGTGGCTACTGATCGGCGGGCGTGCTGATTCCGGGGTGCCTGTGTTCCTCCGCGCCGGGTCCCTGTAGGGCTCCGCCATGTTGCGCGGGGACCGGTGCGAAGACAGCCACCGCGCACATAATCGCATTGATATACGCAATGCTCAATAGCTCTGTGGGGTATCTCAGGAAGACATGTGCACAAAGTATGTACAAAGATGAATAGAATCCCTACAGTGCAGAAGGAGGCCATTTGGCCCGGAGTCTGCACTAACCCTCTGAACGAGCACACTACATGGGTCCACTTCCCCTCTCTATCCCCATAACCCCACCTAATCTGCCCATCTTTAGTTACTAAGGTGAAATTTAGCATGGCCACGCCACCTAACCTGCACTGGGCAAAGTAGCTGGCTTGTAAAGCAAACCAAGGCCAGCAGCACGGGTTCAATTCCCGCACCAGCCTCCCCGAACCGGCGCCGGAATGTGGTGACTCGGGCTTTTCACAGTAACTTCATTTGAAGCCTACATGTGACAATAAGCGATTTTCATTTCATTTCATCTTTGGACTATGGGAGGAATTGCGAGCACCCAGAGGAAACCCACGCAGACACGGGGAGAAAAGCCAAACTCCAACCAGGCAGTCACCCAAGGCCAGAATTGAACCTGGATCCCTGGCGCTGTGAGGCAGCAGTGCTAACCACTGTGCCACCATGCCACCCGAATCTAGCTGGAGGTATAGTTCTGACAGCTTGAGTGAATCACCAAATTATGGCATTGTTGTTGATTGGCACGGCAAACACTGATTGATTTTGAGCTCTAACTTGCAGGCAATAACTGGGAACCATACCCCTTCCCGAGGGAGTTATAGAACATAGAACAGTACAGCACAGAACAGGCCCTTCGGCCCTCGATGTTGTGCCGAGCAATGATCACCCTACTTAAACCCACGTAACCCGTATACCCGTAACCCAACAATCCCCCAATTAACCTTACACTACGGGCAATTTAGCATGGCCAATCCACCTAACCCGCACATCTTTGGACTGTGGGAGGAAACCGGAGCACCCGGAGGAAACCCACGCACGGGGAGGACGTGCAGACTCCGCACAGACAGTGACCCAGCCGGGAATCGAACCTGGGACCCTGGAGCTGTGAAGCATTGATGCTAACCACCATGCTACCGTGAGTTGTTTGGTTTCAACAATTCCCTGGTGACCTTCATGTGCTATAGTGATGACACATTCTTTCAGTTAGTGTGGATTGACATTATGGTTGCTGTGCAACGTGGTTGCGACAGTGAGCTCATTTTGAACTTTCTGCCGACCATGTAAGTGTGAGTAATTTCGTTTGTAGACGCTCTCTCGGTCATGTCTTTCCGATTTGCTGATTCCGTAGCCACCACACGTTGTTCATACTTCCCCACCTGTGTTGTGGGGGAGGTGAAAATTCAGGGATGGATTTCACTCCAGCTTCCCCAAGTACACAACGATTTTACACTGGGGAAGGCGGAGGTTCCGCCTGCAGCCAATCAATGCTCACTGGAGTATAAATTGGCGGAGGTGAGCCCTGCCATTTGAAAGATTTGTACCATAGTTGCAAGATTTCATTGTGTTTTGTTGTTACTTTGAAGTCAGCTAGTTTTAGTGACTCTGGTACTGCATTCAGGTTAACATGCTTAAAATATTTGGCCACCTTTCCGTCAAGATTTGTGGGACTGATTGTCGGCAACAGATGTCATAAAAGATAGTCCACTGGGTTGAGCTTGTTTGGTTGATACTCATGGAACTTTGTAATAATTCACAGGAGGCAGGAGTCCCGTCACCACACCAATATTTATTTACAATAACGATATTACAGGAGCAGCTACAAACAGTGCTGCTAGCAGTCCAGTCAACTTAAGACTGCTCACAAAGCCTACACAGGTGCTTATATGGGCCCCCTCAATGAGCTATCATTGAGGGAGCTCATACTCCAATTGGCCAACCAATAATGCTAATTGGAGGTCATTACACCCCTCCCCCCCCAAGGTCCGAGGAATTCCTGCCAGCTGGCATTCCTCCGAGCTTCTTCCTGCTCCTCATGTCCGTGTCTGTCACCTCTGTGTCGTCCTCCTTGGGCAGAGGTGTCGCGGCGGCCTCGTCGAACGTGTCCATCTCCGACTCTGACGACTGGATCTGGAGAAATTGCTCGGGGCTGGGGTGTGGGTATCTTTTCCGTCTGGGCTATCCCACCTTGAGGCGGTACTGCTTCACCTGCCTCCAGGTGTGGTTCCGCTGCCTTTATTTGGTCTAGGTGTTTCTTCAGCACCTTACCTCCTATCGAAACTTCATAGGATATGGGCCCTGTTTGGGACACTACCGTGCCTTTGACCCACGTTGGTCCATTCCCATAATTCTTGACCCAAACCGGTGCCCCCACCTGGAAATGTCTCTGCTGCCAACTATTATCATGCCCCCTGCGTTGGGCCTCCTGTTGTTTCTCCACTTTCCCCATTAAATTTGGGAATTGGAGACTCAGCCTCGTTCGCAGCCGCCTTCCCATTAAGAGTTCAGCTGGCGGTATGCCCGTTGTGGAATGCGGTGTGGTCCTGTAAGCAAACAGCAAGCGGGAGAGCTTTGTGTCCATTGACGCTGCCGGCTGCTTCTTGAGTCCCACTTTTAGTGTCTGACCTCTCTGCCAGGCCGTTGGACGCTGGATGGTAAGGGGCCGTCTTGATGTGGCGGACTCCATTTTCTTTTCGGAATTTTCCAAATTCCCCACTTGTGAATGCCGTTCCGTTGTCCAACACCAATACCTCCGGCAGTCCATGTGTTGCAAACGAGGCCCTGAGCTTTTCGATTGTTGATGCTGTGCTTGCCGTGTTTACCCAGTGGACGTCCAACCATTTGGAGTGGGTGTCCACTATCACCAAAAACATTGAGCCCATGAAAGGGCCGGCGTGGTCAATATGCAGGCGGGTCCACGGTCTGCCTGGCCATTCCCACGGGTGCAATGGCGCAGCTGGTGGCACTATTTGCCCCTGTTGGCACTCCTGGCACCGACGTACCAAGGCTACTATGTCTGTGTCCAAACCTGGCCACCAAACATAGCTTCGAGCTAGCATCTTCATTTTAGACACCCCTGGGTGTCCGTGATGTAACTCGGTTAAGATTGCCTGACGGCCCTAAGCTGGGACTATTACCCGGGCTCCCCATAATAGGATACCGTCTTCAACGGTTATTTGGTCCCTTCTGCTCCAGTAAGGGGGCATCTGGGGCTCCACTGGTCTTTCAAGTTCCCTGTTAGCAGTAAATGCTTCATCTTGGCTAAAACTGGGTCTTTTTGCGTCCACAACCGAATATGTTGTGCGTCCACTGGTAGGGTGTCCAAAAAATTTAGAGTCATTACTGTCTCCTCTACTTTCGGTATTAGAGGCGGGGGTGTCCGGGAGGGGAAGTCTGCTCAAAGCATCTGCATTTGCTACTCGCGTTCCCGGTCTGTGCTCCAGAACGTACCTATACGCCACCAGTAGCAACGCCCAGCGTTGGATTCTAGCTGATGCCATCGGGGGTATTGACTTGTCTCCTTTTAATAACCCTAATAATGGCTTATGGTCCGTCACTATGGTGAATTTCCGCCCGTACAGATACTGGTGAAATTTTTTCACTTCAAATATCACCACCAGTCCTTTCTTCTCGATTTGGGCGTACTTCCTCTCAGCCATCGCCAAGGTCCTCGAAGCATAGGTTATTGGCCGTTTTTCCCCATTCCTTCCTCTATGGGCTAAGACAGCTCCTACCCCGTAAGGCGATGCGTCACAAGTGACCACCAACTCCTTCCTTGGGTCATAATGCTTGAGGACATTTTCGGATGACAGCTGTTCCTTAATGTCCCTAAATGCTTGTTTTTGGCGGGCGGACCATTTCCATTCTTGCCCCTTTTTTAGTAGCTGGTGGAGGGGTTCTAGGATGGACGCCCTATTTTCAATAAATTTGCCATAATAGGTTACCAACCCTGGAAATGAACGTAGCACCTGGACCGTGGTGGGAGCTGGGGCTTCTTTTAATGCCCTTACTCTGTCTTCCAATGGGTGTAAGCCCGACTCGTCTACTTTATATCCCAGGTACGTCACTTGTGGGGCCAGAAAAACACATTTTTCTCTTTTAAGCCGTACGTCTGCCTTTGCGAAACGCCTGAGCACTTCCTCCAGGTTCCTTAAATGTTCCCTGTTCGTCCTACCCGTGATTAAGACATCGTCCAAATAAATCGCCACCTGCGGTAGTCCCTGCAGAATATTTTCCATCGTACGCTGGAATATAGCGCAGGCTGATGACACTCCGAAAGGTAGCCTAGTATAATGAAAAAGGCCCTTCAGGGTGTTGATCGTAGCGAACTTCTGGGGAGTCCTTGTCCAGTTTTAACTGCAGGCAGGCGTGGCTCATGTCCAGTTTCGTGAACAAAAGCCCACCTGCCAATTTGGCATATAGGTCGTCTATTTTCGGGATCAGGTATTTGTCCAGCAGCAGAGACGTATCGAGCCATCTGGCTTCAAAATTGGTACCAGTGGCGCTGCCCATTCCGAGAACTGTACTGGTCTGATAATGCCGTCGCGCCGTAACCTTTCTATTTCGACCTCTACTTTCTTCCTTAACGCGAAAGGTACCGCCTTGGCCTTACGAAATTTCGGAAGTGTTTCTGGGTCCACGTGCAAAGTTGCTTTGGTGCCTATGATTTCCCCCAAACCTTCTTGGAAGACCTTCGGGTATTTTTGGAGTACTCCACTCAACTGCCCGCTTCCACTCTGGAAAATTTTCATCCAATCTAATTTTAGGTCTTTCAGCCAGTTCCGTCCAATTAAGCTCGGTCCGGAACCCTCTACTATTGTCAACGGTAATCTGAGCAATTGTTTCTCATATTCCACGGGTACATGAGTCGTGCCTAGAACTTCCAGGGGTTCCCCCGTGTAGGTTTTAAGTTTCGTCGATGTTTTTGTTAGGGTTAGTGGCTGGAGTCCATCTTTGATTTTTTAAAATGCTGGCACTCCCATTACTGATACGGCCACCCCGTGTCTATTTCCATTATTGTCGGCCGACCGTTCGCCCGTGGGGTAATCTTAATAGGTTCTGCTTTCTTCATTGCAATATTATATAATTGTTCCCCTTCGGAGGAGGATGGGGCATCTAGGTTGTATACTTCCCTGCGTCCCCACCTGCTATTCCACTTTTGCCACCTCCTTCTAGGGTTTCTGTCGCTGTTACCCCACTCTGTCTGGTGCCAAAAACGGTCCTTCTCTGTTGGGGGAGCCTCAGCTGGTACTTCCCTCTGTCTCCAGTTAGTCCTAGCAGACTTGGGGGCAGTTCTGGGGTTTTCCTTTGGCCCTCTATTCCTCAGGCTTTTCCTGAGAGCGGCTATCTGGTAGCAGGACCCGTTGTGGTAGTCCCTCTCACAGGTATCTACCTCCATTGGCGTGCCCTGTAATTCCTGCGCCCCACTTGCTGCCTTTTCTAGGGACAGTGCGAGCTCTAACGCCTGCCTGCAGTCTAGCTGCTGTCTACAGAAGCCAACAGGCGCTTCTGTATTGTGAGGTTGTTTATGCCACACACTAACCGGTCCCAAAGCATTTCATTTAGCGTCGGGCCGAACTCACATTTTTCCGCCAGCCTTCTCAGATGGGTCAAGAAATTTGTGACTAACTCCCTGTCTTCCTGCTTCGCTGTGTAGAATCTGTACCTACGCAAAATGAGGGGTGGTTTTGGGTCGTAGTGCTCTTTCACCAATTCCGTTAATTCTGGGAAAGAATTCGTGTCCGGCGCATCGGGATAAGTTAGACTACGTATAATGGCGAAAGCTGAGGGTCCGCACGCCAACAGCAGGATAACCCGTCTCCTTTCGTCCGTAATTATTTAATTGACCCGGAAGAAGTAACACATTCTCTCCACATACTGGGACCAGTCCTCAATAGTCGGGTCGAATGCATCTAACCTCCCAAAAAACGGCTGTGGTGAATGTAACATGATAATTCACACTATATCTTTGTAAGCGCAGTAGCGTTATCCGACCACTAGGGTGAATAGCTCTGGGAATGCTCAGGAGCTTGTACAGGGCTCCACCCTTGGCTCCGCCCACGACTCCTCCCCCTAGTGCTGCTGTATAAATGCCCTTGTCCAGAGTCAGCCTGCAGTTCACTGAGAGTTAATCAACGGGTAACAGGCTGGCTCTGTAGTAAGTCGATTAAAGCCTATATTCATATCGGAAACACGTGTCTGGTGAATTGATGGTTCCATCAATGGCATTTTTGAAATAGCAAGGCTTACCCTCTGAGTGCGGCAGCTGGTCTCCGCAAAGTTCTTTGTTTACCTCGTCGCCACTGTAATAATTCACAGAAGGCAGGAGTCCCATCACCACACCAATATTTATTGCCAATAACTAGATACAAGAGCAGCTCCAAACAGTGCTGCAAGCATTCCAGTCAACTTAAGACTGCTCACGAAGCCTACACAGGTGCTTATATGTGCCCCCTCAATGAGCTATCATTGAGGGAGCTCATACTCCAATTGGCCAACCAATAATGCTAATTGGAGGTCATTACAAACTTGTTCTCTTGCAGTTTGACTATCCAGTGCTCTATCCGAGTGGTTTGTTGTGTGGGTTGTTGCGCAAGCTTACCAGAGGCCTATGACTGGTTATTATTTCAAACTCACTTCCATGCAAGTAGAAATTAAGTGTACGATACACCATGTGATTGAGAGTACTTCTCTACCTGTTTGTAAATGAGATTATTGATCTGCTTGCCATCCCAATGATTGATGGGTTGCCTGCCTTGACTTTCTGCACAAGAACTGTACTTAAGCCACACTTGTCTACATGACTAGTTCAGTTGTTTTCTTGCGGTCAAAATAGGTTTTTGTACAACTTGTTGACGTTCATTCTTTGATCTGGTGTGCAGTCTGTTTGCGTGATGTAGTCTCCCTTATGACAGAGCACATAGGGGGATAGTTAGCAGAGGTAGATCAGGAATAAAACAACTATAATACAACTGAGTCTTAGCAGACACCAGACTTCCTGCACATTTGTGGGATCCGCGCTGTTTGCAGTGGCTTTAGCTTTCCGTAGATAAGATGATACTCCTTTACCGCTGAATACATAATAGAAGAATTTGATTCTCCTTTCATTGAACAATCAATTGCCTTTCTCTGAGACATTGTAGGCATGTTTCGAGTTCACTTTCAGTGCAACAACAGAGGAGAATGCCATTGCCGATGTTCTACATCCTCTTAAGCTCTTGAAGTACGAAATGAATCATATGCTGAAATATCTCAGCTGCTGATTTGTCTCCAAGGTTGGGCCTCTTGTATTGAAAAAGTCTGATGTGAGTGTCTGCACTGTGGGATCCCTCAATTTTTCTGCAAGTTCAATTTTGCACTATTCACTTTCTCTGTGGTGGCATCAATATTGGTCCTTCTCGCTGTGTGGCTTGGTTCGGTGATCACATATTAACACAGACTGTGATCTGGTTCTCGGTCTTTCTTCATGACTTGTATAAGTGAGTACCTAAAGGGATAGGCTCATCCCCAAACTTCTCCATAATGTCAAGGTGAAGTAGGTGCTGAAATTGCTTCACTGTCTGCTTTCCGACATGAAATGATATTCGTTGCCATTGCTGCGCGACAGGGGGCGCATTAGGGTCAACATGCAGCTTACATGTAATACCTTCCATATTGCTGATACCAGTGAAGTGCAGCATACATTAAAAAATATTGTTGGTAGGTGAAGGAATCATGTACGTGATTGAAATCACGTGCTGATCTGTTGCTGTGCACCACATTCTCCAGATACGATATAGAATACAGCATTCGTTCCAGTATTTTTGAATGAGATTGCATTTCAGCGGCCCCAAGAATTTTCAGTAGTTTGTCACTGTTATAAAGCAAAACTCTTGTGTTCCTTGGTTTGCCGAGAATGGGGCAATCCTGAAGTTTGTTGAATTTTTGTGTCTCGCATAACATTCCCAGATGTTCCTGTATCTATGAGCACATTTACATCCGAGCAGCCAGTGGTCACAGATACACTTGGCTTGTTGATGTGTCCAAAAGGGAATATATTCAGGATCATCTGCCTCTATATTGGCTCCATTCTCTTGCTCCTTTGCTCCTCTATGCATACGTGACACCGTGCTGTTGGGATTGCTCTTCATAGCTATTTTAATGATGAACGACAAACATGAGCAAAATGGCTGGGCTTTTGACAAGCTTTACACTGCTTACCAGCAGCAGGACATTCTGTCAGGTATGAGTAGGCACTGCCAAAGGTGGAAACATTCGTTGGGAAGGTCAGAGCTCTGCGGGATTGCTGTTGTTGCTCTGCAGTTAGTTTCCTGCCACATGAGTGATGAACAGCGTTCACAGGAGTTGAACTTGGAGTGTGGCAGTTACTGTTGGCAGTCTCAACTTCAATAACTCTGAACTCTGAAAAAGATAGTGATCCTGTTACCTCCAACAACTCTGACAGCTCTTTGTCTTTCTGGAGTGCTTTTCAGTGTAGTTGATGAGAGAGACAACATCACCAAAGTCACATTTGGTTACTAATTACCTCAATCACATGGCCAATTGCTTTGTTTGCTCCTTGCTCAGTGTGCTGGAAGCCAATTGTTTCAGATATTGAGGTAAATGTGCTGGGTCTCGATGGCATGAGAATTGTCATGGGTAGGACATTTGAAGGGCCATGTAACGGTCTGTTGAACTCGGGCCGGAATTTCCGGTCATGGGCGGGTGGGACTAAAAATCCTGCCCATTGTATTTTTCTTGGATGCGGAATTGGATGTGAGTACATTTTCTTTTATAAATTTAGGGCGGAATTCTCCGCTCCCCACGTGGCGTGGGAGAATCGTGGGAGAGTCGGGAGGGCCTCCCGACATTTTTCACGACCCCCTGGCACCCCCAGCGATTCTCTCCCACCCCCCCTCCCCGGCTCGGAAAAATCGCTGCTCGCCGTTTTTCACGGCGAACGGCGATTCTCTCAGCCGATGGGCCGAGCGGCCGGCCCTTCACGCCCATTTCAACACGGCAGCAACCACACCTGGTCGCTGCATTCGTGAAACGGGCGCCAGATGCCCGTTTGGGGCATCTAGAGGCCTGATTGGCACGGGAGCACCACGACTGTGCTCGGGAGGGGACAGGCCCGCGACCGGTGCCCACCGATCGTCGGGCCAGCGTCCAAAATGGACGCACTCTTCCCCTCCGCCGCCCGGCAAGATCAAGCCGCCACGTCTTGCCGGGCGGCTGAGGAGAAAGACGGCATCGCACATGCGCGGTTCGTACCGTCTGCACGATGAAGTCATCCGCGCATGCGCGGGTTGGAACCGGCAACCCGTGCATGCCTCACAAATGCGACGTTTTGCGCGTCATTTCCGGCGCGGCCGGGAAAGACGGAGGCCCGCTCCTAGCCCCCCCCGATGGGGGTGAATTAGGTGCGGGGAGCGGGCCCCGAGGCCGTCGTGAACCTCGGCCGATTTCACGACGGCCATCCTAATTTCTATCGAGAGCGGAGAATACCGCCCTTAGAGTACCCAATTCATTTTTTCCAGTTAAGGGGCAATTTAGTGTGGCCAATCCACCTACCGCCACATCTTTGGGTTGTGGGGGTGAAACCCACGTAAACATGGAGAGAATGTGCAAACTCCACATGGACAGTGACCCAGAGCCGGGATTGAACCTGGGACCTCAGCGCCGTGAGGCAGCAATGCTAACCACTGTGCCACCGTGCTGTCTCTACATTTCCAATTCTTCACCTCCATACTGGAGAAGTAAGGCCTTTTCCTTCGTTATCTGTGATTGCAAAACCTGCCATCACATCTTTGAAACGCCACAGCCACATTTTGCCTATGTGGAAATACAGATAATAGCTCTGAATGCTAGAATGGGGATAGACAACACCATATTCATCAGCAAGGCAGTGATAGTGTATGATCAAGGATCTGAGATTGCTTTCCTTTTAAAGAAAAACTTCTCTGTCATGATCTGAGATTAATGTTTTTGATTGAACGGTTATTTGACAAGGTGTGTAAGCTTTCCTGTTGCTAATCCCAAATTGGAGTATGTCGTGTATGTGTATCCAACCCAACCTTAATAGAATCCTTACAATGCAGAAGGAGGCCATTTGGCCCATCAAATCTGCAGTGACCTTCTGAAAGAGCACCCTTACCTAGGCCCACTCTCCTGCCCTATCCCTATAACCTTTTAGCCCCACCTAACTTGCACATCATTGAACTCTAAGGAGCAACTTTAGCCTGGCCAATCCACCTAATTTACACATCTTTGGACTGTGGGAGGAAATCGCAGCGTCCAGACAAACCCTATGCAGACATGGGGAGAATGTGCACACTCCACAAAGACAGTCACCCAAGGCTGGGATTAAACCCTGGTCCCTGGTGCTGTGAGACAACAGTGCTAACCACTATGCCACCATGTTGCCTTATGTGCATGTGTACACACTGTACAAGCTTTCCTGTTCGATAACGTTCTGTGTGTATCCAATTGAGCCTCAATGTGCCCCTAAATCTAGAATGCTAAATAAATTCCCAGGCAACATTAGGTAACACTTATCAGCAAATAACTACCTTGTAATTTCCCCTGATTTTGGAAGATGGCATGGACTGTATTACATTTGTTCGCGTACTGGACAAGAACCCAAATATTTTTGAATTCGTAAAACTGTGAGGAAAGGATACTTCACCCCAGGAGTGCTGTCTCTGACCAATATGACTCTTTATGTTAAAATCAACTTTCAGTTAAACACAGAATTAACCACATTAACATCAAAACACAAGGAAAAACTTGAAGTTACGATCTATACCTGCTACTAACTCCAATTAAGCAATCCAATACAGTTCAAATGCCACTTATAAATAAAGTTAACAAACATTACTTGCTTTGTTGTGCAGCAACCTTTGGAGAGAGTGAAACCCTTCTATATTACTGTAAGGAAAGAGTTAATTAAATTGTCTTGTGCTCTTTATATTAACATTGAGATCTTCAAATGTGTGTTTTAGTAATGCTCGGTTGATCTGTGAGAATTAAGTTATTAGACAGTGAAGTTTATATGATAAGGATTCAATAACAAGATCCCTTTGACTTGGCCTCAAAGATCTCGTAACCCTTTTCCCAGGATGAACCTTCATTTGTGCATGGCAAGTGAGAATTTTGCATGTTAAGGGCCTTTTTGTAATCTCTCTGTAACTGTCTCCGGTTGGATTCACAGTAAGAAGTCTTACAACACCAGGTTAAAGTCCAACAGGTTTGTTTCAAACACGAGCTTTCGGAGCACGGCTCCTTCTTCAGGTGAATGGCCATTCACCTGAAGAAGGAGCCGTGCTCCGAAAGCTCGTGTTTGAAACAAACCTGTTGGACTTTAACCTGGTGTTGTAAGACTTCTTACTGTGCTCACCCCAGTCCAACGCCGGCATCTCCACATCCGGTTGGATTGACAGTTTGGGAGGTGAAGCTAGCACATTATGTTGGGAGCTATTCTTGTTAAAACTAGTTATCAATGAGGAAGAGCAGCTAATGGAATGAGGTAATGCTGTGGATTCTCACGTCGCCAGATTGGGAAAAAGGTAAAAAAAAGGTATGTTGAGAAAAATGTCACAGAATTCAATTAGACCTGTCTAGCTGTAAACCCTGCGAGCACGAGAACTTAGAATCTTCTGGTGAACTTGCAAGGTATCATCATGATGCACTATCAATTACGCAAAGACGAGAGTAAGATGTAATTGAGGCTTTATTACACTGAGATGTGTGGCCTCCTACAGTAGCTAACGAAATGGCTGCTGTACGAGGAGCACACATATTTATACTCCACCTACTGGGCGGAGCCAGCAGGCAGGGATCTACCCCCGTACCTGTAGTACAGGGACCTTACCGCAAAGCACATATCACAACACCCTCTATATACAATATATACATCAGTGGTGAATACCACACATCATAAGTGTGCTCTTAAGTCTACATGGAAGCATTATAAAGAAACATAATCACAATATGCTTAAATTCTAGGTAAATGCTTTTAAAACCTATTATTCTGGGGGTGTAACTTATAAATAAGATAGTCTGTCCTCTACCAATGACTAATGGGCCAGTGTGGCTGATGCTCCCCTAAAACAATTACTTTGGCGGGATTTTGTGCTCCCATTCCCACCGAACGTGAACAGCGACGGAAGTGCAAAATCTTGCTAGGGCCCCAAACTAAGTTACAAATTGGTGGGCAGTCCCGTTGCGATTATCCCCCCCCCCCCCTCACCCCGTCCCACAGGTGACCTAGTGAAATTCCCAATATTCAACGTTGGGAACCCCATTAGAAGAGCTTTAAATCTACTTATCAGGTGTAGAATCCTGATAATTCTGCACTCTCGTTACATTAGCCATTCATATTGGCCTGAGGGCACGACTGATTGACCATGGAATGTAGACCGACTGGAGGAGCTCAGGGGACCGCATCGCTCAGGGGAGAGAGGATCATGCCTGGACAGTGCCCAGGCAGTGCCAGGGAGCAGTGCCAGGAGGAGATTGGCGCGAGTGTTGTGTTGTGGGTGTTCTCTCTTTGTTGTTTTGTATTGGGGCAGCATTTAAAAATTGCCGGCCCGATCTTTAAAAAGCTAAGTTGCTGGCAGGGTTGGTGGAATCAGAGGCTGAAGGGTGGTGTTATAGGACCCGCCCTTTGTTTTTTTTTTCCCAAAGTTCCTCATGATACCGTTGGGGTGGCTTTAACGCCGCTTTTCTTGCCCGCTACGACACTGCAAAAAATTATAAAATTCCATCCATGATTGTTATTTTCTCCTTGAACTCTGAACACTGACTTTGTTAATGATGTGGCTTGCTGTTATCTTAAAGCAAGATGCTAAACCCCTCTTGGAATTTAGGCACAAAACATGTATTCTGGACATGTATTTCTGATGATATGTTGGAAAACGAGCATCTTTGTCTGTTCTCTGAAGCTGGCTCATTTGCTTGGCTTCTGATACAACCCTTGCTGGTCGTCATGCTTATTCAAATAAATTCCAATTGGGAATTCCATTTTACAGGCTTCCACCCACAAATAAATGCACTTTCCCGGAATATACCAAAGTAATGCTTCAAGTTTCAAAAGAGTAATCCCATTTGTCTTTCAAAATAGCTAAGGCAAAATAAAGATAATTTTCCTCAGACTTCTAATTTCTCTAGTTCTCCTTGAAGAAATCCCTTCTAGATAAATCAGGCCAGCAGCACGGTTCGATTCCTGTACCAGCCTCCCCGGACAGGCGCTTGAATGTGGCGACTAGGGGCTTTTCACAGTAACTTCATTGAAGCCTACTCGTGACAATAAGCGATTTTCGTTTCATTTCAATATAACTGAGATTTTGACTCGTTTTCAAATCCCTCCCCATCTCTGTAATCTCTTCAAGCTCCAAACTCCTCTCAACTCCTCTAATTTCAAACTTCTGGGCATTCCTGGTTTGAAATGCTCCATCATTCAGTCGCCAAGGCCCTATGTTCTGCAATTCCCTCACTAAACTTTCTCTCTAGCTCTATTTTCTCCTTTATCTTGTTCCCTAATGCCCTTCAGGAAAGAAACACTGCTGTCCCTACCCGGTCATGTCCACCGTGTAATTCCAGACCCTTGTGGGAAACAATTGCTGGTCTTCTTAGCAACCCTCAATCCCGAGAGAGAGTGAAAATATCCCCAAATCAGGAAAGGCGATTAGGCGGAGAATCGGTCGTGAAGCCAAAATCATGGGCAGCACTCACCATAATACCGTGCTCCTGAGCCATGACAACAGCATCAATGCATTCTACTCCGAACGTACAAAAAATGCCGTTTGTATATCATTCGCGGGTCTGGCCTGGTATTGTCCGGTATCCGTGTGGGTGGCAGTGCAGAGTGACACCGGCTGTATGGTTCCCCACTACCTATACATCCTGGCCGCCCTGTAAGGGGTCGTATAGTTTTCTCTAGTACCGCTCTCCGGTCCTGGTGGTGGGGCCCACAATGCTCACAACCTCTGCCACCTGCGCCCAGGGTCAGTGTATGCCGGTGAGTTTCAGCTTTTTACCACCTCAGGATACAGGGTAGCCTGCCTCTCCGCCCCAGCATCTAGCAGGGTCTCCAGCTCCGTGTCCGCAAACTGGGGTGCCGCTCTGTGTGCTGCCATCTTGTTGGCTGGAATGAGTGTGTGTGGGGGGTAGAGTGCTAAAATGCGGCTGCAGCTTGTCAGCCTCTCGAGTGTCAATCCCGACTCCGGCATATCCAACACCATTTCTTTTTGGAATCGTTGGTGTTCCACGTGGCGCTGGTGCTAGCCCATTAACGGTTGTGGAATTGCTCCAGGAGTGGCGCCAATTTTGCTGTCATAGAAGTCCACCGATTCTATCTTGGGGTCAACACTTAGTCATTGAAATGGAGAATCCCGCCCCATTTTCCTTAAAATGTTCCTCTGCTCTAATATCTCTTAATGTAGTTTGTTGTCAAATGTTGCTTTATAAGCCATATGGAAAGCACTTTGAGATGCTTTATTATGTTATGGAATTCCCTCCTGAAAGATGGTAGGGACTGGAATCCTCACAACATTTAAGAAGCATTGAGATGAGCACTTGCAATGCCATAATATACAAGGATATGGACCAAGTACTGGGGAATGGGATTAGAATAGATAGGTGCTTGCTGGCTGGTGCAGGTACGATGGGCTGAAGGGCCTCTTTCTGTGCTGTAAAACCTTTCTATGACTTCAAGACTCTAAAGGCATTATATAAATGCAAGTTGATATTTAAAAACGTTTAGGGGCCCAAATGGAGTGAATAGGAATTATCTAGTTCCCTTAGTGGAGAGATCATAACCCAGGGGCCATAGAGTTCAAGTAATTGGAAGAGCATTAGATGGGATTTGAGGAGAAAGTTTTCAGCCAGAGGATGGTTTACGTCCAGAGCTCACTGCTTGAAAGAATAATGGTGGTAAAAACTCCTGGGTGGATTCCACGCTCCCACCCAGGCAGGTTCCGAGACCGGGGGGGGGGGGGGGGGGGGGAGGGGCGTTAAATTGGGATCCTGCCCACTCTGACACAGTTGCAATTTCATGACAGGACAGAGAGGGTCTCAGAAGGGGATCTTCCCACCAACCCAATTAAGAACCTTAAGTGGCCATGTAACGGCTATTTAAGGACCTTTTCCCCCCAGCCTCAATTTTAAGGTTGGCATACAATGGTTGGGTCAGGGTCCAGATAAAAAAAGTGAGCTTTTGAAATCTCAGGCACGAAGGTAGAGGGGGGCTTCAGGGTGTCTCAATTTGAAGGTCTCATTAGAATTGGGGCACTCTCTACTCATGGAGATGGGAGCTCTGGCCCTCTTCCCCCCACCCTCCCCCACCAGACACTGATCGCCCTCCCCCAACTACCAAGGCATCCCAACCCTCCTGCCCTCGGGACCCCTGGTACTTAACTGAACTTCGGATCATTCGGGAGGCGGAGGAGGTTATTGAGAGGAGTTATAGGGAGGTAGTCACACCTCAGGTAAAAGAAGAAAGTAGATGGGTTACCGTCAGGGGAGGGAGAGGGAACCGGCAGGCAGTGCAGGGATCCCCTGTGGTCGTTCCCCTCTATAACAAGTATACCGTTTTGGATGCTGTTGCGGGGGACGACTTACCAGGGATAAGCAATAGGGCGCAGGTCTCTGGCACAGAGTCTGTCCCTGTTGCTCAGAAGGGAAGGGAGAAGAGGAACAGAGCACTTGTCATTGGGGACTCCATAGTTAGAGGAACAGACAGGAGGTTCTGTGGGAACGAAAGAGACTCACGGTTGGTGTGTTGCCTCCCAGGTGCCAGGGTTCGTGATGTCTCTGATCGTGTTTTTGGGATCCTTAAGGGGGAGGGGGAGCAGCCCCAAGTTGTGGTCCACATAGGTACCAACGACATAGGTAGGAAGAGAGATGGGGATTTGAGACAGAAATTCAGGGAGCTAGGGTGGAAGCTGAGAGCTAGAACAAACAGAGTTGTTATCTCTGGGTTGTTACCCGTGCCACGTGCTAGCGAAGTGAGAAATAAGGAGAGAGAGGAGTTGAACACGTGGCTACAGGGATGGTGCAGGAGGGAGGGTTTTGGTTTCCTGGATAATTGGGGCTCATTCTGGGGTAGGTGGGACCTCTACAAACAGGATGGTCTTCACCTGAACCAGAGGGGTACCAATATCCTGGGAGGGAGATTTGCTAGTGCTCTTCGGGGGGGTTTAAACTAATTCAGCAGGGGGATGGGAACCTAAATTGTAGCCCCAGTGTACAGGATGTTGAGAGTAGTGAGGTCAGGGATAGGGTTAAAAGTTCGAAAGAGGGCACCGGCAAGCAGGACGCTGGTTTGAAGTGTGTCTACTTCAACGCCAGGAGCATCCGGAATAAGGTGGGTGAGCTTGCAGCATGGGTTGGTACCTGGGATCTCGATGTTGTGGCGATTTCGGAGACATGGGTAGAGCAGGGACAGGAATGGTTGTTGCAGGTTCCAGGATTTAGATGTTTCTGTAAGAACAGAGAAGATGGTAAAAGAGGGGGGGGTGTGGCATTGTTAATCAAGGAAAGTATTACGGCGGTAGAAAGGACGCTTGAGGACTCGTCTACTGAGGCAGTATGGGCCGAGGTTAGGAACAGTAGAGGAGAGGTCACCCTGTTGGGAGTTGTCTATAGACCTCCGAATAGTCCCAGAGATGTAGAGGAAAGGATTGCAAAGATGATTCTTGACAGGAGCGAGAGTAACAGGGTAGTTGTTATGGGGGACTTTAACTTTCCAAATATTGACTGGAAATACTATAGTTCGAGTACTATAGATGGGTCAGTTTTTGTGCAGTGTGTGCAGGAGGGTTTTCTGACACAGTATGTAGACAGGCCAACAAGGGGCGAGGCCACATTGGATTTGGTACTGGGTAATGAACCCGGCCAGGTGTTAGATTTAGATGTAGGTGAGCACTTTGGTGATAGTGATCACAACTCGGTTATGTTTACTTTAGCAATGGGCAGGGATAGGTATATACCGCAAGGCAAGAATTATAGCTGGGGGAAAGGCAATTATGATGCTATTCGGCAAGATTTAGGAGGTATAGGATGGGGAAGGAAACTGCAGGGGATGGGTACAATCGAAATGTGGACCTTTTTCAAGGAACAGCTACTGCGTGTCCTTGATAAGTATGTACCTGTCAGGCAGGGAGGAAGTTGTCGAGCAAGGGAGCCGTGGTTTACTAAGGAAGTTGAAGCACTTGTCAAGAGGAAGAAGAAGGCTTATGTTAGGATGAGACATGAAGGCTCAGTTAGGGCACTTGAGAGTTACAAGTTAGCCAGGAAGGACCTAAAGGGAGAGTTAAGAAGAGCGAGGAGAGGACACGAAAAGTCGTTGGCGGATAGGATCAAGGAAAACCCTAAGGCTTTCTATAGGTATATCAGGAACAAAAGAATGACTCGAGTAAGATTAGGGCCAATCAAGGATAGTAGTGGAAAGTTGTGTGTGGAATCAGAGGAGATAGGGGAAGCATTAAATGGGTATTTTTCGTCAGTGTTTACACTGGAGAAAGCCAATGTTGTCGAGGAGAACACTCAGGTTCAGTCGACCAGGCTAGATGGAATTGAGGTTCAAAAGGAGAAGGTGTTAGCAATTTTAGAAAATGTCAAAATAGATAACTCCCCTGGGCCAGATGGGATTTATCCTAGGATTCTCTGGGAAGCCAGGGAGGAAATTGCAGAGCCTTTGTCCTTGATCTTTATGTCGTCTTTGTCGACAGGAATAGTGCCGGAAGACTGGAGGATAGCAAATGTTGTCCCCTTGTTCAAGAAGGGGAGTAGAGACAACCCTGGTAATTATAGACCTGTGAGCCTTACTTCGGTTGTGGGTAAAATGTTGGAAAAGGTTATAAGAGATAGGGTTTATAATCATCTTGAAAAGAACAAGTTGATTAGCGATACTCAACACGGTTTTGTGAAGGGTAGGTCATGTCTCACAAACCTTATTGAGTTTTTTGAGAAGGTGACCAAACAGGTGGATCAGGGTAAAGCTGTTGATGTGGTGTATATGGATTTCAGTAAGGCGTTTGATAAGGTTCCCCACGGTAGGCTATTGCAGAAAATAAGGAAGTATGGAATTGAAGGTGATTTAGCGGTTTGGATCAGTAATTGGCTAGCTGAAAGAAGACAGAGGGTGGTGGTTGATGGCAAATGTTCATCCTGGAGTTCAGTTACTAGTGGTGTACCGCAAGGATCTGTTTTGGGGCCACTGCTGTTTGTCATTTTTATAAATGACCTGGAAGAGGGTGTAGAAGGATGGGTTAGTAAATTTGCAGATGACACGAAGGTCGGTGGAGTTGTGGATAGTGCTGAAGGATGTTGTAGGATACAGAGGGACATAGATAAGCTGCAGAGCTGGGCTGAGAGGTGGCAGATGGAGTTTAATGCGGAAAAGTGTGAGGTGGTTCACTTTGGAAGGAGTAACAGGAATGCAGAGTACTGGGCTAATGGCAAGATTCTTGGTAGTGTAGATGAACAGAGAGATCTCGGCATCCAGGTACATAAATCCCTGAAAGTTGCCACCCAGGTTAATAGGGCTGTTAAGAAGGCATATGGTGTGCTAGCCTTTATAAGCAGGGGGATTGAGTTTCGGAACCACAAGGTCATGCTGCAGCTGTACATAACTCTGGTGCGGCCACACCTGGAGTACTGCGTGCAGTTCTGGTCACCACATTATAGGAAGGATGTGGAAGCTTTGGAAAGGGTTCAGAGGAGATTTACTAGGATGTTGCCTGGTATGGAGGGAAGGTCTTACGAGGAAAGGCTCAGGGAATTGAGGTTGTTTTCGTTAGAGAGGAGAAGGCTGAGAGGTGACTTAATAGAGACATATAAGATAGTCAGAGGGTTAGATAGGGTGGACAGTGAGAGGCTTTTTCCTCGGATGGTGATGACCAACACGAGGGGACATAGCTTTAAATTGAGGGGTGAGAGATATAGGACAGATGTCAGAGGCAGTTTCTTTACTCAGAGAGTAGTAGGGGTGTGGAACGCCCTGCCTGCAATAGTAGTAGACTCGCCAACTTTAAGGGCATTTAAGTGGTCACTGGATAGACATATGGATGAAAATGGAATAGTGTAGGTCAGATAGGCTTCAGATGGTTTCACAGGTCGGCGCAACATCGAGGGCCGAAGGGCCCGTACTGCGCTGTAGTGTTCTATGTTCTATGTTCTATGTTCTATGAACTGCATTCCTGGGACTTAGGCTCCTGCATAGCGCTAGTGCTGCAGTACCTTTTCTGGCCACTACATCCAAAGGCGGTTGGAAATCCCGCCTGGTGCCAATCAATGCTCAATTGAATGTAAAATGGCTGCGGACTTGTCAGCATCGGTAGGGATGCGTTCTCCGCTGACTCTCAGGATGGCAGACACCGAGTGCTCACCATCCTAAAATTCAGACCAAGGTGTTTTAAAAAAAATTACTTGAATTGCACATGGATTGAAGTAACCAACAGGGTATGGACCAAGGATTGGAAATCAGGATTAGGCCAAATTGCTCTTTATTGGTTAGCACAGAGATGCTGGGTTGAATGGCCTCCTTCTGTGTAGTCAATTTCTACGTTTCTATGATTTGTGTTTGCGACTTTTGCCCGCACACCATCGCCCTCTGATGAAAAAACGGTAGTCCTTTTTTACATGTTCCCTATTTCCATGAAAAATAATTTGTTGAATTGTACTGAATATAAACAAAGCAAAATAAATGGTAGAATGATTTTGAATACATAGCAATATGCAAGATTGCCTTTCTGGCTTACATTTTCACAGATGTAACAAATTACAAATAATTACTTAAATACCATTTATTTATTTATGGAAAAATATTTCTGGTAAATTTGCTGCTTTATATTGATGATCATATGAGCCAAAACCAGTTTCAGTTCTCTTCACTGCTCTGAAAATGGTTTTCCTTGAGGGTTTCTTCACAATAACTTTTCATAGATGTTGCAGAATGGGAGAGGTCGTGAGGTTCTGCATTACTCTGTCAATGGCTCAATTTTCTGTCAATCGTCACATTCCTGTAAGTTCCACTTACACAATTGATTGAAGGATTGCATCAACTTGGGTTTCTCTGAGACACTGTTGGGAAACATCGCTACAAGCTTTTAAGCATGAAAAAACTATTATTTACATACATTGAACAATTTCCCTGTGGATTTTATAATTTATTTTTACAGCTCTCTATTGCTCTAAACTTTACCTCCAATTAAACTTGGTAGAAAAAAAAGATAAAATTTGGAAAGATTTTGAAAAATTATTTTGAGTGATAAGTCAATCTTTTTTTAAAATTACTGTTATTTATTGTGGATATGTTGCTTTTGCATACCTTCAGTAACTTTACATTTATCTGATATTCTCCATTCTGAGTCAGATTTAATTTTTTTAATGTTTTGTCGACATGAAATTACAACTGACCAAATTTGATGCAGAAAATTTGCATAATTAATGGAGCAAGACACTAATATCAGACTGCATTCATAGAATTATAGAATCCCTAATGTGCAGAAGGAGGCCATTCGGCCCATTAAGTCCGCACCGAACCTTCGCAAGAGCACCCTACCCGTGTCCACTCCCCCGTCCACCCCACCCTATTCCTCTAACACTGTAACCTAACCTGTGCATCACTGGACACTGAGGGGCAATTTATCATGGCCAATCCACCTAACCCCACATCTTTGGACTGTGGCAGCAAACCAGAGCATCCAGAAGAAACCCACGCAGTCATGGGGAGAATGTGCAAACTCCTATTGTGTCCTCCGATTTACTGCCTACAATGTCACTCTTGGTAGTCACAGTGTATGCCATTTTACAATGACAAGAGCAATGTACCATGAAAGTTTCATTTTAATCAGCAGTCTGTTCTACAGTGCCAGTCTTGCTGCTTCTTTCAGCTTACCCAAGGGTGAAGGAAGTTTCCAGTTCCTGGTCATCATAACCACTGTTCACTCAGTCACGGTGGCTTCGTACTGTCAATTTAATCCAAACTGTAATCCAAACGTGTCGATGAGTATGGCAGCTGATGCGGTAACCAGCTGGAAACTTACTTCAATGTTTGCCTGGCTGCGAAATGCTCATTAAAATTCCAATTGTCTCTCCCTCTTGCTGTCACACACTTTTGGAACTGACTCGCCTCGGCTTCTGTCTTCCCTTTTCTGCTTGCTGGTGATGCTATCAAAAAGCTTGGGGTCAGCTGTCACGTAGTTGCTACAGTAATGACACCCAAATGCGTCATGCTATTCTCTCCATCAACCCCACGGCTGTTGCTATCATCACCAATTGAATATCTGACATTTAATTCTAAACAGGCCTCAAAGCTTCTTCCATCGTAGGGTGTGTATTAATTTCCATTCAGATTCATCGTGCTGTGAAAACCCCAAGAAAATAGCGTTAGTAACTGGGCACCCTGCACTGAGTCATTCACTGCCTGACTCCACAAAGCCTCCCCACACCGACCAGGCTAAAGTCAGGACCCAAATGGAATATGGACCATTCATCTGCATTTTGGTCGGTAGAAAATTCAAATGGTTCAATAACATTTAAGACAAAGCAGTCTGTTTAATTGGCATCCCTGTTACTCAAAGGGCAGCACGGTAGCATTGTGGTTAGCACAATCGCTTCACAGCTCCAGGGTCCCAGGTTCAATTCCGGCTTGGGTTAATGTCTGTGCGGAGTATCCACATCCTCCCTGTGTGTGCGTGGGTTTCCTCCGGGTGCTCCGGTTTCCTCCCATAGTCCAAAGATGTGCAGGTTAGGTGGATTGACCATGATAAATTGCGCTTAGTGTCCAAAATTGCCCTTAGTGTTGGGTGGGGTTACTGGGTTATGGGGATAGGGTGGAAGTGTTGACCTCGGGTAGGCTACTCTTTCCAAGAGCCGGTGCAGACTCGATGGGCCGAGTGGCCTCCTTCTGCACTGTAAATTCTATGAAATTCTATGAAAATCACCCCCTCCATCATCATTACAGGAGCTGCAGTGTACATTCTACAGAAAGTGCTGCAGCAACTTGGTATACTGTTTTGAACAAACTCCCTTCTCTACAATAACTATCACAGAGAGGGCAAAAACTGGAAGGTCCTGGGAACAGTATCATGTTGTTCAAACTACACACCATTGTGATTTGGGTATATGTTGCCTTCCCATAAAAGTTGCTGGTCAATATCCTGGAATTACCTACTGCAGGAATATAATATAAGACTGGATTGACTCCAAGAAAAGGCTCCACCACATTATCAGACTGATTTAGATGGGCAACAAACATGGCTTGGCCATTTTCTGAGAGCAAATTTAAAAATGCCTTTCACACCATTGGGACTAGATTTTCCCACAGAGGTGAAGGTGGATTAGGAGGCGGGCAAGATGACAGATATGCACCGGAGAAGTGTGCCAATTACCCAACATATTGCAGAAGTGGCATCTTGGGTGGAAGGGTTGCACACTGGAAATAGGCAGGTCACCAATTAGGCTCATTACTAATGTAATTGAATGGTCCATTTCCTCATAACTGCAATCTTTCCAATACAGGCTCCACCCTGTGCCAGAGCCTCATGCAAACAATACAATGGATAGAGCACAGAAGGAGAACGTTCAACTCTGCCTGCTCTGTGCAAGAACAACTTAGCTAGTCCCAATCCCCTGCCCTTTCCCTACAGTTCCCTGCAAATAGTTTCTCTTCAGATAATCCTGCACCCTTTTGGAATTGTATCCTTTATTGCATATCGTTTCTCCTTGTTCTTCCTCCCCAAATGCACCACTTCAGACTTAGATTTCATTTGCCACATGCCTGCCCATTCCATCAGCCTGTATATGTACCCTCTTAAGGTCTGGGTGCCATTCAACAACCCCATTGCGCCCACTGTGGCTCCGGGCGCAATGGGTGAATTACGTGCGAACCCCAAATTGAGCTTCGCGCTGGGCACCTGGCTGATCGCAAGTCACCCGACTCGCTCGATGGGCGAAATCCAGATCTGCATATTTAAATGGGTCTCATGGTTCATTTGAATAACCGTACACCGGATTTACCTGGCACCCCGGACTCACTGGCGTGCTTGCAAGACCTCACTAGGGCGCCATTTAGTATTGGTCCACACAAACGTGGGCCAATCATAATGGCACCTGGCGGAGTCACCGAAGCTATTGGAGACCACCGGGTGGTTGGGGACAGGGCATGGTAGCACCCTGGCACTTGCCGGCACCAGGGAACCTTGGCACCTCCAGTATGGCACACTGGCAGTGCCACCTGGGTACTTGGTTATGTCACCCTAGTACTGCCAGGGTGCCCAGTGGCACTGCCAGGATACCAGGGGCATTGTCAGGATGCCAGGCTGGCATTACCAGGGGTTGGGCCTGGGGGGGGGGGGGGGGGGGGGGAATCCCTTGTCAGATAGAATGGGGTGAGTGGGGTTCCTGGGGGCCACCCCAAGGTTGGGGGTTTGGGGGAGCACACCAAAACAGGGGGGGACCTGAAATTCACGGGACGATCGGGGCAGCCCATTCACTGGAATAGTCATATAGAGATTTTCAGTATAAGGAGGCAGACATTTAATAATACGTTATTCTTCTCCATTTTAGGGTGAACATTATGCAATTGAACTTCTTCATTGCATTTCAATTTCAACGGATCTATGCGATTAACCATTTTGGGGGAGTTTGGTGGGGTGTTTCTCGTCAGATGTTTGGGTGAGATCCAGATCTGTGTTCACCCACACTTGGGCATTTTTTTGGAGCTTGGTGCCTTCCACCTTTAGGGCCCCCTTTCAGCATACCCCCCTTCACTCCCCCACCCATCATACCTCCCTTCATTCCCCCCCCCCCCTTTCATCGGCATGGCCCCCTCAGGCCCAGGCCCTTAGTAGTGCCAACCTGGCAACCTGACACTGCCAGCTTGGCACCTTGGCAGTGACATGTTGATACTTCCAGGGTGTTCAGATGCCAGGGGGAGTGCCAGGGTACAGCCCTGCAATGTCCCCGACCATCGGGGGGCTCCAACGGCTCTGCGACGCACAGAGTGGCCATGATGCCTGGTCTCCACTTGTCGATACCAGTACTAATTGGCTCCCGGGTGAGGCTTCGTCGTTGCAGCCGGTGATTCCTGGGAACAGAGTGAATGCGACCTGAACCCGGTCATGCATGTAAAAATGAGCCTAATGGCTTATTTAAATATCATTACCTGGATCACGCCCAATGAGGGCGCCGTGGGTTGGGTGACTTCCATGCAGTTCTGCGTACAGTGCAAAGCCCCATTTTTGCTTCTTTTGCAATGCTCCCAGCACAACGAGATTGGTGCCCAGCACAACGTGGTGGGAAAATCACGTCCATAGATTCTGTTTGTGAGTAGGCATCATTGCACAATCAGATTGGGTATGATTTAGTAGCCTCATTGCGCCTAACTTGCAGTAGCGACACGGCTATTGAATCTTGCGTGAGGTTCTCTTGGGAGATTTGCAATGCTGTAGATGTCTCACAAGATTCAACCGAACCTCATGAGACGTCACAGTCTGGCTCTCGCCCAGTGATATTTAAGTGAACAAATAGGCTGATTTAAATATGCATGCGCCAGATTCTCCCGGCACCTGGGACCTAACAGGCGCACCAGGGAGACCGCCCCAGCTCGCAGTTTAGTACTGTCTATGTAAATGTGGACCAGGTGTAACGGCACCTGGGGGGTCTCCCAGACAATTAAAGCCCCCGGGTGGCCGGGAGGAGTATGACACCTGTCTCTCCTCTTGCATCCGGTAACCGTGGCACTACCAGTCTGGCCCCTTCGCATTAACACCCTGACACTGCCAGGGTGGTTGGGTGGCACTGCCAAGATGGCAGGGGCAATGCTAGGGTGCCAGGGTGGCAATGTCAGAGTGCCCAGGTTTCACAGCCAAAGGTCATGGCCTAAGGGGGGCCATGCCCATGAAAGGGGGGAAGAGGGGTGTATGAATGATAGGAAGTCAAGGACAGGTATGAAGGGACCTATTTAAGGTTGGGAAGGTGTGAAGGGCTGTCCTGAAAGGTGGGGGGGGGGGGGTGGATGGGGAGGCCTGAAAAAGCCTCAACAATCCCATAGCGGGGTGTCCTCACTTGGGGTGCTGGGTAATGCACATGTGTGTGTGGCGGGGCGACATTGCCCATGGGTGGGGCGTTTGGGGCGCCCTTTCAAATTGGCGGCCCGATCGATGAGGAGCCAATCTCGCTAGTGAGTTCAGCTCCCCATTGATGAAATAATTGCTAAGTGTGGGCTGGATCAGGGAGAAAATCCTCAATGCCCAAAGAATGACTCGCGGCGGATTTCACAGAAAGAATTCTAAGTGTCACTTTGGGTACAGTTGACGGGGTATTTCCCGCCGGCTCCGGTGGCGAGATCGCGACCCGTATTTAATGGCACTTAGTTCTGAAACCCATGAGCTTCTGGCCATCACTGGATCCCTCGCTGTCTGATTCGCCAGGCTCATGCCTCGACGCTTTTTAAATTCTCCCTCACCACTCGCTCCCAGTCAACACACAAGCATGGCAGTGCGCAGACCTGCTCTTCATTTTGGCGATGCTGACCTGGCCTGACTTCTTGATGCCGTTGATGAGAGACAGAACATCCTGCTCCCATATGGGGGCTGGAGGGCCAACAGTAGGCCCACCAATACTGACTAGGCCGCGGCTGTCAATGCGGGCAGCATGACAAGGAAGACTAGCATCAAATGTCGGAAGAAGACCAACCACCTCCACCGAGTTGCAAGGGTAAGTTATCACCTTTCCCCTGGCATCAGTTGCACCTGCCACCCCTCAATACCCAGCCCACCACAAATCACTGGCTGACACCTCGCACCCTCCCTACATCCAGTCTCTGTGCATGTTCTTCAACACTGCTTGCCACCCACCAGGACAACAGAACAACTCCCTCATGCCCAGTTACGGTGCCCAAACATGCCACCATCTACAAACTTCCTCGATCCATCACAAAGAGGGCCCACAAAGTCCTCTTTTTGCCCCTGGAGGAGAAGATGGCCACAATAAAGGGGAAAGAGCTAAGATGGGGGATGGTGGAGGGGGGAGTGTGGGTGGGGGGTGGGGGGGGGGGGGTGGGGGGGGGGGGTGGGGGGGTGGGAGGTGGGTGCAGTACCAGAGATCTGAGCTCTCATTGACTGTTGACCTGCGTCAGACCCCCCAGGTTGACCTGCACCGCAGAAGTCTCAAGTGAGTTGTCAGGCAAAATGATCCTTCCCTCTCGCTGATCACATGTCCATTTTCTCGCAGGATTTCCATCTGATGAGACCGGGCCATCCGGAGTCATACCTGCACCCGCCACCCAAGAGAAAACCTTGGAGGAGAGCTCTGGGCAGACAATTCTTCCCGACAATCCTTTGTCTTAATTGTACAGCCTGTGCTTCCATTGAAATATGAGTGCACCTAGCAGCCAGTTTGAAATCTCCCTAATAGCTGCACAATTTGTAGCCTGTTTGCATATTTATTTCAACTGTCACCTCATATTTGCATTCTACCCAATGGCACCAGGCCAAGTACTATAAGTAAAGTAAAGTCACAATAGCCCAAGATGAGCATAGGCTGCTTTCCCCTTTGAGGTGGGACAGCTGACTGGTGATGATTTAACTTGAGGATTAATCTCCATAGTTTTGACGGAAGGGCAGAAGATGCGATAGTGTGGTGACACAGCTGAATAAGAAACGTGCTCCCAATGCAGGTGGCCATTTTGAGCGGCCGACTCAATCCCCCATTTTATGCCAGCGATGCAGCACTTAACATTTGCTATGATGTCCAGCTTTTGGATTGATCTGTTCCAAATGTGGCAGAGCAAACCACCTTGCCTGTCAATGTTACTCCTGTCTCGAGCGAAGCAAGGCCTGTTCACTTTCTGGAGGAGACAGACAGCGAAGACCTGTGTGTCATTGATATGATATTCAGTGAACGCAAATCAATCGCAAACAGCCAATTGGTAACTGAAGAAATAATCTCCATTTTGGAGAAATTGGCTCCAGGGAAGTATGATGAATTATCCTATGCCCACGAATGGTTCCTGCAGTGAATTCCCAAGGATTCAAGGAAAGTCCATCAAAAAACTTACAGGGAGCCAGATGGATACATCTTCATGCAGTTCTCCATCTAAAGATGAGGATGAACCACTAATTGAGGCTAAAACACAAAGTGAAGAAGTAATGCCTAATGTTGAGGATATTGATCTAGCTAAGATACTGGAATGCAAGGATTTGCAGATCATTTCTGAAGTTGTAAACTTGCCTGCAACTGCGAGAGCATTCAAAAGTATGCCGACACTAGCTGCCTCAACAATTGATGGGCAAATGCGTTCGAGCAAGCACCATGGATCAATCAAAACGCCTCAATCCAGTGAAAGATCCAGAAGCAGCTATTGCAGCAAGGGATTCAGAAACAGCTAATCCCTTGGCCGAGACCAGTAGCAAGAATGATGCTCTGGGTGCACAGGCAGATGTGAGCTTGGATCAACCAATATCACGGATGATGGCACTAAAGCTAGGAAGAAAAGGAGAAGGAAAAAGCATCATTTCAAAAATTTCAAAAGGCTGAAAGAGTTAGTGACTCAAAGACCAGAAAGAAAACTGGTCTTTTGAAAAAAGAAACAAGATCACATCTTTGGTCAATGCTCAAGAGACCAAAAAGAAGATGGTGTTAATCTGAAAGACTGAAAGTGTAGTGAATTGCATACAGGGTCATGTGTATATAATTATGCATATCATGTTGAAATGTAAAAAATAATTTAATGCTTGTAAAGAATTTTCATTTCCAAAGGAAAGGGGATGTGATGATATGCATAATGTAAGTTTGTACATAATATTATGCATGACCGCCGACCACTAGATGGCATTGTAAACCCATCACATCACCATGTGATCTGGGAGTTGGGAGTTGGTTGTGTTGGGAGGCAGACTTTTGAAGTAGTTCCACAAGACTTGTTTAGTGTTAATTGTTTATTACTTTATTTATCCTAGTTATCTTACCACGCAGTTTGTTCTTCAATAAATTATTTTAAACTACATATTCTGTAGTTCATCATTCACTTCGGCCAGTCTCCAGAATATGACAAGGATCACCACATTTCAGACAAGGGGCAAGTTTGAGAAGGTGGGGCCTTCTTGAATAAGCTGAGCCAGTACGGGGGCCTGTTTAGTTCATTTGGCTGGACAGCTGGTTCGTGATGCAAAGTGAGACCAACCGCGGGAGTGTCATAATATCCACTCATGTATATAATGAGATGTAGACAGGCAGTGATTGACACACAGGATGACCAATGAACACACAACACAGAAAAACCAATCACCAGACAGGACACCACCACTATAAAGCCCACAGGGCATTAAGGCTTTCCCTCTCTCAGGACCCAGCTACTGAGACAGTCAGAGTGCATAAGCTAGTGAGCACTATTACCATGCGGTAGGTAGTAAGTCTGGTCAAGCCAGTAAGAGGTCATCAGTTGGATTAGTAGAGTGTCAACCCACAGCTGAACATGTACAGAAGTCCACTAGTTAAATAAAACAGTGTTGGATCATCTCCTGTGTCAGACGTCTGTTTCTAGCTTCACTGCATCCAGTTGCAGTCAACGTCGAACCAACCTGCCTAACAAATCAGGGAGTACTGTAAGTAAATTAATATACACTGCCAATCATCCAGTCTCTTCCTTAAAAATGTATTTGCGTGTTAATATTGGTTTACTTTGAACTTTGTGTCTTTGGGTTTCTGACTTGTCACTGCCCTGTAGGGCAAAGTAGTCAACGTTGTCATCACCATCTAGTAAGGCATACTGTCATTTGATTTTAGTGCTGTTATCACTGATCCAGCTAAAAAAAATCTTGCCTGCCAGAACCACAGCTATACATCGACACAAAGACTTTTCTAAGAAGCAATTTTTCTTGTGACCAATTAAGGCACAGTAGTTCGAAGTTCTGCTCTCCACAGGTAGCCACCTGAACAGTAGGTTCTACGTGTACTTGTTAAGTGTTGTTAAGTGACTACAGAAGGTGAACCATTATTAGAGGTAAATTGGGATTGGTCAGATTTCCAGCATGGAGATGAACACCAAAGTAGTGCAAGGTTTATCCCAGAGGGAAAATATGGCAGGTTTACAAACAGGAACATTACTATTAATAAAACCTAAAAAAGGGATATCAGTATTCTGAGGAACATAAAATGGAAAATACAACCACCAAACTGTCGAGATCTGCCTAAGACCTGGGTCCTCTTTGGCAGTTGTCCTCTGGATATGCTTGGTAGCTGTTCTTGGTTCCTGGGAGTGGGGTCTCCCGGCTTTCAGCAGCCACGTTGTGCCGCAACAAGATGCTTTTCCGGTGCAGCATGGCCAGAAGATCGCACCCTTCGTCACTTTTATGGGCCCTGAGGAGTTTCTCACCAGTTTAGGCGGCATTTAGAATTTCTATTAGGACGGTGGAACTGAAATCAGAGATCGGGCTTCCATTTTGAAAGGGTGCCCCAATCTCTAACCTGCACCCGCGGGCAATATCACCTCACACACATATAGGCATATAGACCCACATCCCACAAGTGAGGACACCCCACTACGGGTTTCATGGCCCCACCCCCCTCTTCAGGCCCCCCTATGCCCCCTTACGGCACCCCCCCTGCACTCTCTCACCCTTCAAATCCCTCCTCGACCCTCATTTTATGGGCATGGTGCCCCTCACCCCTGACCCTTGGCATCGCCACCCTGGCACCTGGGCACCCTTGCACTGCCGCCTTGGCACCCAGTCAGTGTTCCTTCAGGCTTGGCAGTGCCATGATGTCAGCTGGACAGTGGCAATACGCCCATGTTCCAGGGGAAGGCCAGGGAGCCACCTTGCCCTTACCCTGACCATCCTGGGGTATTCAGAGGCCTGGAAGACACTCTGGGAGCCGTTCCGCCTGGTCCACGTTTTCCGATTCCCAACATTTCGTGGGACTCCAGAGAATACCGTGAGGCGTGGAGGTTGCCGGGAGGCACGCTGGAGGCTTTTCCCGGCATTCTCCAGGCTCGTTGTGCTCAAGCGAGAGCACAACATGGCCGGAGATTCGCGCCCCTGGTGTCCCAGGTGGCGTGGTGCCACCCTGTTCTGCCCCCTGCGCATCGGATGTGCCAGGGACAGGAGGGGTTGTCCGTGGTGCTGTAGTGTTCCAGCACCTCCCCTGCAGAAGTCATCGGAACAGGCCCCATGACTCTTCCTCTTTTGGGGGCCCCGGGGGCTACCAAGCTACTCCTTGGGACGGCGGTGCAACCAGAGCGAACTACTGGGGATCCCCACCACCTGGCGCTGCCAGTCCTGGAGGCCCGCTCTTGTCTCAACCAGGATCTCCATGTTCGTGGCCATGGAGCACAGGGACAGGGTCACCTCCCTCTTGGACTGGCTCAGATCAACCAGCGCCCGGACAATGCCATCGACACCTTCAGCCATAACCAGTTATCACAGAATTTACAGCGCAGAAGGAGGCCATTCGGCCCATCGAGTCTGCACCGGCTCTTGGAAAGAGCACCCTACCCGAGGTCAACACCTCCACCTTATCCCCATAACCCAGTAACCCCACCCAACACTAAGGGCAATTTTGGACACTAAGGGCAATTTATCATGGCCAATCCACCTAACCTGCACAACTTTGGACTGTGGGAGGAAACCGGAGCACCCGGAGGAAACCCACACACACGAGTAGGATGTGCAGACTCCGCACAGACTGTGACCCAAGCCGGGAATCGAACCTGGGACCCTGGAACTGTGAAGCAATTGTGCTAACCACTGTGCTACCGTGCTGGACCAAGCTCTGGAGCGCTGCTGCAATGTTCAGGTGGCCCTGGTAAATAGCTGCCTGTGACAGGGCAGCCATATCCTTTGCATTTGCCACCGTCCTCACAGAGTGCCCCAAACCTTGGACATCCTGACCCATGGCCAATAACTTCACCTCCAAGGCATCCACCGCGGATGCTACCCATGCGGTGTTTGCCTTGATGGCACGCAGGTTGGCATCATCCCCTGCCACGGGATGATTGCTGACATCCCCTCGTGTTGGCCCCGGCTCTGTGGCGGCATCTCCATTATCGATGGAATGGCCCTTTCCAGAATCCCGAGATCCATCTGGACGGCAGCTCGCCCCTGGGGTCGGGCGACCCTCCGACCATCTGCCCCCTTTGATGGTTCCTACCTCGACCTGATAGTGCCCCAGGAGCCTCTTCAGTAACGTGCCCAACCGAGGTGAGGGTCTCTGGGATGGTGGAGGGTGTCGGTGACAGGTGTGACTGTACGTCAGTGCCGCCACCGCACTGATGCTCCGGGGTGTTGCGGGCTGGCTTTTGGGGGCTGGTGTCGCTGCCCTTTGCCGACTCCTCACTGGAATCCACTTGGGCTTGGGATTTGGGGCGCGGGACACCAGAAGGGCCTGTCTCATCGTTACGTGATCCTGCAAGACGCAAGACATGTTGCATGATTGGATCGCTGATTAGGGTGGTGGCTGGTGTGGGGGAGATGGGGTGGTATGGGAGTGGTGAGGGGGTGGTGGAGGGTGGCGTGGGGGCCATGCCACGCGTGCCATAGGGACACCGCAATTCAGCGGGCTCACTTAGTTGCCATATGCTGTCCTCCGCTTCAGCGACCGTCCTTTCTCCGGGCCCACCGAAGGTCCAGTACCCCTGCTCCGTGTCGGTGAGGGGCCGCAGGATCGGCAGTCCCCGTCCGCTCTTCTCTCTCCCTCTGCAGTTATGCATCGCCTTCTCCTGGGGGTGGGGAAACAGAAAGCGCACAGTGTTAGACAGTCAGATCGTGCAGCACAGGGGATGGGCAGCTGGTAGCTTTTGTGAACAGGGCACCCAACCATGGTGGACAGAGTGGGTGATGGCATGTGGTGCAGGGTGGAGAGCATGTTCACTGCTGGCAGGTTGGGTTCAGTTGACCTCCGGATGGGGGTGGGTTTTATAGTTGTGTTGGATGGGGGTTGGTTCCAGAGGCACAGTGCTGCTTACAGATGCAACATAGAAAGCATCCTATCTGGCTGCATCACATCCTGGTATGGAAACTGCTCGGCCCAAGACCGTAGGAAACTTCAGAGAGTCGTGAGCATGGCCCAGTCCATCACGCGAACCTGCCTCCCATCCATTGACTCTGTCTACACATCCCGCTGCCTTGGGAAAGTGGGCAGCATAATCAAAGACCCCTCCAACATGGCTTATTCTCTCTTCCATCTTCTTCCATCGGGCAGGAGATATAAAAGTCTGAGAACACGCACTAACAGATTCAAAAACAGCTTGTTCCCCATTGTTACCAGACCCAGAATGATCCTCTTATGGACTGAACTGATCTCTCCATACATCCTCTCTACTGAGTAGTAATACACTCCGTATGCTTCACCCGATGCCTGTGTCTATGTTTTTACAGTGTGTATTTATGTATGTCCTATGTTTTTTCATATGTGGAATGATTAGTCTGGACTGTAAACAGAACAAAACTCTTTGTTTTGTTATGCTCTTGACGTAGCATAAGCTGCTTCCTTGATGTGCACTCTGACAAAGGAAGGTTCGGACTTGGAGATAGCTTTAACTCATTTATTAAACTATTAACAATTCTCCTACTTGGATTTGACTCTCCTGTTAATCCTGCTATAGCTACTCAGACTAACCAGTCTGCGACAATCCACGTGGTGGGTGTGATGTGTTTCAAATCAACCCTGTGTACTCTGAGTGTCTCCACTGGAAAGAGGAAGATCATGTGCGCTGTGTCCTTTTACATGGGTTGGTGTAATGCCCCCCTGTGGTAGTGTCACCTCTGTGTGTACCGTGAATGCCCATTGGTCGTGTCCTATCTTACTGACCTATTGGTTGAATGTCTGTGTGTCATGTCTCTAGTGCTCCCTCTAGTGTCTAGCTAGTCTATATGTATTTACATTAACCCCTTGTGTATTTACAGTGGTGCATATCACCACACTTTTCACTGTGCCTCGGCACACATGACAATAAATTAAATTCCATTCAATTCAACTCACCCTGGAAGCCCTGAAGAGATTGTGCAGCTTCTTCCTGCACTGCTGGCCGGTCCTGGCTGTTGGACCCACGGCACTCATAATCTCTTCCACCTGAGCCCAGGCCCGGTGTAAAGTGGCAGGCTGCAGCCTCCTTCCCACCCCAGGGAACAGGATGGCCTCCCTCTCCTCCACGGCATCCAGCAGGGTCTCAATCTGTGCATCCATGAACCGTGGTGCCGCTCTCTTTGCTGCCATCTTGTTGAATGAATGTGTGTGGGGAGTGGAGTGCTGATATGCGGCTGCAGCTTGTCAGCCTCTCGAGAGTCAATACTGAGTCCGGCGAATCGGACACCGTTTTCCATTGGAATCGATCAAGTTCCACGTGGCCCTGGAGTTAACCCATTTACGGATCATGAATTGCTCCAGGACCGGTGCCAATTTAGTTGTCGTAGAAGTCCACCGATTCAGTCCTGGAGTCAACACTTAGGTCGGGGTTTACCATTGCCCGACGACGATATCGTAATCGGCGATTGAGCGGAGAATCCCTGTTTACAATTGAATTGGGGCCGCCGCCAGTTTTCAGATGCTCCGGCCCCTGTAAAACGACATAATCGAGGAGCGTGACGCACGCCATTGGGACGGCCTCAGGACGTTACCTGAAGGCCCTCCCCCGATGCTCCGCCCCCGATGGGCCGAGTTCCCGACCGCGCGGGACACGTGTGCTCTTAGGTTTTGTGAAGGCGGCATGGCAGCTGCGGACTGTGTCCAGCACCGCCACAGTCGGGCGGGAGCCTTGCTGTTGGCCTGGGAGGGGGAGGGGGGCTTCGGCGAGAGCTGGGGGGATTGGTGGGGGGATGGTCCAGGGGGAGCACTATCTGGCAGGTCGGGTCCGCGTGCAGCCAACGCCTTGTTGTACGGCGTGACCGCTGCAGTTCGTCACCGTGAGCATGCGCGGCCACGGCCCGGCCATTCTCCAGCCCTTTATATTGGGAAGGACGTGCGTTTTGCATGGCACAGCTGCTAGCCCATCACTGGTCGGAGGATCGGTGCGGGAGCGGCACTAGCTTGTTTGTTGTAAAACCAGACACATCCTCCAGACATAGTCTCCCGCTCATTACATCTTGAAGAATTAAAGAAAAAGATACCTCCCAGAAGAGAATGAGAGAATGCTCTGAGATTTGTTCTTTAACCATGAAGGTAATGATTGGTTCAAAACTCAATATATCATAACTTCAATTAACACTAATCAGGCCCGACTGGTCATACACTACCAATGACATTCCCATGATCCCCAAAATAAGAGGGTTTCAAAGAATCAAAAGACGGAAAATGCACTCTTTGACTGCAGTTACCCTACAAGGCTCACTAGATCCCAGTTCTTCTGCAGGAAATTGAGAGATCAAGGGCAGGATTTTCCTTTCCCTAAGCCGCTTGTTTCTCAGCTGTGTACATATGGCTGGTGCTAGGATTCTGTCCCCCGCCCCTTGTCAATGGGAGTTTCCATTGAAAACACACCATGCCGCTGGGAAAAGAGAACCCCAATGGCCAGAGAATTCCGGCCCGAATCTGGGGCTGGATTCTCCGATTCGGAGACTATGCCCCCACGCTGGAGTGGGTACGGTGGGTGCAAAACGGCCACCGATTCCCGGTTTTGCTGGGGGCTAGCAGGGAGGCAGCGTAGAACACCCGGATCTAGCTGCCGATACAGCCTAAAGAATTGCCGAGTTCGTGGCCGCGCATGCAAACGGCGGCGGCCTGGAGCGGCTGTGCCGCGCTTCATGGCGGATGCCACTCGCGGACATGGCCCACAAAATAGTCCCCCCTTTTGCTGTCTCGCGCGCCTCAGACTGCCCCACAGGTGTAGATAATCATGTTCATGTAACATCGAGTTTAAGCATTGGAGAGAGAATGAACTCACAGTTAATTCGTCAACGTTACTCAATAAAGTATTTGCCCTAATTGTGTGGTGATATAACCACTGTAGTTATGTGTACTTGCAGTAGGGGGATGTATGCCTGTACCTGTAATACAGGTTCCTCCGGTAAGCCCCTGCCGGCTAGCTCCGCCCACAGGGAGCTTGTGTATAAATATGCGTGTGAGTCACTCAGACCTTTAGTCTACAGTTGCAGATGGAGGGACAGCATCGTACAACAATAAAGCCTCTATTGTACCAGTCTCTCGGCTTTGAGTATAATTGTTAGCGCTACAATTTATTGTTGTACGATTTCCCATTCACCATGGACATCAGAATCAAGCCTGACCGTCTGCAGCTGGATCCGCAGTCGCCACACGCCAGAAAAGACTTTGTTCACTGGCTCGCAGTCTTCGAGGCGTACATCTCTTCAGCGGACCCTCCCCCGACGGAGGCTCAGAAAAAGCAACTCCTGTACTCCAGACTTAGCTCCAGTGTCTTTCCGCTAATTCGAGATGCGACTGACTACACCACAGCTATGGAACTGCTCAAGGAGAACTATGCACAGTCGGCGAACACCCTGTTTGTGAGGCATCAACTCTCTACTTGCGTCCAGCATCCGGGTGAGTCGATTGAGGACTTTTGGAGGGCCCTTATACCTCTGGTACGAGACTGCGACTGCCGGGCCCTCACAGCCACGGAACATTCTGACTTACTCATGTGCGATGCCTTTGTTACAGGCATTGCATCGGACCCAATCCGGCAACGACTGCTGGAAGGGGTCGCCCCCGACCTCGCGGCCGCAAAGGCCCTGGCGCTCTCCATGACGGCTGCCTCCCGTAGTGCGCGAACGTACTCCGCTAGCCACTCGGCTCACCCATCCTACCCCTCGTAGACCCCACAAACGGCACCCCAGGCCCACCCGTCCTACCCCTCGTGGACGCCGCAAACGGCCCCCCCCCAGCAGCTGCCCCCGCGCACTATGCCTGCACTGCCCACCGCACCGCACCCCCTGGGGGTCCCCACTGTTACTTCTGCGGTCAGAAGAAGCACCCCCGCCAACGCTGCCCGGCCCGCGCCGCGACCAGCAAAGCTTGTGGCAAGAAAGGCCACTTTGCAGCGGTGTGTCAGTCCCGGACGGTCGCAGCTATCGTGTCCCCGGTCCCCTCGCCTCAGCCGCTCGCTCAATAGGCCCCTCCGTCCGCTTCCCTCGACCCCACATGCGATCAGTGGGCGCCGCCATCTTTCGCCGCCCCCGCCACGTGCGCTCCATGGGCACTGCCATCTTTATCCACCACCGCCATGTGCATTCCATGGGCGCCGCCATTTTGTTGCGACCCCACAACGTGCGCTCCATGGGCCCCGCCATTTTACCCACAGGTACTGCAGATGCCGCCATCTTGTCTCCAGGTGCCGCCATTTTGTCCTGTCCCCAGGATCGCCCGCTACACGCCTCCGTTACGCTCGACCAGTCCCGTCCTCGCAACCTGGCACCCTCTTCCACATCGGTGCTGGTTAACGGCCACGTGACCTCCTGCCTCATCGACTCCGGGAGCACCGAGAGCTTCGTCCACCCGGACACGGTAAGGCGCTATTCCCTTGCGGACCATCCCGCCAACCGGCAGATCTCTCTCGCCTCTGGTTCCCACTCTGTCCTGATCCGGGGTTTCTGCCTGGTTAAACTTACTGTACAGGGACGTGGAATTAGACCGTTTCCGTCTGTACATTCTCCCCAACCTCTGCGCGTCACTCTTACTAGGCCTGGATTTCCAGTGCAATCTCCAGAGCCTCACCCTCAAATTCGGCGGACCCCTACCTCCCCTCACCGTTTGCGGTCTCTCGACCCTCAGGGTCGAGCCTCCCTCACTCTTTGCCAATCTGACCACAGATTGCAAGCCCGTCGCCACCAAGAGCAGACGGTACAGCACCCAGGACAAGGCTTTCATCAGGTCCGAAGTCCAGCGGCTGCTTCGGGAGGGTATCATCGAGGCCAGCAACTGCCCTTGGAGAGCCCAGGTGGTAGTGGTTAAGACCGGGGAGAAGCACAGGATGGTCGTGGACTACAGCCAGACCATCAACCAGTACACGCAGCTCGACGTGTACTCCCTCCCCCGCATTTCTGAGATGGTCACTCAGATTGCACAGTACCGGGTCTTCTCTACTATTGACCTGAAATCCGCCTACCACCAGCTCCCCATCCGTAAATCGGACCGTCCCTACACTGCCTTTGAGGCGGACGGTCGTCTGTACCAATTTCTGAGGGTTCCCTTCGGCGTCACGAATGGAGTCTCGGTATTTCAGCGAGAAATGGACCGAATGGTTGACCGGTACGGACTGCAGGCCACCTTCCCGTACCTCGACAATGTCACCATCTGCGGCCATGACCAGCAGGACCATGATGCCAACCTTTATAAATTCCTCCACACTGCATCTCTCCTTAATCTCATGTACAACAAGGAGAAATGCATGTTCTGCACAGACCGCTTAGCCATCCTCGGCTACGTAGTCCAAAACGGACTACTGGGGCCCGATCCCAACCGCATGCGCCCCCTCATGGAACTCCCAATCCCCCACTGCCCCAAGGCCCTCAAACGCTGCCTTGGGTTTTTTTCTTATTATGCCCAGTGGGTCCCACAATACGCGGACAAGGCCCGCCCACTTATCCAGTCTACACATTTACCCCTCTCGGCCGAGGCACAACAGGCCTTCGCCCGCATTCGATCTGACATAGCCAGTGCGGGGATGCACGCAGTAGACGAGACACTGCCTTTCCAAGTAGAAAGCGACGCTTCAGATGTCGCCCTTGCCGCCACGCTGAATCAGGCAGGCAGACCCTTGGCATTCTTTTCACGCACCCTCCACGCCTCCGAAATTCGGCATTCCTCTGTTGAAAACGGAGGCCCTGGCAATCGTTGAAGCAGTGCGGCACTGGAGGCATTACCTGGCCGGCAGGAGATTCACTCTCCTCACTGACCAACGGTCGGTAGCCTTCATGTTTAACAACACGCAGAAGATCAAGAATGACAAAATCTTGAGGTGGAGAATCGAGCTCTCCACCTTTAACTGCGAGATCTTGTATCGCCCCGGCAAGCTCAACAAGACCCCAGACGCCCTCTCCCGAGGTACATGTGCCAGCGCACAAGTGAACCAGCTCCGTACCTTGCACGAGAGCCTTTGCCATCCGGGGGTCACTTGCTTGTACCATCTGATCAAAGCCCGCAATCTGCCCTACTCCGTCGAGGAAGTACGGACAGTCACCAGAGACTGCCAGGTCTGTGCCGAGTGCAAGCCGCACTTCTACCGGTCAGATCGCGCGTACCTGGTGAAAGCGTCCCGCCCCTTTGAACGCCTCAGTGTGGACTTCAAAGGGCCCCACCCCTCCACCGACCGCAACACCTACATCCTTAGTGTGGTCGATGAATTTTCTAGGTTCCCATTCGCCATCCCATGCCCGGATATGACGTCTGCCACCGTCATCAAGGCCCTGGATTCCATTTTCGTCCTGTTCGGTTTCCCCGACTACATCCACAGTGACAGGGGATCCTCGTTCATGAGCGATGAGCTGCGTCATTTCCTGCTCAGCAGGGGTATCGCCTCCAGCAGGACAACCAGCTACAACCCCCGGGGAAACGGGCAGGTAGAGAGGGAGAACGGGACGGTATAGAGGGCTGTCCAGCTGGCCCTATGGTCCAGGAACCTCCCAGCCGCTCGCTGGCAGCAGGTCCTCCCTGATGCGCTCCATTCCATTCGGTCGCTACTGTGCACCGCAACTAACAGTACACCCCATGAACGTGTTTTTGCCTTCCCGAGGAAGTCCACATCTGGGGTGTCGCTCCCGACGTGGCTCATGACTCCGGGCCCGGTCCTTCTCCGTAGGCATGTCCGGCACCACAAGGCGGAACCCCTGGTGGACAAAGTACGCCTTCTCCACGCCAACCCTCAGTATGCCTAAGTGGAGTTCCCCGACGGCCGCCAGGACACAGTCTCGCTCCGGGACGTGGCTCCCTCAGGTGCCGATCCCATGCCCATGCCCCTTTCTCCCCCCGCGCCAACCCCAGCGCCCCTCTATTCGTCCCCACCAGGTCCATCCCTCATCCCCCTGCCCACCCTGGAAGATACGGAAGATTTCGGCTCGCTCTCGGAGTCATCCCGCTAGCAGCCAGCACCAACACCGCCAACACCTGCACCATCGTTGCCATCACCGTCTGTGCCGACGTCACCACCACAGCTACGCCGATCACAGCGGAACATTCGACCACCGATTCAGCTCAACCTGTAACCTGCTAACCGGATGGACTCTTGATTTTCCTTGTTTGGACCCTCTTGTAAATAGCATCTTTTGTATTAGAGTTACATGTCACCCCCGCCGGACTCATTTTTTTTTACAGGGGGTGAATGTGGTGATATAACCACTGTAGTTAAGCGTACTTGCAGTAGGGGGATGTATGCCTGTACCTGTAATACAGGTTCCTCCGGTAGGCCCCTGCCGGCTAGCTCCGCCCACAGGGAGCTTGTGTATAAATATGCGTGTGAGTCACTCAGACCTTTAGTCTACAGTTGCAGATGGAGGGACAGCATCGAACAACAATAAAGCCTCAATTGTACCAGTCTCTCGGCTTTGAGTATAATTGTTAGCGCTACAAATTGGAAGACTACAAGTGTTTAATCAACACCAAGTTAAAGATCATTCTCGAAGAAGCAAGTGAGTAACTGATATTGCACAAAGCAATACATTACTATCAGAAATAGTAATATAATATGTATGTTACTGTGATGATATGATCTGCATACTCGTCTGCCATTGGGCCAGAACGTTGGCTTACCATTGGCCCTGGTCGGTCATGTGCCTCTCGACCGATTGGCCGAGAGGCTGAGTTAACCACGCCTCTATCAACGAGGTATAAATGCTCAGAAGCCTGACGATCGTCCCTTTCCACTGTAGATGATCGCCAGGCTGTGTTCTAGTTAATTAAAGCCTGACATTGGTAAATCACTCGCCTCGCGTGCAATCGATGGTGCATCAGTTACATCACGCTTAGATACCATCAAGAAGCTTGACTTACTGATTGTCATTTGGAACAATTTTGGAGTTACATCATTTGCTGCTCCAAAATGTCTGCTATATAAACAGAGAAGATGGTGAATTCAGCTTGTGTATTTGCTCTTTCTGACCTTCCTGTTGAACCAAGGCTGTAAGTCTACACATTGTGTTTCTAAAACATTTCTGGGGTAATTTTCCCCGTGGAGCATCAACGAGTGAGCAGGCAAATGACCTGCTTCCTGGAATTGCTCCGAGCTCTGCAGCAAGCAAATGCAATAAGCACGGCTGGGAATGATTTTCCTTCCTGATTTCCTGTGGGGAGGAAATGTCTGCTTGGTAACATCATACGAAGAATACAAGCTGCATCACACAAGGTAGCAATGTAGAACGATGTCATCATGTGGCTCAGTACGGGCCACATTTAAATAAGTAAAGTCACGTTATGGATTTCCCAAACTTCAAACCAATAAATCAGAAATTTATTGCACGGTTCATAAATCTAACACCATCTATATGCGGTATGTCACATGGGCGACATGGTAGCACAGTGGTTGGCACAGCTGCCTCACAGTGCCAGGGACCCATTCAATTCGGCCTTGGATGACTGTCAGGTGAAGTTTGCATGTTCTCCCCGTGCCTACGTGGGTTTCCTCCAGGTGCTCAGGTTTCCTCCCACAGTCCAAAGATGTGCCGGTTAGGTGAATTGACCATGATAATAGTGACCAGTGGGGCACAGTGAATAGTGGGGCAGCAGGGTAGCATGGTGGTTAGCATAAATGCTTCACAGCTCCAGGGTCCCAGGTTCGATTCCCGGCTGGGTCACTGTCTGTGTGGAGTCTGCACGTCCTCCCCCTGTGTGCGTGGGTTTCCTCCGGGTGCTCCGGTTTCCTCCCACAGTCCAAAGATGTGCGGGTTAGGTGGATTGGCCATGCTAAATTGCCCGTAGTGTCCTAATAAAAGTAAGGTTAAGGGGGGGTTGTTGGGTTACGGGTATAGGGTGGATACGTGGGTTTGAGTAGGGTGATCATGGCCCGGCACAACATTGAGGGCCGAAGGGCCTGTTCTGTGCTGTACTGTTCTATGTTCTATGACCAAAACGTTTGGTGATAGGAGTGTGGGATTGGGCTTGGGTAGGGTGCTCTATTGAAACAAGGCCCGATGCAGACTCATAGGGCTGAATGGCCTCCTTATGCACTGTAGGGATTGTATGATTCTATGCTATGATCTATGACCCCAAACTTACAGAACCTGAGGAAACAAATTCGAAACTTCAGATAATTTTTTGAATAAATAACTAAATATAAATCACAGATTGAAATCGGCTGTGGACTCATTGCTTATCATTGCTTATCAAACCGTTAATTCACTGACCAAAACAATTGCATTTAAGGCACTCGATAACTTTGACATTTAAAAAAATAAATAAGTTTAGGGTACCCAATATATTTTTGCCAATTAAGGGGCAATTTAGCATGGCCAATCCACCTAACATGCACATCTTTGGATTGTGGGGGCGAAACCCACGCAAACACAGGGAGATTGTGCAAACTCCACATGGACAGTGATGCAGAGTCGGGATTCAAACCCAGGTCCTCAGCGCCGTAGTCCAAGTGCTAACCGCTGAGCCACGTGCCAACCCTTCGATATTTTTCTGTATCTACAAAACTGTTTACTGTACTGGAGACAGCTCGAGAACTTGACAGAAATTTATCATTATTTCTGCAAAGGAATATTAAACCTTGTGAAGCATATTAGACGGAGTACATTATAGATATTTCAGAGTGCACATTAGATTCCAAAATGAGCCACTGGGGACACTTCAATTTTTGTTTCAGTCACTTTGTGGAGCTTTCATCCTGTGATGTGATTCAGTAGTGCTTTGGTTTGAATAACACAGAGACAGCTTTTAGCGACCTTTCTGAATCATATTATTCAAAAAAATGCAAAAAAAATCCACTTAATTGAACACACAGATGGTGTACGTTTAAACTTGCATTATGCTATACGGATCTATTTAACTGTCTCCTTGGACCATACCTCACAAGTGCATGACGCTTATGATCCTGTTTCTTTCAGCGCTCTTTTGTGAAGTAATTTATAATTAACCAATGGTGTTGCCATGGGATCCCCTCAAGGCCCACCTTTCGTAAACGTGCCTTCGATAGAATGACACCTATCCTCCTACCCCTTACATATTTCTGCTTTGTGGATGATATGTTTGCTATATTTAAATCCACAGCTGCATGTAATAATTTCCTTACATGTCTTAATGGGCTCCATCCTGCATTCAAATTCACCTTTGAAGTTGAGAGATCTGCCAGGGGCTATTCTACCATGGCCTGGTCAAGCCTATCTTCAGTCGTCAATATATGCGTTGGGATTCATACAGTTCCACACACTTTAATTTTAGTCTTATTGGTAACCTTGTAAGTAGGGTCCAAGCTATTTGCTCACCATGCAAGCTTGATGTTGAAATGGGGCATCCTAGGGCAGCACGGTAGCTCACGTGGCTAGCACTGTGGCTTCACAGTACCAGGGTCCCAGGTTCGATTCCCCGCTGGTTCACTGTCTGTGCGGAGTCTGCACATTCTAAACATGTCTGCGTGGGTTTCCTCCGGGTGCTCCGGTTTCCTCTCACAGTCCAACGATGTGCAGGTTAGGTGGATTGGCCATACTAAATTGCCCTTAGTGTCCAAAAAGGTTTAGATGGGGTTATTGGGTTACGGGGATAGGGTGGAAGTGAGGGCTGAAATGGGTTGGTGCAGACTTGATGGGCCAAATGGCCTCCTTCTGCACTGTGTGTTCTATGTTCTATGTATGGCATATTGGCTACCCTGGTCAGATCATTCTGTGCTGTATATCACCCAAACACATAAACGGACTGAGGGCCATTAGTTTCGGCACTGATAAGTGCCCAGTCTACTTCACATTACCCTGGAACGGCAAGTTATCTTAAAAATCTGAGCAACAGGTGAAGCTACCTGTTTCACACTGCTACTATGTGGTTTCTGAGTTTCAGTCCAGCCTGGTTTTAGGTATGTAGGCTGAACGCCCCAAAGACTGACGGATTGTACCCAACTGCATGACCCAGCCTGTACGGACAGGATACAGCGTACAGCGTAGCCAACCAGCCTGTGTTTGCAGAACTCAAATCACAGGTCGGAATTGTCCATGCACCCCGCCGCGGGATATTCTGGCCCCACCATTGTCAACAGGGTTTCCCATTGAATGCACCCCACACTGCCGGAAAATCTGCGGCAAAGGTGCGCTGTTGGTAGGACTGGAGGATCACGCCAGCGGGAACGGCTGGAAAATTCGAGCCAGTGTCTTAACAATAGATGTGATTCTGCAACTGAATAGCAGCCGAGCTCATATCAAAACTCCAAAATCTAGGACATGGCTCCTCCTTCTACAATTGGATCCTCGACTTCCTGCACCTTGGACCACAATCAGTAAGGATCAACAACAACACCTCCACCACGGTAACCCTCAATACCGGGGCTCTGCAGGGCTGCGTACTTAGCCCCCTACTATACTCCCTATACACACACGACTGTGTGGCAAAATGTGGCTCCAATTCCATCTACAAGTGTGCTGACGAAACGACCGTAGTGGGTCGGATCTCAAATAACGAAGTGCCAGTACACAGGTGGGAGATAGAGAACCTAATGGTGTTGTGTAACGATAACAATCTATCCCGCAATGTCAGCAAAACTAAGGAGCTTGTCATTGACTTCAGGAAGCAAAGCTCGTACTTACTCCTGTCTGTATTAATGGTGCCAAGGTGGAAATGGTTGACAGCTTCAAATTCCTAGGTGTGCACATCACCAACAATCTGTCCTGGTCCACCCACGTCGATGCTACGACCAAGAAAACACAACAGCGCCTATACGTCCTCCGGAAACTAAGGGAATTCAGCATGTTCACATTGATTCTTACCACTTTTTACAGATGCATCATAGAAAGCATCCTATCTGGCTGCATCACAGCCGGGTATTGCATCTGCTGGGCCCAAAACCGTAAACATCTACAGCGAGTCATGAACACAGCCCTGTCCATCATGCAAACCTGCCTCCCATCCATTGACTCTGTCTACACCACCTGGTACCTTGGGAAAGCGGGCAGCATAATCAAAAACCCCTCCCACCCGGGTTATTCTCTCTTCCAACCTCTTCCATCGGGCAGGAGATACAAACGTTTGAGAAGACGCACTCGTCTGAGAACAAGCACTAACAGATTCAAAAACAGCTTCTTCCCCGTTGTTACCAGATTCCTGAATGACCCACTTATGGACTGAGCTGATCTCTCCATGCATCTTCTCTACAGAGTAGCACTATACTCTGTATGCTTCACCCAATGTCTATGCCTATGTATTTACATTGTGCATTAATCATACGTCATAGAACATAGAACATAGAACGATACAGCGCAGTACAGGCCCTTCGGCCCTCGATGTTGCACCGACATGGAAAAAAACTAAAGGCCATCTGACCTACACTATGCCCTTATCATCCATATGCTTATCCAATAAACTTTTAAATGCCCTCAATGTTGGCGAGTTCACTACTGTTGCAGGTAGGGCATTCCACGCCTCACCACTCTTTGCATAAAAAACCCACCTCTGACCTCTGTCCTATATCTATTGCCCCTCAATTTAAGGCTATGTCCCCTTGTGCTAGCCACCTCCATCCGGGGGAGAAGGAGAAGAGAGAGAAGACGTCATATGTTTCTCATGTATGGAACGATCTGCCCTGTCTGTACGCAGAACAATACTTTTCACTGTACCTCAGTACACGTGACAATAAATCAAAATCAAATCGATCGTTTGCTAACTAATCCCCAGTGTGCTAAGAATTATGCTGACAACAAAAAGATTGTCAGTTGTGCTCGCAGCGTGGGCATTTGCGTGTTGGAAGCTACATATATTAATACATAAGGCCCTGTTCTTGGCAGGCAGAAGGAACATATATGCACATTACACCTGTTTCAGATAAACAAACAAGTGGCAACCATTTGCTGACTTATTCCTCAGGACAATGCCTTGATCAATCAGTCAAGTTGCATTGCTTAACTTTCAAACAATGCTTGACAGTTAACTTTCAGTCACCATCAACTGATGCATTCTCCATGGCAATGCCACTTCCAATCAGAGATCACTTGCCAACCAATCAACAGTCTCTTCTCATGCACCTATATATTGTTGTCTTCCTCTTAAACTGGTATTCCTGTGAAGTGTAGTGATGAGTGTAAGATGGAAAACTTTGACATGTCTCTTCTTTCAGCATTATTTAAGTTCCGTACAACCAAATAACTAATCAAATAAATGTTAAGAATTTATTTTCTGTAAAACATGCAAAAGTTAAATATATGTTACTTCAATTGTTGCCACTTTATTATCAAACCACAAGCTGTGAGTACATTTCTTGTATTGACCAAATGACCACACAACCAGTATGTTAGTTCAAAAGACAGTTTATTCTTAAACTCAAGACTTATCCCTATATGCAATGAAACATGTGACTATGTATTAAACTACACCTATCAACTAAGTTGACCTTTACTTAACTTCTGGATGACCGGTTCTGTGCGGGTAAATAAGGCCTTTATCTCAGTCCCCACGTGTGTCGGCTGGAAATCGTCACTTTTGTCTTGGATGCGGCTCGTCTCTCTGAGGTAGTGATCGTGGTCTTAAACTTGGCTGGTTGTTATGCTGCAATTGGAGTGGGCACAGGCTGGTCCTAAAAGAGGCCGATCCCTAGTGCGTGGGGCTTCCTATCCTTCTCTTTCATGACATTTTGGGCGTGGTTAACGCAGGATCCAATGGATCGATAGGGTCTCGATCACTCTGATCGATAACGGAAAGTTAGGGGCAGGGCGGGTCCTAGTCGTATTAGGTACCTTGATGGCTGGGCGGGTCCTAGTGGTTATTGTTCCAAGTGCGTATGCCTTTCCAAGCAAGGGGAGGTGGCACAGAGGAGTCTGCTACTGTTGCCATTCCTTAATCTGAGTCTATTGTCCTGGGGAAATCGGTGATTGACCTTTAACAGGTGCAAGTTTTGGTTCGGTCTGGTTTTCCTTTGCACAATACACAGGGGCTGTGCACTGTCTGAGTCCTGACTTGACTACAATTCCCATTATCCTTTGCGGGCGGCCATTTTAGGTGGCCACACAATTAAGCTAAAAAAAAATGATACCATGGAACCATTTTCTGGCTCTCTCAATTGCACTCAACTGAAGGGCTGTGTTTTTTTATCGCTGATATAAATTAGATAATTTACAGAAAAGTTTTGTCTAGAGCTCTAATTTCCGTTATTATGGAAATAAATGGTGGAAGACCATTACTGATTTAACTCTGGAAATTACATTCTTTAACAAAATATATGCTGCCTGTTTTTATTTATTGTTTTTATTGCTGCAGTATTTATTGAATCTAGCTATTAATTTAAATTTAATGAATTGGCACAATAGAATCATAGAATCATAGAGTTTACAGTGCAGAAGGAGGCCATTCGGCCCTTTGGGTCTGCACCGGCCCTCGGAAAGAGCACCCTACTTAAGCCCACACCTCCACCTTATCCCCGTAACCCCACCCAACCTTTCTGGACACTAAGGGTAATATCGCATGGCCAATCCACCTAACCTGCACATCTTTGGACTATTATATTGGACTATTTGGACTATAATACAGGTACCAGACCCCTTATGCAACGTCCCAAAAACTGGAGGGACCTGTAAACTGGGCTATGCTTGATGATGGCGCTATTTGTAACAATTTGAAATTGGCATGCAGGTTACTTTGTCAAGCTCATACTCTATTTGGTGGCACCGCTGACTCCCAGGTCGATTACCTGCATACACAGGTTGAAAACTGTCTGTCCAAGTGTCTCTCTTTATTAACCCTGATTTCATGTCAAAAACGGACACCATGGCTGGCAGGAGCACCAAGTGGAAACAATGGTTGCTGAGCACTAAGCAGACAGTGGAGTTACTAATATGTCTACAGAAGGGCGCCTCAGTGGAAAGATTAAGTGGAGAGTATGGTTTGGAACAGTCTCAAAGATCATCTCTATAAAGCACGTATGCCTGGGTCTACTAATTATATTTGAAAGTGGATTGAGAGCTGAGATGGTTTTGTTGTTTGAATGGGAATAAAGATAGCAGTTAAGGGTTATTGTACAACTGTATTGAATAGCGTTAAGGAGTAATTGTAAGCTATTTTTCTTGTGTGATGTTAAATATATTTTAATACTGTGTTCGTAATAAAGTTTCTTTTAATATACCGTATCCCTATTTTGTGTGAAATCCCTCCTGGAGTGAAGTATCCTTTCCTCAGAGACTTACAAAATGAAAATAAAGTATTGGGATTTCTGTCCAGTATCCTTGTCACTGTTGGGGCCTGCTCCAGGATCGTAATAAAATGACAGAACCACAGATGGGGTTCACAGATTCTAAGCTGAGGCTAAATGTACATGAATGTTCAAATGCAGTGAGTCCTCACACACATAAATTCTTGTTATTGCTAAAAGTCAGATTCCTAGGTGTTTCAAGGGTATCAGAGTTTCCCCTATTGTTTGTAAAGCCAATAAGTGTGCATGGATGACTAGACCTATTTTCCGTAATTGGTACAAGAACCATTTTGTCCCTGCATCCAGGGCTCATTGTCAGTCAGTTGGTCTTCCCAGGGGTTGCAAAATTACATTACTCCTTGATAACTGTGCTGCACACCCCAGTGCGGATCTCACCAGGGGCAATATTTTCAGAGTTTATTTGGCTCCTCATTTTTCTCTTTCAAACTCCCGGCTCCTCTCTCGCCCTTTCAGTCTCCCAACTTTTCTCTCGCTCTTTCAAACTCCCGGCTCCTATCTCCCTCTTTCAAACTCCCGGCCCCTCTCTCACTCTTTCAAACTCCCGGCTCCTATCTCCCTCTTTCAAACTCCCAGCTCCTCTCTCACTCTTTCAAACTCCCGGCTCCTCTCTCCGTCTAACAAACTCCCGGCTCCTCTCTCCCTCTTTCAAACTCCTGGCTCCTCTCTCACTCTTTCAAACTCCCGGCTCCACTCTCCCTCTTTCAAACTCCCGGCTCCTCTCTCGCTCTTTCAAACTCCCGGCTCCTCTCTCCCTCTTTCAATCTCCCGGCTCCTCTCTCCCTCTTTCAATCTCCCGGCTCCTCTCTCACTCTTTCAAACTCCCGGCTCCTCTCTCACTCTTTCAAACTCCCGGCTCCTCTCTCCCTCTTTCAAACTCCCGGCTCCTCTCTCCCTCTTTCAAACTCCCGGCTCCTCTCTCCCTCTTTCAAATTCCCGGCTCCTCTCTCCCTCTTTCAAACTCCCGGCTCCTCTCTCCATCTATCAAACTCCCGGCTCCTCTCTCCCACTTTCAATCTCCCGGCTCCTCTCTCCCTCTTTCAAACTCCCGGCTCCTCTCTCCCTCTTTCAAACTCCCGGCTCCTCTCTCCCTCTTTCAAACTCCCGGCTCCTCTCTCACTCTTTCAAACTCCCGGCTCCTCTCTCCCTCTTTCAAACTCCCGGCTCCTCTCTCCCTCATTCAAACTCCCGGCTCCTCTCTCCCTCTTTCAATCTCCCGGCTCCTCTCTCCCTCTTTCAAACTCCCGGCTCCTCTCTCCCTCTTTCAAACTCCCGGCTCCTCTCTCCCTCTTTCAATCTCCCGGCTCCTCTCTCCCTCTTTCAAACTCCTGGTTCCTCTCTCCATCTATCAAACTCCCGGCTCCTCTCTCGCTTTTTCAATCTCCCGACTCCTCTCGTGCTCTTTAAAACACCAGGCTTCTCTCACACATATAGAACATAGAACATAGAACAGTACAGCACAGAACAGGCCCTTCGGCCCTCAATGTTGTGCCGAGCCATGGGTCATAGGTGCCGAATCCTACTCAAACCCACATATCCACCCTATACCCGTAACCCAACAACCCCCCCCCCCCCCCCCCCTCCCTTAATCTTACTTTTTAGGACACTACGGGCAATTTAGCATGGCCAATCCACCTAACCCGCACATCTTTGGACTATGGGAGGATACCGGAGCACCCGGAGGAAACCCACGCCCACACGGGGAGGACGTGCAGACTCCGCACAGACAGTGACCCAGCTGGGAATCGAACCTGGGACCCTGGAGCTGTGAAGCATTTATGCTAACCACCATGCTACCGTGCTGCCCCTAAACTCCCGCTCCTCTGGTACTCTTTTTAAACTTCTGGCACCTCTCACTCTTTTAAACTCTTGCCTCCTCTTGTGCTCTTTAAAACTCCCGTCTCCTCTCTCACTCTTTTAAACTCCTGGCTTCTTTCATTCTTTAAAACTCCTGGCTCCTCTTTCACTCTTTTTAAACTTCTGGCTCCTCTCACTCTTTCAAACTCCCGGCTCCTCTCTCGCTCTTTAAAACTCCCAGCTCCTCTCATGCTCTTTAAAACTCATAGCTCCTCTCATACTCTTTTAAACTCCCGGCTCCTCTCGCACTCTCTTAAACTCTTGGGTCATCTTGTGATTTTCAAAACTCCCGCTCCTCTGGTACTCTTTAAAACTCCTGGCTCCTCTCTCGCTTATTCATGTCCCCAGTTTTTCTCACTCTTTTAAAACTCCCGGCTCCCCTTGCTCTTTTAAAACTCCCAGCTCCTTAGTGCAGACTACCTATCCAATGTCTCCTCCTTATCCATTTTAAACCCTTCAATTAATTATCTTGTCTTTCACCATGACCCACACAGCATTTTGATCTGTAAAGCCAGGTGCAAAGTATTAATCTTATATTTATTAAGGTTTGCTTCATTAACCACACAAATCAGATATTTTTCTGTTTAGGTTTCTAGCCGAGTGTTTCATTTTGCTATTTACTAAACATCTTTCTTAATAATATGCATCTGTTCTTGTTCTGTATGAAGGAGGAATGATCATTCAGTATTGTAGCAGCTCTTTAAATAACATGTGAGCTTTGTGAATTCTTGCAATGTTATCCACAGGAAACTTCAGTGAATCCTCTCGCTTTAAGTGCTTGGAGGAATAATCTGTTTTGAAGAAAATAATCTGATTGAACTGCAGACCATTTAACTGAAATTCAATCATTAGATTTACTTTCGATGGGTTTCAAAATAAAGCTCATTCATTTGATTTAAAATATTCTGTTATATCGGGAACATTGAATACACAACATTCAAAGTGTTGTTCATTGCAAAACTAATGGGACTCTGATCCAGCAATTGAGACATTTATTCTATTTATAATCAACAAAAAAATATAACGATTTAAAAGCTTTAATCCTTATTGATAAAAATGAAACCTCTTCACCCTCTGCCTATTTAGGCCGAAGGACTGTTTATTTTGCTCTACATTAGACACAGTGGACAGAATTCTCGGGCTACGTCCTGCGGTGGGGGGAATGAGGGGGATGGGGAGTGTTTCCCGCACTGGAGGCCGACGTGAAACCACGGGTTCTCCGCTTGCCGATGCTGAAATCGCGAAAAGCGATTCGGCGGAGAATAGCTTCCGATGCAAAAATCGGGGTAGGCGCCGGTTTGACTCCAAATCGGGAAGCTCCAGCACTCCCAAAATGGCGTTAATGTGTCGCTCGCAATGCGGGGTGAAATTACAGTAGCCTGACGCCCGATGCTCCGGGGCCTCCGCAATTCACCGCCTCCAATGGGCCGAGTTCCCGACGGCGTGGTTCCTGAACCTGGCTGCTGAGAGAGAGAGAGGAGGTAGGAAATGGCGTGGAGTGAGTGCGGGCTGCTGGCCCGGACACCGGACATACTGGCTGCGGCGGGGAGGGCCTCTGCCAGGGCGGGGGAAGGGAGAGGGGAGGTGGAGGGTGGGATGAGCAGCTGGGGTGCCCCCCCCACGCAACTGGGGCGCTTCCCAGGCACAGACCTCCATTACGGCGGCCATCCTGCTGTGCACCCACTGACCATTTACCTCAGCTCCTGGTTCTGCACAGTGGAACCGGCCATATGGGGGCGCCCAGCCCTGCACCCCACCCCCCGCCACAGCGCAACCCCGCCCCCTCTTGGCCCTGAACACCCCGTCCAACCGGCAGCCATCCACCAGGGGACCACTCAGGGCGACACCCAAGGCAGCCCCTAGTGAAGGAAGTGCCACCCAACGGTACCCCTGGCAGCAGGAACGCACGCCAGGACTGGGGGCACCGACGGGGCCGGATACCGACAGGGCAGGGCTGGGGGGTGGGGACATGCGTGGGCAGGGCCTGCAGAGCCTACCGTGGCCACCATGTAGCCCATGGAACCTGGCTGAGCACGGGAGTATACGCCATGCTAACATGTTGCCCTTCCACCCCCTGGAGACAATGGCATTCGAACATCAACCTGCAATGCTGGCTGCTGTGGTGATGGCCGCAGCTATGCGAGATACCCTGTGGCCGTGTGAGCGTGAGCCGCCCAGAGAGGAGGGGGAAGCCGCAGCAGCGGAGCGGGCAGCAGAGGGGCAGCTGAAGGCTGCATAGGCTGGAGATACGGCCGCCTAACAGGCCGAGGAAGAAGAGGCAGTGCGGTCAGCCTAAGTCGAAGGTGAACCTGCGAAGAAGACCCAAGGAGTTTGAGTAAAGGCAAGCAACCAGCAGAGGGCAGCAGAGCAGAGCTACTGATCAGCTGTTCTGGGGAAATTTGCATACGTGCAGTGCGGTCAGCCTAAGTCGAAGGTGAACCTGCGAAGAAGACCCAAGGAGTTTGAGTAAAGGCAAGCAACCAGCAGAGGGCAGCAGAGCAGAGCTACTGATCAGCTGTTCTGGGGAAATTTGCATACGTGCAGTGCGGTCAGCCTAAGTCGAAGGTGAACCTGCGAAGAAGACCCAAGGAGTTTGAGTAAAGGCAAGCAACCAGCAGAGGGCAGCAGAGCAGAGCTACTGATCAGCTGTTCTGGGGAAATTTGCATACGTGCAGTGCGGTCAGCCTAAGTCGAAGGTGAACCTGCGAAGAAGACCCAAGGAGTTTGAGTAAAGGCAAGCAACCAGCAGAGGGCAGCAGAGCAGAGCTACTGATCAGCTGTTCTGGGGAAATTTGCATACGTGCAGTGCGGTCAGCCTAAGTTGAAGGTGGTTTGTGGAGGGGCTGTTGGCAACTGACAGTTAAACCCGAAACACTTTGTGAGTGTTTCCCACCCTACCTCCTCCTCTAACCAACCCCCCCACCCCACGGTGGTTGGGAAGCGGGAGCAGGGGCCTGTCGTGAAGGTGAGTGAGTGCCTTTAAATTTGCTTACCTTTCAGCGGGATCAGGGTTTGAGGTAATATCAGGTAAGCTCTTCCTTTCTTTTTCTTTTTCTTGTTTTTTTTTTAATCTAGAGGGGATGTCAGGGAAGGCAGTACAATGCTCCTCCTGCAGAATGTTTGAGGTGAGGGACGCCGTCAGTGTCCCTGCTGATTTCATCTGTGGGAAGTGCACCCAACTCCAGCTCCTCAAAAACCGTGTTAGGGACCTGGAGCTTGAGCTGGATGAACTTCGGATCATTCGGGAGGCAGAGGGGGTCATAGATAGGAGCTTCAGGGAAGTAGTTACACCAAAGACTGGAGATAGATGGGTAACTGTAAGAGGGACTGGGAAGAAGCAGTCAGTGCAGGGACCCCCTGCGGTCGTTCCCCTGAGTAACAAGTATACCGTTTTGGATACTTGTGGGGGGGACGACTTACCAGGGGTAAGCCATGGGGTACGGGCCTCTGGCACGGAGTCTGTCCCTGTTGCTCAGAAGGGAAGGGGGGAAAGGAGTAGAACATTAGTAATTGGGGACTCAATAGTCAGGGGCACAGATAGGAGATTTTGTGGGAGCGAGAGAGACTCACGTTTGGTATGTTGCCTCCCAGGTGCAAGGGTACGTGATGTCTCGGATCGTGTTTTCAGGGTCCTTAAGGGGGAGGGGGAGCAGCCCCAAGTCGTAGTCCACATTGGCACTAACGACATAGGTAGGAAAGGGGACAAGGATGTCAGGCAGGCCTTTAGGGAGCTAGGATGGAAGCTCAGAGCGAGAACAAACAGAGTTGTTATCTCTGGGTTGTTGCCCGTGCCACGTGATAGTGAGATGAGGAATAGGGAGAGAGAGCAATTAAACACGTGGCTACAGGGATGGTGCAGGCGGGAGGGATTCAGATTTCTGGATAACTGGGGCTCTTTCTGGGGAAGGTGGGACCTCTATAGACAGGATGGTCTACATCTGAACCTGAGGGGCACCAATATCCTGGGGGGGAGATTTGTTAGTACTCTTTGGGGGGGTTTAAACTAATTCAGCAGGGGCATGGGAACCTGGATTGTAGTTTTGGGGTGCGAGAGATTGAGAGTAGAGAGGTCAGGAGCACAGTTTTGACTTCGCAGGAGGGCGGCAGTGTTCAGGTCTGTGGTTTGAAGTGTGTCTATTTCAATGCCAGGAGTATACGAAATAAGGTAGGGGAACTGGCAGCATGGGTTGGTACCTGGGACTTCGATGTTGTGGCCATTTCAGAGACATGGATAGAGCAGGGACAGGAATGGTTGTTGCAGGTTCCGGGGTTTAGGTGCTTTAGTAAGGTCAGAGAAGGGGGCAAAAGAGGGGGAGGTGTGGCGCTGCTAGTCAAGGACAGTATTACGGTGGTAGAAAGGATGCAAGATGGGGACTCTTCTTCCGAGGTAGTATGGGCTGAGGTTAGAAACAGGAAAGGAGAGGTCACCCTGTTGGGAGTTTTCTATAGGCCACCTAATAGTTCTAGAGATGTAGAGGAAAGGATGGCGAAGATGATTCTGGAAAAGAGCGAAAGTAACAGGGTAGTTGTTATGGGAGACTTTAACTTTCCTAATATTGACTGGAAAAGATATAGTTCGAGTACATTGGATGGGTCGTTCTTTGTACAATGTGTGCAGGAGGGTTTTCTGACACAATATGTTGACAGGCCAACAAGAGGTGAGGCCACTTTGGATTTGGTTTTGGGTAATGAACCAGGCCAGGTGTTAGATCTGGAGGTAGGTGAACACTTTGGAGACAGTGACCACAATTCGGTGACCTTTACGTTAGTGATGGAAAGGGATAAGTATACCCCGCAGAGCAAGAGTTATAGCTGGGGGAAGGGCAATTATGATGCCATTAGACATGACTTAGGATGTGTTGGTTGGAGAAGTAGGCTGCAAGGGTTGGGCACACTGGATATGTGGAGCTTGTTCAAGGAACAGCTATTGCATGTTCTTGATAAGTACGTACCAGTCAGGCAGGGAGGAAGGGGTCGAGCGAGGGAACCGTGGTTTACCAAAGAAGTGGAATCTCTTGTTAAGAGGAAGAAGGAGGCCTATGTGAAGATGAGGCGTGAAGTTTCAGTTGGGGCGCTTGATAGTTACAAGGAAGCGAGGAAGGATCTAAAGAGAGAGCTGAGACGAGCAAGGAGGGGACATGAGAAGTCTTTGGCAGGTAGGATCAAGGAAAACCCAAAAGCTTTCTATAGGTATGTCAGGAATAAAAGAATGACTAGGGTAAGAGTAGGGCCAGTCAAGGACAGTGGTGGGAAGTTGTGTGTGGAGGCTGAGGAGATAAGCGAGATACTAAATGAATACTTTTCATCAGTATTCACTCAAGAAAAAGATAATATTGTGGAGGAGAATGCTGAGACCCAGGCTATTAGAATAGATGGCATTGAGGTGCGTAGGGAAGAAGTGTTGGCAATTCTGGACAAGGTGAAAATAGATAAGTCCCCGGGGCCGGATGGGATTTATCCTAGGATTCTCTGGGAAGCCAGGGAAGAGATTGCTGAGCCTTTGGCTTTGATTTTTAGGTCATCATTGGCTACAGGAATAGTGCCAGAGGACTGGAGGATAGCAAATGTGGTCCCTTTGTTCAAGAAGGGGAGTAGAGATAACCCCGGTAACTATAGGCCGGTGAGCCTAACGTCTGTGGTGGGTAAAGTCTTGGAGAGGATTATAAAAGATACGATTTATAATCATCTAGATAGGAATAATATGATTAGGGATAGTCAGCATGGTTTTGTGAAGGGTAGGTCATGCCTCACAAACCTTATCGAGTTCTTTGAGAAGGTGACTGAACAGGTAGACGAGGGTAGAGCAGTTGATGTGGTGTATATGGATTTCAGTAAAGCGTTTGATAAGGTTCCCCACGGTCGGCTATTGCAGAAAATACGGAGGCTGGGGATTGAGGGTGATTTAGAGATGTGGATCAGAAATTGGCTAGTTGAAAGAAGACAGAGAGTGGTAGTTGATGGGAAATGTTCAGAATGGAGTTCAGTTACGAGTGGCGTACCACAAGGATCTGTTCTGGGGCCGTTGCTGTTTGTCATTTTTATAAATGACCTAGAGGAGGGCGCAGAAGGATGGGTGAGTAAATTTGCAGACGACACTAAAGTCGGTGGAGTTGTAGACAGTGCGGAAGGATGTTGCAGGTTACAGAGGGACATAGATAAGCTGCAGAGCTGGGCTGAGAGGTGGCAAATGGAGTTTAATGTGGAGAAGTGTGAGGTGATTCACTTTGGAAAGAATAACAGGAATGCGGAATATTTGGCTAATGGTAAAATTCTTGGTAGTGTGGATGAGCAGAGGGATCTCGGTGTCCATGTACATAGATCCCTGAAAGTTGCCACCCAGGTTGATAGGGTTGTGAAGAAGGCCTATGGTGTGTTGGCCTTTATTGGTAGAGGGATTGAGTTCCGGAGCCATGAGGTCATGATGCAGCTGTACCAAACTCTGGTACGGCCGCATTTGGAGTATTGCGTACAGTTCTGGTCGCCTCATTATAGGAAGGACGTGGAAGCTTTGGAACGGGTGCAGAGGAGATTTACCAGGATGTTGCCTGGTATGGAGGGAAAATCTTATGAGGAAAGGCTGATGGACTTGAGGTTGTTTTCGTTAGAGAGAAGAAGGTTAAGAGGTGACTTAATAGAGGCATACAAAATGATCAGAGGGTTAGATAGGGTGGACAGCGAGAGCCTTCTCCCGCGGATGGAGGTGGCTAGCACGAGGGGACATAGCCTTAAATTGAGGGGTAATAGATATAGGACAGAGGTCAGAGGTGGGTTTTTTACGCAAAGAGTGGTGAGGCCGTGGAATGCCCTACCTGCAACAGTAGTGAACTCGCCAACATTGAGGGCATTTAAAAATTTATTGGATAAGCATATGGATGATAAGGGCATAGTGTAGGTTAGATGGCCTTTAGTTTTTTTTTTTCCATGTCGGTGCAACATCGAGGGCCGAAGGGCCTGTACTGCGCTGTATCGTTCTATGTTCTAGGTGCCATGGAAGCACGTACCGGCGGCGCATGTCATTTGAGGACTTGCCAGACTGGGCTTGCAGACGGAGACTGCGGATGAGCAGCAAGACAATGTGATACATCTGCAAGATGATGGCACACCTGGCATCGTAGGGGTATGGGGGAGGACACCCACCCCCGGTGACCGTCAAGGTGATGGTCGCCCTCAACGTTTACGCGACGGGGTCCTTCCAGATGCCGAGTGGGTCCTGTCTGGGAGCTCACAGACATTGGTGCCCAGGTGCATCGGCACCATCACAGACACCCCTATGCACAGATGGATCAGTCCATCAAGTTTCATGTGGACCGAGCTCACCAGGATGCACGGGCAGCGGGATTCGCTGACATCGCTGGGAACCCCGTGTCCAGGGGGTGATCGATGGAATGCATGCTGCCCTACGGGCACTGGCAGATAACAGGCCGCTCTACACCAACCGAAAGGGGTTTCACCCAATGAACATCCAGCTGGTCTGTGATCACCAGCTGCGCATCAAGCAGGTCTGTGCCTGGCCCCAACATGTTCGAGGGGCACGCCACCGCTGGCTGTGTGGTTGCCTGCTGGGCTGTCGTGGCTGATGCTGCCTATCTGGAGGCCACAGACTGTCGTGGAGACCCGCTACAATGATGCCCTTACAGCGACCAAGAGTGTGGTCGAGTGGTGCTTTAGCATCCTCAAGATGCGCTTCAGGTGCTTGGACCACTCTGGAGGGACCCTCCAGTACGTGGCTGGGAGGGTCACCCGCATCGTGGTGGCCTGCTGCATCCTCCACAACATAGCACAGCAGAGGAGGATGAGGAGGAGGGGCAGGCCTCATATGATGAGGAGGATACGGGGGAAGGGGGCGATGAGCAAGACTTGGGGCCCAGGCAGGCATGGGAGGCCGCACGACACCATCACCAGGTCCAGTGCGCACAAGCCGCTCCGGTCGCAACATATCCACTCACCTCCCACACCACCAAACTGCCCACATGGACACCCTCTCCATTATACATACCCGCCAGGCTACGAGTTGGGCGCCCTACGTTGGCAGTGACAGCGGGTCATGTCTATGGGATGGAGGATGATGACAACCAGCTCTGCAATGGGCTCTGGTGTTCCGCATTGTATGACAACATCTGACTCATGCCCACAGTGGCAACTTCCACATGGGCGATTCCTGCATGCGAGCTGGCCAGTCCATCACACAGTCCTGTTGGATCCCAGTGGTGGGGGTGCTGGGGACGGTCGGTCGGTCCAGGAAGCGGGGGGGGGGGTCGGTGGAGGGAAGGGGGGAGAACGGTCCACCCACGGGGCCTGCACTGGTCCCCCACACCCCCCAGCTAGCACGGACCAGCCCACCCCCACACACGGCAGACAGAGCACCGAGGCAGTTTCGAACAAAAATAAATTGAGAGTATCCAATCCATTTTTTCCAATTAAGGGGCAATTTAACGTGGGCCGGGATTCTCCCCTACCCGGCGGGGCAGGTGGTCCCGGCGTAGCGGAGTGGCGCCAACCACTCCGGCGTCGGGCCTCCCCAAAGGGGCTGAATTCTCCGCACCTTTGGGGGCTAGGCCCGCGCCGGAGTGGTTGGCGCCACGCCGACTGGCGCCAAAACCGGCATCAATGGCCTTTGACGGCCGCTGGCCGGCGTCAGGGCTGGCCGAAAGGCTTTCGCCGGTCCGTGCATGCACCGGTGCGTCAACTGCTGCTGACGTCATCACTGGCGCATGCGCGGTATGGGGGTTCTCTTCCGCCTCCGCCATGTTGGAGGCCGTGGCGGCGGCGGAAGAAATAGAGTGCCCTCATGGCACTGGGCCACCCACCAATCGGTGGGCCTCGATCGCGGGCCTGGCCACCATGGGGGTACCCCCTGGGGTCCGATCGCCCCGCGCTCCACCCAGGACCCCAGGGGCCCGCTCGCGCCGCCAATCCCGCCGCCACCAGAAGGTGGTTTAAACCACGGCGGCGGGATTGGCCTCTCAGCGGTGGGACTTGGGCCCATCGCGGGCCGGAGAATCGCTGCACGGGGCTCGCTGCTCGGCGCGGAGGGCACGCCGATCGGAACGGCGCGATTCCCGCCCCCGCCAATTCCCGGGTGGCGGTGAGTTCCGGCCACGGCGGGGGCGGGATTTTCGCCGGCCCGAGGCGATTCTCCGACCCTGCGGGGCCTGTGATCTAGACTGGGGCCGCCATTATGGCCACCATCTTCATCGCCGCCCGACACGTGCGACCGATGGGGGAAGCCATCTTGGGACCACCCCACCACCTCAGACCACGCTGGCTACCCGCAACTCGGCGCGGTCACCCTCGACCAGTCACGCCCAAAGCACCTCAGGAACTCGATGATGACCGGCCGGGTCAATGGGCACGAAACGCCCTGCCTGTTTGACTCCGGGAGCACGGAGAGCTTCGTACACCCAGACACGGTAAGGTGCTGTTCTCTCCAAATTTCCCCCGCATTCCAAACAATCTCCCTCGCTTCCGGATCACATTCGGTGCAGATCCGGGGGTACTGTGTCGTGAACCTCGCGATACAGGGCGCCGAGTACGCTAATTTCAAACTATATGTACTCACTGATCTCTGAGCTCCTCTCCTGTTGGGACTGGACTTCCAATGCAACCTCAGGAGCCTGACCCTGAAGTTCGGTGGGCCCCTACTTCCCTCTCACCGGATGTAGCCTCGCGACCCTAAAGGTCGTCCTTCCCCCGCTCTTCGCGAACCTCACCGCCGACTGTAAACACGTCGCCCCCAGGAGCAGGCGGTACAGTGCCCAGGACAGGACTTTTATCAAGTCCGAGGTCCAGCGGCACTTGAGGGAGGGGATCATCGAGGCCAGTAATAGCCCCTGGAGAGCCCAGGTGGTGATCGTCAGGACTGGGGAAAAGAACTGGATGGTTGTAGATTACAGCCAAACCATAAACCGGTACACGCAACTCGATGCGTACCCCCTTCCCCGGATAGCGGACATGGTGAATCAGATTGCACACTATCGGGTGTTTCCACGGTAGATCTGAAGTCTGCATACCACCAGCTCCCAATCCGCCCGGAGGATCGCCACTACACGGCTTTTGAGATAGACGGCCGCCTCTTCCACTTCCTCCGGGTCCCCTTCAGCATCACTAACGGGGTCTCGGTCTTCCAAAGAACGATGGACCGAATGGTGGACCAGTATGGGCAAGATACAGTCTCCCTCCGGGACCTGGCACCCACAGGATCCCCTAAACCATCACCTACCCCCCTACAACCTACACTGAACAGCGCCCCCGCCCCTGCATGGCCGACAAACCCCCACCTACAGACCCTCCCCCCATCGCTGACCTGCAGGGATGAAGCTCCAGAAGACAACACCCGTGTCTGCATCGATGAGTTCAATGCCCGTGTCTGCAGGAAAACCAGAGTTCAGGCGATCGCTGCGCACGATCAAGGCGCCGGACAGACTCAACCTGTGAGCCACTTCACCCCCTCTGGACTTCAATTTTTTTAACAGGGGGTGAATGTGTTACGGCAACCATTCACCACTGTACTGCATTGTACCATGTTGTTGCCCTTGTGGGCTCCACCTGTGGACCATTGTATTACATCACATCGCATTGTATCATGTTGGCGACCTTGGGGGCTCCGCCCCTGGCTCTACCCCCTCGGGAGAGGTATATAGATCTGCTGCCCTGCAGGCGGCTCTCAGTGCAGAGCAGTCACAGGCAGGCACAGTTCTAGTTGATTAAAACCACCGTTCACTTCAACTCTCCGTCTCCGACCAGGGTCTGCACGTTCGCGGCCATGGAGCACAGGGAGTGGACCATCTCCATCTAGAACTGCATCACATGATGCTGCGACTGTGCCACATCAGCCAGTGACTGCCCAGTGTGCCAGCACTTGGGCAATGCTGCCAACGGTTTCAGCCATGGCCTGCTGTGATTGGGCCATGCTGAGGAGCGCTGCTGCAATTTCCAGGAGGGCGGTCATCTCCTGGGCCTCAGCCCCCGCCTTCACAGAATTCCCTGGGTCCTGGACGCTCTGACCCATTTCCGACACCGTCGGCCACACTTTATCCACCACGGACGCCACCCTTGCGATGTCGGCCTGGGTGGCACGCATGACTGCCGCCACCCCCTGCTCCGGCACGCAGGTGAACTACTCCACCTGTGCCTGCAGGTACTGAATGCCCGCCGTCATCCCCTCTGACTGCACCTGCAGTGTGGCTGGGACTGGATGTTCCAGGAACCCGGGGCCCATCTGGACGGCAGCTGGTTCCTGGAGATGGCCTGTCCTCCGACCGTCCGCCCCCTCGGCTGCTCCTACCTCCACCTGCTGCACTGGATGTGATGTGTGTTGCGCACCAGATAGCGTCCCAAGAACATCTTTACTAACGCGCCCAACTGAGGTGATAGTCTCTGGGGTGCTGGAGGGTGTAATTCAGGGGTTTCCAAACTCAGGGTCGCGACCCGCAGGTGGGTGTCGGGAGGGTCGTGGAGCGATCGGTTGTGGCGTTCCCGATCACGGGAAGACGTTCCCAACTACCGGGACTGACTTTTAAGAATGCCAGCTCCAGGCAGTCCCCGGTCGGTTGTGGTGTTTGAGGGTGCGGGCGGCGCGAGGCTGGGCTGTGTGCTGGTCACCGCGCGCAGAGCGGTTGGGCGGGGGGAAGGGGGTGGCGACTGGGGCTGACCACGTGGATGCAATGCTAACAGTGGTGGCCCCAGCTTGCAGTTCCGCTCTGGTACTTGTCCTTTGCACGCTGCTTGGCCCGTTCCCCGCCACCGATCGGCAGTATGCTACCTGCGGCTACTTGCTCAATCCATTCAACGGCCAGCACAATGTCCGTTTGCACTCCCACAACGGTAAGTACTGGCCGGGAAGTGGTCTGTGACTAGGGTGAATACAGTGAGAGGAAGCCAGGCCAGGTTTCTTGGAATACTGATGATACAGTCAAACAGGCTGACATATGTGAACACTGGAAGAAACCTACAGTCACCTACAGTTTGTGTCGACGCTCTCTGGAAACCAGGAAGTCAGAGCTTTTGGTGAGAATGGAGCAGGAGATGACTTGGATTTTTGGATAGTGCAGTGCATGGAACCAGTAAGAAATAGTGTGACATTGTGTGTGTTTGACAAGTTACTTCATCTCCCCTAAAGTCGGAGTTTGTAAAGTAAAAACAAGATTGTACTATTTTTGGACTACACCCTTAAACCTGACGAAAACCAAGTTCTCAGCAAAGGAGTCAACTTCTGCACCACCACCAAAATGGACCCCATCAGTTTCGCGGCAGACACGGAGGAATTCATCAGGTGAATGAGGCTCCGGGTGTTCTCCCACAGACCCAAGAGGCCGACAGCGAACCCAATGAGACAACCAATGAACCGGAACAGCAGACCTAGAGATCTGCAGTGCGGCAACCAAAGAGGAAAGAGTCGAATTAGACCCCTCCGGAAGGCCGCTGCCCTAGACTCGACATGTATGCTCAAGCTGTCAGGAGTCACATCAATGCAAGATTCATCAGTCGCATTCACTCAAGAATGTCACCCAAGCACAACGCAACGCCATCCACGCTCTCAAGACCAACAGCAACATTGTCATCAAACCAGCAAAGGAGGGGCCACTGTCATACTGAACAGAACGGACTATTGCAAAGAACTGTACTGACAACTCAACAACCAGGAACACTACAGACAGTTACCCGCAGATCCAACCAAGGTACACTGACTGATCAAGACCTTCGATCCAGTTCTTCAAAGCACCCTACGTGCTTTCATCCCTCATACTTTGCGCGTTGGAGATCTCTACTGCCTCCCGAAAATACACAAGGCCAACACACCAGGCAGGCCTATCGTATCAGGCAATGGGACCCTGTGTGAGAACCTCTCTGGCTACATCGAGGGCATCTTGAAACCCATCATACAAGGAACACCCAGCTTCTGTCGCGATACGACAGACGTCTTACAGAAACTCAGCAAGTACCAATGGACCAATTGAACCAGGAACATTCCTCGTCACAATGGACGTCTCGGCACTCTACACCAGCATCCCCCATGACGACGGTATTGCTGCAACAGCCTCAGTACTCAACACCGAAAAATGCCAATCTCCACATGCAATTCTGCAACTCATCCGCTTCATTCTAGATCACAACGTCTTCACCTTCTACGACAAGTTCTTCATCCAGACACACGGAACAGCCATGGGGACCAAATTTGAACCTCAATATGTCAACATCTTTATGCACAAGATTGAACAAGATCTCCTCACCGCTCAGGACCTTCAACCGACGTTACAACCAGATACATCGATGACATTTTTTTCCTTTGGACCCATGGCGAAGAATCACTGAAACGACTACACAATGACATCAATAAGTTCCATCCCACCATCAGACTCACCATAGACTACACTCCAGAATCGGATGCATTCTTGGAGACACCCATCTCCATGAAGGACGGTAACCTCAGCACTTCGCTTTACCGCAAACCCACGGATAACCTCACGATGCTCCAGTTCCCCAGCTTCCACCCTGAACACATTAAAAAAGCCATCCCCTATGGACAAGCCCTCCATATAAACAGGATCTGCTCAGACGAGGAGGAGCGTGACAGACATCTACAGACTCTGAAAGATGCCCTCGCACGAATGGGATATGGCGCTCGACTCATCGATCGACAGTTCCAAGGCGCCACAGCAAAAAACCGCACCAACCTCCTCAGAAGACAAATACGGGATACAACTGAGAGTACCCTTTGTCGTCCAGTACTTTCCCGGAACAGAGAAACTATGACATCTTCTTCGCAGCCTTCAACACGTCGATGAAGACGAACATCTTGCCAAGGTCATCCCCACACCCCCACTACTTGCCTTCAAACAACCACGCAACCTCAAACAAACCATTCTTTGCAGCAAACTACCCAGCCTTCAGAACAGCGACCACGACACAACACAACCTTACCATGACAATCTCTACAAGATGTGGCAGCTCATCGACATGGGTACCACCATTACATGTGAGAACACCACCCACCAGCAGGCACATGGTACATACTCGTGCAACTCGGCCAATGTTGTCTTCCTCATAGGCTGCAGGAAAGGATGTCCCGAAGCGTGGTACATTGGCGAGACCATGCAGACACTGCGACAACGGATGAATGGACATCGCACGACAATAGCCACGCAGGAACGTTACCTTCCAGTCGGGGAACACTTCAGCAGTCAAGGGCATTCAGCCTCTGATCTTCGGGTAAGCATTCTCCAAGGCGGCCTTCAGGACGCGCGACAACGCAAAATCGTCCAGCAGAAACTTATAGCTAAGTTCCGCACACATGAGTACGGCCTCAACCGGGACCTTGGATTCATGTCGCATTACATCCATCCTCCACCATCTGGCCTGGGTTTGCAAAATCCTACCAACTGTCCTGGCTTGAGACAATTCACACCTCTTTAACCTGTGATTATCCCTCTCTCCAGTTGATCCGTCTGGACCTGTGAAGACTTAATTATCTGCAAAGACTCGCATTCAAAGTATCTTTGACTTTGTCTATATATATGTTTTTGGAATCTACCTCTTCATTCACCTGAGGAAGGAGCAGTGCTCCGAAAGCTAGTGATTTGAAACAAACCTGTTGGACTTACCCTGGTGTTCTCAGACTTCTTACTATACTTTTTTCTATAATTGGTTAAATTTCTGAAGAAATGTTAATATATATAAAACAAAGTTTGTGTGTGAATGTAAGGATGCACAAGTTCAACTGAAGTTCTATTAATTTTTCGCAGTAAAAAGTCATAAATTTGGAAAACGTATGTCTTAGAAATAAAGTTTCAAAGTTTAAAAAAATATAATGCCGGCAGCGACCGACCTTTAAATATGAACGATGAGTCTTTCTGCAAGAGACAACTGCAGAGAGAAGGTCACGAGTCCGACACATCAATGTTTTGGGTGAAAAATCATAGAGCAAATATTCCTCCATTTTGTAGCTGCCAGCAAGAAAGTAACAAACAGACCAGGATCTCATAACTAAATCTGCTGGAAAGAGATTCTCAGGAGAGTCTACAGTAGGACAAGGCTGTACTCGTGTGAGCTGTATCCCAAGCTCCAGGGCCTCTGGTGAACAAACAGTTAAGAAGAAACTGAAATTGGGAACAAAGCAGTATAAGGATGATTTCTTGAGGTATGGCTTTAATTGTGCCAATGGAAATCAGGATGCAAAGCCCATGTGTGTTATGTGCAGGGAAGTACTGACAAATGAAGTTTAAAACCCTCAAATCTTCAAAGGCATTTGAAGACTAAACATGGAGAGTTTGATGAAAAACCTCTTGATTCTTGAAGTGCTTAGCAGAAATGTAACATTAATGACGAAGCAAGAGAGATCTTGAGGGCCAAGCCACATTAAACGTAAGCAATAATGGTGTGCCGCGAAGGTCGGCCGGCGTGGGCCGCTAACGTCAGCCTCCATGTCTCACAAACGTCGATCAGCATGAAGGTCCGTCGGTTGGTAAAAGTGGGTCCCGGGGAACAAAGTTTGAAAAACACTGGTGTAGGAGACAGCAGTGATGGAAAGTAGGTGTCCTCCTCCGACCCGAGCTCCGGGGTGTCCTGAGTCTCGAGCAGAGAGCTGCTGGTTACTCTCCCGTCAGTACCCGGCCACCTGGAGGGCACCGGATCTGGCACTGACTGAGGGTGGGGTCTCCGGATGGACCAGCCCCATCGCCGCCAGGTCCTGTAAGACACAAGACGACATGTATAGTTAGACAGCGGGCTGGGGGGGGTCGTGTGGTGTCGGGGGGGTGGGTTGAAGTGGGTAAGAATGAGGGGTGTCTGGGTTGAAAGGGGGTGTGAGCTGGGGGGTGAGAGGGGTGTGGGGTGAAGGGGGTGAGGGGGTGAGAGGGGTGTGGGGTGAGGGGGTCTGAGGGGGCTGTCCACATATGTGTCATGGGGAGCTGCAACTAAGGTGACCACGTTCAGTGCCCTCTGCTCGGGCATGGTGAGGGGTCACAGGTCTGGTGGTCCCCCTCAGGTCTCCTCCCGCTCCCGGCTGTTGTGAGCAGCCTTCTCCTGGGGGAGGGGGGGGGTGAATCACAAACAACAATAACATTAGATGTTCCAACGCATGCAGTCCAAGTGTTGGGTAGATAATGGCATCAGTGGCCAGTACAGTACAGCACAGAACAGGCCCTTCGGCCCTCGATGTTGTGCCGAACAATGATCACCCTACTCAAACCCACGTATCCACCCTATACCCGTAACCCAACAACCCCCCCTTAACCTTACTTTTTAGGACACTACGGGCAATTTATCATGGCCAATCCACCTAACCCGCACATCTTTGGACTGTGGGAGGAAACCGGAGCACCTGGAGGAAACCCACGCACACACGGGGAGGACGTGCAGACTCCGCACAGACAGTGACCCAAGCCGGGAACCGAACCTGGGACCCTGGAGCTGTGAAGCAATTGTGCTAACCACCATGCTACCGTGCTGCCCTGAGGGGTCACAGGTCTGGTGGTCCCCCTCCGGTCTTCTCTCGCTCCCGGCTGTGGCCGCGAATTGCGGCCACCAATTCACCGTTTTGCTGGGGGCTAGCAGGGAGGCAGTGTGGAGCACTCGGCTCTAGCTGCCGATACAGCCTGGAGAATTGTCAGGTCCATGACCGCACATGTGCAGGCGGCGATCTGCAGCGGCCGTGCTGTGCTTCATTGCGGATGCCGCTTGTGGGCCCGGCTTGCGAAATAGTCCCTCCATCGCCTGGCTTGAGCACCCCGGCCCGCACCACCACAGTGCCCCAGCCCCGAATATGTCCACCTCTGCCCGCGGATCGGCTCTTCCCTGACTGTGGCGGTGGTGAACTGAGTCCGCAGCCACCACATTGAGTTCCCGATGGGTGAGACCACACATGTCCCACGCCGTCGTCAACTCGGCCCGTCTGCTCCGCCCCCGATTTTGGCATCATGGGAAGTTCTCCACCGTGTCACCAAACGGCATTTTGGTGTCGGGGATCAGAGAACCCAGCCCTATGTCCCCCTCGTCGGCATGGGAACATTATGCCAGGAAAACCGGCGGAAAATGGCCACCGATTCCCCGTTTTTCTGTGGGCTAGCAGGGAGGCAGCGTAGAGCACCCGGCTCTAGCTGCTGATATGGCCTGGAGAATTGCCGGGTCCATGGCTGCGCATGCGAACGGGGGCGGCCTGCAATGGCCGTGTCATGCTTCTTGGCGGATGCTGCTCGCGGACCCTCCCCGCGAAATAGTCCCCCCTTCGGCCGGCTCGCACACCCCGGACTGCCCTATTGCAGTGCCCCCAGCCCAGAATAATATCCTCCCAACCTGCGGATCGTCCCTGCCCCAGCTGTGGCGGCGCTGCACTGAGTCCGCAGCTGCGACGCCGAGTTCCCGACGAGTGAGACCACACGTGTCGCACGCCATCGGGACCTCAACTGGTCGGGGACGGAGCATCAGCCAACGTATGGAGGCTGTGGGTACAGCTTTTCAGTTAGTGGAGCATCGTGAAAGCAGCACCGCCCCTGATTTTGGCGTCCCAGGGATTCTCCGCCCCACCGCCAAACGCGATTTCGGTGTCTGGGGTTGGAGAATCCAGCCTCTGGTGTGGCGGGATGGAAAATCCAGCTCAATATCTTGCAGCCAGATTTTCAAAAAATATTTTTTCTGCCCTTCACAAAGCAATTATTCATCCTTTGATGATACATTGGAGCTGCTGTACAGATTTCACAAAGGGTCATCTGGACTCGAAACATTAGCTCTTTTCTCTCCTTACAGATGTTGCCAGACCAGCTGAGATCTACCAGCATTTTCACTTACCATACTGTTGATTAGCTGAAGTAAAAGAAAACAATTCACATACCTAAATGCATTTTATTTTGGTAAGAACAAGGCATTAAAGCTCATTGTTTCCTTTAGTATTCCAGCCTTTCCTTAACAACAATAGAAGCTTGTGATTGCGTGTTAGAATTCAGCTGTGACCTTAAATTGATCTTCAGAAGGCAGCAAGGTGGTGCAGTTAGTACTGCTGCCTCATGGTGCCGAGGCCTCAGGTTCGATCCCGGCTCTGGGTCACTGTCCGTGTGGAGTTTGCACGTTCTCCCCGTGTCTACGTGGGTTTCGGCCCCACAACCCAAAGATGTGCAGAGTAGGTGGGATGGCCACACACAATTGCCCCTTAATTGGAAAAAATGAATTGGGCACTCTAAATTTATTTTTAAAAAATTGATCTTCAATAATCATATGAGAGTTTTAGTAGGAGAGTGCAGACTATGATAATGTCCTCGTACTTGCCTCCCGAGTTATGTGGCAGCACTTTGTATGCTTATCTTGGATGCTTATCTTATACATCGATGATGATCGAATTGGATTTGGATTTGGGTTTATTCTCACCGAGGTACAGTGAAAAGTATTGTTCTGTGTACAGTCCAGATTGTTCCATACATGGAAAAACATAGGACATGCATAAATGCACAATGTAAATACATAGACATCAAGTGAAGCACATGGAGTGGAGTACTACGCAATGGATAAAATACATGGAGAGATCTGTTCAGTCCATAAGAGGGTCACTGGGTAACAGTGGGGAAGAAGCTGTCTTGAACCTGAGCATGGGTTTGTGAGCAAAAGCTGCCACAGCCTCAGCGTCCCACAATCGCACCACCCCTACTCCATCCCCAACAATCCCAGATCCGCTCTTTCTGCTTGCAATCCCTTTGTTCAAGTCATTTAATGAGCACAGCAAGTTACAGCAACTCATCAACGGAACAAAAATGAACTGGACAAAATTGGAAAAGGATATATTCCTTTTTAAAAGGACAAGCTGTACAGGCCATGTCTTCAGTCAGACAACAGAATATATATATATAACAGAATATATATGAGGGGCTGGTTTAGCTCACTGGGCTAAATCGCTGGCTTTTAGAGCAGACCAAGCAGGCCAGCAGCACGGTTCGATTCCCGTACCAGCCTCCCCGGACAGGCGCCGGAATGTGGCGACTAGGGGCTTTTCACAGTAACTTCATTGAAGCCTACTCGTGACAATCAGCGATTTTCATTTTCATTTTTTCATTTTCATATCCTGAACAGTCATCTCAGAACAAGCAGGGCCATGAGTCACGACAGAGCCAAAAGGAAAATTGTGCGGGAAGATTAAACAGCCCAAACTCACTCAAAGAGAAACAATGGGATGTAAATCAGTGGTGCCCTGGCCAGACTAAATCACATTACCCTAATGGGAAAATGATTAAAGTTGTCTCCAGCATCCACCTGAACCATTTTCAAAAGATCAGCAATCTTTGGAGACATTATGAACCTTTTGTGAGGACACTGATCAAATCAAGTTACATTATAGAATCTTTTGTTGGGACACTGATCATATCAATGGCATCCTGTCAGCAATCAACAGGCCTTTGTCCTGGAACGTACCTGTGGGAGGGGTCAGTCAGTCCATTCAGGTTTTTGCCCTTAAAAATACGGGACTCTGGACTCTCTCTCTGTACTGTTTGACGCACTCTTCACTTGCTGCGAACAGACCACGAAAACCGGAGAGACACCAGGCTCACGGCCCAGCAGCCACACGGACCATCTAGTTTTGAGGAAGAGCCAGAGACATCCGTGCAGGGTTTTAACTATTCTTCCTGGGAACGCTGAGCATACTCTCTCAGCCCCCAAAAATTCCCAATTAGTGTAGATAGTTGAGGTTTGGGGTGGGTGAGTGGATATATGTATCTATGTTGTGGGTGTTAAAGTAAATTTGAGTAAAAGTAAGAATTTTCGATATGCCGTTTAGTCTCTTGCTTTATACATGGTCTTTCATAACCGGTGTTTGTGTGTTATATCCTGAGTTGTGGAGGACCTAATTAGAACATAGAACATAGAACAGTACAGCACAGAACAGGCCCTTCGGCCCTCGATGTTGTGACGAGCAATGATCACCCTACTCAAACCCACGTATCCACCCTATACCTGTAACCCAACAACCCCCCTCTTAACCTTACTTTTTAGGACACTATGGGCAATTTAGCATGGCCAATCCACCTAACCCGCACATCTTTGGACTGTGGGAGGAAACCGGAGCACCCGGAGGAAACCCACGCACACACGGGGAGGACGTGCAGACTCCACACAGACAGTGACCCAGCTGGGAATCGAACCTGGGACCCTGGAGCTGTGAAGCATTTATGCTAACCACCGTGCTACCGTGCTGCCCCATCTCTTGAATAAATTATTTAATTTTAAATCTACCATTGTTGTCGTCTCATCTTTCATTTACTGTCCGCTCTGGTTGAATCACAATATTTGCCGGAACATAATTCCGTAGTCGAGGACCAAAAAGGAATCCGAGTGCTTCGAACACGCTCACTAAAGAGAGGTTACTGGTTAGGAATAAACAGTGGTCCCTCTTTCTCTCTCTCTTGTGAAGTTGCACTAGTGGGGCACTTCCGGGTGATATTTTGCCATCAGCAGTGCCATAATATACACATCAGCATATAATGGTGCAGACACACACACTGACTGACACACTGCACGACCAGTCAACACACACAACACAGTAGCCAATCACCACTTAGAGCACGCTCACTGTAAAGCCAGAGGGCACTAGTTTTCCCGCTCATTCGGGATGCAGCCTCTGAGAAGGACAGAGCTCACAGCTTGTAGCACAGATCTTCACCATGTGCTAACAGTCTAGACTGGTCAGGATAGGCATAGGCCTTCAGTTTAATCTAACATAGTGTCGACCCACAGTGCAAGTATGTTCAACAGTTCCTAGCTTAATAAAATAGTGTTGTACTATTTCAAGTGTTGGTAGCCTGTATATGTTACTGCTGAGGTTGACGCAGTCTCCACAGATCCAGAGTACCCAACACATCAAGCAGGAGAGAGACTTACTTAGGCATAGGTGGCAGTCAGTGTAGCTGGTGTGGCATAAGGACAATCTCACTGGTCAGGTAAAGACTTGTTCCCTCTCTCTTGTGAATCTTCTTGTGCAACACTTCTGGGTTGTGGTTTCAACACCTGCAGGAGAGAGACACCTACAGTTATCTGTGACACCCGATACCAGCCTGTTGTGGAGTAAAGGAAACCCTTTTTGTTACCGCTTTGGGGTGTTCAGCTTGCTGGAAGTATGGTAGTTAGGGCCTGCACTCAAAATGGCTCCGGTTTCCAGCCAGAGAGATCAGGCAGGTAAAAGGACATACCATCAATCAGCTCCAGAAAGTTAAAAACTATAACCACTTACGAATATTAAGGATATTTCAAGTTCGGCTTTTTACTGTAACTAAACCTGAATTTTCTTACTTTCTCTAAATTGTCTTATAATGAGTTTGAAATTAAGTACTTTCTGATTATGAGTTTTATCTTTCTTGGCAAGATTTCCCTTATGAAAATGTTTCACTGTATCGCTAATCAATATAGATGAAAAATGAACTTCAGGCACTTACTATTCTCTTATTAGGTAATTACTTGTTACCATAAAAATGGGCTGTCAGATTCTATTATGACCAGAGGCTTAATGTGCAGTGCATTCCAGAACTAAGGACAAAGTCCTTGCAACTGCAGTTTACTTTAATAATAAAGGCCTTCAGTGATAGCAATTTGTACTTAATTCACACAGATATATAAGAGAAAAATACAAGGGACTTAATCCTCGTGTTAACCTGATTAACCTTTCCAAAGAACAGGCAATGAAATTCATGGTTATCAACAATATGCTGTCTGGATTTCTGATTTATCAGTCAAAAAAAAAGTACACAGTGTACTGTGGTCAGAATTCGCAAATAGGCTCCACATTGTACCTAGTAAGGTAATGACTCAGTGTTCCTAAAATTTAAATGCTTTTGCCTCATAAAATTCCACTTCAGAATATTCAGGTCCTCTGTCCCAAAGCCTGAATTTAAAGAGTGGGATTCTAAAGTCAAACTGATGGCCGGGATTCTCTGTTCGCCACTGCTGCGATCGGGATTGCCGATCGGGCGGAGAATGGAGCGTCCCCCGAAAAACAGGCATGGCGCCCATTATGATGCACCGATCCCCCCCCCCCCCCCCCCCCCCCCCCCCGCCCCTCACCCACCGACCGTCTCAGCGCGCTACCTGGCCTGAGCCAAAGGGATTTCTATCCATTTCAATTTGATTAACGGACTGGAAGCCTAATTCAACCTGCCACCCCATCCCCCCTCCCATCACCACCACCAGCACCCTGCCACCGTAATGCACCGACTCCCACATGGGGAAATCTTCCGGTTGGGCTTTGATGCAAGTTTGCCCGAGCATGGTGCTGATGTGGTGGACTCCGAGGTGGGTCAACAGGGTACGTATATACCTCAGGTGCCAGCAATCTCCATCGGAAAGGCTGCCCCCCCCTCACCCAAATGATACAAATCATGCACCATTCCACCTGATAAGTAGAGGCATCTTAGCTCTGCTGCCTCACAACACCAGGGACCCAGATTTTATACTGGCCTTGCATCACTGTCTGTGTGGAGTTTGTACATTCTCCCCGTGGGTAGGCAGAAGGTCCCAAGCCAAAAAGAAAGTCCTAAACCAGGGAATGAGACAGAAAGAGGTCCCAGAAGAAAGTCCCAGGCAGAGACAAAGACACGGATCAGGGATAGATTCTGCCAAGAGCAAAGAAAAAAAGTCTTCAGGTCAAAGAGAGAGCTGTAGGGAGCTGACTTGGGAAAGAAGGGGGCTCTAGAGCAGCCCAGAAGATCTGAGAGTGCAGCCAAAGGTCCCGTGTTGCAGGCTTAGTGGCAAACACACACTTTTGGAGCAGTGATATTCTGTTTGACACAGCAAAGCTCTAAAAGTGTGCTTGGTTCGGGCAGAATGAGTGTACATGGAGGACCAGGGGAATGGAGTCGCAGAAGGTGATATTGAAACTCTGGAAGTGGATCCTTGTTGAAGTCGTCCAAGTGGGAACAACATTTGGGTAGAATTCCAAAGCGAAATCTTCAAATGTGTAGATTGAGGCCGGGAGTTTCCAGTTCCCCAATGGCGTGTTTTCCTCTTGTGGTGGCAGCTCACCGTCAGCCGCTGGCTGGATTTTTCAGTCCTGCCAAAGTCTGCAGCATTTTGCATGGCTCACTGTTCCACTGCCAGGGGACCCACGGTGCAGGAGGGTGGTGTCACCTTTTGTGGGACTGGAAGATTTCACTGGCGGGATTGGACTGGAAAATCCCGACCAGAGTTTCAGTGAGAACAGTTGGCTCAAAATGGATTTGGATTCGTTTATTGTCACGTGTACTGAAGTACAGTGAAAAGTATTTTTCTGCGAGCAGCTCAAACAGATCATTTATTACATGAAAATAAAACAAAAATACATAAAAGGGCAACACAAGACCCACAATGTAAATACATAGACACCAGCGTTGGGTGAAGCACACAGGAGTGTAGTATTAATCAGGTCAGTTTATAAGAGAGTGGTTTAGGAGTCTGGTAATAGCAGGAAAGAAGCTGTTTTTGAATCTGTTTGTGCGTGTTCTCAGACTTTTGTATCTCCTGCCAGATGGAAAAAGTTGGAAGAGTGAGTAAGCGGGTGGGAGGGGTCTTTGATTATGTTGCCCACTTTCCCCAGGCAGCGGGAGGCGTAGATAAAGTCAATGGATGGGAGGCATGTTCGTGTGATGGACTGGGCGGTGTTCACGACTCTCTGAAGTTTCTTACGGTCTTGGGCTGAGCAGTTGCCATACCAGGCTGTGATGCAGCAAAATAGGAGGCGGGTGTCTCCGAGCCTCCGCATCGAACTTGCGCTCGGGTCCGACGCCTTTCCGCGATTCTCCGCAGACTGGAGAATCACTGCCAGTCGCGCGCACGCGGTCGATGCGGCGCTAGCCGGGGGCCATTGAAAGAGGCCCCAACGGCAATTCTTACCCGGCAGCTGGCCGGGTTCCCACTGGTGTGGTTCCCTCATGGGTCCACCCGGCGGGCACAGTCCGTGCCTGTCCTGGTCGAGGACGGGGGTATGGATCACTGGCCGGGGAGGGACGTCCAGGAAGGCCAGGGTTCTGATTGGGGGCCACCGATCGGCGGGTGCACGCAATCTTGGGGGGGGTGGGCTATATTGTCAGGGCTGGCTTGCTGTGAGGGTCCGCCATGTTGCGCGGGGCCGCCGCCGTAGGCGGCCGTTGCGCGCATGCATGGACCCGTGGCCGGAAGTGCAGGGCTCCGTATCGGCAACCAGAGATGCGAGGAGCACTCCAAGTCCCTGCAAGCCCCCTTCAAAACGGAGCATCACTCTGGACTTTCTCCAGCAAAGTCCAGAGTGATTCACGCCCGTTTTCCAATGGGCGTGGGGACATAGCCCCATTTCCAGAGAATTCTGCCCAGGATGTTTTCTGTGATGCATCTGTAAAAGTTGGTAAGTCTGTATGGACACCACGGGCAATTTAGCATGGCCAATCCACTAACCCGCACATCTTTGGACTGTGGGAGGAAACCGGAGCACCCGGAGGAAACCCACGCACACACGGGGAGGATGTGCAGACTCCGCACAGACAGTGACCCAAGCCAGAATCGAACCTGGGACCCTGGAGCTGTGAAGCCATTGTGCTATCCACAATGCTACCGTGCTGCCCTAGTGATAAGTGTAGGGCCAGGGAGATGGCATCTGCTGTGGACCAGTTGCGGCAGTGGGTCTAGGCATTCTGGGAGTATGGAGTTGATGCGCTTCAAGACCAACCTCTCGAAGCACTTCATTAACATTGATGTCAGGGCCACTGGACGGTAGTGTAACAAGCATCTGGGTGGAATTATTTTTTTTAAATTTAAAAAAAATAAATTTATAGTACCCAATTCAATTTTTTCCAATTATGGGGCAATTTAATGTGGCCAATCCACCTACCCTGCACATCTTTGGGTTGTGGGGGTGAAACCCACGCAAACACAGGGAGAATGTGCAAACTCCACACGGACGGTGACCCAGGGCCGGGATCGAACCTGGGACCTCGGCGCCGTGAGGCAGCAATGCCACATCTGGGTGGAATGATGAGCAATCCATTTAAGCTGCTTGGGTCACATCTGCCATATACTTCTGTGTGTTGTGTCTGACCACAGTTCATCAAATTGTTCACATGCACTGCATACTTATCTGAATATTGGAGTATAAGATACATACAAGGGGAAATGCTGATGTTGTGGTAATGTCACTGGACTAGTGATCCAGAGGCCAAGGCTAATGTTCTGGGGGTAAGGATATAAATTCCACCATGGCAGGCAGTGCAATTTAAATTCAAGCAACAATCTGGAATTGAAAAGCAAGCCTCAATAATGGTGACCATGAAACATCGTTGATTGTCATAAATAAAAACTCCAATCTGGTTCACCTAATATCCTTTTAGGAAGGAAATCTGCCATCCTTTATCAAAAAATGTTATTCTAAATAATCGAAAAGTACAAAAACACAAATAATCCAGGGAACACTCCTCGACTCACAGCTTTACAGTCTGTACAAATGTTTCCCCTTTTTCACCCCCTCCTGTATTCTGACTTGTTATTCGAGATACGACCCACTACCCCCCCACCTCCGCGTCAAACAACTCCTCAAACGTGGCCATGGACAGTGCCTCATCGGGGGTGGGGGGATCTGATTGAAGCCTCCCTGTCTGGGTACGCATACTCACTAAATTACGGCTACATACTTTTCCATCATTCATGGAGGTATTATTATTTTTTAAATAAATTTAGAAAACCCAATTATTTTTCTTTTCCAATTAAGGGGCAATTTAGCGTGGCTAATCCACCTAACCTACACATCTTTTGGTTGTGGGGGTGAAACCCACGCAGACAGGGGAGAATGTGCAAATTCCACAAGGACAGTGACCCAGGGCTGGGATTCAAACCTGGGTCCTCAGCACTGTAGTCCCAGTGCTAACCACTGTGCGGCGTGCTGCCCCCATGGAAGTATTAGAACCCGTCATTGTAGCTTCTGTTCTGTTCTTCAGAACAGGCTGAGGTATTAAATAGCTCTGCCGCCTTTGGACCTGCCGCCTTTAACAGCAATGCAAGAAGCCTGTTCTTAGGTTATGCCTGCAGACATAGGGCTAAAAGGTGGGGTTGGAATTGCTGCTTAAACAAGCACCAATTTTATTCTACATTTCCCGTGAAGTGGAGGTGGCAGCGTCCCCTAACCGTGTCCACCTGTAGCTCCAGCATTTCCTGAGGTGTCGGGTCACCTCAGGTTGCAGTTCACCAGACCGACCTTCGAGCCGAATGCCTCACGTTGTCACTGCCGCTGCCAACTTCAAATCTTCAGCACTCATGGTACCACGTTGTGTTTGGTTCCTTATACTTAATGAAGTACCTCACCAAACACTTTGATATGCCCAAACTAGGATCTCTTTATTGTGTCTTGTGTGGTAAGATGGCAATCTGCTACAGAGCACATTATCATGGAGTCTTGTTACTCATCTGGAATTTACACCTGGCCCTGACCAATTCCACATACGTCCGGGCAGCACGGTAGCATGGTGGTTAGCATAAATGCTTCACAGCTCCAGGGTGCCAGGTTCAATTCCCGGCTGGGTCACTGTCTGTGTGGAGTCTGCACGTCCTCCCCGTGTGTGCGTGGGTTTCCTCTGGGTGCTCCGGTTTCCTCCCACAGTCCAAAGATGTGCGGGTTAGGTGGATTGGCCATGCTAAATTGCCCGTGGTGTCCTAATGGTAAGGTTAAGGGGGGATTGTTGGGTTACAGGTATAGGGTGGATACGTGGGTTTGAGTAGGGTGATCATTCCTCGGCACAACATCGAGGGCTGAAGGGCCTGTTCTGTGCTGTACTGTTCTATGTCTATGTCTTATTATCCTCTCAATCTTCTTCTGAAAATGGCCGGATGTGTCTCCCTTTATATCTGAGTCCCAGGTCACATGACCTTGGTTTGGAAACTGCATGTTGTGCCTATACCACTACCTGCTGGTTGGAGGTCGCACACCATCCACCTACGATATAGCCCCATGGCATATCACCACATCCCCAACCTATCTTCCCTCCCAACTCCTCTTCCTATTTCTCCTTGATCCTCACCACCTACGTACCCCCTGCTCTCTGAGCCAACCACATATGTCCCTCATCCTCCTCTCCCCTTCCACTTCCGGAAGCAGCAACCATTCCAAAAGAGCATATTTCGGCAGCCTAGGAAACCTTTTCCACATCTTCCATGCAAAGTCCCTTATTTGTAAATGCCTAAATTCACCTCAATTCGGGACTCTATCCTCTCCCTCAGCTCCTCTATGCTTGCAAACCTCTCTTCCAGATACAAATCCCTCACCCTCACCAGCTCTCCCTCGCCAGCCCCACCTCTCTCCACCTTCTATACATGCCATCCGTCTCCCCTGGCTTGTACCCATGGTTCTCACACAGCCGTGTCAGCACAGACACCCCCTCCATCCTAAAGTGTCTCCTCAGCTGGCTCCACACCTTTATTGTGGACTGTACAACCAGGCACTCAGTATATTTCCTCGGTGCCAGCAGCAGTGCCGTTGTTTCCATGGCGCTCAGGCTGGACCCTCAACAGGATTCTTCATCCATCTTAACCCATTCTAACCCCTCTCCTTCCCACCAGCGCCTCACTTTCTGCCCATTTGTTGCCCAATAGTAGTGCAGCAAGTTTGGTAACGCCAACCTCCCTTTCTGCCTCTGTCTCTGCAGCAGGGCCCTCTTCACCCTTGGCATATTCCCTGCCCATATAAACTCTGAGATCGCTGCATCCAGCTTCCGGAAACAGGCCTTCGGAATAAAGATCGGGTGGGTCTTGAATACGAACGGGCGTTCATTTTCCTCCACGGTTTTGAAAAAGTTAGGATCTATCAAACCAGGTTTCCCTTTGGGATCTGACTTTTTCAGTAGTAACATCAGCTGTGATCAGGGCCGGGATTCTCCCCTACCCGGAGGGGCGGGGGGGTCCCGGCGTAGCGGAGTGGCGTCGGGCCTCCCCAAAGGTGCGGAATTCTCCGCACCTTTAGGGGTTAGGCCCGCGGCGGAGTGGTTGGCGCCATGCCGACTGGCGCCAAAACCGGCGCCAACGGCCTTTGATGCCGGCCGGCCGGCATCGGGGCTGGCCGAAAGGCCTTCGCCGGTTCGCGCATGCGTCGGTGCGTCAGCGGCCGCTGACGTCACCACCGGCGCATGCGCGGTAGGGGGGTCTCTTCCGCCTCCGCCATGGTGGAGGCCGTGGCGGCGGCGGAAGAAAAAGAGTGCCCCCACGACACAGGCCCGCCCGCCGATCGGTGGGCCCCGATCGCGAGCCAGGCCACCGTGGGGGCACCCCCGGGGTCCAATTGCCCCGCGCCCCCCCCAGGACCCCGGGGGCCCGTTCGCGCCACCAATCCCGCCGCCACCAGAGGTGGTTGAAACCACGTCGGCGGGGGAGGCCTGTCAGCGGCGGGATTCGGCCCATTGCAGGCCGGAGAATCGCCGCGGGGGGCACGCCGATCGGCGCGGCGCGATTCCTGCTCCCGCCGATTCCTGGGTGGCGGAGAAATCCGGCCACGGCGGGGGCGGGATTTACTCCGGCCCCGGGCGATTCTCCGACCCTGCGGGGGGTCAGAGAATTCCGCCCCATAACATTATTCATTTGAATATCATCGGGCATCTTATCAAAGGCATTTTGAAAATCCATATCAGCCACATCAACTGCATTACCACCATCTCGTCTCTTTGTCATTTCCTCAAACAAATTTAATAAGCTTGTCCCTTTTAAACTACACGCTGACTATTCATTCCTATTTTTGTTTTGTGGTGTCTCTCCTCTCAATGGAATTCCATTGATTTTCCGACCATGGAAGTTAAAATGTTTTATGATTTCCTGGACATGCTCTATTCCTCTTCTTGAATATAAGAAATTTGTTAGTTACCTGCCAGGCCTCTGGCACTAAACCTGCTTCTAACAAACTATTAAATACGTGCATTAATGCCTCTGCAACTCCTCCCTAGACTCTTTTAAAATGTATGTATGCAATCTATGCAGACGAGGGGATTTATCATCTTGGATTTGATTAGTTTATGTAATAGATCCTCTTTTTTTTCTACATCTCACCTCATCATTCATGTCATAATTACTTGTTCCCTCTCCTTGATAAATACCGAGGCGTAACAATTATTTGATATTTTTGCCATTTCTCTCCGGTTACCTGTGGTGTAATCCTATATGTTGCTTAATGGCCCTAATCCCATTCAAACTTTCCTTTTTATTGATATGCCAGCAAAATATTTTACCATTTTGTTTAATGTTCCTTGCTAATTTAATTTCATAGTTCCTCTGTGCCTTCCTAAACGTTTTCTTTTAAGCTCTGCCCGATTCTTCTTGCTTTCTTTATTATCACACACTCCTCTGCTGTCTATGTACTTAATGTATGCCTCTTTCCTAACCCTCAATTGTTCCCTTATGGCTTTATTCATCCATGAAGTCTCATAGGTCTTTAGTCTGTTCTTTTCTTTTAGTGGAATATATTTTTCCTGCACTCTGTTGAACTCTATTTTAAATGCTTGCCTTGGTTGCTAAGAAGACACATAGCACGTTGGACCTTATTACAAGGGGATTGGAGTACAGGAATAAAGGAGACTTGCTGAAATTGTACAGGGATTTGGCGAATCCACGTCCGGAATAGAATCATAGAATTTACGGTGCAGAAGGAGGCCTTTCGACTCATTGAGTCTGCCCTTGGAAAGAGCCCACATCTCCACCCTGGATAAAAGCAAATTACTGTGGATACTGGAATCAGAAACCAAAGAGAAAATGCTGGAAAATCTCAGCAGGTCTGACAGCATCTGTAGGGAGAGAAAAGAACTAACGTTTCAAGCCCAAATGACCCTTTGTCAAAGCTAACAGACAGAGAAAGTGAGCGATCTTTATACTGTAGAGTGAGACTGAAAGATGAATCATAGTCACAGAAACCCAGGAAAACAGGGTGCTGATAGCCACAGAAACCAAGGGAGAGAGTACTAATTGCAGTCCCCGGAGCGAACAAAAGGTGTGGAAGACCAAACAGCAAAGAAACTAACATCAGAGGGTAAACTGTGACAGATGTAGATATGGGGGGAGGGGAAGTGGGAAGCAAAGGGGAGAAAGGGTAAGGAAAGATGGATAAGTTGGGGAGGGGTAAATATATATAAGGAAAGACACAAAGAAAGAAATGATAAAAGACAGTTAAAATGAAATGGGATGAAAACCCAAACCCCGGGATGTTAATAAAGAGTGCGAAGAGAGAGAGGCGAGACTTAAATAAAGAGTGCGGAGAGAGAGGTGAGGCTTAAATAAAGAGTGCGGAGAGAGAACTGTTGACGGGACATTGGCGGTCTTAATTTTTCTGCCACCCTCATCCATTCCAACCTCTCTCCTTCTGAACTTTCTGCTCTTCGCTCCGTCAGGTCTAACCCCGACTTTGTCATCAAACCTGCCGACAAAGGGGGTGCTGTTGTTGTCTGGCGCACTGACCTCTACCTCGCAGAGGCTGAGCGCCAACTCTCAGATATTTCCTCTTACCTCCCGCTGCACCATGACCAGACCACTGAACATCAAGCCATTATCTCCAACACCGTTAATGACCTCATTTCCTCCGGATGCCTTCCCCCTACGGCTTCCAACCTCATAGTCTCCCAACCCCGGACAGCCCGCTTTTACCTACATCCCAAAATCCACAAAAAGGACTGTCCCAGTAGGCCCATTGTGTCAGCATGCTCTTGCCCCACCGAACTTATTTCCTCTTATCTTGACTCCATCCCCACTCCTCTGGTCCATTTCCTCCCCACCTACATTTGGGATTCCTCTGATGCACTGCGTCATACTGACAGCTTCCAGTTCGCGGGCCCTAACCGCATTCTATTCAACATGGATGTACAATCCCTCTACACCTCAATCCCACACCAGGATGGCCTGAGAGCTCTTCGCTTCTTTCTCGAAAAGATGCCCGGACAATTCCTATCCACCACCACTCCCCTCCGCCTGGCTGAACTCATTCTATCTCTCAACAGCTTCTTCTTTAACTCATCTCACTTTCTCCAAATCAAAGGTGTAGCAATGGGTACCTGCATGGATCCCAGCTACGCTTGCCTTTTTGTGGGATATGTGGAACACACCTTGTTCCAGGCCTATCCGGGCCCCTCCCACAACTCCTTTACCGATACATTGATGACGATTTTGGTTCTGCGCCATGCTCTCGCCCAGACCTGGAAAAATTCATCATCTTGGCTTCCAGTTTCCACCCCTCTATCACTTTCACCTGGTCCATCTCAGACACTTCCCTTCTCTTCCTTGATCTTTCTGTCTCCATTTCCAGCAATAGACTATCCACTAATATCCACTACAAGCCCACTGACTCACACAGCTATCTGGACTACAGCTCTTCGGACCCTACACCCTGTAAGGACTCCATTCCTTCCTCTCAACTCCTTCACCTCTGTCGCATTTGTTCCGATGATACCATTTTCCAAAATGGTGCTTCGAAAATGTGTTCCTTCTTCCTCAACTGTGATTTCCCACCTACCGTTGTGGACAGGGCCCTCAACAGTGTGCAGTCCATCTCCTGCACCACTACCTTCGCCGCCTCCACTCCCTCCCAGAACAAGGATAGAGTCCCCCTCATTCTCACAATTCATCCCACCAGCCTCCGTATGCAAAGCATAATCCTGCGCCATTTTCACCATCTCCAGCGTGATGCCACCACCAAACACATCTTCCCTTCACTCCCTCTGTCAGCATTCCACAGAGACTGTTCCCTCCGAGACAATCTAGTCCACTCCTCCACCATACCCAGTACCTCTCCCATCACCCATGATACCTTCCCATGCAATCGCAGAAGGTGTAACACCTGCCCCTTTACTTCTTCCATGCTTAACATTCCAGGCCCAAACACACATTCCAGGTTAAGCAGCGTTTCACTTGCACCTCTCCCAATTTGGTTCACTGCATTTCCTGCTCCCAATGTGGTCTCCTCTATATCGGAGAGACTAAACGCAGACTGGGTGATTGCTTTGCTGAGCATCTTCGGTCTGTGCGCATTCAGGACCCTGACCTTCCTGTTGCTTGCCATTTCAACAAAGACCCTGCTCCCATGCCCACATGTGTGTTCTTGGCCTGCTGCAATGTTCCAGTGAAACGCAACGCAAACTGGAGGAACAACATCTCATCTTCCGGTTAGGCACGCTGCAGCCTTCCGGCCAGAACATCGAATTCAACAACTTCAGATGATCAGCCCCACCTCGACCCATTTGTTTTCATTTCATTTTAACTGTCTTTTACCATTTCTTTCTTTCTTAATATATATTTAATTACCCCCCCCCCCACCCCCCAAATCTTATCCACCTTTCCTTCATCTTTCTCCTCTTTACTTCCCCCTTCCCCTCCCCCCACACCTACAGTTCATCCTCTGATGTTAGTTTCCCTGCTGTTTGAACTTTCACATCTTTTGTCCTCTCTGGGGACTGCCATTAGCACTCTTTCCCCTTGGTATCTGTGGCCATTAGCACCCGGTTTCCCTGGGTTTCTGTGGCTATGACTCATTTTTCATTCTCACTGTGATACCGTTAATTCACTGTGAGAATGAGTTTAATGAACTTGCCTGCCAGAGTTGGCTGTACAAATGAGTGCCACCCACAGGTGGCCGGACTATATGTGGCTCTGTTGAGGGCGGAGCCAGAGGCTGTGCCCACCGGGGTTCGAGTACAGTACCTGGAAGTAGCCTGTATCATCATTTCCAGATCATAGGTCACATTATTAGGCAGTACAGACAGCTCATGCATTAGGTGAAGTACATTCACCTCATTCACCCCCTGTTAAAAAAATCAAGTCCGGCGGGGGTGACGTGGGATCCATTAGAGATTCAGTCTGTCTGTTTTAGACCTCCTCAGCTCTGGCGGTGTTGCGGGCATGGTCGTTGCAGATGGTGACTCTGGGTGCGTCGTGTCTGGAGCTTGAGCCTCAGTCTGGCATGTCGGAGGCGGTTGGGGGATGGGGGTAGGCAAGGGGGAGGTGTGCAGCAGCAGTGCCGGTGCGGGCCAAGACAGGAGACCCAGGGGGGTGCAGGGGGTGGCTGTAGGCAGTGGGGAGGGGGGCGCGTTGGCAGGGGAACCAGCTAGCGCTAGATCTCATAGGGAGACCAGATCGTGCCGTCCGTTCTGGTACACGATGGGGGTTGCCGTGCAGAATCTGGACCCTCTCAACCAAGGGGTCGGTCTAATGACTCCTCATATGCCTCCGGAGAAGGACAGGTCCCGGAGCTGTCAGCCATGATTGAAGCGAGACCCCGGAGATGGACATTCTGGGGAAGATAAACAAAAGATCATGAGGGGTCTCATTCGTGGCTGTGCAGAGGAGTGATCTGATGGAGTGGAGGGCGTCGGGGAGGACCTCCTGCCAGCGGGGGGTCGGGAGACCTCTTGTCGGAGGGCCAGAAGGACAGCCTTCCATACTGCCACGTTCTCCCTCTCAACCTGCCCGTTTCCCTGCGGGTTATAGCTCGTTGTCCTGCTCGAGGCGATGCCTTTGCTGAGCAGGTACTGACGCAGCTCATCGCTCATGAACGATGAGCCCCGGTCGCTGTGGATGTAAGCAGGGAAACCGACCTGTGTGAAGATGCTGTGCAGTGCCTTTATCACAGTTGCCGAGGTCAAGATGGGGCAGGGGACTTCGAAGGGGAAGCAGGAGTACTCGTCAATGACGGTCAGGAAGTATATATTACGGTTGGTGGAGGGGAGGGGCCCTTTGAAGTCCATGCTCAGGTGCTCAAAGGGCCGGGAGGCATTTACCAGGCGGGCCTTGTCTGGCCCGTAGAAGTGCATTTTGCACTCCGCGCAGACCTGGCAGTCCCTGGTCATGGCCTTGACTTCCTTGGTGGAGAAGGGAAGATTGCGGGCCTTAATACAGTGGGTTTGCCGGGTGATCCCAGGGTGACAGAGGTCATTGTGAATAGCCCGAAGTCCGTCAACTTGCATGCTGGCGCAGGTGCCGTGGGACAGGGCATCTGGGGGCTCATTGAGCTCACCTCAGGATTTTGTCATTTTTTATTTTGCCCCGTTGTGCGTTGTCAAACATGAAGGCGACCGACCGTTGGTCGTTGACAAGGGTGAAACTCCTACCAGCTAGGTAGTGCCTCCAGTGCCGCACGGCTTCCACTATGGCTTGTGCTTCTTTTTCGACCAAGGCGTGTCGGATCTCGGAAGCGTTGAGGGTTCTAGAAAAGAATGCTACTGGCCTGCCAGCCTGGCTGAATGTGGCGGCCAGTGCGACGTCTCACGCATCGCTCTCTACCTGAAAAGGGAAGGACGCGTCCACTGCGTGCATGGCGGCCTTGGTGATGTTGTCCTTGACGCGGCTGAAGGCCGAGCGGGCCTCAGCCGTCAGGGGAAAAGTGTGGTTTGAATAAGTGGCCGGGCTTTGTCCGCATAGTTGGGGACCCACTGGGCGTGGGGAAGGGGGAGTTCCGTGAGGGGGTGCATACGGTCGGGGTCGGGCCCTAGAACTCCGTCCTCCACAACATAGCCGAGTATGGCCAGTTATGTCGTGCGGAAAAGGCACTTCTCTTTGTTGTACATGAGCTTGAGAGATTGGGCGGCCTGGAGGAACCTCTGAAGGTTGGCGTCATGGTCCTGCTGATCATGGCCGCAGATGGTGACATTGTCCAAGGACGGGTATGTAGCCCGCAAACCATACTGGTCCACCATTCGGTCCATCGTTCTCTAGTGACGCCGAAGGGGACTCTGAGGAAGTGGAAGAGTCGGCCGGCTGCTTCAAAAGCCATGTAGTGACGTTCTTCTGGGCGGATTGTGAGCTGGTGGTAGGGCGACTTCAGATCGACCGTTGAGAACACACGGTGCTGTGCGATCTGTTTGACCATTTCTGCGAAGCGGGGGAGGGGGTACGCATCCAGTTGCGTGAACCGGTTAATGGTCGGGCTGTAATCTACAACCATCCGGTTCTTTTCCCCGGTCCGGACAACCACCACTTGCGCTCTCCAGGGGCTCCAGTAGCCTCGATAATCCCTTCACTCAACAGTCGCTGGACCTCCGACTTGATAAAAGCCATATCGTGGGAACTGTACCGCCTGCTCCTGGTGGCGATGGGCTTACAGTCGGGAGTGAGGTTCGCAAAGAGGAAGAGGCCTTGAGGATCGCGAGGCTGCATACCGTGAGGGGGGTTAAGGGTCCGCCAAACTGTAGAGTCAGGCTTTGGTGACTGCATTGGAAGTCTAATCCAAGCAGTAGGGGAGCGCAGAGGTGAGGGAGGACGTACAACTTAAAACGGGAGTACTCGGCGCCCTGCATCGCGAGGTTAGCGATACAGTATCCCCGGATCTGGACCGAATGGGATCCGGAGGCAAGGGAGATGGTTTGGGATGCGGGATATAAGGGAAGGGAGCAACGCCTTACCATGTCGGGGTGGACAAAGCTCTCCGTGCTTCCGGAGTCGAAAAGGCAGGGGGTCTCGCGCCCGTTCATCCGTACGACCATCATTGAGTTTTTCAAGTGCTTCGGCTGCGACTGGTCGAGGGTAACTGCGCCCAGTTGTGGGTAGCCAGCGTAGTCGGCGGTGTCGGGGTCACAAAATGGCCGCCCCCACGAGTCGCACATGTCGGGCCGGGTCGAAGACGGCAACCAAGATGGCGGCCCCCATCGGTCGCACGTGTCGGTCGGTGTTGGAGTCGGCAGGCACGTTAGCGGCCCCCACGAGTCGCATGAGGCTGATGACGCGTCTGAAGGGGGCGTTCCAGGCAGGCACGCAGCCATGTTGCAGGGTCTGCGGGCCTGTGAGTCCATGGGTCGGGCCTGGTGAGTTTTCGATTTTGGGGCTTTAGGTCGGCCCAGACAGACTCTGGCGAAGTGTGCCTTTTTCTCACAGTCGCTGCACGTCGCTGTGCGGTCTGGGCAGCGCTGCCGGGGGTGTTGACCCTGACCTCAGAAGTAGGACTGCGGTTCTCGGGGCTGGACTTGCAGCCGCGTGGCATAGGCCCGCGACGTCGTCGGGTCTGACTGGGGTTGCGACGATGGCGTCCACAAGGGGGACGATTGCGTCCACAAGGGGTTCGCCGGGTCCTCGGGGAACGCACTGAGGTTTTGGTAGGCCACCTCTAACGAGGTAGCTAGCTTTACCATGTCCCACAGGTCAGTGGTCCCGTTTTCCAGCAAGCACTGCCGGATGTAGTTCGATCGGACCCCAGCCACGTAGGTGTCCCGGACCTGTAGATTCACGTGTTCCTCCGCAGTCATGTCCCGGTAGATGCAGTTCCTCGCGAGTAGGGTCAGTTTTTCCAGATACTCATCTAGCGATTCCCCAGCGCATTGATGGCGAGTCGTGAGGGGATGTCGGGCGTACACCTCATTTACAGGCTTTACGAAATGCGCCTTGAGGGTTGCGACCGCCGCCTCATACGTGGCTGCATTCTCGATCATCACAGAAATTTGATAGCGTGGAGGAGTCGCAGCTTGATGGTTTCAGTGGGAGGCGTTGTGAAGGAGTCGAGGTAGGCCTCGAAGCAGCAGAGCCAATGTTCAAAGGTCTCCTTGGCCTCTGATGCGCACGTGTCAAGTTCGCGCTTATCTGGCTTTAGAGCGGCTTCCATGATGCTGTCGAAGGATATTAAATTGTGATACTGTTAATTCACTGTGAGACCGTGAGAACGAGTGAACATTAGGCTTTAATATCCATGAATACGCCTGCCAGAGTCGGCTGTACAAATGAGTGCCACCCACAGGTGGCCAGACTATATATGGCCCCGGTGAGGGCGGAGCCAGAGGCTGAGCCCACCAGGGTTCCAGTACAGTACCTGGAAGTAGCCCATATCATCACTTCCAGGTCATGGGCCACATTATTATACAGGCAGTACAGACAGCTCATGCATTAGGTGAAGTACACTCACCACACTCACTCCACAGTATAAATACTTACCACTTTCTCTGTCTGTTAGCTTTACCAAAGAGTCATCGGACTCGAAACGTTAGCTCTTTTCTCTCCCTACAGATGCTGCCAGACCTGCTGAGATTTTCCAGTATTTTCTCTTTCATTTCAGATTCCAGCATCCGCAGTAATTTGCTTTTATTCGTGCAGAGAGAGAGGTGATACTTCAATAAAGAGTGTGGAGAGAGGGAGGCGAGACTTGAAGAGAGTGTACTTTAGTTTACTAACATTGTGAAAATACAGAAGACAGTACAACAAAGACATCAAACACATGGCACCCCAGAACACACTTACCCCACCCCCACCACCTACAGCAGCGGAAAGGCACACCAGCCATACCCACCAAAATAGGCCACTCCAACACGGAGCACGGCGGAGGAGAGAGAGAAAGAACAATCCACCCATCCCAAGAGGGGCATAATTCTGCCCGGAATAACCCCGGCACATTATAAACCAAACAAGTACAGAGCATTTCAAAAGACATAGAACAATGCCACCAGCTGGGGTAAAGCTGTGGATGGCCCAAGGGGCAACACGGTGGCACAATGGTTAGCACTGCTGTCTCATGGCGCCGAGGTCCCAGGTTCGACCCTGGCTCTGGGCCACGGTCCGTGTGGAGTTTGCACATTCTCCCCATGTTTGCTTGGGTTTCGTCCCACAACCCAAAGATGTGCAGGTTAGGTGGATTGGCCACACTAAATTGCCCCTCAATTGGGAAAAACGAATTGGGTACTCTAAATTTATTTTTAAAAAGATGCGGAAAGCCAGAAAATGCAGTGAGTTCTGAAAGTGGATTGGAAAGTGATCACGGCCCGTGGGAAAGATCACAGACTTGCGAAAAGGACTCTGATTGTAGAAGGGAGAGACTGTATAGAAAAGTCCAGAGAGAGATAGGAGGTCAAGTATAGGTCATAGTTTGACCATCAAACAGGTTAGAAGAAGAAGCCCTTATGTTTGAGAAGTTTTATTGGCTACTAGCAAATTAGGAGATAAGTTGATAAGGATGCCGAACAAAACGAGTTGGTAAGATTTCGGTTCATACACTGAAATACCTATCAGGGGACAGCTGGCCTTGTCAAACAGGTGGATATGCACAGAAAAATTACTTCCTGATGGCATGCATAAGGTCAAAGCTAATAATAATAATCCTTATTAGTGTCACAAGTAGGCTTACATTAACACTGCAATGAAGTTACTGTGAAAATCCCTAGTCGCCACATTCCGGCGCCTGCTCGGGTACACTGAGGGAGAATTCAGAATGTCCAATTCACCTAACAAGCATACCTTTCAGGATTTGTGGGAGGAAACTGGAGTGCCCGGAGGAAACCCACGCAGACACGGGGATAAGGTGTTGACTCCGCACAGACAGTGACCCAAGCCGGGAATCAAACCCAGGTCCCTGGAGCTGTGAAGCAACAGTGCTAACCCCCCACTGGTGGCTTGGGGTTTCAAAGAGAGACTTGATGATCAAGATGCCAGAGTGGACACCCCCACTGCAAGAAAAGTGAGCTCAAAGATTTTCTTAGCTCTTTTAGCAGCAAATACCTGAGAAATTTCAAAGAGAACTGTGTTGAAACCACCTAAAGAAGCTAGAAATATAGAAAGAATACTGTAGAAATAAACAAGTGTGCTCATGTGTGGAATGATGCATCAAAGGGTGGAATACGTCTCAGTTAGGTCCATTCTGCTGAAAACGGGTTGCATTCAATGAAAAACAGATCCAGCTATTGGCGTGACAAGGAGAAACTCACAGGCATTGGTATGATGCATGTGGATAATTTTCTGTGGTGAGATTCAGCAGAATTTCAGTAATGGGTGATAGATAAAATAAATAAGGAATTTAAGATCAGAAGTTAGGCTTCCAGGGCCTTTAAATATATAGGGGTATTGACAGAAATCAGCTTTTCTGGTTAGTTATAGATGAGGTAGATAAAAGGTTTAATTGAAAAATCATTAAGAGTAATTAAGTAAATCATATTAACCATGAGAGTGAGGAAAGCCGAATAAGCTGGGAACTAACCAGATAAGACTCTAAATTTTCACTTTTTTAACTTGCCTGAGACTTGCCAGAAAATCCAAGGCCAGTGACAAAAGACTCCATTGTATGCAGCTGCCTTCCCAGGCCTGGACAGTTCCATTTCCATGGTAACAGTCAGTCAGGGTCATAATGACGTTTTGAAAACTGTGGTAATCTAATTAATGTTAGAGGCATAATTGGCAAGCCAGGGTATGAAAAATTACACCAAAACATTTATCTCTTAAACTGACAGACAGACAGTTTGGTCGAATTGAGTGGATTGTAAATTAGTCAAAGCCAATCACAGCTGTAAAGAAGGTGAAGCTTTAAGATAATGATCCCCTTAAAATTCAGTTGTCGGGATGGAAAAATCCATTCCGGAATCAATCCATCACTTTCTGAAACCTATGTCTTTGCTGCTTGCTTTTGCTAAATCGCCATTTTTTGTTTTGTTTAAATCACTCAGTCATTTTTATACTGTGTATCATGATTTGAAGAAATTACCTTAACTTGTATTTTAAACTCAACCACTGTATTCGCTAAAGACAATCAATCTGACCTAAGTTTGCAGAGTAACCAAAGTTTACCAATGGACACTTGAGCTGACAATAAATTCAACGAAACTTTTCCAAAAAGCACAGCATGAATTTCTGCTTTTTGGGAATTAAGAAGGGATAACGCATATCCAGGGTTCCGAATAGACACAGAGATCCTTCAGGTATACATTAAGTAGGATAAACCAGGCCTGATCTTGAATTAAGAGTCTTATTTAGAAAATGTCAATCACATGCCAATAAATCAGGCCAAGTCCTCACAAAAGCATGATTCTACATCCAAGGAAGAAATAGGCCAATTTAGAAGTTTGATTGAACGTTTGTGCCCTCAAACTGGACTTGATTCTAGTTTTGACATTTTAGAACTGAGTATTATGATGAAACAAGCTACAGTTGAGGAAACTCGGGAAGCAAGCAAAACAGTAAATAAATCAAATTCAGAAAAATGTTCACTCAACTTCCCAGCCTTGGGTAATTCCGAGATATAAAGCTAGCCATTTTGAGCGATGTTGCAGATGCCAGTTGTCTAGATGGATATTCTACTACAACAAGATTTATCATATTCTTGGTGGAACGTATCAACAGAAGTTGCCGATTGGCCTGGGAAGGGAAGAAAATAAAAAGGGTAGTTAAAAACATCTTAGCTGCAGAAACATTGGTTTTAGTAGAAGCAATAGATGCAGGATTTTACTTTCAAACTTTTTGAGGGAAATCGTATACAAATCTTATATCTGAGATAAGTTCGCCGATTGAATCTTATGAGGATAACCATTCTCTATGGAATAATGTACATTCAACAAAGAATGTGACTGAGAAAATACTAAGCTGGCTGGCATGAAAGAAATGTTAGAGAGCAGAGAGCTAAGAGATGGGTCGATGCAAGTCGCTACTGATCGGACTGCTTTACAAAAAGGAAGGCTTGCTGGAGATCCTAGGAAACGGGCATCTTGTATTATGATGGGTTACACGGAATGTGGAAAATCTTTTTTTCAATGTTTTTTTGAAATTATTAGAGTTTGTCATTAAGTTATTGTTTAAGGAATGAAAGAAGAATCTATTAATAATATGCTAATTATTTTGTTAAGATATGCAAGTGAAGGGTATTGTTTAATTAAGTACTTTGAGCGCATACAATTTGTTCATTTGATCTTTTGTTAATTTGTCCCCCTTTGTTTGTTAAGTTGATGTACTCAAAAGTGTATAAGTGGGTGACAGCTGGGTTTGAGACTGAACAAAACTGATAAACTCTCTGTAAAGGAAAATTATGGGTGCGATCTAATGGCCTCATTGCGCCCAACCTGGAACACGATGTAGCCGGTAAATCTCATGAGAGACGTCTTACGAGATATACAACGCTCGTTATGCCTCATGAGATCTAAAGAGATCTCGTGAGGTGCCGTGATCTGGATCTCCCTCTCAATAAGGATGATCCAGATTTGCATATTCAAGTGACTAGTTAGTCTCATTTGAATATGTTTATGCTGGAGTACCAAAAGCAACCCCAAGCGGGTGCCATTTAGCACTGTTTTCCACAAATGTAGACCAGGCGTACGGGCACGTGGGGAGGGGGGTGTCTCCCAGGTAATCAGGGCCCCCCCGGGTGGTCGGGCTCTGAGCAGGGCCGTACCCTGGCACTCTCAATTCCACCCAGGCATCATGGAACTGCTAGCCTGCCACCCTGGCAGTGCCAAGGTGCTTATGTGGCAATGTCAGGCTGGCAGGGTACTACCAGGGTGCCAGGCTGGCTGTGCCAAGGTGACTAGGTGGTATGTTGCACATGCTGGGGACCGGCCTGAGGGTGCCATGCCCTTATGAGGTGGGGTGTGGGAAGTTCGCGGACATCCCTAATTAGTAAGTTGGGGGTGCGGAGGTCGTGGTGGGGGGATCAGAGATCAGGGCGCCATTTTAAAATGGCACCTTGATCTCTTCCTGCACTGGCGAGTTGAGCTTGTTAGTGCAGGAAATGGGACTAAGTGTGGCCTCGGCGTAGCGTTCCTCACCGAGCCCAAAAAATGAAACAGAGTCCCGTTTAATAGAGGGGGGTTGTTCCCGGTGCTGTAAGTGCCGGGAAACATCCCGCTAATTGCACCCAAAATGGGACTCCATTTCACTTCCATTAAATCACACCCTCTGTGTCTTGGTTTTGACTTCACCAACTAGCTTAGATTCTATTAGCAAAGATCAGAAGATGGCGAAATAACAGAAGTGATAAAAGCAGAACTGAAAGAATTATAATGGAAGAAATAAAAGATAAATCCCGGAGGTTGTGGGGTTGGGGTTGCCGGATCCAGTCAGGCAGGCTCTGGTGAGGAAGTTGGGTGGGGGTAATTGGTGAGGACAGTGAGGGGTGTTGCCCAGGTGCAGTGGGGAGAGCCTCAGGGCTGGACATGGGAAGACCCCCTTCAATGCCCACAGTCCATGAATAAACAAAGAAAACAAATTTAATTGTTTGATATTGCTCAATATTTCCTTCTTCAATTCACAGTTTTGTCAATATGTATCTGTTCAGGTTAAGTGGAATAACAATAAGAGACAGCCATTTCGAAGAAAGCTCAAGTTGAAACTGTGCATCATTAAAGCATTAAAACCCACTGTCTGGATGACATTGCCAGGTTGGCACTACCCAGGTGCCAGGGGACAATGCCTGGGGCAGTGCCAGTGTGCCAGAGCACAGCACCAGGACTGCTCATCATGCCACCCCCCCCGACTCCCCCCCTTCTGTAAACATTTGCACTCTGGCGTGTTCTCCTCGACCGCTTCAAGTTTTGCAGAAGCTGTTGCAAACTAACCGATATGATGTCATGTCAGCCATGGGGGATTTCCTGCCCTGGCTGGGGGGATTGGGGGTGGGGGTGGGGGATGTGGGAGGCAGATGGCAGGTAAGCCCTTTCATTGCATTTAATATTATTTTAAGGAAGTTCCCACCCAGAATGGATGGGAAACTTGTTGCGTCACCAGCGAGGGGGTGGGGAAAATCTAAGAACACGATCTCGCCGGTAAGATTCTCGGCCCTACAATCTTGTGGGACTTTACGCCGGTGGTGCCATTTTCACCCAAATGCCAGCTGAAAATCCCTCCCCTAACCCTAATCCCAGGGAACCTGTAAAACCCACTTTAAAAATATGGAAGAACAAGTGATGCGACCAGAGACACGAGTTGGAGTAAACTTTGGCTTTAATCGGCTTACAACTGAGCCTGCCTGCGACTGTGCTGAACTGAAGGCGGACTCGCAGGACCGCAGCACTTATACTTCCTGAAGGGGGTGGAGCCGAGGGCGGAGCCCTGCACATGCTCCTCATCTCCCCCTGTGGGCAGAGCCGCGCAACGGCTCACAGATGGAGCACACAGGGACGCATTAATGTACAGTGTGAATTATAGTGGTTACACATTCACCACATTCACCCCCTGTTAAAAAATCAAGTCCGGCGGGGGTGACGGGTCTACAAGTTCAGTCGGTTCGGCGCCCGAATTGTACGTTGCGACCGACGGAGCACAGGTGTTGCAGCCGCTTCGGATGGCTGTGGAAGGATGTTCGGTGCGGGTCCGGGGGTGGACTCTGTGGATGGTTCTTCCTGAGCTTCGTTCCTGCGAACTGGTGTGTCGGGTGGAAGGGAGCGCGGGAAGCAAATAGGCGTAGGGGCGCAGGGCCTGGGAAGTTGGGTGGGGTGTAGTGTGGGAGGTACATCGGCAGTAGTGGTAGTAGAGCCTGCGGGTGCCAGGTCCCGGAGGGAAACGGTGTCCTGTCGGCCATCGGGGCATTAATCAAATGCGTAGTGGGGGTTCGAGTGCAGGAGTTGGACACTCTCTACCAGGGGGTCTGTTTTATGTGTCCGAACGTGTTTTCGGAGGAGGACAGGGCCCGGTGTCCTCAACCAGGGCGGAAGCGAGACCCCCATAGTAGTTCCCCTAGGGAAGGTAAATAGGCGATCATGAGGAGTCTGATTCGTGGCCGTACAAAGGAGGGATCTAATAGCATGGAGCGCATCGGGGAGGACCTCCTGCCAGTGGGAGGTTGGGAGATTCCTGGACTGTAGGGTCAGTAGGACGGTCTTCCAGACCGTCGCGTTCTTCCTCTCCACCTGCCCGTTCCCACTGGGGTTATAGCTGGTAGTCCTGATCGAGGCGATGCCCTTACTGAGGAGGTACTGACACAGCTCGTTGCTCATGAAGGACGAACCCCTGTCGCTGTGAACATAGTTGGGGAAACCGAACAGGGTGAAGTCACTGTGCAGGGCTCTAATAACTGTAAGGGAGGTCATATCGGGGCATGGGATAGCAAACGGGAAACGGGAGAATTAATCTATAACATTGAGGAAATAAATGTTGCGATTAGTTGAAGGGAGGGGCCCTTTGAAATCGATGCTCAGGCGTTCAAAGGACCGGGATGCCTTTACCTGGTGGGCCTTGTCTGGTCTATAGAAGTGCGGTTTACACTCCGCGCAGATCGAGCAATTCCTGGTGACGGCTTTAACCTCCTCAGTGGAGAAGGGCAGGTTGCGGGTCTTGATGTAATGGGCGAGCTGGGTGACGCCCGGACGGCAGAGGTCATTGTGGATCGTCTGAAGACGGTCGTCTTGCGCACTGGCGCATGAGCCGCGGGACAGGGCATCTGGGGGCTCATTAAGCTTCCCAGGACTATAAACGATATCGTAATTGTAGATGGAGAGTTCAATCCTTCACCTCAGGATCTTGTCATTTTTGATCTTGCCCCGCTGCGAATTGTCAAACATGAAGGCTACCGATCTTTGGTCGGTGAGGAGGGTAAACCTCCTACCTGCGAGGCTGTGCCTCCAGTGCCGCACGGCTTCCACAATGGCTTGGGCTTCTTTTTCGACTGAGGAGTGTCGAAGTTCGGAAGAGGAGAGGGATCGGGAAAAGAACGCTACTGGCCTGCCTGCCTGGTTCAGAGTGGCAGCGAGAGTGATCTCTGAGGCGTCGCTCTCCACCTGAAACAGGACAGACTTGTCTATTGCACTCATGGTGGCCTTAGCAATGTCCGCCTTAATACAGCCGAAGGCCTGGTGAGCCTCGGCTGACAGTGGAAAGAGTGTGGCCTTATATAGTGGGCAGGCTTTGTCCGCATATTGGGGGACCCACTGGGCATAGTACGAAAAAAATCCGAGGCACCACTTGAGGGCCTTGGGACAGTGAGGGAGAGGGAGTTGTAAGAGGGGGCGCATACGGTCATGGTCGGGTCCTAGGAGTCCGTTTTCCACGACGTAGCCGAGGATGGCTAGTCTGGTGGTGTGGAAAACGCATTTCTCCTTATTATAGGTGAGGTTGAGCTTTTGGGCGGTCTGGAGAAATCGGTGGAGATTGGCGTTGTGGTCCTGCTGACCATGGCCGCAGATAGTGACATTATCCAAGTACGGGAAAGTGGCCCGCAGCCCGTACTGGTCCACCATTCGGTCCATTTCTCTTTGGAACACCGAAACCCCGTTCGTGATGCCAAAGGGAACCTGGAGGAAATGGAAGAGGCGGCCGTCTGCCTCAAACGCCGTGTAGTGGTGGGTCTCGGGCAGCACGGTAGCATGGTGGTTAGCATAAATGCTTCACAGCTCCAGGGTCCCAGGTTCGATTCCCGGCTGGGTCACTGTCTGTGCGGAGTCTGCATGTCCTCCCCGTGTGTGCGTGGGTTTCCTCCGGGTGCTCCGGTTTCCTCCCACAGTCCAAAGATGTGCGGGTTAGGTGGATTGGCCATGCTAAATTGCCCGTAGTGTCCTAAAAAGTAAGGTTAAGGGGTGGGGGGGTTGTTGGGTTACTGGTATAGGGTGGATACGTGGGTTTGAGTAGCGTGATCATGGCTCGGCACAACATCGAGGGCCGAAGGGCCTGTTCTGTGCTGTACTGTTCTATGTTCTATGTTCTATGTTCCGGGCGGATTGGGAGCTGATGGTATGTGGACTTCAGATCCACCGTGGAGAACACGCGGTACTGTGCGATCTGGTTTACCATGTCTGCAATCCGGGGGAGGAGGTACGCATCAAGGTCCATGAACCGGTTAATGGTCTGGCTGTAATCAACCACTATCCGGAGCTTTTCCCCGGTTTTGACGACCACCACCTGAGCTCTCCAGGGGCTATTACTGGCCTCTATGACTCCTTCCCGCAACAGGCGCCGGACTTCAGATCTGATGAACACCCTGTCCTGCAGACGATACCTCCTGCTACGAGTGGTCACTGGCTTGCAGTTGGCGGTGAGGTTAGCGAAGAGTGAGGGGGATTCGACTTTCAAGGTTGCTCGGCTGCGTATAGTGAGTGGGGGCAGGGGCCCGCCGAAGCTGAGTGTTAGGCTCCTGAGGTTGCACTGGAAATCCAGTCCTAGGAGGAGCGGCGCGCAGAGGTCTGGGAGCACGTACAATTTGAAATTTGTATAATTGGCGCCCTGTATCATTAGAATCGCTGAGGTGCGCCCTTGTACTTGGACTGAGAGCGACCCCGAGGCGAGAGAGATTGTTTGCCGCTTTGGGAATACCGGGAGCGAACAGCGTCTTATCAGGTCCGGGTGAACGAAGCTCTTGCTGCTCCCGGAGTCAAAGAGGCACGGTGCCTCCTGGCCGTTGATCCGGACGGCCATCATGGAGCTTTTGAGGTGCTTGGGCCACGACTGTTTTACCATGTCCTCCAGGTCCTGGGCCCCTTTCTCAAGAAGACGCTGCCGCACAAAATTTGATCGGACCCCCACAACGTACATGTCATGGACAGCGAGTTCCACGTGCTGAGAGTCTGTCACGGCCTGGAAGTTACAGTCGCGTGCTAGGGCTTTGAGATCGCGTAGATAGTCATCTAGCAACTCCCCAGGTTGCTGGTGATGGGTTGTGAAGATGTGTCGCCCATAGACTTCGTTCACGGGCCGCACATACAGGCGGTCGAGCATCACGAGGGCCTCGGTGTAAGAGTCAGCTTCATTAAGTTGAGTAGGAATAAGATGGCTCACCCGTGCATGGAGAAGACTTAGTTTCTGTTCATCTGTAACAGAGGTGGTCGTCGACGCAGCCAGGTAGGCCTTGAAGCACCGAAGCCAATGCAAAAAAATTTCCTTTGCCTCTGCGATCTGTGGATCGAGTTCCAGTCGGTCAGGCTTGAGGGCTGATTCCATAGTAGTTCTTTAAGCCAATTAAATTGATGAGACCATCAATTCAACCAGAGAGACGAGTTGGAGTAAACTGTGGCTCTAATAGGCTTACAACTGAGCCTGCCTGCGACTATGCTGAACTGAGGGCAGACTCGCAGGACCGCAGCACTTATACTTCCTGCTGGGGGCGAAGCCAAGGGCGGAGCCCTGTACATGCTCCTCATCTCCCCCTGTGGGCAGAGCCACAAAACGGCTCACAGATGGAGCCCACAGGGACACAGTAATGTACAGTGTGAATTGTAGAGGTGACACATTCACCACAACAAGTTCCCTAGCATGTGCAATCCTAGGTTTCTAAATAGGTCCATTGAACGTGAAAAGCAGAGAGACAATCCTAAAGGAATATAAAGGATTAATGAGGCTATATTTCATTATTATGCCCAGCTCTGGATGCTGTAGAAAGGACACCAAGGACAGGGGCTCAGAAGTAATTCACTAAGGTATCAGATACGAATAACTCATTGAGAAAGGTGTCTGGAGAAACTGGAGATCTTTACATAAAAATAAGGTTAAGAGGAGACCTGGGGTGTTCAAAATGCTGAAGGATTTTGTTAAGGTTAATCGAAAAAAAGCCCTGTTATCACCAGTAAAAATGTTGAAAACGCGAGGGCAGAAATTTAACATGGTCACCCAAAATAATGCAGGATCACTTTTTTTTGTAAGAGAGGCTTGCAAAGACTCAGAACACGCCGTGGTGGGGAAATGTTAAAAATGTATTTCACTGAGTGGTTGGATGAACTGCATAGGGTACTGTCATCTGACAGGGCTAAAGGGATCAGTTTGATTACATGAACCATGATTACAGCATACCATAGCAATGTTCCACAGGAAGGCTTTTGTGGAGGTATAGGCCTTTAAGATTGCCAATACAGCCATGAATCCACAAGCTTCAACACAGCCTGATTGGAGGCTAAATTTGGATTTCTTTGCTGTTTGTGTATCCAGACCTCCACTTGCAGCTTTAGATTGAGCAGTTTCTGCAATATAACTCCCCAGGGTTGTTAATGCAGTTAAGCCAACCAGTTTGTCTGGCTGTTTTCTTTTTTGCCACACGTTGCGGCTGCGATAGAGTGAACAGTTTTGAGCAGCTGGCAGAAGGTGCTGCCTGGAGTAAGAACAGTTACTGCTGATTTCAGCAATCATCAGCACCGTGGGCATCTGCACTATGTAAATTTAGCACAAGATGGTGTTGTTCCGTTTTCAATTTATCCTCAATTCATTTTAGCAGAAACAGTCACAGAGTGGTGTATGCTTTTCCTGCCCTGCGCCCTTTGATGTCCTCGCTGCCCTTCACACCTTCTTGCTGTTTGATGCTTGCTCCCATTGTAGTCCAAATAGTTTCACTCCATGTGAATTACCACAAGGTATGGGGTGGGATTCTACGACCCCCCCCACTGGGTTGGAGAATCGGCGGGGGTCGGCGTGAATCCCGCCCCAGCCGGCTGCCGAATTCTCTGGTGCTGGGGATTTGGCGGGTGCAGGAATCGTGCCGCGCTGTCGAAGCGGCCGCCCCGGCGATTCTCTGGCCTGCGATGGGCCGAGTGGCCACCCGTTTTAGGCCAGACCTGCCGGCATAAATTACAAGAGGTACTTACCGGCGGTACTTGGCTCTGCAGGCAGCCTCCGGGGTCCTCGAGGGGACGCGAGGGGGAATCTGGCCCCGGGGGGGTGCCCCCATGGTGGCCTGGCCCGCGATCAGGGCCCACCAATCTGCGGGTGGGCCTGTGCCGTGGGGGCACTCTATTCCTTCGCGACCGCCGCTGTAACAGTCTGCGATGGCCGACGCGGAGATGAATCCCCCCCTGCGCATGTGTTGGGATGATGCCAGCATATGCGCTGGCCGGCGGAGGCCTTTCAGCAGCGGTTGGCGTGGTGCCATGCCCCTTCCACGCCAGCTGGCACGGTGCAAACCACTCTGGCGCTGGCCTAGCCCCTGAAGGTGCGGAGGAGCCCCGCCGGTTCGTGGAGAATCCCGCCCATGATTAGATTCCAAAAAGATTATGGTCATAAAACAAAGGGGAATTAGGAGATGAATTTTGAATAATACTGAAGGATGAACTAACATATTTATAAGACCAAGAGAAAGGTTACATCCCATTGAAGTTTATCCCTTTAGAACGCTAACTCTCCCCCTCATGGTGCTTCACAGTATTTTGAACAATTCCAATATTTATCCCGGAATAGGTTATTCAAAATATTTAGAATTCTAAGTAAGGAAATATTATTGGAAGGCTGATTTCATTTACTCTTTACTACAGTACTGCCCATTGATTCTTGATGCACTATGAGGTGATAATCTAATTTAGAATATCAAATAGTTGATGTTCTTTGAGGTCTCTTAACTGCCTTCTATGTAACTTTAAGCTTGCACTCTTTTCACCTTGCCTCAGAGTTCATTTTTAAGCTTGTTATCAGTCTTATTGCAATTTCTGTATTCCTCCTCACGCAAGTTTATCCTTTTTCTAGTGATGTAGCGGCACAAACTGAACATGCAACCACTGCTTTTGAAATCCTTGATGTCAGGGCGGCACAATGGCGCAGTGGGTAGCATTGCTTCCTCACGGTGCCGAGGACCCGGGTTTGACCTAAGCCCCTGGTCACTGTCCATGTGGAGTTTGCACATTCTCGCCGTGTCTGCGTCGGTCTCATCCCCAAAACCCAAAAGATGCACAGGCTAGGCGGATTGGCCACGCTAAATTGCCCCTTAATTAGAAAAGAATAATTGGGTACTCTAAATTTATTCTAAGAAAATTAAAAAAGAAATCCTTGATATCTGCACATTTGCAGTTTACTGATTATATATCTGCACTTCTATTTTTTTATAGCTGCTGTATCATACTGGCTGAATGTTGATTGCTCATTTAGAAACATAGAAAATAGGAACAGGAGGAGGTTATTCAGGTCTTCGAGCCTGATCAGCCATTAATTTTGTTCATGGCTGATCAGGCCACACGAATAGCCTGTTCCCACCCCCCCCCCCCCCCCCCCCCCACCCCCCGCTCCCCATATCCTTTGATCCCCTTCTCCCCAAGAGCTATATCTAACTGCTTCTTGAAAACATAGTGTTCTGGCCTCAACTGCTTTCTGTGGTAGTGGAACCCATAGACCAATCCCTCTCTGGATGAAGAAATCTCTCCTCACCTCAGTTCTAAATGATCTACCCAGTACCCTCAGACTGTGACCCCTGGTTCTGGACACCCCCACCATCGGGAACATCCTTTCTAACAAACGTTAGAAACCCAAACAGAATTAAGTAGACCATATGAACTCCTTCCATTTTTAAAATTGAGTTTAACGGCAGCACGGTGGCACAGTGGTTAGCGCTCTGCCTCACGGCGCTGAGGTCCCAGGTTCGATCCCGGCTCTGGGTTACTGTCCATGTGGAGTTTGACCATTCTTCCCGTGTTTGCATGGGTTTTGCCCCTACAACCCAAAGATGTGCAGGTTAGGTGGATTAGCCAGGCTAAATTGCCCCTTAATTGGAAAAAATGAATTGGGTAGTCTAAATTTATTTTGAAAAAAGATTGAGTTTAAAAGGTTGGATGTACACTCATTGCAGTTATGATTATGGTGAGGAAATTCGACTGGCTCAATCACACAAAAGAATTTGTGTCATACCGCTCAATAATATATTTAACACCAATTATTTTTGTAAACTCCATGAAAAAGGAAAGAAAATAATGAACTTTAAAAAAAAATTCAGAGCACCCAATTCATTTTTTCCAATTAAGGGGCAATTTAGTGTGGCCAATCCACCTAGCCTGCACATCTTTTGGGTTGTGGGGCGAAACCCACGCTGACACGGGGAGAATGTGCAAACTTAAAATGGACAGTGACCCAGAGCTGGGATCGAACCTGGGACCTTGGCGCCTTGAAACAGCAGTGCTAACCACTACGCCACTGTGCTGCCCTAGAAAATAACGAACTTTTGACCACAGAGAGCAAGATCAAACTGCAGAATACTACATGGGCTTATTGACAATACAATAAAAAGGAAATGGGATTATCCATCCTCGACTATCTCTTCTACCCACAAAGGGTTAATTAAAAATGTAATTCTACTTTCGCTGTCACCTCTTCAACTAGTTTATAAGTCTGGATAATTAGCTGGTCATGATCATGATCACCTGTTGCTGTTTTCACATTTTTTCATTCAGTCAGCCATTGAAAATGTGCAGATGTTTTCCTTTTGGTTAAACTTCAAGCCTCAACTGTTATAATCCAAAATGCTGAAGTAATTGAACGTAATTTGTGAACACTTAGTACATGACTCTGATGTGCACCTCACCAATAAACTATATTGAAAGATTGTTTTGCCACCTGCAAGTGACCTTTGACAATTCCCGTATCATCTCTAAAATAATGCCAGATTAATGCTTTCAAGCTATTGGCTGGGGACAAGTGATGTTCAATCTTGCATTCTCACTTTATTTGGAATTGTTTGTGATCTTGTGGCCCATTTACAAATAATTAGAATGGAAATATGAAACTTTCTGAGGAGTTAAAATGTCCTTCACGATTTGAAGATCTTTGAACATTAAACTATTGAATATAACAATCGGGACGTTACAACATGTACATGATAAGATTTGATTTGGTGTTATCATTCTGCGTTGAAATTTAATTAAAGTGTAAATATGGGCTGAACAGTATTTTCTCATCCTTGACGAAGAACATAAAAAGTAGGCCTCTCCATCCCGTTCTGCTACTCAATAAGAGTAGCTCATCTGCTACTGTTCTACATTTCAGTTGCTGTAATGTTCTGAATATATTTCACATTATCCTACTCATTTGCCAATTACCCTTTTATTTTATGAACATATTCTTTTGAGTTGCATTCCACATTGCCTGCTTAGTGTGGCAGCAGTTTTTCCTGATAAAAACTGCAGGTGCGATTTTCTGGTCTCATTACGCTCTCGCTCAAATGAAATGAGGCAGATGAATAGTGGGAGCGGCCAAAGACGAGAACCGCGCCAGGCGCCAGACAGTTTGTGATGCAACTGCCCGTACCTGGAGGCGAAAACGAGATCTCGCCATAGCATGGCCGTAAACCAATTATCACCACTTAAACTTAGTTTCCAGACAATTAACGGGAGACACCCCATATCCAATGGCCGCCCGTCATTCAGCAAGTGGCCACGCTGGCACCAATTAGTACTCCTTTTGAAAACGTGAATCTGGTGGAAGGGCTTCTGTGGGGAGTCGAGGAGGTGAGTAGCCATCTCTGCTCACAGGCAAAGAGGTCAGGGGCACTGCGATTGACACCCCAATGGGGGTGAGGGACTCTCAGCTGGGGGGGTGGGAGACCCTCCTCAGGAGTGGACCATCATAGGAGGGTGGGGAGGGGGGCGCTGGGTGTTCAACCGGTGGCCAACGCTCATGGCACCACCATGCCAACCCTTGGATCATGTGTACCCGTTCTGGGGGTAAGCATTGTCACTGCCCGTCCGACCCAACGACCACCCATAACGCCTACCAACTGCCGAGGCCTCTGGCCTTGTGGCTGAAGGCTATTGCTGATCGGGAATTGGCGATTATGGTTAAGTGAGCACTTCACGCACCCCAAGTGGATCCCCATGGGTGGGCGGACCATGTAGCATGTGGAGTCATTGCCTAGCATCCCAATCATACCTTGATGCCTGAACACCGTGGGAGGCAAGACCACACTCGCAGCAGCCAACATCTGAACACCCAGGGTATGCGACACAGCTCCGGGGACATTTCCACAGCCGGAGGGTGGGTGAGTGCCATGGGGAGGGGGTCAATGCCTGGAGAGATGCGCAAAGGGTCCGGAGGTCAGTCCGCATTGCAGAAGAAAGTGACCAAGGCATCATAATGATTGTGCAAAAAGGTGTTTAATGTGTTTTACAATCCCCCACTCACAGTGGTACTGTCCCCCACCACACCCCAACAGCCCCCTCCCCCCACTGTTTACCCCCAACCCCCTCACCCGGTGCCCTCAGCGATCTTCAACGTGCTTTCCTAGCTCAACTACTGCATATCTGAGGTGGAGGCAGCCAGCTGCTTACCTCTTCCCATGGCCTTTGAAGCCTCTGGCGGGCGTCCTCTGGGGGCTCTGGGGCCGGAGGGTCCTAGCTCACTTGTTGGCGGCACATGCACAACTGTGCCTCACTGTCCCGTGTGTTGACCTCAAAACGCAGCCTCATCAGAGGGGTGGAACTCGGGGGAGCTGGTGGCCAACTTCGCCACTCCATGGGATGGGTCCGGGTTGGCACTCAGCACCACCTCCTCCCGCCCGGTGTCCATAGTGGCCTGAGGTTCACCTTGGGATGGACGGGCAGCTGGTTTGAGCCCCATCTGCCCCTGCATCACCTGGCTCTGCCAGCCCTGGCGGCACCCCCTGTTCCGTACCATCCTATCGACGCCATCGGCGATGCTCCTCAGTGACTGAGACATGATCTGCAGTACCTCGGCAATGCCCACCTGTGATTGGGACAAGCTCCGCAACGCCTTAGCCATTCCCATCTGAGAGCGGGACGTGTCCCACAGAACTCATCAAGGTCAGCCTGGTACTGAGTCACATCCATCAGCGAGTCGGATATTCTGCACGATGCCTTGGACACCTTCACTAATGGTGCCGATGTCGTGCACGTGGCTTTCCACTGGTATCGCCTCCCTATCAGTGTTGGCCTCAGTGCCACGCATTGCCGGTGACATCTCCTGTGCCTTCAGCCTCTGAGACTCCTCCAATCGGCTATGGATCTGCTGCAGTGACACTGACATCTCCCCCGAATGCCCTGGCTGCTCCCTGTCATCTCCATCAGCTCTGGGATAGTCTGTTCCACAGACTTAGCATCAGGCTGGGACCCAGCTGGGTCATGGGATCCAGCAGCCCTCTGATTGCTGACTCGCCTGGGGGTTCCTGCCTCCACCAGATGCGCATCATCAGCAGTGTGGTGCTCACCAGATTGTGCCCCAGAAGCCTGTCCACTAACATGTTCCACCGAGGTGTGTGTATCTGTGCTGGTGGAGAGTGGGGATTACAGCTGTGCCGCGACTAAAACGTTTGCATCCTCGGAGCTGTCCTCTGAGGTGGTCTCCTCAGAGTCAAGTGACAGGGCTATCCGGGATGGGCCGGTGCCGTAGGCTGGAGGACCTGTGGGAGAATAGGCATGTGGTCAGTGAGAGGGATGGGTCAGCCAGTAAGGCAATAACAACTCACGTTTGACAGGTCGTCCGGGTGGAGCCCGGTGGTTCCTCATCCGCCAGCCTCCGTGTGGGTGATTGCTCTGTCCTTGGCCACACCAGTAAACTCCAGGGCATACTCCTCGAAGGTGGTGAGGATTCTGATGCCTGCCATCCCTCCGCCAGCCAGGGCCCTCTCCTGACGATTATGGGAGAGCTTTTCCTGAGGAGACACAGAGGGGTCATTGATTGACAAAGCCGTGGTTCACAATGGTGGGGTGGGGGGGGGGGGGCGTGAAGGGAGCGTTGGGGGATTTGAAGGGGGAGGAGATGGCGGAAACGTTGAGGATCGTATGGGGAGTTGTGGGGTGAGGATGCTCCCTTGGGGGTTGGGTGTGGGGTGGCATTGGTGTCTGCTACCTGGTGTAGGTCGTTGACCTTCTTCTGACACTGGAGGTTAGTCCTCCTAGTCACTCCTCCTGAGTTGACAGCTTCCACTACCTCATCTCAGATAGCACTGGCTGCCTTGTGGCTGACTCTCCGTGACCCTCGGAGGCACAGAACAACCCTCCTGGCCTCTACGGCATCTAGAAGCCTCCCCAAGTTAGCATCCCCGAATCTTGGTGCCAGGATTGTGAGCTGACTGGTGTTTGCGGAGTAGGTGCTGCTCGAACTTGTTCGCAGGGGCTGGCGAGCGCGGTCCAGTGAATCAGCTGGTGAGCCTTCTTTTGCGCCGAGAAATCCATAAGGCCTCGTTAAATGGATCAATCAACATTGAATTGCGTTGCTAGCCTTGCTGCCACACTTAGAACTTTTTCCAGAGAATTGCTGGAAACTGTGTTTCAGTTCTGCAAAAGGAATAACATTCCTTTTAACCTTGAACATATTTATCCTTCTGATTTGATTGACTCTGACCTTCAGAAGGATGAAGGTGAAACATTGTATCTGTGCCGTCAAGCATCCAAAAGAATTGTTCAAATAATAAACCAAAAACAAAAGAAAACTATGATGATTTGTCTTCCATTTGCAACCAAGAAAATATTTGGTTTTGCAATAGCTGCTGCGTCACATAGTCTGCATCTGATGATAAGGTAGATTGGAGAGTGTAAGTGTTAATTGGATGTCAAAGATGATAAAAGATGTCTTCCATTTCACATCCTTTCTTTCAAATGATCATAGTGTACCTTTTCACCTTTTATTGCTTCATTTTCCTTGCCCTTCACTAAATTCTAATTAATTTTTCGCTCTTCCTCCTTCACGCAGTCTACAAAACTCTAATATTTATTACTCAAACTATTTTATCTTTCTGACATGTTCTTTAATGTTATCCTTAAATCTGTCTCTCTGGCTATCATTACATATCACTGTCCTTTTGTTCATTTTGAGTGCCTATTTAACCTTTACAAGATGCAGAATTGTCACCCTGGAAAGAGTCTAATGTAAAAAGGAAAATGTGATGCTGATGTCCTTCACTGGGCTAATTAGGTGATTAAAATATTCCATCTCTCCTAAATTTCTTTAAAGCCTATTTCATTGCACTTAATTCCAACTATTGTTGACTGTATTTTAAAACAGAACATGTAAATGTTATGTGGTCAAAGTTTCCCAATCAATTTTCTAACTTCTCTGACTTTCATTTTGACTGCAATGTCACTTGCATGTTGTTAATGAACTGTCTAATTCACAGTTGGCTTATTAAGGTTGTTTATCCATTGAAGTAAGATACACCACCTTTGCTCTCATATGATGCAAAACTTTAGAGTTGAAATACCTAGTTCACTGATCAAGTTTAGTTTTAATTTGGGCAGAAAATCATTAACTGTTCCTTAATCATAACCTTTGAAAGGATAGTAGTAATCTTTCACAAATTTGACATTGTGATTGTGAAAAATATAAGTGGCAAATATTTTTGAAAGTCGTTGTTAAAATAATTTAGGATGTCAGTCCAGAAAAGGCTTGCATTTCCAGAGTGTTTCCTCTCTTCAGTGTATCCCAATGTGCTTTACATCCTATTAAGTACTCTTGAGATGGACTGTTGTATTGAGGAAACAGCCAATTTGCACATGACAAGGTCCCACAAACAACATGATAATGGCCAGATAATCTGTTTTTAGTCCTTTTGACTGAGAGGTTGATATTGGTCACGACGTCAGGGAAAATACCCCTGAACATCTTCGAAATATCCGACTGGCGGAATCTTCCAATCCCGCCAATGATGAGACACCACCACGGGTTCCCGGCAGCTGGGGGTGCATACAACAGAAAACACTGGTGACAGCAGTGGGGTCAGACGATCCCACCCCTGGCCAATGATGGCGAGCCTCCACCGCCAGGAAACACGCCACGTGGTGGAAAATGCCACCTAGTTTCTTGGATCCTTTACATCTATTTGAGAGAACAGATGCAACCTTGTTGAAAAGTATCACTGATAGAGCAGCACTCTCCCAGGACTGTATTGTACCATCAGCCTAGCTTTTATGCTCAATTCTCTAAGTGGGTTCACAAATGCACAACGTTCTAACTTGGTGAGACAGGACTTTCTGTGGCTTCAGGACCCTGATGTGAGGTCCAGGTGGAGATCCTGCGCCCATGCTTGTCAGCAGCCAGCTCAAGCTTATTTTTCCTGGGCAGACTCCAATTAGCTTCCCGTACCAGCCTCCCCGAACAGGCGCCGGAATGTGACGACCAGGGGATTTTCAAAGTAACTTCACTTGAAGCCTACTTGTGACAATAAGCGATTATCATTTCATTTAATTTAATTTCCATGCTCATTGTTGCTCCCGATTGTGCTGGCCTAATCACAGGGTGTCCCACTGGGTGCTGCTGACATAGTTACGGCTCCTCAATTTTGTGAGGCTATTGGAGTCGAAAAATTGAAACTTTCATTTCAGGCAGATGACGTTGGCAGGCCACTCTGAAGGGAAACCTTCTAACAGTAGCCTTTACTGTGGGCTTTGCTGCCAATGACTATTTTGGGAGATGGAGCCTGGGTGCTGCAGGGAGTCACCTTCATTGAGGCAAGTAGCCAACAGGGCTTTTAAATCGCCCGAAACTGTTCAATGGAGAGAAATGCAAGGAAGAATATTTTGGTGGGATGAATAGGAGATCACTTATTGCTTGAAAGGTGTGACTCTCATTGGGGAAGAGGAACAAGGAGATCTTGAATATCAATATGCCAATCAGCAACAGTTATACCACAGGTTGACAAGACCAGAAAGAAAAGCAAAGCAAGCATGATACTTTATTTCTTGAGGGCTAGATTTGAAAAGTAACTAAACCTGCATCGAGTTTATCTATAGTTCTGGGGCAGGATTCTCCCCGACCCGGTGGGGCAGGTGATCCCGGTGCCGAGGAGTGGCGTGAATCACTCTGGCGTTGGGCCGCCTGGAATCCTCTGCACCTTCAGGGGCTAGGCCGGCGCCGGTGGGATTGGCGCGACGCCAACCGGCACAGAAGGGGCTTGGAGCCGTGCCAACCGGCGCTGAAGGGCCTCCGCTGGCCGGCCCGAGTTGACGCATGCACGGGATGCCAGCGTGTGCTGGCATCATCCCAGAGCATGCGCAGGGGGGTTAGTCTCTGCACTGGCCATGGTGGAGGTCCACAGCAGCCAGTGCAGAGGGAAAGAGTGCCCCCACGGCACAGGCCCGCCTGTGGATCAGTGGGCTCCGATCGCGGGCCAGGCCAGGCCACCGTGGGGGCACCCCCCGGGCCAGATCCCCCCACTGATAAGTACCAGGTCTAATTTACGCCGGCAGGACCGGCCTAAAACGGGTGGCGGCTCGGCCCATTGCGGGCTGGAGAATCGGCTGGGGGGGGGGGGGCGCCAGCAGCGGCCGCCGACCGGTGCGGCGCAATTCCTGCCCCTGCCAAAACTCCGGCGCCGGAGAATTCGGCAGCCGGCAGTGGCGGGATTTACGCCGCCCCCAACGATTCTCCGGCCCGGCGGGGGTTCGGAGAATCCCGCCCTGGTCTCCATATTATAAAGTTATATATGGCACAGAAGGAGGCTGTTCAGTCCATTGGGTCCCTGACAGCTCTTTGTGGAGCAACTCATTCAGTCCTAATTCACTGCTGCATCCCCTGTAGTTCTTCAAGCTTATTCCTTTCACCTGCCCATTCGCTTTCCATTTGAAATCATTCATCGTCTCTACTTCCACCACTCTTGTGGAGCGAGTTCGGAGCCATTATGACTGACTGTGGAAATGAAATTTCCCTTACATTCCCCCTGAATCGTTTGTCCCAAATCTTACATATCTGCCCCCTAATCCTTATCATATCAGCTAAGAGGAAGAGTTTTTCTTGTCTAACTTAAACCAAATTTGTCATAAGCTGTATACTTTTGTCAAATCTCTCCTCAGTCATTACTCCAAGGAAAACACTAGCTTTTCCAACCTAACCTTGTAGCTAAACTCTTCCATCCTCAATTCCAATAAATTTCTTCTGTGCTTGTCCAAGAACCCTCACAGCCTTCCCTAAAATGTGGTGGTTGGAGACAAGGGCCTGAATTCTCCAAAAATGGGGCTATGTCCACACGCCAGCGTAGTAACGCTGGTGTTTCACTCTGGACTTTCCTTAAAAAAGTCAAGAGATATTCTCCTACCTGCAGGGGGCTGGCAGCGTCTTGGAGTGCTTCTCGCAGCTCCGGCTGTGGATACGGGCCCCCCGCACTTCTGTTGGACGTCTGCGCATGCGCACGGCGGCGGACTGCAGCGGTCGCGCTGAACGCAATGGTAGGCTCAGCTGGCCGACCAACATCGAAAATGTAGGCCCCCCACCGAGATAGCGCGTGCCCGCGGATCCGAGCCAGCTGATCACTGCCGCGGCCGCCCATGAAGCCCCATTTGGTGCTCAATTCCCACGCAACCCACCAGAGCGGCCGCAGATTGGTCTGCCGCTGCCACCCGAGGTTCCCGACGGGCCATACGTGGTTAGAACCACGCCGTTGGGAATTTGGCCAGTTTTGCCCGGAGAATCGCTGGGGGGGGGGGGGGGGGGGCTCTGTCAATGGCCTCCCAGCTGCACCATGTAATCCGTGCATGATCTTTTCTCCGGGGACTGGAGAATCGAGGGAGCGGCCGCCGGGCACGATTCCCGTGCAAACATTGATTCTCCATCCCCCGTGCCAGGGGATGGGCTGCAGAGAATCTAGCACCAGATTCTCGTTGTTGCCAAACCAGAGTTTTATAAAGATTCAGCATAACTTCCCTATTTTTGTACTCAATGCCTCTGTTTGTTGGAGGCGTAGATGGAGCAGAATTTGTAAGGAGCATCCAGGAGAGTTTTTTTAGAGCAGTATGTAAATAGTCCAACTCGGGAAGGGGCCATGCTGGACCTGGTATTGGGGAATGATCCTGGCCAGATAGTTGAAGTTTCAGTCGGTGATTACTTTGGGAATAGCGATCACAATTCCGTAAGTTTTAGAATACTCATGTACAAAGACGAGAGTGGTCCGAAAGGAAGAGTGCTAAATTGGGGAAAGGCCAAGTATAACAAAATTTGGCAGGAGCTAAGGAATGTGGATTGGGAGCAGCTGTTTAAGGGTAAATCCACTTTTGTAATGTGGGAGTCTTTTAAGGAAAAGTTGATTAGAGTGCAGGGCAAACATGTCCCTGTGAAAATGAGGGATAGAAATGGCAAGATTAGGGAACCATGGATGACGGGTGGAATTGTGAGATTAGCTAAAATTAAAAAGGAAGCATACATAAGATCCAGGCAACTTAAAACTGATGAAGCTTTGGAGGAATATCAGGAAAGTAGGAAAAATCTCAAATGCACAATAAAGAGGGCTAAAAGGGGTCATGAAATATCTTTGGCTAACAGGGTTAAGGAAAATCCCAAAGCCTTTTATTTGTATATGAGGAGCAAGAGGGTAACTAGAGAAAGGATAAGCCCACTCAAAGACAAAAGTGGGAATTGATGCACAGTGTCAGAGGAAATGGGTGAGATTCTTAATGAGTACTTTGCATCGGTAGTCACCAAGGAGAGGGACATGATGGATGTTGAGGCTAGGGATGGATGTTTAAATACTCTAGGTCAAGTCGGCATAAGGAATGGGGGAGTTTTGGGTATTCTAAAAGGCATTAAGGTGGATAAGTCCCCAGGGCTGGATGGGATCTATCCCACGTTACTGAGGGAAGCGAGGGACGAAATAGCTGGGACCTTAACAGATATCTTTGCAGCATCCTTGAGCACAGGTGAGGTCCCGGAGGACTGGAGAATTGCTAATGTTGTCCCTTTGTTTAAGAAGAGCAGCAGGGATAATCCAGGGAATTATAGACCTGTGAGCTTGACGTCAGTGGTAGGCAAACTGTTGGAGAAGATACTGAGGGATAGGATCTATTCATATTTGGAAGAAAATAGACTTATCAGTGCTAGGCAGCATGATTTTGTGCAGGGAAGGTCATGTCTTACAAATCTAATAGAATTCTTTGAGGAAGTGACCAAGTTAATTGATGAGAGAAGGGTTGTAGATGTCATATACATGGACTTCAGTAAGGTGTCTGATTAAGTTTCCCATGGCAGGTTGATGGAAAAAGTGACGTTGTATGGGTTTCAGGGTGTACTAGCTAGATGGATAAAGAACTGGCTGGGCAACAGGAGACAGAGAGTAGTGGTGGAAGGAAGTGTCTCAAAATGGAGAAAGGTGACTAGTGGTATTCCACGGGGATCCGTGCTCGGACCACTGTTGTTTGTGATATACATAAATGATCTGGACGAAGGTATAGGTGGTCTGATTAGCAAGTTTTGCAGATGATACTAAGATTGGTGGAGTTGCAGATAGCAAGGAGGACTGTCAGAGAATACAGCAAAATATAGATAGATTGGAGAGTTGGGCAGAGAAATGGCAGATGGAGTTCAATCCAGGCAAATGCGAGGTGATGCATTTTGAAAGATCTAATTCAAGAGCGGACTATATGGTCAATGGAAGAGTCCTGGGAAAAATTGATGCACAGAGAGATCTGGGTTATGACACCCAATGCTTTACCAACCATGCTCTCAGTACCATAGAATTTACAGTGCAGAAGGTCGCCATTCGATCCATTGAGTCTGCACTGGCTCTTGGAAAGAGCACCCCACTTAAACCCACACCTCTACCCTATCCCCGTAAACCAGTAACCCCATCTAACCTGAGGGCAATTTAGCATGTCCAATCCACCTAACCTGCACGTCTTTGGACTGTGGGATGAAACCAGAGCACCCGGAGGAAACCCACGCTGACACGGGGAGAATGTGTCAACTCCGCACAGACAGTGACCCAAGCTAGGAATCGAAGCTGGGACCCTGGAGCTGTGAAGCAACTGTGCTAACCACTATGTATGCCCTGCTTCCTTCAAAGATCAATGCATATGCCTTCACAACTTTCCTGAAGTGGGGTGTTCTGCACAGGATGGAACATTCCAGCAGAGGCTGAAGTTTTTGCTTTTATATTTTGTGCCCCTACTTATAAAGCTGATGATGCTGTCTGAATAATGAAGCACTCTCTCGACCTACCCTGACATTCTCAATTATTTATATGCTCATACATGCATGTTCCTCTGCTCTTGCGCCCACTTTAGAATTGGACCCTTTATTTTATATTGCCTCTCTGCGTTCTCCCCGCCAAAATCAATCACTTCACATTTCTCTGCATTAAATGTCATCTGCCACTTGTCCGTCCATTCCACCAACCTGTCTGTGTTCTTTTGAAGTTCCATCTACACTATCCTCACAATCCGCAATAATTCTAAGTTTTGCGTCGTCTGCAGATTTTGAAATTGTGCCCTGTGCACCTGGGTCGAGATCATTAATAAATATCAGGAAGAGCTGGGGTCCTAACGTTGAGCTCTGGAGAATTCTACTACAAACCTTTTGGCAGCTTGAAAAATAACTCTTCGCCACTTCTCCCCCGCTTCCTGTCAGCCAGCCAATTTTGTATCCATGATGCTACTGTCCCTTTTCTTTCATGAGCTCTAACATTGCTCACAGATTTGTTGTGCAGCACTTTAAAAAGGATATTGAGGTGCTGGGAGAGGGTGCAGGGAAAGATTTACAAGGATGATGCTACTGCAGTGGTGTTGGTTACAGAATGTGCCTGTTAAGGAAGCCTTCATCGTCTTTATTAACAACATGTAACTATATACATATATGCAGCAAAAGGGGAAGGCAAGCAGCTATCTCCATGTTTAGATAGTCATGTCTCTGGCCAACACTGCACTGACCCGGATTTTGGGTAATGTACCTTCTTACATCACTCAGAATTTGGAAAGAATCTGCAATAAAAACAAGAATGTGGAACTCACTATCACAGGGAGCAGTTGGAAATAATAGTACAAATGAATTTAAGAGGAAACTAGACAGGAATATGAGGGAGAAGGGAATAGATGATTAAAAGAGTAGATTTAGTTGAGAAAAGATGGGAGGGGCATAAACACCAGCATGGATGTTTTGGGGCCAAATGGCCTATTTCTGTGCCATATATCATGCAATTTGGGAAACTTTGTCCAGTGGTGAGAAATGTGTCAGGTTGTCCTGATACAGGTCTCTGCTATTTACTGGCCCACCTACCCCACCACTCCAAGCCCACTACCCTGGGTTTGGAAAATTCAGCCCAGGGGGTAAAGTGTTATTCAGAAGACATGCATCACATCATCTGTAAAGAGTAGTGTGGGTGCAGTGTCAATACATATAAATGATGGTCTACTGTTTTATTAACATAACCCGAGCAGCTTCAAAAGCCCAGAAGATAAAAGTACATGGACTTCCAAAAGGGACACATAATTGGCTTGCCAGCAAAGTTGAAGCCCGTGGAATAAAAGGGATGTTGACAACATGAATGTGAAGTTGGTGGAGTGACAGGACACAGAAGAGTAGTGAACTTTTCATACTGAAGGAAGGGATAGTTGGTATTCAGACCCAGGAAGCTGAGCACTAAGGTAAAAGTCGATTTATTTACAGTCACAGAAGGTCTGCCTACATCAGCGAATCGTCAGAGTACAGTCTCGTTGGGACAGCCAACATGCCGGTCCCTGTCCGGCCCGTCCTTTATACTGAGTTCTTTTGAGCCCCAGCTAGGGGCTGCCTGATGTGACCATCAATTTACTCGAGACACAATAGGAAGTAAACTGTGGTTTTAATAGACTTACAACTGAGCCTGCCTGCGACCAGAAGAACTGAGGGCAGACTCACAAGGCTGCAGCACTTTATACTTCCGGTAGTGGGAGGGGCCATGGACGGAGCCATGGGCGAAGCCTAGGGTGGAGCCCTGTACAAGCTCCTCATCTCCCCCTGTGGGCAGAGCCACGCAATGGCTCACAGACAGAGCCAACAAAGACACAATGCTATACAGTGTGAACGCAATACTATACAGCGTGAATTAAATGATGTACATTCACCACACTGCCTCTGCCCACTAATGGGGATACTCATATTCTGAGAGTCCCTTGGGGACATCAATCAGGGTATCCCTGTGGGCCACGTGGGTGTTATTACACCCCACCTCCCCAAGCCTGAAAGTCCTCCCTCTGCTCAATCTGAGGCGGCCTTCTGCGCTGCTTTGCATGTAGCGGTGTTTCTGCCAGGTGGTGTATAACGGTTTTTAGGCTGGCTTTTCTGAGACTATCTCTGGAGGAATACTGCCCAGGATTTGGTTCCAGACACGATGCGGCTGTGAGTGTGGACACTTTGGTGTCCATCTCCGAGCCGGAGTCGTCGTCATCTTGGCGATCCGGGCTTTGGGCTATGGCGGGTTGCACACCTTGTCTAAGGAGTGGTCTAAAGACAGTGGATATACTGACGTCTCTGACCAGGCAACCTCTGAGGTGGGCTCTCGTCTCTTAAGATGGTCGATGTGTTTACGCACGATCTTCCCTTGGATCTTGACCTTATAAGATCGGGGCCCTCTTCTCTCTGGGAGCCAAAGAGCACCATCTCCAAAGCTCTGGACATAAATAGCATCCCCTGGTTGAAAACATCTCCCTGGCATTCTGTGATTGTGATACTTTCGTTGCATGTCTTGATGCAGTATTGACTTTTTTGCCCAAACTTGGGTAAGTCAGACTTAAACGAATTTGGAGCGTTGGCCCATCAGCAGCTCTGGTGAGGGTACCCCTGTCGTAACATGCAGCATGGACGTGTAATGAAAGAGGACCCTCACCAGTCGTGTCCAGGGAACCCGTGCCCTGCTTAAACATTTACAATGCCCGCTTGGCAAAGCCATTTGAGGACGGGTGGTATGGGGCAATCCGATGTGTCTTAGAACCTCTCGCTCATAAACAAGGTCCCGTTATCGGTGACCTGCCCCTCTGGAATCCCATGGATGCTATATGAGCACCTTAAATTTTTAATAGTGGCTCTCGAAGTGGTGGAGGTCATCCTGTGCACATATGTCCACTTAGAATGGGCATCCACAAGGATCAAGAACATGGACACCATGAAAGATCTGGTGGAGAGGTGGGCTCACAGGCAATGGAAGATTGCTGAGGGTGTTGGCATGTACTTCCTGGACCCCTGGGCAAAGCTGAAAAGTGTATCCATACACCGCCAGCAGTAGAGCCCAGCACTTAATCTGGGCCGATGCTATGGGGCAAATCCCCTTGTCCTCTTTAAAAAGACACAGCAGTGGTTTATGGTTTGCGATAATGAAAAAATGTCATCCATAAACATATTAGTGGAATTTCTTTACTGTGAATATCGCAGCCAAGCCTTCATTTTCGATATGGGAGTAGTGGCGTTCCGCACCTTCCAGGGTTTTGGAAGAGTATGCGATCAGGCGCTCTGTACCATTGTTCCATCGATGGGATAACACTGCCCTGATGCCGTATGAAGAGTCATCACAGCTGAGAAAGAATGGCCGGATGGCTCATAGTGGGCCAGCAGCTGGGGGGGATGAGAACTATCTCTTCATCCTTGTGAATGGCTTCTCTTGTGGAGCTCCCCAAGCTCACTTCTGGTTCTTTGTTAACAAGCCATGAAGGTGTGCGAACGAGGTGGGCAAGTTTGGAATAAACTTCCTGCAATAATTTACGATTCCCAGAAATTACCTAATTTCCATTGTGTTTTGTGAAGTTGTGGTCTATTTTAAGGCATGCACCTTCTCCTCCACAGGATGCAAGCCATCCTGATTCACTCTATAACCCAAGTATGTCACAGCCTTTGCTTGAAAGACGCACTTGCCTCTCTTCAAGTGGACTTTGGGAAAATGTAGAGGACCTTCTCTAGATTGCACATGAGTTCCATGATACGGCGTCCAATTCTAACTGAAGATATGCGTGGCTCATATTTAGTTTTGTGAGTGAGCATCCTCCAGCCAGTTTCACGTGCAAATCTTCCACAGGCAGCATGGGATAACGGTCCAGGCGGGATGCCCTGTTTACAGTCAGTTTATAATCTGACTTGTCTGACTTTGCCACTGGAACCACTGGTGTGGCCCATTCTGAAAATCACACTGGGCGTATGATGCCCAAACTCTCCAAGTGCTGCAACTCCGTATCCACCTTCGTGAGCAAGGCGTAGGGGACTGGTTATGCCCTGAATTATCATGGCTAGTCCTCCTTGTCGACATAAATGCATCCCTTGCCTTCTTTTATCTTCAACAGATACTCCTGGAATACCTCCAGATACGTTCGGAGGACCTCATATAGGTTTCAGTGCCTATCTGGAAAATCTGCTGCCAATCAAAATTGAGAGATTGCAGTCAATCATGGCCCAACAGGTTGGGTCCCAGCCTTTGCATCACTATCAGAGACAACCTGACTGTTCGTTTCCCATGGGTCACCGAGATGAATGGTAAAATTCAGCCTAATGCCTCTATTTATAAATCCCGAAATGAATGGTTCCAGTGATGCACAGTGGTTCCCCAGTGTATGTCGTCAATCTGGCCTTATTATCACACAGGTTGATTGGCAGGATTCCCGTGTGAAGCTGGTGAAAGGTCTGCTGACCAATGTTGGAGACGGCAGCCCTTGTGTCCATCTCCATCACTGGGGGCTGTCCATTTACCTGTAGATGAACTCAAATTGGTGCCACTTGGGCGGCTGTGATGCGGTTCAGCTGCATTATGATTTCCTCCTCCGGTGAAGCCACGTGCAAGGCCCTGGCTCGAGGTGACCTCATCATCTATCCAGGGGGAGGTGGGTTCTCTGCAGATTCTGGCAGCCTTGGTTGCTGCATGTTCTACGCAAGCAGGCTTGGCAATGCTGCCTAAACAGCCTTTTGTCCTCTGAGGAAGTGACCCGCTGGTCCATGGCGGCCCTCGAACGCTGGATCCGGACGCGGTGTTGTACCCTTGGTTGTAGTTTTGATGAAGACTTTGGCATTCTAGCACTGCTGTGGGACACCACACCTCTGGATTCCAGTGGGGGGGGGGGGGGGGGGGGGGGGGGTTTGGAGCAACAGTATGCACACTGTAGTCCATGGAATCATGGCGTTCCTGAACCCCTTTTACTGCACTCCCGTGGGACAGCAGTAGCTCAATGGCTCTCTTCAAATCAAGCGTAGGCTCTGCCAATAATGAATGAAATGAAATGAAAACCGCTTATTGTCACGAGTAGGCTTCAATGAAGTTACTGTGAAAAGCCCCTAGTCGCCACATTCCGGCGCCTGTCCGGGGAGGCTGATACGGGAATCGAACCGTGCTGCTGGCCTGCTTGGTCTGCTTTAAAAGCCAGCGATTTAGCCCAGTGAGCTAAATCAGCCCCAATAGTTTCATCTGTGTGACCAGGTTATTAATTACACACACCAGCCAATCCCTCACCATCTAGGAAATAGATGGCCCAAACTCTCAATGCTCAACCAGCCTTCGGAGGCAAATCAAGAGATTCGTAACTGACTTCCCCGAATTCCGCACAGCAGTATTGAATCGGTACTGTTGCATGATTACAGATGACTTCAGGTTGTAATGGTTAGCCACCAACTCTACCAAATTGATTTTGAATCCAGATCAGCCATGTACGTGAGTCGTTTTATACTGTCAAAGGTTGGGGCATCGGAGGCAATCAGGAGGTTTACTTTCTGTCAGTCCTCTCCAGTGATGCTGTCGGCCTGGAAAAAGTACCTCAGTCACACTGCGTACTGAGCCCAATCTTCCAGACCTGCAGCAAAGGCCACTAACTTCCCGAAGAGCGGCATATTTCAAAAGTCAGTTCCACGCGCTGCTGCACAGCAATCCCCCGGAGCAGCTGGGACGTCCAGAATCGGAGTTAATGTTTGTTTTACCTCACGGCCAGTATTAAGCCCCAGGTAGCCGAGTGGTAAGCTGAACACAGATTTATTTACGGTTACAGAAAGACTGCCTATGGCAGCGAATATATTTACAGAGTACAGTCCATTGGGACAACTAACATCCCGGTCCCTGTCCGGGCCGGCCTTTATACTGTGCTCTTCTGAGCCGCAGCTTGGCAGGCCCTTGCCCACTAACGGGGAATCTCAGATTCCATGAGTCCCATGGGGAGATCATTCAGGGTATCTCCATGGACCTCATGGGAATTATTACAGTTGGGGTTTCCCTGGGGTCGGCATTAGGACTACTGCTTCTCTTGAGCTATATTAACAACCTAGACTTACAGGGAAAACTTTCCAAATTTGGAGATAATTCTAAACTAATTGTGAACAGGGAGGAGGAGAGCGAGAGCCTGCAAGAGGACATAGACTGGCTGGTCAAATGGGCAAACACTTGGTCAATTAAATTTAATAAGTATGCAGTGATACATTTTGGTGGGAAGAAAAAGGAGAGACAATTTAAAATAATCGTTACAATTCTAAAAGGGGTTCAGGAACAGAAAGCCTTGGGGTTTTTTCGTGTAAGAAGATGGCAGGACAAGTTGAAAAAGCAGATATAAAGGTGAACAGGACTTCGGGATTTATAAATAGAGGCATTAGGCTGAATTTTACCAAAACAACGTGACGGTTTAGGAGTTGGTCAGATTGGCAAATGGCATGGGAAGATTCCTGTTGTCCTCTCACTTCCATGCCATTTTGCCAGCTGTGAGAATTGTGTCAGACGGTCACCCCACCTGGATCCCATTGAAACACATAAGAGGCCACTTACTATCTCCACTGGTGTTTGAGCCCTTGGGCCTGACAGCCTCCTAGAGGGCTTGGGGGATGCACCCCTCTTTCGGTGCTCTTGGATACCTATGAGGGACCCGCCTGATGACAATGACTGCCTCTGCAGCATGGTGTAACCTGCCCTCAGGGACGCCCGCCCCTCGCTGGGGCCTGACTGACTAGTCCCGGTGCTGCCAGACCCCACTGAGGGTGCATGACCAGCAACGTGCTCTCATCCTGCAGGTACAGTCCCTGATTGGTCTGGCAGTTGTTGGGAGAAGTCTGTTGTGATTAATAGGGATTGAAGCCCTGCCAGAAAGACTGTCATAAGATATGGACCTGAACTCCATGAGAAGAATGCCCCATTCACAGAACACAGTACACAGTACAGTACAGCACAGAACAGGCCCTTCGGCCCTCGATGTTGTGCCGAGCAATGATCACCCTACTCAAACCCACGTATCCACCCTATACCCGTAACCCAACAACCCCCCCCCTTAACCTTACTTTTTTTTAGGACACTACGGGCAATTTAGCATGGCCAATCCACCTAACCCGCACATCTTTGGACTGTGGGAGGAAACCGGAGCACCCGGAGGAAACCCACGCACACACGGGGAGGACGTGCAAACTCCGCACAGACAGTGACCCAGCCGGGAACCGAACCTGGGACCCTGGAGCTGTGAAGCATTTATGCTAACCACCATGCTACCGTGCTGCCCCTAAGGACTCACGGCTAAGGAAGTTAAAGATGGTATCAACTGAAGATGTACAATTCTGCAAAGATTAGAGGTAAGACAGAATCATGGGAAAATTTCAGAAACCAATAAAGGATGACCAAAAAGTTAATAAAAAGGGAGAAATTGGAGTGTGTAAGAAAACTAGCAAGAGATAGGAAAACAGAGAGTAAAATCTTCCACAAATACAAGAAAGGGAAAACAAATTAGTGGAAGTGCTTGCTGGTCCCTTCGAGGGTGAGATTGGGAATTAATAATGGGAAACAAACAAAAGGCAGAGACTTCGCTCAAGTATTTTGTGTGCTCTTTTTAGAAATTTAGTGTAGCCAATTCATTGTTTTCCAATTAAGAGGCAATTTAGCGTGACCAATACACCTACCCTGCACATTTTTGGGTTGGGGGTGAAGCCCATGCAAGCACAGGGAGAATGTGAAAACTCCACATGGACAGTGTCCAGCGCCGGGATGAAACCTGGGACTTCAGCACCGTCAGGCAGCAATGCTAACCACTGTGCCACTGCGCTGCCCAAGTATTTTGTGTTTGTCTTCACAGTAGAAAACACAAACACAACCCAAGAAGAGTAGAAAAGGTAGAGGGAAGAGGATCTTGAAACAATCATGATCACTAGAGACAAAACACAAGGATAATTGTTAGGACTAAAGGCTGTCAAATTTCTGTACCTGATGGCCTGCATCCTAGGATCTCAAAGGAAGTGGCTACAGATGTAGTGTATGCATTGGTTGCAATCTTCCAAATTTCCCTGGAAACTGGAAAGGTCCCAGGGATCAGAAAACCACAAATGTAACACCTCTGCCCAAGAAAGGAGGGAGACAAAAAGCAGAAAACTCCATTTAGCTCTATTGGGAGCTAAGTGGTTTCATGTCCTCTTTTCCTACAGCAGAATGCACTTAGCGGCTTTTGATGTGGTGAGGAGCTGTCTATCATAGGAAGAGTGTTTATAAACATTGTGGTTAATATCAAAGCAGGGTAGTTGAGATGCATTCAAGCACAAGGAGAAAGATAAATAAACAATCCACCAAGCAGCTGTGTCTGAACCATTAAACTGTCAATCACAGTGTAGTGAACTCTGTGAAATTGAATGGCTGATTTGCGTTTCAAAGGCTGTCAGGGGATTTTGAAGCCTTTTCAAGTGTCTTGCGCTTTCTAAGAAACTGCTGACAGTTGTAAAAGCTGCTGTTTTAAAGACATTGTTTGAGGAAGCAGATGTTAGGAAAGGGAAAGTGTTTCTTCATTGATTCTTCACTGGATTGCCTGGATTGCTCTTTAGTTTCAGTAAGAGCAGTTCAGGCTGAGGAGGCCACATCATAATTCAGAAACTCAGACCAGGGGGATATTGTTCAGCAGGGAGCTATCTGAGATCACCCCTGCCAAGGGATCAACACTTACTCCCAGCCTTCACCTACCTAATACACAGGACCTTGGGGACACCCATATGAAACTTAACAGTGGCAGAGGGGCACATCACCCCCAATTGCCTGAACCCCTTGACTCCCCCTTAGGGTCTGCCGTGCCAGATACAGGTTTCACTGCCAGAGTATAGATGCCATGGCACCAGGGGGGTTGTGCACCATTGGCAATGCAAGGGGGAGGGGAATGAAGAGGGTGGCTGAATGGGGGAACTGATGGGGGTCATTGAAAGGAAAGCTTCTGCGGATGGCTTATAGGAGGGCTGATGATGTGAGGTCGGGTCACCCTCATGCGAGCGTCATGTGGGTGGGTGACCTGTTATTCCCTGGTGGGGAGAGTATTCCCCTCCTTGTCAGTGGGGGGTTAGGATTTGCATTGGCTAACAAAGAGGAAACAGAGTTGGGATAAATGGCTAATTACCAGATTGGCAAACTGAAACTAGTGGAATGCTGCAGGGATTAGTGTTGGAGCCTCAACAATTTACAATCCGCATTAATGACTTGGATGAAGGGGCCGACTGTATTTTAGCTAAACTTGTTAATGATACAAAAATACCATGAAAGAAAGTGATGAGGAGGATACAAAGAATCTAAAAAGGAATATAAATAGGTCAAGTGCGTGGGAAAAATGTTGTTGATGGAGTTTAATGTGGGAAAGGGTGAGGTTCTTCACTTTGGCAGGACGAATAAAAAAGCAGAACATTATTTCAATGTAGAGAGAGTGCAGAATGTTGCAGTACTGAGAGATCTGGGTGTCCCTGTACAAAGGGTTAGCCTTCAGGTATAGCAAGTAATTAGGAAGGGAAATGAAATCTTGGCCTTGATTGCAAGTGTGATGAAGTAAAAAAGTGGAGAAGTCTTGCTACAACTATGTAAGACATTTTTGAGCCTGCACACGGAGTACTGTGTACAGTTTTGGATTCCTTACTTAAGGAGGGATATATTTACATTGGAAGAGGTTCATAGAAGGATCACTAGTCTGATTCCTAGGATGAAGCGGTTGCCTTATGTTGGACCCGTACTGATTGGAGTTCAGGAGAATGAGAGATGATCTTTTTGAGACATGTGAGATTCTGAGGGGCTGGACAGGTTAGATGCTGAGAGAATGTTTCCTCGTGGGGGTCTAAAACTGAGGGACGCAGGTTGAAAATAAGGGGGTCTCCCATTTAAGATGGGAGATGAGGAAGAATCTCTTCTCTCGGAGGACTGTTGGTGTTTGGAATTCTCTTCTACAAAGAGCAGAGGAGACTGAGTCTGAATTTATTCAAGGTTGAGTTTGACACATAGAACATAGAACATAGAACATAGAACACTACAGCGCAGTACGGGCCCTTCGGCCCTCGATGTTGCGCCGACCTGTGAAACCATCTGAAGCCTATCTGACCTACACTATTCCATTTTCATCCATATGTCTATCCAGTGACCACTTAAATGCCCTTAAAGTTGGCGAGTCTACTACTGTTGCAGGCAGGGCGTTCCACACCCCTACTACTCTCTGAGTAAAGAAACTGCCTCTGACATCTGTCCTATATCTCTCACCCCTCAATTTAAAGCTATGTCCCCTCGTGTTGGTCATCACCATCCGAGGAAAAAGACTCTCACTGTCCACCCTATCTAACCCTCTGACTATCTTATATGTCTCTATTAAGTCACCTCTCAGCCTTCTCCTCTCTAACGAAAACAACCTCAATTCCCTGAGCCTTTCCTCGTAAGACCTTCCCTCCATACCAGGCAACATCCTAGTAAATCTCCTCTGAACCCTTTCCAAAGCTTCCACATCCTTCCTATAATGTGGTGACCAGAACTGCACGCAGTACTCCAGGTGTGGCCGCACCAGAGTTATGTACAGCTGCAGCATGACCCTGTGGTTCCGAAACTCAATCCCCCTGCTTATAAAGGCTAGCACACCATATGCCTTCTTAACAGCCCTATTAACCTGAGTGGCAACTTTCATAGGCATTTGATAGGCAAGTGAGTCAAAGGTTACGGTGGACTGGCAGGTACGTGGATTTGAGGCCAAAATCAGATCAGCCACGAGCTGCTTGAGTGGTGGAGTAAGCTCAAAGGGCCTACTCCTGCCCAGTGTAACCTAAACGGTTGCAGGGTTGGTCAACTTCAGTTACGTGAACAGATTGGAGAAGTTGAGGTAGTTCTCCTCAGAGAAGATAAGGTTGAGACAAGATTTGATAAGAGGTATTCAAAATCACGAAAGGTCTGATCAGAGTAGACAGAGAGAAACTGTTTCCATTGGTCGAAGGATGAAGAACCAGAGGCCACTAATTTAAGGTGATTGGCAAATGAACCAATAGCAACCAGAGTCAAATCTTTTCTTTGCAACAAGTGCTTAGGTCTTGGATTGCACAGCCCGAGAGTGTGGTAGATGCAGATTCAAATGTGGTTTTCTAAAGGGAATTGGGTAAGCTCCTGCAAAGAAAATTATTTGCAGAGCTGTGGGGTAAGGACAGGACTTGCTGTGTTGCTCCTGCAGAAGGCCAGCATGGGATCAATGGGCCAAATGATTCCTTCTGTGCTGCAACCATTCTCCGATCAGAATTTTCCAGCCTCTCCCACTGGCAGGATGTTCCAGTCCGCAAAAGTAAATGGGCATTCGCCATGGGTGTTCCTGCCCTGACGGGGACAGGAGATTCTGTCTTATGGTACTGGGAAATAGTAGTTTAAAAATATAATTAAATATTATTTCACAAAACACTGGGATTAAGTTTATTAAAGGTGAAAAAATTGGATAGAATTCTAGCCTGGGTTAATTTCTGTCTGTGCAATTATCCATTAGTCCATTATTTCAGAATGAAGCTGAGATGACAACAGGAGAGACTAGCAATACCACTGACAGACAAAGTGGAATCTCTGCATAACTGTGTTGCACACGGTCCTAAATTATATTATAACTTCACTTTTGCTTTGGTGGCTTCTGTGCTGAATCCAAAGCCCGGTGAAGATAATATAATAGCTATTTTTTCGAAACAAAGAGAGGCATTTTTACTCCTCCATGGGCATCAAATGCGGCTGCACAGTGGTCAGCATTGCTGCCTCACAGCTCCAGGGATATGTCTGTGTGGAGTTTGCATGTTCTCCCTGTGTCTGCGTGGGTTTCCTCCGGGTGCTCCAGTTTCCTCCCACAGTCCAAAAATGTGCAGATTAGGTGGATTGTCCCTTAGTGTCCAAAAGGTGAGGTCGGGTTACGGGGATAGGGTGGGTGTGTGGGTTTAAGTAGGGTGCTCTTCCCAAGGGCCGGTGCAGACTCGATGGGCCGTATGGCCTACTTCTGAACTGTAGATTCTACAAACTGCAGTTTTCCAGTTTCCTCAATACATTTAGGCCTCCATTCTTCAGATTTAGCGGCAGAACTGGACCTTTTAATTCAAAACACCCCACAGGCAATTTAACCTGTTAGTGTTCCTCAGCTAGATTAGACCAAATGCTGAAAATAAGTTTGATAATAGTATATTTGTTCACAGGCCCTGAATGCATTATGAAACAAGGGTTAAATTGGTTAGCTATGGAAATGGGAATGTGTTTCCAGAAGACCAGAAGATATAGGAGCAGAATTAGGCCACTCGGCCCATCGGGTCTGCTCCGCCATTCAATCATGGCTGATATTTTTCTCATCCCCATTCTCCTGCCTTCTCCCCACAACCTTTGATCTCTGGCCTTGTGATCCCTGCACCCATACAATGCAGTTCAGACAGGAGGCTAACTTTGTGCTGCCTTCTCATTTTAATGATTAATACATGCAGCCAATGGTAAATGTTCTGCTCCTTGCCTATCAACATCAGCAGGGGACCTAAAATCATAACTTCCTAGCACCACTTAAGTAACTTGTATTGCTTCAAGCTACCCTGCACTTCTTAAAGAGAAGGTGCACTATGGCTGGAACAGTCATTGACAACCATGCGGTAATGTTTCTGACCTGGAAAACAGTAAAGAATGCCACAACATGAGAGACATTGGCCCCAAGTTTCATGGACACCGCAAAGGAGGCCTTGGTGGAGGAGGTGTGTTGCTCGTTCTGGTGAGTGTGCTTAACACTCAATTGGCTCTGTTTTATTCCTTAGCTCTAGAGTCGCCAGGTATCCTTATGATACCGCCACGAGGTTCAAGTTCAAATTCAGATAAATGACTCAATCCACCAGTTCGTAAGGTTCAATCAAACACATTTATTATTACACAGTAAATCGACACTCATGCAACTAATACTAACGGACTAAACTATTCCTACCACTATGAGCAAATACTTATCTTCGATAAGGGAACACACTGGATTAGGGAACAATGGCCTCTTGTTCTGTCCTGAGACTGCAGGCTTCCCAGTTGGTACGGGCTAAGGGGTCAGCTGTGTCTATCTTGTAGCGTGTGTTGGTTGACACTTAACTGTCGGTGTAGCTGTTGGTCAGGCCTCTCCTTCTCACAGTCAAGTTCTTCGAGAGCTGCTAAGGTGTTCTGCTGGGAGGGTCGGCTAAGAGAGAGAGCTGGACTTGAGATCTGTCCTTTATAGGTCCCAGGGGCTTCGCGCCCATCTGGGCGGTCCCTATACCTGCTTGCAATCGATTGGACCTCATACCAATCGATTGGTTTGAATTCCCCAATACTGGGGCTGTTTCCCGATCGCTGGGCGGTTCTTGGGGCTGTTACTAACTTATTGTCCGGGACTCCTGCTGGCGCCTCAGAGTCTGGCTTGACCTTTGTTATTCTCGATTGTGTCCATTGTGCCCGGGAATCACCGGGAATCGCTCAATTAGTATGCAAACTTGTTAGTTTCAGTGCTGTCTGGTTTTTCTGCAGACAGAATACACAGAGAGATTCTGCAGCCTGCTTGTCTTTCTGACATTGTCCAATTTTCCCTGCATGCATTTCAATTCTCCATTTTATTTCGGGCAGTGGCCAACTTCAGTGGCTACAGGTGTAAAGTCAGAGAAATGTCCTGCATCTGCAGGGGGCCAGAAGGCCCCCCAGACATATGATGAGATGGCAATGGGAGCAGCTAGCCATGGAAATCAATGCCACGAGTCAAGCCCTAAAGATATGGACAGTGGAACAAGAATTTCAATGATCTCACAAGAGTGGTCAAGGTCAATGAATGCACCTTCAAAAGCCATACCTTATCAACTGCACCAGTGGCCTCAGTCCCTGTTCAAATCACCACATCCCCGAAATGGCAATCCTCTTTCAACAAGGACTCAATCCTATCATTCCTGTGCTTCACTTCAGCCCCTCATACCCAACACTACTGCAAGTCTCACATCTGCATCCCACAGCTTGTGCACATTGCCAGCTATTGAAACATGGCAGCCAGATTACACAAACAGATTTTCCACACTCATTGACACACTTCACTCTTTCTTGCAGGGTATGGTGGTACACAGCTGGAGGCAAGCAGAGCCATTAGAACATGCAATTCATAAAGTCAATTGAATAAAAAAGCAAGGAAGTTATGTTGAACCTTTATAAAGCACTGATTCAGCCTCCACTGGGGGCCAATCACCTTATATTGGTGTTCTCTGTTCTTGTTCCTTCGGCCAATGGGAGTGTTTTCTCTCTGTCTACTTTGACCAGGCACCTCATGATCTTGAGTACCTCTATCAAATCTCCTTTGAACCTTATCTTCTCTAAAGACAAGGACACCAAGTCCTCCAATCTATCCACATAACTGAATCACCTCATCCCTGGAACAGCTGTAAACCTTCTGCACCCTCTCTAAAGCCTTCACATCATTTCGAATGGATACAATACTCAAGTCATTTTACAAACGTGCATCATAACTGCCCTTGCTTTTGTGCATTATGAACTGCAGGAGGGCAGGCAATTGCATATCCTATCCCAATACAGAACAGGGATGGCCATCATTAGGATATCCAATTCTGAGGCTGTAGCAATGCGCCTAAGTGATTGAGGCAGGCGGACATTGGAGGTCGCTTATCTTCTTCCCACATTGGGCGCTGGTCCTCCTTGTCATGCTGCGCACGTTGATAGCCAATGCCAGTGCCTCCGAGACGGCATTGCTGACCCTGCTGACCCTGCTGCTGGTCCTCTGACCCCCTTGGGGAAGCAGTGTGCTTGCGTCTCCTCGACAGCGCCAAGAAGCCTTGTGAGGTTGGCATCCCCAAACCAAGGAGCAGCTCTGCGTGCAGCCAGGAGCATTTAAAAGCAGCTCTCCCTTGTTAATGGCGAGACACTGAGGCACATTCGCCAAGGGCATCAAAGTCCACTGGGCATGGAAAACAGCAGACTGCCTCCATCTCTGATGTGCATCATGGGGACAAACCTAACGTAGCGCTCGACCACGGAAGATTATGAAGAGTGAGGAGCACTGAGTGTACACTTTGGGGGGGGGGTTACAATCCGTAGCTGAAGGGAATAGAAGTCTGCTACAGTGAAATGTTCAGTATGTCACGCCTCATACACATGTAGCCTCTGTCATGTTAATCTTAACAGCAGGCCCTCCCGCAGCCCCGTCCCCTGTTGCCACTCCCCCCCCCCCCCCACCCTGTGGACACAGTGATGCAAGATCAAAAGACCCTGAAGCAGACCCCCGTTCAGAGGATGGGTGTGGGCACGCTGTCAGCAGGAAGACAGGAGTCAGACTTTTAAAAAATGAGGAGCACCAGTGCTTTCCTCACAGCGCGTGGTCATCACTCTCCTGCCTTGTATAGAGTCGCTGACAGTGCCAGCACTGGCCTATAACCCTGTGGTGATGTTCCACAGACCCTTTGAGGGGCGAACAGGGTGGCCGGGGCGGGGGCGGTGCGATGGGGGGGGGGGGTTGGCGGGGTATGGGGTGGAATTGGGAGTGGGGGGGGGGGGGGAGGTGGGATGAGGGGGGGAAGGAGGTATTGGGGGGGTTAGGGGACACTGAGCTCTGCACACTCACTCCGGCCACATCAGGAGCCCCTGTACCCCAGACGGAAACATTAGGGAGGCCGTGCTCAGCTGCCATCGGCTCATCCACACACTTACCCTCTGGTCGCGAGAGGGTCCTCAGTGGTGAAGCGATGCTCTTCAGTGTTTGATTGCTGGAAGTTGCCTCTATGGTGCTGACACTCCTAGAGTTCAGGCACACTGTTCAGGAATCAAAGGAAGCTGGACATAGATGCACTAATCATCCTCTGGTGCATGACACCTGTGCACTCGAGGAGGCACTTGACAGTTGAGAAGCGTGAAATGCTCTCACAACTAACAAGGCTAATTCCACATTTGAAATAGCCTTCAGCTATTCACAGCCAAAGTGAATGAAATTGATTTTCAGGATCGAAGCTGCAGCAGGGCTCTGTCCTGGAAGAGTCTAGTCGGATAGATAGGCTGCAGTTGTGATTGTCCCTGTTATGGGTCGCCACAATATTTAAAGATGGCTTGAAAGCCTGACGCATGGGAACCCACCCCCCCACCCAGGACCAGCGGTGACCCCTGACCTGGTATGCTTCAGCCCACATTCCCACCTCCTTTCGCCACACCACAACCTTACAGCCCGAGGCGTGTCACCGCCCCTCCCCCCCCACGCCTTGGTACACCCCTCCCCTTAACATTGGGGCAGCAGGTCTGGCGCCCTTTAGCTACATGCCAGTAAATGGAGAGAGCTACTCAACTCCTCACTTGCCCTCAGTAGCCATTATGCTAGCTTCACCTTTTTGAGAAGGTGTACTAAACAACACCTGTGTGATTTCTCACTGGGGAGTCAGATAATTCCTCGGAGGCCGCAGCATTCGACTTCAATCTCGTTAATGAGATTGAAAGGAATGCAAATGAGAGTTAATGATATTCTCGCCATTTTTGGGCATGATCCGGAACTCGGCATCAGGGGCGGGCCAGGTGAATTGCAAAATGGTTCGCACCCATGCAAGTCTCAATTTTGCCCTCTCCCGCTATTCACCCAGCGTGTCCCAATCCGTGCTGGGCACAACCCAGTCGATGAATCATGCCCTACGTTTTTCACCCTACTCCTCTCTCGCATATCTGATCCCACATTCTGTTCTGATTTGCAAGCTGCAGAAAGTATAAGCTCGCACCACCCTGTCAACCCTACCCTCACACCTCCTTTTGCCACACCACAACCTTACTCTGGAGTCTAATTCTGTCAGATACCCAACAGGTGCAACCTGGCCATTCAGTGGAGGAACAACAAGGAGAGTGTGATGATAAAGACACTACAATGTGACTTTATTTCACCCTTACATCCACCAGCTCTCATACAAACTGTAGTGTACTTGGCTAACAGAATGGGTTTGCTAATCTTTGAGGTTACGCACTGACATCAGTGGGTCATGTGTTAGATACTCCAGGAAGTAGACAGGTAGCCCTGAGGCTTCCATGTAACCCACCAAATACATACTGTGAATAAACTAGTTTTTAAGTAAATATCCTGATATGTCTGCAGCTCTTCCTTGTTCCGATCCTGGTTTAGTACAGTCTACAGCACTGACACTGCCTGTACCTCAGGAGATCAATTAGAGGCAAGATTTGCACATAATGTGACGCTAGACACGAGCAGCTTGCAAACAGGACACTGAGTACAGATAGTGAAGGTGTCAGCTGGCTTGACAGTGAGGTTGCACATGGCTCTGTTGAAGAGGACTCAAATGAGGACTTCAATAGGGCAGCTTATAGAAGAAGATTGATGGGTATGTGCAGTGAAATGCTTGATACAGTGGCAGGGCTGGCAGAAAGCCTACAGTCAATGCAAGGAGCACGGACGAGTCTCACACCAACTTGGCACAGGGTTCAGGTCACGTCCTTTTCAATGTGGAAGTGACGACCATTTGTGAACCTAACCATAAGGTGTGTCATCGAATGGCTGATGTCACTGCTTCCATTGCAGAACAAGCAACTGTGACCAAATGTATGAGAGCTGTTGTCATCTAAGGTCACCTTGTTGCCATGCAAGCTCTGTCTGCTGCTGTCATTGTTTTCGTTTACAGTGTGCAATGGGGCTTGCAGGGTATCACAGCAATCTGTCCTCCAGCCGATTACTAAGAATGCTGAGGTGTTGCCCTGAGGTTATGACAGTGGCTCCTTGGAGCACAACCCTGTTGGTTGCTCGCAGGATGATAAGCATTCACCACTCCCACCCCTGGCACTCCACGAGCACCCATGTTTTTTCGGTTCAATCAGCCAGTCCAGACTGTTGCTGTCCATGTAGACATGGTCCGTAATTGCACCCTCTAGTCACAGAGCTACTTGGGTTTTCCCTCCGAGGCCATCTTCAGTTTCATCCACTGAATATCAGTAGCACGGCTGCAGGGACTGGGGCAGCAATATGTAGTTGCACTTAAACAGGCAAAAGCACAGGGAAGGCACTAAAGAGGAAACAAAAATGGAATCAATAGAAACATTGTTCACTGGCATTCAATGCAGGCTCAAGGAACTGCATCTGATCTTTCGACATTACAGTCTCCCATACTCATCACCGAGTTCAAGAATTTGAAATCATAACTTTGCCCCCATTTTATATCATTTGTCTTTGCTGTTTTTTTCTCCTCCCTTGTTCCTTTATTTTTTTCCTTTCTCTTCACTTTTACATCACTGCTATTCAGGATCCTGCCATTCACACCTGCTCAAGATGTACCTTTCAATTCTTTAATTATCACAGTGCTCACTCACTCGTATCATCAAACTATTTGTTATTTAATCTCTCCTGACTTCCAGCCTATCACAGGCCTTCCCTTTTGTTCTTTTTCTATATCTCTTCCCCCTCTGACTTCACTCTGACCTTTTACGTCGCTAACTTTCCCCAGTTCTGATGAAAAGTCATAGACTTGAACCATTAACCCAGTCAAATTGTTATTTTTACCAGCTCTTCACCACCACTTTGACACCTGAGATCGTCATTTTCCAATGACAAACCAGTAAAATTAAACAAATAATTTCTTCACACTTACTCAGCTGTAGTTTCTTCCTTAGTCTGATAAATGTATACAGCTGGAAATAATATTTTATCATAATAAAAATCAGGACATAATAATAGCTTATTGTCACAAGTAGGCTTCAATGTAGCTACTGTAAAAAGTCCCCAGTCACCACATTCCGGCACCTTTTTGGGGAAGCCAGTGCAGGAATTGAACCCGCGCTGCTGCCTTATTCTGCATTACAAGCCAGCTGTTTAGCTCACTGTGCTAAACCATCCCCAGTCAAAACATACAGCCACAAATTCCATACTTATGAAAAAAGCTTTTTCACGAAACTCGTAATTTAATATTATTAAGAGCCTAGAGATTTCTCCAAACTGATTTAATAATCTGTATTGTCACAAGTAGGCTTACATTAACACTGCAATGAAGTTACTGTGAAAAGCCATTAGTCGCCACATTTCAGCGCTGTTTGGGTACATGAGGCAGAATTCAGAATGTCCAATTACCTAACAGCATGCCTTTCGGGACTTGTGAGAGGAAACCGGAGCACCCGGAGGAAACCCACCCAGACACGGGGAGAGCATTCAGACTCCTGTTATGGGCCAGGGTTTAGAGAACACCAAAGTATATCATGGAGTTCACCTGATCCACAACTTTGAATAGATTTTGGGTATGGGGAGCACAAGGGCCCACTTTACAGGTGTGATGCAACAGAGATCTTAACTATTTTAAAAACAAAACAGTATTTATCCTATGAATCCAGTTAACATTTTATAACCCACAGTAAACATCTCACCAACTACCAACCCTGATAACCCCCCAAAAAGATACAGTACTTTATAGGTAACCCTTAGTTACTTTCCTAACAACATGCATAAGCCAAAACACTTTCTAACAAAGACAGTAGGTTTGCATTCCTTACAGAAACAGTTATCAGTCTTAAATTATCAAGTGATCTAAACACCTTGTTTAACATACAGATTGACACCAGTATACATCTGCTCGGTTTGAATGCAGCTCTCCAACTGAAAGTGAAACTAAACACAGAGCCAAAAAGAGCTCCTAGCTCAAAACAAAAGTAAAAAGCAGAGACAGAGCTCAGCTCCACCCGCACAATGACATCACTGCAGCCATTTGATAAAACACACTTTTCTTAAAGGGACTCTCACATGACACTGCACACAGACAGTGACCCAAGCCGGGAATCGAACCTGGAGCTGTGAAGCAACAGTGCTAACCACTGTGCTACCGTGCAATACCTTCCTGTGGGGCCTGCGGCTAGAGTTTTGCTTCTGTTCCATAGTTAGAATTTTAATTTGAGTGTTAGATGCTAGGGGCATCTAGCTCTTTAATACATTTGGTGTTTGAGAAACAGATGTGTTAGTAAGATTTATAGTTATCATCATGCACCAGCGGAACTACAATTACCAGACTTCTTCATGAAAGCCAACTCAAATTTAAAACATAAACCATATTTCCTAAATCATGATGGTAATTGAACATTATTTGGCTTGCATTTTTGAGCCGCTTAGTTGATGGCGAACCCTCGCTGTGATTTTCTCGGCAGCAGTGGGGGTGCATAGAACTGTTGATAGCGATGGGTCAATGGTGGGCCATTAAAACATGTCATTGGGATGCACGTAAAATCCTGCCCAAAAAAGAGGGGATAAATTGTGGTGGAGGACTATAACCACTATGGGAAGTAGAACAAACAATACGTTGCATGATTATGAATGACAGAAAAACAGATTTGGAGAAAGAAAGGAGAAAGTCATTTGAATCTGAAGCGAATTTTGTAAATCATTTGTTAAATAGACTACCAATATTCTGCCAGTGAGATGCATACATTGCAGTATCATTAAGATTTATAAAGTGTGCTGTATTACCACCGTGAACAAAATGCACTCTCGTTAGGTTACGTCAGGATTGTGGAAAGCATTAGAAACCACAAATCATGTTCTAGATAATCCATAAGCAGTGCCAGCAGAGACGTAGCAGCTCCATTTAAAAACAAATGACCAAAGCCAGATTACTTTTATATAACATAACAACATTTAGCAGGATAACAACAGTCACTGGACTCGAAAACATAAGGATAAATTCCTGATTCTTTATGGCCAATATGGATGCTCATTCACTGGAAGTGCACAGTATAGAATGGTGTAAGCAGTTATTTTCTCTTCATTTATTTTACTGGAGAGACAATTGTTTCCCAATTTACACTCGTGGCAATTGAGACCTCAAGACAGAAGTTGAAAATCTACCTAATATTTCATCATGCGAGGCACTTTGAAAGTATTTGACGACATACTAAAGGTTCTACATAAACGTATTTCGCTCTGAATGCCAACATTGAACACATTCCAGTAGTATGGATAAATAAATTATGCGTGTTATTCCATGATGGTAGAAAAGTAGTAATTTTGACATATTGCTGAAAAGAGAGACATCATGTTGAAATCTTTAGCATTCATCAGGAGAAAATCAAGAATAACAAATTTCAAACAATTGCAACAATTCATTGTACAGAGAAAAGGGTATTTATTTGCTCACCTTGCATGCTTGACCCAGAAATAAAGTTCCTGAAAGCTTTCCTGTGGGACAATGGCTATCCTGATCAGATCATTGTTCGCTGTGCATTGTGTAAACTCCCAAATGAGCCAATGACTGCCTCATTCAGACATGAAAAATACCTGGTTTACCCCAACTTACCCTGAAAAGGCCGAGTACCTCAATCATTTGAACAGATTAAGGATACCATTTCACGCTGTTACTATGCAGTGGCTATATGAGTGGTACTGTCCACTATTAAGAAAACGGACCAGACCCCAACATTTGTAAGGATACTGGACAAATGGGCAGCACGGTGGTGCAGTGGGTTAGCACTACGGCCTCACGGCGCCGAGGTCCCAGGTTCGATCCCGGCTCTGGGTCACTGTCTGTGTGGAGTTTGCACATTCTCCCCGTGTCTGCGTGGGTTTCACCCCCAAAATCCAAAGATGTGCAGGCTAGGTGGATTGGCCACGCTAAATTGCCCCTTAATTGGAAAAAATGAATTGGGTACTCTAAATTGTTTAAAAAAAAGGATACTGGACAAGAACACCAAACAATTTTTTAAGTTTGTAAAACTGTGAGGAAAGGTTACTTCACTCCAGGAATGAAGACCCTGACCAGGTGACATCTTTTATGTTAAATTAAACTTTAATTTAAATGCAGAATCAACCAAATTAATATTTAAAAAAATAGCAGGGATGGGTTTAGCACAGTGGGCTAAACAGCTGGCTTGTAGTGCAGGACAAGGCCAATAGCGTGGGTTCAATTCCCATACCAGCTTCCCTGAACAGGCGCCAGAATGTGGCGACTATGGACTTTTCACAGTAACTTCATTGAAGCCTACTTGTGACAATAAGCGATTATTATTACAGTATTAGCTTTACAATTATCAATTAAACAGTCCTTAACCAAAAGGGCATGAACTACTGGCTGCGCCTGCCAGAACCGGAGCGAGACAAAGCTGGTATATTCCGGTAGAGTCCTCCCCTTGGATTCCTGACAGCCGTTATACCTCACGAGATGTAACCAGATCTCGCAAGATGTTGCAAACTGGGTCCCGCCCACAATGGGTGGGATCCAGTCTTGCACTGCTAAGTAATTTAAAGAAGCCACTTAGCCATGCTGCCACCTTATCTAACAGCCACCAAACATCTACTGGCCTCATTGTGGGGAATCCAGCCAGGCACCATTCAGCACTGGCCCCCACACATGGCGATTAGGTAGAATGGTACCTGGGGGCTCTCCTAGGCAATCAGAAGCCCCTGGGTGGTTGGCCTCCAGGTAGGGTGGCTCCCTGGCATTGCTGGTGCTACATGGGCATCATGGCACTGCCAGCCTGGTACCCTGGCAGTGCCACCTGAGCAGCCAGGCAGTGCTACATGGCTGAAAGCCTTGGGTGTCCAGATGGCACTGCCAGGCTGGCAGGGGATACTACCAGGACACCAAGCTGGCAGTGCCAAGGTGCCAGGCTTGCATTTTACTTGCGTTAAAGATCTGGCCCGCGGATTCCGTTTCTGTGTGAGGTGGGGTGCAGAGGGGAGGCCTGAGCATCACCTTATTAGTGAGTTGGGGGGTTCACATCAGGGGGTTGGGAGATCGTTTTGCCGTCTTTAAATGAGGCCCCGATCTCTGCCTGCACAGAGGAGCTCGGGCTCCTGGTGCAACCTCGGGAGAGTGAGGGGGGTGTCTGTTGGGGCACTGAAAAAACCCGTGCCATTTGATAGCGGGGTTGTTCCCAGTGCAACAAGCGCTTGAAGTAACACTGCTAATACCGGCCAGAACAAATCTGTTTTTTTTAGTTACAATGCGCCCAATGAAAAACGTAAACTTACTATCTGTTCCTTCCACTAACTCCAAGTAAGTAACCCAACACAGCTCAAATGGTGATTAAAAATAAGGTTAACAAACAGATTACTTCTTTACATGTGTAGACCTTTGGAAAGAGTTGCTTTCAAGAGTAGACTCAGTGTACTTCTGCTCAACCTAGCAGCATTTGGTAAAACTGCTATTCAACTTAAAATCCTTGGGCAGGTTTCTCTGACCCTGAGGCTAAGTGTTGACGCGTCGTAAACAGGCACCCAGGAGCAGCGAGTCCGAGCCCCTCAGTAGGCCAGCATGGCACTGGAGCGTGCCCGCTCCAGCTGCCGATACCGGCGACAAATGGGCACCGTGGGTCTGCGCATGCGCGCTGTGACTGGCGCAAATGCGTGCATGTGCGGTGGCTTCCTTCTCAGCGCCGACCCCGATGCAACATGGCGTAGGACTACAGGGGCTGTCGCGGAGCAAAAGAGGCTCCCAGCCTGAGAGGCTGGCCCGCCGATCGGTAGGCCCCGATCGCGGGCCAGGCCACAGCGGAAGACCTCCCCGGGGTCGGACCCCCGCCCCTCCCCCGACCAGGCCACCCCCGAAAGGATGCACGCTAAGGTCCCGGCGGGTAAGATCTCAAGTGGACGGCGCCAGCGGGACTCAGATTTTTTTTGCGCCCACTTGACCCATCCTGGGCAGTGATACACCCGGGGGAGGGCCCCATAGAGCTCGGCGTGGCCCCTTCTATCTTGTCAGACTCAAATCGTATGGCAAACTGCAAAACTGCAGAAAGACCTGGCTCTTCCCATTAATTACATCTCCTTATCCCACTTAGATGCCTCATGACCTGCAGAGCTAGGGCTAAATACAATCCCTCATAAAGTATCTACTCTCCAGGGAATCTCCATCAATTGTAACAATATTCCATTAGACGCTTATCTGTAATCAAATAAGTGATTAGAAACCATGGCTGCCTCACTTTTTACAACTTCTTAATTACTGCTTCAGCAGACATACAGTCTGGATATGATAACCTAGGGTTTTTTAATAATATACTGCAACAAATATACCTTAACCAGGCTTTATAGAAATTTTACCGTGACAGATATAGAATACAATATATATACCAATTTCCTATGTTCATCACATCACAAAGAGGACACTGCTGTCATTCCAAAAGGGAGTTCTGCCTACCAAACATTTGAGCAACATAATCTCAAGCTGGGCTTCTCTGTCCCAGAATCTAAGTACTCACGCCAGCAAAGAATCGGGACTAGTACCCATTGGTGCTAGGAGAGCACTGACACTCTGAAAACATTTTTAGGGAATTGGGTTTTTCGTGCCACTCTATAGCATGTCAGGATCCGTGCTGGAATAAAGAGTGGGAGGACCTAATCTCTCGGACAGGTCCGACAACTAAAGGGCGCTCTGATCTTCATTAGCTGCTGCAGCAATCCCCCCCCCCCCCCCCCAACAATCCCGGATTGCAGGCAGGGCTCCACCCCACCCTAATCACTGGCAAGGCAACTCCCCTCAGAACCCCCTCTTCAGCTCTCCCAATTCAGCCCCCCGCAACCCCAAGATTCCCATTCGCGCCCCCCCTATTCCACATGCCAACCCTCCCAGTGCCCCTTTTCCACCCTTTCGGTTACGCCCCTTGGCAGTGCCAACCTGGCACCTTTCTGTCTGAGCACTAGCAAGGTGCTAAGTACCCTCCCAACAATAATCGCCAGGGTGCCAAGGGGAGTCCTTCCTAGGAGATGGGGGGTCAGGGGGGGCTTGTGCTGAGCTGGAGGAGCTCAGGTCTGGGGTCTTTCCTGGGTCGGGGCTCCTTTTGCTGCTCATCTCATAGAATTCCTGTAGTGCAGAAGGAGGCCAGTAACCTGTAACTTAACCTGTACATCCCTGGACATTAAGGGGCAATGTTAGCATGGCCAATCCATCTAACTGCACATTTTAGAACTGTGGGAGGAAACCTGCTCACCTGGAGGAAATCCACGCAGACACAGGGAGAACGTACAAACTCCACACAAGTCACATAAGGCCGGAATTGAACCAGGTTTTCTGGCACTGTGAGGCAGCAGTGCTAACCACTGTGCCACCGTGCCATCTAACCTGTAGCTTTTAAAAACATTAAACTGTCACTCAGTATGCAAAAGTTACAATTTTCCCATAAAAAGTAAACATTTTCTCCTCTGCACTCCTTTAAGCAGTAAGCCAGTATGTATAAAACAAAGTTTTCTTGTAATAAAGTGAAAGTGATCCCACCTGTACCCCATCAAAAGGTCTGTCAGTATGCAAAGTTAAAAGATCTGTACGACGAAGATGAAAGCTACGCCTGTAAATGGGTAAAAACCTTTGAAGTTGTTTTCACACAGCCAATTTCATTGCCTTGAAGGCAGTGTGTATGGCTAGGAGGCTGAATGGTTTGAACTGGATTGTTTACATTGAAATTCAAATTCCACTGCCTACTAACAGCGTTGTGATTGCCAGCTCACTGGAACTGCAAAGCAATGAATCAGATTGTTTATTTGTATAGTTCTGCAGGGATCCATTAAGTCAGGCAAGCAGTTGTTTCTCTAACTGCAATTTGTTTTTATGAGTCTCCTATTTGTTCTTGAGTGCTTCATGGAAGGTGAAGGGGCAGCTGCTTTAATCTCAAGATCAAAGAGTCAGTGGGAGCGTCAAATTACATGGAAGGAATTCCCTCCGCATCCAGACACAATTTTACAGTGGGGAATTGGGAGCAGGAGGGACCTTGGATGGGAAACCCACCCATGCCCTTAATAAGGCCCTCAAGTGTCTATTTAATGAGCACTTAACAACATAGCCCCCCCCCCCCCCCCCCCCACCAACCCCCTGCCACTGCCTCAATTTTCGGTTGACGTGCACCAGTTGGAGTAGGGTGCAAATAGGAACAAGTCTTCACCCACGATCTCGGGTGGGAAGTGGGGATGCCCATTTCAGATTTACGGTGCCGTTCTCCCAGGAATCTCGGAGCTCCGGCCCTTGCTAATCCCTGCACTACCCCAAACCCCCATCCCTGGCCTACCCTCGACACTGAGCACCCTCCTCATTCCACAAGGCACCCTCTACACTCTCGCCCATGGAGCCCCTGGTACCTGTCTGAGGTGCAGTCCTGGTACATAGGCTCGGGCATTGCCTCTTCTGGCCACTGCAGTGCTGTGCCTGGAGCGTCTGGAGAGCTGTTGGCCAATCTGTATGGTCAAAAACTCTTCAAGGCAGGACGTCCGTTCAAGGGTGGCCAAAGACCTGCCTGTTGCCAATCAATGCTCAATTGGGCATAAAATGGCAATGTCCTGTTAGAGTTGGTGGGAATTAATTTCCTGCTGACTGTCAGGGTGGCGGGCACTCATCAATCTGAAAAATTTGGTCAAGCACTTGTTCACTGCAAACAAAAGGAATATGTTCAAGCCTTGTGCCTCTTTTTATTTACCCAGGTGCTTGAGGAGCCTTTAGTTTCCTATTTGGTAACAGAAACATAGAAACAAAAATAGGAGCAGGAGCAGACCATCTGGCCCATTGAGCTTGCTCTGCCATTTATATGTGATCGTGAATCGGACTTCTCAAAATGCGGTTCTGATGCCTGGATTGCTCTGGTGGTGCAATGCAGTACACTCCCAGAGGGTCTCCCGCTTTGTGGTAATTGCTGTGCCCTCCACAACCTGGCACAGCAGCAGGGCGATATGCTGGAGGAGGAGGGACATGCAGTCTCATCTGAGGAGGAGTCGGAGGCAGACCAGGAGGTGCTGAAGGATGAGCCCGGGGAGGAGTCGGAGAAGGGGCCGGAGGATGGATGATATGTGGCGGCAAGGGTCTGACATGCCGGGAGGATCAGGGAGGCACTCACCGTCACAAGATTCACATTGGACGAGGCTATGCCCATCAGCTCAAACCACCCCCCATTTCATTCCTCCCCCACAACCCTCCCATTTCCCTCCTTTCCCATTAATCCCCCCATTTCCCATCTTCCTCATCCCCCAATTTGCCTTCTACTCTCAATTCCCTGCATTTCCCTCCTTCCCCATCATTTCCCTCCTTCCCCAACTCCCTCGCCCCATTTTCATAATCCTCCCCGCATTTCCTTCCTTCCCTCCATTACCCTCTCCCCATTACCCTCCTTCCCCCATTTCCCATTCCCTCCTTCTCCCTCAATCCCCCCCACCATCCCTACTTTCCCCGACTTTCCCCATTTCCCTCCTCCCCCAATTTCCCCCATTTCCCTCCCGCACAATTCACCCCCATTTCCTTCTGTCCCCCAATCCCCCCATTTCCGTCCTTCCCCCTAATCCCCTCTTTTCCCTCTTTCCCCTTTGTTATAACCCTCAGGCATGTCACAAGATCAGGACTGTTAGGTTCCAAGTGACCGCCTCTGAATATGAGTTCCCCTGGTAATGAGGGGGGCGGAGTTTCCCTCTTGACTGACAGCTCGGGCTGGATTCTCTGCCCCACTGCGCCATATGTCTATTTCAGCACGCCGGCGGGAAGCTCCATTATGCCGACTGGTCAATAGGGTTTCCCATTGTGGGGCAGCCCTACGCCGTCGGGAACCCCCCCGGGCTGCCGGCAAAACGGAGCATCCCGCCGGTGGAGAATCCAGCCCCAGCTCTCCAGTATTAAAACCCTGGCCTGGAAGCAGATAGAGAGGATGCCCTTCAGGGGATGGAGGGCATAATGGTGTGAATAAATAGAATCTTTGTTTTCTACCTGGCTGATCTATGTGTGCTGATTCGACACCCCACCTTCCCTCAATCTCCCCCTCCCCCAAATTCCCTCCCTCATTTATTTTCCACCAATCCCTCCCCCCCCCCCCCCCCCCCCAACCATCACACCACCCCCTCCCCGATCACCCTTTTCCACCCTCCAAAGATCTGTGTCACATCACCCCAAGGTGATGGGCCTGTGTTCACTGTGCACTGTCAGCGGTTCAATATACAAGGCAAGAGAGCAATCATAACTCACTGTGAGGATGGCTCTGGTGTTCCTCAGTTCCTGTCTTTCTGCTGACAGCACACTTACACCTGAACGGGATCTGCATCTGGGCGTTTGATGTTGGACGTCTATGCCTGGGGCAGGAGGGAAGAGTGGAGGGCAACAGGGGCTGGGGGCGTGGGCTGGCCCACTGTGAAGATTAACATGACAGAAGATTCAAGTGTATCAGGTATTGCATGTTTTAATAATGAGCATTTGACATTTCTGTCATGATATGCAGATATGCAGATAATGATATACAGACAGGCATAGACAGCTAAGGAAAACAGAGAACAGGACATGACCTATGAGCAGACAGGACACACAGGGGTGGTATCTCACTATAAAAGGCACGAGGGACTCATACTACGGCTCTTTCCACAGGCAACACTTAGAGAATAGGACAGGGGCAGATCAGAAGCATCACACCCACCACGTGGCTTAGAGCAGACTGGTTAGTTAGACTGAGTTACTATAGCAAGATTAGCAGGAGAGTCAAACTCATAAAGAACTGTGCTAAAGGTTGAATGAATCACATTGAACTTACTTCAAAGTCTGGAGTATCTTTCGATCAAAGCTGCATCGAGTTGCAGCCTGTGTTATCCCAGAGTACATAACACATCAATTTCCATTTCCCTGAACTGTAGATAGTGATATACAGGTAGCAGATCATTGACTGCTGTCTCCCTTGGATGTTCCTTCCTCAAGTACACAACTGTTCTCTCTCTCCTGCCTTACCATCTTCTCTAATCTTCATCTGTCCTGTCTTAGAAGGCTTAGCGCCATCCCTTATATGCTTATTGGACCAGCTCCCTCTAGTGGCTCTCTGTATACATTTCATTAACTCTTGCTTTGCTTTCATGTATGATAATAACACAGCAACGTCTTCAAAAAACTCCACGATATTTGTCAAACGTGAATTATCTTTCGTACATCTATGTGGACTTTGTCTAATCCCGTTGATATTTTCTAAATGTCCTTTATAATAGAATCTAGCATTTTCCCGACTACTGATGTTAGGCTAACCAGTCTGTAATTTGCTCTTTTCTTCCTCCCCTCTTTTTAAAATAATGGGGTTACATTTGCCACTCTTTAATTCTGTGGGGACTGTTCCAGAATGTACAGAATTTTGTAAAGTGCCAGCCAATGTGTCCACTATTTTGATGTCCACCTCCTTTAGTACTCTGGGATGTAGATTATCAGACCCTGGGGATTTATCAGCTCTCAGCCCCTATAATTTCTAGTAATACTAATTTCCTTCAATTCCTCCATCTCAATGGATCTTTGCTTATCTAACATTTACCTAAAGTTATTTGTGTCTTCCTTTGTGAAGATGGAACTAAAGCAGTTGTTTAATGGCTATGCCATTTCTTTGTTCTCCATGATCAATTCTTTATTTCCGAATGTAAGAGACTCACATTTGTCTTCACTAATCTTTTTCTTTCTACATTCTTAGCAGAGCTTTTACAATCCGCTTTAATGTTCCTTGCAAGTTTACTCTCACACTCTATTTTCCCCCTCTTAATCAATCTCTTCGTCTTTGTTGAATTCTAAGCTGCTCCCAATTCACAGGCTTGCTGCTTTTTCCAGCAACTTTATAAGATTTGCCCAATCAATTATTGTGATTGTTTGAAATTTGGCATCCTTGTGTTGTTCCTGATGAGTGCAAGTTGAAAAGTTCAGCGGCATGTCTCTCTTTTCAGCAATACTCAGGTTCTATACACCCAAGTGACGATTTATATTAAGGGGCTGAATATAGTCAGTTCCTATGAGTACTTCCCATAACATTGATATACAACACTTCCATTACATCAAGGAAGGCTCATTGCAAAATTCTTCCTCATATAAAATGTTTCCAGACTCAGTACTCAAGAGAAATCTTAAGTGCAGCCCCTGCATTCAAACTGCCAATAATTGCATAGTGGGAGTCATTACTATAGCACATCATTTGTATCTAGTGTGTATATTTTATTGTGCTGTGGTTTCAAAGTACCTATTTGATTAATTGAAAAGCCAATGACAGCGTTGAGAGCTTCACATAGCCACATAGTTATGGGCAGTGATAAAAGGAAGCAGAAATGAAATAGAAAACATTTTTAGTGCAGAATGTACACATCAAGCATTTGTGTGGAAGGTTTATTTTGTTAATTATAAGGCATTGGAATTAAAAGGCTTGATCTTAAACAGCAGAAGTATTGTTTCAGCTCCACTTCAGTTCTCTCTGACGTTTTTGCTTAGATAACATCACCAGGTTTTGCTTTAAATCTCCTTGTGTGATTAACTTGCGGTGCCCTTGCATTATTTAGTATGACAGGATCCTGCTCACAGATTGTAATGAGACTCTCTATTTTATCATTCAGGTTTCTCCTCGCATTAATTTACTTGTTGGCTGATTTCTGTTTGATGAATCAAAGATCTTGCAATTCAAGGACTCATCCTCTGGAGGTTTAGGGTTTCGACCGTCGTTTGTCTCTTTCTTACAGACAGGAGTTTGAGATATTTGATGTAATTAGTCAGACATCAGGGGTGCGATTCTCCGCACTCACGACGGGTCGGAGAATAATGGGCGTCGCAGATTTTTACGGCGACGCTGGTCCGACGCCCTCCCGCTATTCTCCGAACCCCGTAAATTCTCGGAGTCGCCATTCCCGACAAACGCCTCCTTCACGCCCCCGGCACGACCAGAATCGCTACAAATTGGCCCCCCCGCTATTCACCGGCCCGGATGGGCCAAAGTCCCGACGTCATCGCGCACTGTTTACATGGCGTGAAACACACCTGCTTTTTAAGTTCGTCAACCAGTCGTGCTGGCTGACGACAGCTTCGAGGAGGTTAGCGCACCGCTCAGCGCACCGCTCAGCGCACCGCTCAGCGCACCGCTCAGCGCACCGCTCAGCACACCGCTCAGCGCACCGCTCAGCGCACCGCTCAGCACACCGCTCAGCGCACCGCTCGAGTCTGGCCACAACGGGGAAGGCATCCCTGAGACTGGGAGGGGGGTCCAGAGCGGGGGGAGTGGGGGAGACGGAGGGGGCAGTGGGGGAGGTGGAGGGTGTGTTGTTCCTCGTGTCTTAATAAAGCTCGTAGTCTCAAATGTGGAGAAGATGCTTTATTGTGAATTCGTTCTCTCTTCAGAGCGTTACCTACGGCTACCTCAAATGCTACTAGCTGGTGTGTCTGTGCCCTGCTACGAGTTCTGCCTTCTGTGAAGTGTGTCCTCACTTCCTGTCCCGGTGTATTTGTATGGCTCTCCCGTGCTCCCTCTAGTGTTTGCTCAGTTGTATTGCATCTAGTTAACTTGTGATCACCACAGAGGGGGAAGTGGGGGAGACGGAGGGGGCAGTGGGGGAGACGGAGGGGGCAGTGGGGGAGACGGAGGGGGCAGTGGGGGAGACGGAGGGGGGGAGTGGGAGTGGGAGTGGGGGGGGGGGGGTTAGGTAGAGAGTGAGCGAGTGAGCCGTCCAACCCCGTAACAAAATGTCTGCCACCATGCCATGGCGTGCCGGTCACGAGGACACGGACGCTGGTTCCCCTGTGGCTTACGGCCACAGGCCACTGACACACCGGTGAGGAGGACATAGTTTACTGGCCGTTGGATGCAGAAAGTGACCAGGGGTTAGGCTGCCAGCGTGTCAGCAGCGCGACCAGGCCACCGGGACACACTGGTATCCCGTGGCAGGCAGCTGCCGAGGTGTTGCCTAACCTCCGTCTAACATGTCCCGTTTCTCTGCCCCCACCACCCTTCTGTAGGTTAGCACGATGTATGGGAACAGAACGGCTATGTTCTGCGCAGTGGTTGGGGCCGCTGCACTGCATTTAGCGATGCAGCAGCATCCACACCCACAACCCGCAGTGGATGCAGGGCCAGCTGCAGCAGCAGAGGGAAGGGTCGAGGAGTTGCCAGTCGTCGAGCAGCATGGGGAGGAGGAGGAGGAGGAAGAGGAAGAGGAGAGAGTGAGGGTGCAGCCACGGCGCCAGAGGCGACGACCAAGGCCGAGGGTGTACCGTGTCCGGGTCTCTTTCCTAACAAAGACGGACATCACCTGCAGGAGGAGACTCCGGCTGAGTAGGCAGACGGTGATACATATCTGCCAACTTGTGGCGCACCTCGCCCCACATGGAACGGGGGGAGGACACGCGATCCCGGTTGCCATCAAGGTGACGGTCGCTCTTAACTTCTATGCTACCGGCTCCTTCCAGTCTCCGAGCGGGGACGTCTCTGGGATCTCCCAGTCATCGGTCCACAGGTGCATCCGGGATGTGACCGATGCCCTCTATGCCATCACGGACCGCTACATCACCTTTCCCGAGGACCAAGCAAGTCAAGACTCATGAGCTCGTGGATTTGCCAGCGTGGCCGGGATACCAAGGGTGCAGGGGGCAATCGATTGTGTTCACGTCCCCATGCGCCCGCCTGCAGGAGACAGGGATGTGTTCACAAACAGAAGGGGTACATACTCCATGAATATCCAGGTGGTATGTGACCCCCACATGAGGATCATGAACGTCTCTGCAAGGTTCCCAGGGAGTGTGCATGACTCCTACATACTGGCGCAGTCGTACATCCCTGCGATGTTTGAGGGGCGTCCCTCAAAGGGACGCCCCTCAAAGGGTCGCTCGCATTGTAGTGGTCTGCTGTGCGCTGCACAACATCGCGATGCAGAGGGGAGATGACCTGCTGCAGGAGGCGGAGGGAGAAGCCAGTGGCAGTGGTGCCAGCACAGAGGAGGAGGAGGGTGAGGAGGAGGAGGAGGAGGAGGAGAGGGAGGAGGAGGAGGAGGAGGAGAGGGAGGAGGAGGAGGCTGGTGGAGTGGCGGACGCAGCACGCAGACATGACCCAGGTGCTGGTGATGTCCAGGAGGCGGCACGACAGACCCGGCGAGGACGGCGGGCACGCGACGCCTTGGTGGCAGCACGGTTCACGCATCGCATGTGACGTCCCCGCTGAACACCAAACCACCACCTGCATCGCTAGTCGTGCAGAGGGTCAACACACAACTTCCACCACCACAATCCCCCCACCCCCTCTCAGTGTACACTGCTCCACTTCGACATCACCCTTACCACTGGGTCCAGACGGTATGGCACAACATTGATGGCTGTGTCAGCGGGTGTGATCAGTGCCATGTGGAATGATGACAGCCCGCTCTGCGATGAGCTGTGAGCTCAGAATCGTTAGAGAGAGTCTGACCCATGGCAATAGCTGAACCATCCACCTTGGTGGCCGCTGAGATCGTCACGGACACTCCATCATCCCGCGTGGGCTAGCTGTGGGAGGGGGTGGGGGGAGGGGCAGGGACTGCACACCCGGCACCGAAGTTTCACCACTCGTCAACCCCAGCGACACTCGGTCACCATCACAAATCCTGTGGCTGTGGAACAATCACACGGTATTACAAGTAAGGTGGAACAGTGCGTTTAATGTTAACAATTATTTACAGGTGCCCTAGCCCCTACAACTAAACTGTGCCCTTCACCCGTGCCAACTTACTCAGTGTCTATCTTAGTTGCCTTACGGGCCCTACCACTACGTCTACGTGACTCCCCAGATGATACAGCAGGAGTGGAAGAGGATTGCTGCGAATCGCCCCCCTCGACTCGTTTCTCCTTGGCCAAGCGTTTACTGGGGCGACCCGGCCTTGATGGGCCAGGCTGCTCTGCGGGCGTCTCGGGTGACATTGTGCCACCCTGCTCTGCCTGCTGCCCACCCGATGCACCAGGGATGGGACGGGGGGAGGCCGAGAATTCCGGGATGTCCCGTGATGGACTTAATGGGACGGGCCCCGAAACCTCCTCCTCCCTCGGGGAGCCCGGTGGCCCCCGGGCCTCACTTTGGGACAGAGGTGCAAGCGGGGAGGTGCCCCGTCGCACCACCGACACCTGGCGCTGCCAGTCCTGGAGGCCTGCAACGGTATCCACCAGGATCCGAAGGTTTGCAGACACGGAGTCCAGGGAGTTAGACATTCCCGCCAGGGACTGCGATCTCAACCTGTGTGTGCACGACGCCATCCAGCACATGTGTCAGGCGGTTGATGCTCTCGGCGACTGACTGCTGCGACTGGCCAATGACCTGGTAAGACTGGGCCAAGGCCTGCAGGGCGCCGGCAATTTCGTTTTGCCTCTGGCACATTGCTGCCTGTGAGAGGGCAACCCTGTCCAGGGCCGAGGATGACGCGTGCATATTAACCCCAATGCCTTGCATCACCTGACCCATTGCCTCCACCGCGGATGCCATCCGTGCGGTGTGGGACTGGGTCTCTGCCATGAGCGGCACCACTCCCTGCTCGTGGACGCGGTTCGACTCCTCTAACAGCGTCTGCAGAGTCTGGAAGGAAGCCCTCATCCCGTCGTTGTTTCCCTGGGTTTCTTGAGGCATCGGCTGTGCGGGTGGGTTGAGAAACTCCAGGAACTCCGAAAACGTCTGAGAGCCAGCTGCATCCTGGGCCTGGTCTGGCCTCCGCGAGTCCGGGCCCTCGGTTGCTCCGACCTCCACCTGCTGTACCTGCTCAGCTGTGATGTGCGAACCAGACTGTGACCCAGGAGACTCATCACTAAATAGGCCCGCCGGGGTGAGTGTCTCTGGGATGATGGATGTTGTGGGAGATAGCAGTGCCGCAAGCCCGATGTTGTCGCAATTTAGCGCCTCCTCAATGGTGTGGGGCCGCTCAGAGTCCGGAGGGTTATCCCTGGCCATTTCCGTGGCTTGTGTTCTCGCCACCCTCTGGGCGTCCTGATCCGCAGATTGGGTTGGGGAGGATGGGACTCCCCGCTGATCGGGCACCCTCTGTCGTGCGGCCCCGGGTGAGGTGGCGGCAGATGCCTGTGTCCGTCTGCAGCCAGACGGCCCTGGTCGTTCGGCATCACGTCCTAGGGAAGAGAATGAGACGGGTTATTTAGATTTGCTCGGCAGGCCGCTGGACGGTCCCAGTGGGCAGCGTGTGAAGGTACAGAGGATGGGGGAGGTGTCCAAGTGGGCAGGGTGTGTGAAGGGACAGAGGATGGGGGAGGTGTCCAAGTGGGCAGGGTGTGTGAAGGGACAGAGGATGGGGGAGGGGTGGGTGTTTGTCAAGGAGGGTTGTCTCACTTGCTGCAGATCCGCCAACCTCGCATAGCGCGACATCCCGGGTGGCAGACCCCCCCAACAAGGTCCAGTGCCCTCTGCTCAAAGGTGGTGAGGGGGTGCAGGTTGGGCGAACCCCCTGCAGTCTTGTGCCGCTCACGGTTGTTGTGAGTGGTCTTGTCCTGTTGAGAGAGGGGGCATAGGTAGATCATTACAAAACGGTAGGTATCAGCAGTCCGTTCAGATACTGGCACAGTTTGGGGGTCAAGTTGTCATAAGACGATTGCATCTCTCCACGGGGCCAGAGCGCTGGGTCTGTGACAACTTTGTGAACCATCCTCAAATAACTCTGCCCCAATCCCCCTCCACCCCCCCATGCCAGGGGGGGAGGTGGGTCATTAAGTAAAGTGGGGGGGGGAGGGATGGTTGTGACCAGGGGGCACCTTCTTGGCACTTACCCTGGCAGCCCTGGTGAGGTCGTGAAGCTTTTTCCGGCACTGCTCTGCAGAGCGAGGGGTCTGCCCCACAGCACTGACGGCAGCAGCCACCTCACGCCAGGCCTGGCGTACCGCGCTGGCAGGTTGGCGATGCCCTCTCTGCGGGCGGATGATGCCCCTCCTCTGCTCGACAGCATCGAGCAGAGTCTCGACATCGGCCTCCACAAAACGAGGTGCAGCTCTCCTGGGCTCCGACATCATGGCCTACAGATTCTGTGCTCGCCCGCGCCTTTTTACGGCGTCGGGAGGCGTCACGTGGGCGTGTTCGTGTCGTCGCCACGTTCCGTCGTCATCGCACACGTGATTGACGCGGCCGCGTTACTAGCCCATTTCCCGGAAGTGAATACGTCGGGAAATGGACCCTTCCCGACCGTCGTAAAACGCGCCCGTTTTTTACGACAATTTCGCAATTTTTCGCGGGTGCGGAGAATCGCGCCCACGAAGTGCATGCTGAGCAGATTATCTTATCCCCTTCTGAAGTGGGGTGGGTTAGCAATGGGAAAATGTTTTATTGCATTGACGTATTACACATAATAGGAGTTTGTTCGCTATTTCCATCCATCTAACTTTTTCCAGGGTGCTGTGATCGCACAGATTTATTACAAAGATCTGAACTGCATTGTGGATTTTCGGGACCAGGGTATGTTGGGATGAAACGTGGACCCTGAAGCTACACTTGGTGGCAGTGCGCCTGGCACAGTGAAGGAAGCCTCCTAATTGACTGCCTTCAGGCCCTGCCTTCAATTAAGAATGGTGGACGACCTTCTGATGCTTCCAGCCCAATCAGCAGCAGCTCTGAAGCCTCAGTACTGCCATTGGGAGCCACTGACAGTAAAGAGACCAGGGGTCGCCTCCAAGCCCAGGATCAAAGAGAAAATCCCTCTGGGGGAATCGTTAAGACTGCAGGAGTTGCCTTCCCTGCCTGCAGCCCCCACTTTGGGCCATGAAGCCTCTGGCTCTGATGGTCATGTACAAGACTGTCTCCAAAAAGCTGATGGCCTCTTTTAAGATGTCACAGACATTCCACACCGAGTTGTATCATGGAAACATAGGTTTATTTACAAGGCTTTAACACACAGCTCCTGATACTTTCCAACCAGGTCTTAACAGGTTGGTGTCAAACTGTCCGACCTTATATACAACATAGATTGAGTTTTCCTCACCCCTTTAACAGGGAAGCTCGTATTCTGCAAGAGACAAGGGAAAAACAATCATTCCCACCCCGTAAGTCCCGTGTGGGTTATGACAGCCGCCTCACATGTTGCTGGCCATTAGCAAAATGGAGGTGGCCCATAAGGTGGCCTGTAATAGAGCTTTTAATTATAAAAACTACCACAATCAAAATGTCCTGGAAATCTTATAAAATATAACTTATCCAGGTCTCTTCTGGCCCTGGATTTTGTCTCACACCAGTTTTGCCTATGTGGGGTATCAGCGACATATGGTTATGCAATATCTCCAACGCTTGTCATGTGCAAAGTGTGTCCTCTTGTTAGAACTCAGGTACGTCCCTTCCAACAGTGAAAATAGAAATCTGAGATCGATTTGATATTCTGAAAGGATAAATTAATAGACAGACCGAAAATGTTCCCACTTGTGGGGAAGTCCAGAATTAGATGTCATACGCCTAAGAGAGCCATTAACAAATCTAAGAAGGAATTCAGGAGAAATCTCTTTACTCAGCGAATGGAAAGTGCAAACATAAGGGCTGGAATTTTCCAGGTTTTGCCCCCACCCCCGCACCAGGTTTTCTTGTGGCGGAGGGTGGCTCGGATTTGGCTGCTGGTGGGATGTTCTGGTCCCACTCGAGTCAATGGCAATTTGTGTGGCTTGTTCGTCTCAATATCGGCGATCCTGTGGTGGGGTTCGGGGGGCGACTTTGGCAAGACTGGACGATCCTGCCGGTAGGAAGGGTGTAGAGATCTACCATGTGGATTTAGTGGCAATTGCGAACACTAAAACTCAGTAGAAATTTGAGTTAAATCAGGTGCAAATAAGAATCGTTTATTGCCTCCACTTGATTACAATTGAGAGTCACTTAAATCTTATTCTCTAATAAGTCCGGCTAGGAAAAAGAACTTAAAGACAAGCAACTTGTACACAATTTAACTTTCAAATAATACATAAATGGTTTCTTGCTGAAGGCAAAACAGCTTGCATTTACTTCAAGAGTTAGAGTGGAAAAGTGAAAGTATGAAAAATAGAGATAGCGAATAGTTTAAATCAAAGTATAGGATGATTCCGGAATAAAGATGGCCGTATGGACCCTCATGTTTATACAAAATCATATCAGTTTTTAGCCATCTATCTACACCCCTATGTAATCCTAATTGGCTTGGGTTAGAATCAAATGAGTTTGATTTGATGGTTAGCTGTCAATCCTCAATGTGCAACATTAGTTTTAAATGTTTTATGTTTGAATACTTTGCATGTTATGGAATGCGATTCTGTGCTGTTATCACAACCAGCTTAAACTGATCTTCTGCTGACTTAGCTGTTATCTGTATTGTGAACAATGGTGCCTTCATATTACTATGCCGTTGCTATGGTGTTGCTATGTCCTTGATCTGATAAATGGTACAGCACAAGGATAGTGTCAAACTATCTTGCATTTGTATTTGTTAGCTCAGTAAATTGCTGTTTTAATCTATAATGGAATTATGCTGTTTCATGCTGTTTTGTGTTTTTGTATGTTTTGAGATGGCCTGAGGTTATGAGTGAATGTAAAATGGGTATTTAAAGACTGGGGCTTAATATTTACGCTAAATAACTATCTTTTACCTATCAGGTGTATTAGAAAATAGTTGGTTTCTACACTCCCTGCTTTGATAAATCGAAAGAATAAGTGAAATATATCACAATAAGACAAAGATACAATTAATGCAATAGGATAGGTAAAAGGCAAAGAATAACTCATTCATATTGTCATTGCAGTTTTAAACAATAGAGTGGGCAAGCATTGCATTACAAGCATTTCAGCAAAAATTATTATAATTCTTAAAGAATCATTATTATAAAATAACAATTAATCAATTAATCAAATTTGATTCTACTGATTAATATTAATATTAACAATATGTTAACAATACAGTCAAATAATTGATTGATCAGTAAAATTTCAACAATAATACTTAATTTCTATTTCATCTAATGGTGGTGCAGTGGGGTTAGTGTGAATCATTCTGACAGTTGGGCCCTTGCGTTTAGTGAATAGTTCTTTGATGCACTTGATACATTGGCATGTTATGTAAATGATGAATCCAGCTACACAGGAAAATAAGATTATTCTTGCTGTGGACATTCCAGTGTGTCCCAGCCACCCGCAAAGTTTATCCCAGAGAGAGATAACTGGGAGTGGATCAAGTTTCATGATTTCTTTTTGGATATGTGATGCCAGATCTTTAACTTCCTGTGAGTTATCTGAAATGAAAGTGCAACACTCCGCACCAATCAGGGCGCAAGAGCCACCTTTTTCGGCTAGCACATAGTCAAGTGTCATTCGATTTTGTAATGCCACGGTTCAAATTGCTCGCATTTCATCAGAAATTTTACCTAGGGTGGTAGCGGTGTAATCGGCTATGCTTTGTATGATGCTCTTTATTTTATTCAATTCATTGCCCATCCTTATTTCCCAATAGAAAGGAATAATTCTAACTTAAATTGCATCTCGTAAGGTTATGGAAGGTTCATTTCTTCGAGTGACTGGTTCTGTAACATAAGGGAGATGAGGAAGATGACGGACGGCAGATACTAAGTATCCTAAATAACAAGATCCTGACCAGTATTGTGGGAGCCAGGAATATGCTCTATCATCACAAATAACATAAGTCCCATTATAAGCAGAATATAAGTAAATATATTCTAAGTACCAATGATCTGAGAATGTTTTATTATTCATGATGTTACGAATGCCTGTTATTGTTGAGGACCGTTTAATTCTTTGTAATAAATTTTGCGTACATTTATAAGCTGTGTTAACATCTAAATAATTAGTACAAACACTATTGCCCATTTTCATCCCTTCAGAGTGATTACTATTGAGGCATATTGATCCCTTTTGTTTAATATTAGTTGGGAGGCTAATGTATTGAGGATTTCTGTTAGAGTTATATTTAAGTTGGTGCCATCCTAAAAAGGTGTTTAGTGGATAGCCTGCAGATTTCCATAATTTAATAAATTTCTGTAAATAAATCTTGTACCTTCCTTTTTCACATGAATATGCTCCAGAACGGCCCACTACAGAGCAAGGGACGCTTTGATAGATGTACCATTCTGCTGTTTCTGAAGTATTAAAGGGAATAGTTAAGAAGGGAATACCCTCTCCTGAGTTAGTAGGGGTTGCAATGCATACCCAACAATTGCGAATGTTGAAATTTTTAGCATATATCTTAGATGTGTAAAGGAATGTGTTCTTATTCAGTTCTGGTACAACATTTACAAAGCCAATCAAATAACTGAAAATGATTATTATGTTAAACAATTTACAGACCTTAGTATTTATATGCGTGCTTCACATGTGACGTGTGGATCCAACTTTTCTTTCCTTTTAATTTTACAGCGGATTGGATGGTGAGAAGGATTACGGATGGTCCTTCCCACTTCGATCCTAGGGGTTCTTTTTGCTGCTCTTTGACGTACACTTCTTCACCGGGCACCAGGTCGTGCCCACCTTCTGGAGGATCTCCCCATGCAGCTAACACCTGTTGAGAAGCAGAACTAACAGCATTTGTTAGATTTTGGCAATAAGTCAGCAAAGTATCGCTCATTAAATGACAGTCTGCTGTCCGCAAATCAATAGTTCCTGGCAGAGACATTGGTCTGCCTGTGATGATTTCAAATGGACTCAGGCCTGTTGTTCTGTTTGGTGTATCTCTAATACTGCATTTTACTATTGGCAAAGCTTGGACCCAATTCACACCTTCCTGGCTGTATTTAGACCAGGGGTGGGCAAACTACGGCCCGCGGGCCGCATGCGGCCCGCCAAAGGTATTTCTGCGGCCCACCAAGTCATTAAAAAAAAAAAAAAAAAAATTTTTTTTTAAAAAAATTTTTTTTTTTTTTTTAAATTTTTTTTTAAGGTTAATGCGGGGGGGCTGTTGGGTTACTTACTGGTATAGGGTGGATACGTTGACTTGAGTAGGGTGATCATTGCTCGGCACAACGTCGAGGGCCGAAGCGCCTGTTCTGTGCTGTTCTATGTTCTATATGAGGCGCCCAGAATCATAACCGGGTGAAGTAATTATTTTACTTAATATACTATGCGGCCCTTTGTGAATTGTGAATTTCTGAATGTGGCCCTTGCACGGAAAAGTTTGCCCACCCCTGATTTAGACAATCTTTCTTTCAAAGTTCGATTCATACGTTCCACTTGTCCTGATGATTGTGGATGATAAGGACAGTGTAAATTCCAGTCAATGTTCAATAGTCTACAGACTTCCTTACAATCCGCACCTTTAAAGTGGGTTCCATTGTCTGAGTCAATGCTAGCTGGTACTTCCCATCTGGGGATAACGTCTTGGCACAGCATTTTGGAAGAATGGGCAGCTGTCCCTCTTCTAGCTGGAGCAACTTCCACCCATCTAGAGAATTTATCCATTATTACAAGGACTTCATTATATTGTTGATATTTAGGAAGGGTGATGTAGTCTACCTGTATATCCTGGAATTGAGGCATTGATGTTATAGGACCCAAGTTATTCTTTTGACAGGTTACACAACGGTTTGATACTAATTGTGCATGTTTTTTGAATCTTTTACCGTACCAATGTCTATGGAATCGACCCAACATTTGTTGAGGTGATAGATGTCCCCATGAATTAATTTGTTGAGCTAAGAAGGGCATTAGTGATTGTGGTGTGACTGGTTTGTCAGTTTGAACTTCTCTCCAAATATTGTCATCATACGGCTGAATACCTGATTCTAACCATGTCCATTTTTCTTCTTTTGTACAATCATGCTGCATTTCACATAAATCATGTAATAAGGTGGTTACTCCCAATTTATAAATGTGACTGAATTCCTTATGTCTTTGGGAGGCAGCTTCCCTTGCTGCTTGGTCCACAAGAGCATTTTCTCTTACTTCCATAGTGTCCTCATGTGTATGGGCTTTACATTTTAGAATTGACACTTCTTTTGGCAAGGCCGTAGATTCTAGAAGACCTCTTACTACCTTTCCATTTCGGATAGGTGTACCCCCTGTTGTGAGAAATCCTCTTTTTCTCCGCAGATGGCCCAAATCATATGCTACTCCAAAACCATATCTGGAGTCAGTATAGATGTTAGCAGTTTTATCTCTTGCCACATGACATGCTTCTGTTAGTGCTTTTAATTTGGCCTGCTGAGCTGATGTACCTGGAGGCAAACTTCCTTCAGCTAATACTTCGTATGGGCTTGTGACTGCCCACCCAGCTTTTCTGATACCCTTGTCAATAAAAGAGGAACCATCAGTCAGTAGAACTAGATCTGGGTTCTGTAGTGGCTCTTCTTCTACTAAGCGTACTTCTTCCATTTCCTCTATTATTTTCACACAGTCATGCCCTTCTCCCTCTCCTCCTCTTTGTTCCTTGGGAAGCAGGAGCAAAGATGATGGGTTTACAGGACTGGCTTTGTGAAAATATAGGTTGGGAGCTTCCAAAACTGCTGTCCATCTAGTCCATCTAGCTGATGTAACTTGTGATACTCTGTTCATGGATAGGAGAGAATGGACTGAGTGTGGACATTTAACGGTTAACCTTTGGTCTAGGACAAGCCCTGATGTTGCCTTTATAGCTCGACATGTTGCTTCCATGGCTTGTAAACAGCTGCCAAATGCTTGTGCCACATTGTCAAGTTTAATGTAGTAGTATCCAACCGGTCTTAACAGATCACCATGTTCCTGAGCTAATACTTCAGTCATCTTTTTCATGAACAAACATGGTAAAAGGTTTTCCATTGTTTGGAATATCTAAGACTGGTGGCGAACACAGGGCCCTTTTCAAATTTAGAAATAATTGCTTCTGTTCTGATTTGAGTTTAACTGAATCTTTTGATTTCCGGTTTTCCTTTTAAAAGATCATTTAATGGCTGGGATAACTGAGTGTAGGAATCAATTCAATTTCTGTTAAAGCTACACAGTCCCAAAAAAGATCTCAGTTCCTGAACAGTGACTTTGATGGCAACCGTTCTGTCCTCAGTAAGTTCCCTTTTGCCTTTGGATATTTTCTGACCTAAGTAGATAACTTCTTCCTGGGAAATCTGGGCTTTAGCAAAGCTAGCTTTGTGGCCATTATCACTGAGATGGTTCAGGACCACTCGTATGTCTTTCTGATGATCATCTTTATTAATGGAGGCTATCAGAACGTCATCTACATACTGGATAATGGTAGAAGGCAGATCAGGCAATTGCCTAAGGTGATTCTGTAGGGCCATGTGGTAAACAGTTGGGCTATTGTGAAAACCTTGCAGTAGTCTAGTCCATGTGTACTGTTGTTGATTAACGGTAAAAGCAAACCATGGTTGGCTCGTGCTATTTGCTTAGCTCGTGGTACTGACCAGAAACCATTTGCTGTATCAATGACTGAAAATCATTGAAGGTCAGGTGTTGCAGAGTTAAAGATTGTAGATGGATCTGCCACTAAAGGGGCTTTTTTGACAATTAATTGATTTGCTCTTCTGTAGTCAATAGTCAGGCGCCATGTGCAGGCCATGTGCATTTTACAGGCCATACAGGGCTGTTTGATGAGCTGTGAATGCGCATTAAGATACCCCTTTCTTCAAGTTGTTTTATAATAGGTAGAATGCCTTGACATGAAGTTTTGTTAATAGGGTATTGTTTGGTACAAGGTGGAGCGGATCCCATGAAAGTCACTGGTTCCATTTTTAAAAGGCCACTATCATTTTTGTCTTTTGCCCAAATTGGATGATTCTGTATTTCATCTTTTTTGATGTGTCTAATGGACCAGGTGATTTTTCCATTATTGAAATTAAGTGAAGAATTTAGTTGAGATAAGATGTCCAAACTTAGAAGTGCTTGTGTTACCGGACCTACCCAAATTGATGCCATCAGTTGATGTGGTCCAAATTCTAAAAGCAGTGGCTCAGTTTGTCGCAGAATTAAAGAATCTCCTCCTGCAGCAAAAGCATTCATTTTCCTGCAGTAAGGGGAAATAAAGCAGCATAGTTTTGAGCAACACAGGTAAGTTCAGCTCTAGTGTCAAAAAGAAAATCAATATGAATACCTCCCATTCTTAGTGAAATATATATAGTGTTGTGTTGTTCACCCTGGGGTAACACGGACTGCACATGAAGCTAGTTAACTGATCAAGTATACACCAAACATGGGCATTGGTTCAACATAAGATTTATTGAACTTCAATAACGAAGCACACAGCTGCCTGTGGGTTGACTCTCTATTACTCTAAGTAAACTAATATTAACTATCTAGACCAGTGTAGCTCTGATCCACGTGCAGAAGGTGTTGAATGATTTGTACACCCTGACTGTCACTACAGCTGTCACCAGTGGAAAGAGGCAGAGTGCTGATGCCTCATGTGTTTTATAGTTGGAAGCCCCCCTCTGGTGTTCTGTCTGGTAATTGGGCGTGTTCTGTTCTGTAAGCTTATTGGCTCAACTGGGTGTCTGTCACTGCCTGCTTTTACCTCATGATGTGCATGGGTGCATATTATGACATACAGTCCATCCTTTTTCTGTTTCAAAAGTGCATATAGAGAAATATGGAAAGACTCATCAAGAGTGGGGTTCAATAGTTTTTTGAATGATCAAACATAGAACGCCTTTGATTTGGAGTGCAGCTGTTTAATATTTCTTTCATGTCATTGTCATCATCGCGTGCGTCCCTATGTGGGTACGGCTCGTCCCTACGTGGGAATGGCTGGGAGGGTCTAGAATTCCTGCATGCAAGTCTGGGTGTGTCTTGTTGGAACGTAACCCTAGGTGTGTCTTGTCTGTGCGTGTTACGTGTTTGGCCATGAGGTGGATACGTATTGTAGGAATTGTAGAAACAAGTCTCCTGTATCTTCTGAATCTATTTTTTCAGGTCAAAACCAATCATGTGTCCATTTTTCCAGTCTATCTTCATGCAAAGTCCATGCTAAAAAGATTGTTTGAATCAGTGTATTGAAAAAAAATGGTCCTTTTTGCAGAACTGAACTGCAGAACTTCATTGCATAGACTCGATAAGACTGTGACAAGCCATTCTAACCAGGTTCTCGACATGGGTGTTCATACTTCACAGAAATGAGTGCTTATCGCAGTATCTTTCTATTCCTTGCTTCCTCAATTTTCCAGATGAAAATGCAAAATTAGGGCAGGAAAGAAAAACAGAGCAACCTTGCACAGGTTGAAACATCGGCTCATGTGCGCGTGCATGTGCATTCACTGGTGAGTAATTCTGAACACAGTGCATAATGGAAGTGAACATGTATTGACCCCACTTTCCCCATTCCCCTAAGAGCCACAGCCAACCTCTGACTGGCTGGCAACTTTCAGTATATGAAACCTCCAGTGCATTCCCCCCACCACCACCCCATCCCTCCTCCCGGGTCCTTAATCACGTGAAAGGCTCATTGTAGCCCAGTTGGAAGTTCTCCTTGGCTCTCGCCACTGGGTGAGACCCCTATTACCTCCATTAAATACCACTCAATGTTTCTGGTCTTTGACCTTTCATCAGAACACTATCTTGCTGACTTCACTTTGTGGGCAGTTATCCTTCACTTTTGCTTCATTACTCTTTGCTTCATTACCACTCCATGTGACATCGCACCTTCAACTCTTTTGTCATTTAATCTTTCCTACCCTCCACCCTATCACAGGCCTTCCATTTTGTTCTTCTTTCCACCTTCCTCCCCCTTTCAAAATGTTTCCAACTTTTCCCAGTTCTGATGACCTAAACAATTAGCTCTGCTTCTCTCTTCTCAATTACTAGCAGACCTGCTGAGTGTTTCTAGAAATTTCTCTTGTTACATTAAAAACAGTACCTCCCTTCTTTTCTTCCCCCGAGAGACCAATTGTGCATTTTCGCCTTAAGTTCGATCACCTTCAGTATCTCCTGTGTTTTATTTCCATTTCACTGAGCAGGAGAACTCATATCTCTCCTGAGTGTGACTGCATGTATAATGTCAAATTCTGGACATGTTTTGTGCTCAGATGCAACCCACTTCAAACTAAGGGGCCGGGATTCTTCGAAATTCTGGCCAAGTGTTGACGTCGGCGTCACAACCGGCGCGAGTGACACCGGCATCAAAAGGCCTCCAGGGGGCTAGAACGGCGCCAGAGTGCTGTGCTCTGCTCTGGCAGCGAAAGCCGGCCGGTACGGGTCCGTGCATGCACATGCCACGGCCGTTTCCGCGCCGGCTCCCGAGCAATATGGCGGAGCCCTACAGGGGCCCGGCGTGGAGGAACATAGATAGCCCCCCCCCCCCCCCCCCCCGGAATTAGCACGCTCGACAATCGGTTGCCCCGATCGCGAGCCTGCCCACCATGGAGTGGTGTCGGTCGCCGGAGTGGCGTCGCGTGATTCGCGCCCCTCCGGCGCGGGGTTGGAGAGTACCGCCCCCTGTTTCTTGTGTACCTCTTGGAACTTCCTTCTGTCCTTCTTCCTGGTCCTCACCCTCTTTCCCCACTGTCTCCCACTGCGCCCCCTCATAATCCCAGTAGTCTCCTACCATCAGTACCCTTGGATGCCCTGCCCCCAAGATCCAATATTGACAGTACTGACCCCTCCCTCTGAACGCCCTTCCACCTCAAGCCTTCCTAGAGCTAGGGGCTGGTTTAGCTCACCAGGCTAAATCGCTGGCTTTTAAAGCAGACCAAGCAGGCCAGCAGCACGGTTCGATTCCCGTACCAGCCTCCCCGGATAGGCGCCGGAATGTGGCGACTAGGGGCTTTTCACAGTAACTTCATTGAAGCCTACTCGTGACAATAAGCGATTTTCATTTCATTTCACCATTCATGACTTCCAGCACCTCCCTAGATAATCTGACCCCTTCCCTGTCTTTCAATACCTGCCCAGTCATCTCATCCACACAAACCACTTCTGGAGTCATGAGGTCCTCCAGAGATCGAGGCCGCGGCTTAAGACCATAAGACCATACATGGGACATAAGAGTAGAATTAAGTCATTTAGCCCATCGGGTCTGCTCCACCATTCGATCATGGCTGATTTGTTTCTTATCGCCATTCTCCTATCTTTTCCCCATAATCCTTGATCCCCTTATAAATCAAGAACCTATCTATCTCTGCCAGGTTCACGTTTTTTGAGAGCACGTGTGGACCGCGCCATCGGGAACTCTGCCAATCGGAGGCTGAGAATCACAGGTAGGCCTACTAATGATATGCAAACGTGTTTAAAGTATGCGCGGCGGCATAGCATTGACGCCGTTTTCGAGGTGACGGAACATTGAGATTTCGCGTGAAACGGGCACCTGCTGTGATTTTGACATCGGAAGCTATTCTCCGCCCAATTGCACATCCCCATTTCGGCATTGGCTAACGAAGAATCCCATCCCATGATTTCTGTTAGGTCAGAGTATCAAGGGACATGGTAAGGCCAGGAAACTGGAATTAAAATATATATTAGCCATGTTTTAACAGATTGGTGAACAGGCTTAGGGGATGGTATAGCTTATTCTTGTTCCTATATTCTTCTGACCACCTATTTTCACCTCTAACTTTACCAACCTTAAACCCCTCTTGAGACTATCTGCCACTTTATCATCTTCAGACTCAATGGGCAGGATTCTCCGGTCTGTCAGTCGCGTTTTCCAGTACAGTGTGCCCACGCCGGCAGTGGGATTCTCTGTTCCCATAGCCGACCAATGAGGTTTCCCATTTTGGCCACCTCATGCCGTCTGGAAACTCGCGGCCGTGGATGTGCTGCCGGCAGACTGGAGGATTTTTCCAACGGAGAATTCCGCTAAATTACTCTGACACACTCTCAACCAAACCTCCATAAACCACACTTTTGAAAAGAATTTAGAGTACCTAATTCAATTTTTCCAATTAAGGGCACATCTTTGGGTTTTGGGGGTGAAACTCACACAAACATGGGGAGAATATGCAAACTCCACACGGACAGTGACCCACAGCCGGGATCGAACCTGGGACCTCGGCGCAGTGCGCCATCAATGCTAACCTCTGCCCCACTGTGCTGCCCCATAACCAAAAATCTCAATGGGTGACTTGAGTCGGTATGTGATAGGATACAGATAGAGATAGTTCCTGAAGAAAAATGAAACATAGAAGTTTACACCTGTCTTGAAACTTTTGTTCTTGTTTAATGCTACTCTTGAAATTGGGTCAGATTATTCCATATCCTCGGGAGTTACACAATGTGAATAATTCATTTCTCTGAGCTTGCTTATCTCACATTTTCCATCAGGTATAAAAGATTACTTCAGACAGTCAATTTTCACTCAGCATAAATATTTGGGAACAATTTAAGAACACTTTTTGAATTTCTTAATGATTGTCTGCCGTGAAATATTGATTCCCTCATGTGGCTAATCCAGATTAACTACATTCATAACAATTACTTGTTTCCTGGTCTTGCCATCAGGGGGATTTGAGACAAATAACAAAAAGGCCTTCATTGCTATTAAAGCATAGGCTAATGAATGGCATACTCTACGATACAGCATAAATGACCAAGCACCGATTCAATGCCCAATCTTCACTCAAAAAGTCTTTATCAAGTACAATAGTATGGATTGAACATATTTCTTATTGCTGCTGTCACTTTGCTACGAATACAGAGATGATAAACAACCAAATGTTTCCATGATCAGGAACGCTCTCACCTTTTATGGGGTTTTAACCGAGTTTCATCTCTTGTGGATTGATTGCTTGAAGGTTTTTCTCATGTTTCACTGTCAATGGCTTTCAGCCTTTTGTGTTATTACTGCCGCTTCAAACAGGGAAACAGCTACAATGTTGGCACAGAGCGAGGTGGTGAACGGGTGTTTATCAGACTGGAGGAAGAGATATACTCGAGTTCCCCAGGGAGATGGTATTAGGGCGATTTGTTTCTTGATCTTAATGACATAGACTTAGGTGTGCAGTGCATGATTTCAAAATTTACAGGTGACACTTTGAACTGTGAGGAGGATAGTGAATAGACTTCAGGAGGACATAAGCTAGTAGAGATGAAATGTAATGTAGAGAAGTATGAAATTATATATTTTTGGAGAAATAATGAGGAAAGTCAATAAACATAAAGGATACAATTCTATGTGGGTACAGGAGGAGACAGATTTGAGGGTATAGGCGCACAATCCATTAAAGGTGGCAGGGCAAATTAAGAAAGTCATTAATAAGAATTCTGAACACTACAAATAGAGGCAAAGGGTTAGAGCCATCCCACGTGGCTCTAGCTAGAGTGGGCAGCACAATAGCATAGTGGTTAGCACAATTGCTTCACAGCTCCAGGGCCCCAGGTTCGATTCCCGGCTGGGTCACTGTCTGTGCGGAGTCTGCACGTTCTCCCCGTGTGTGCGTGGGTTTCCTCCGGGTGCTCCGGTTTCCTCCCACAGTGCAAAGATGTGCAGGTTAGGTGGATTGGCCATGCTAAATTTCCCTTAGTGTCCAAAATTGCCCTTAGTGTTGGTTGAGTGGGGTTACTGGGTTATGGGGATAGAGTGGTGTGGGCTTGGGTGGGGTGCTTTTTACGGGAGCCAGTGCAGATTTGATGGGCCAGGTGGCCTCCTTCTGCACTGTAAATTCTATGATCCATGATCAATGCTGAGAAAACCCATGCTGGGTGGCTAAAAATGGACATGACGGAATGTCAATCTAAATTTCCCAGCCGCTTCCTGCCGGTCGCCATTTAACCAACGCAGGAAATGTGATGGGTTGCATGCCCACTTAAAGTGATATTGGACTCAATGCTTTAAATGCCTGTCTGAATTTTAAATTTGCCTGGGTATGAGATCTTCAGTGAGGTCAACATATTCCTGAAGCCTGTATTGAACACATCGGGACAAAAAGTTTGTGAATCATGAAGAAAGCCTGTCAAGAGTCAGGAACCTTTTGACAGGTAAGTTTAAAAGGTGTTGTCAATTTCAAATGTCATCATTTGAGGCCGTATAATAAGTTAATATGTTAAAAAAGATTAAGGGTCAATTCACCTACCCTGCAGATTTTTAGGTTGTGGGGGTGAGATCCATGCAGACATGGTGAGAATGTGCAAACTCCACACAGTGACCCGGGGCCAGGATGGAACCCGGGTCCTCGGCTCCGTGAAGCCTCAGTGCTAACCACTGTGCCACCGTGCCACCATAGTTAATATGTTTTTAATGCAGTGATTGATCATCGGGCCCTGTTTTTTTAAAAGGCAGGTGACCATTAAATTGACCAGCATTGTGTAAATGTTCAGATATTTAAAGTACACCAGTAGAGAAAGGGCTCGTATGCATTCAATAGTATCGATAATTAGATATTAATTTGTTCTCTGAACCCAGAGCTTTGATTTGTACTTTGATTAAAAATTGACATCTGTTTAGGTTTTGAAAAACATCTGAAGAGATGCCTGTCCCCTTTGTTGAAAGTTCACCTGTTAAGATTTTAAGAAACAAAAAACTGACCAGATGAATAGTCATCCATTCAGTAAACTAAAAATGTTCTATTGCAATTAGCTCTGAAGCATTTATTTATATAGCTAGACAATGGAATCTACTTGTGAATGCTTGGCTGAGTTCCAAACTCCACAAATGGATTCAGCTCCGCAGGGATGTTTACACAGCTGGCAAGGGGACTGTGAACCTTGTTTGATTAGCAGTTTCATAACAATTTAATAGGATTCTATTTCTTTGATGTTGTTAGTAACTGGCTGCTTGTTTATTTTGACTGATTTATGAACACTTCTGAGGAACAGTTTATTCAAGTGGAGTTACAATGAATTATTTTTTCTTTTGATGGTTTCATGAGTATTTCAAAGAATTCTGAGTGTTATTTTAGGGCTCATGGGTTCTGTCCAGAGTGGATACCGAGTGAGTTAGAATGGAGCATTCAAGGGCAGCATGTGGAGCAGTGGATAGTACTGGGACTGAGGACCCGGGTTCGAATCCCGGTCCTGGGTCACTGTCCATGTGAAGTTTGCATATTCTCCCCATGTCTGCGTGGGTTTCACCCCCACAACCCAAAGATGTGCAGGTTAGGTGGATTGGCCATGCTAAATTGCCCCTTAAATGAAAAAGAAAATAATTGGGTACTCTAAAATTTAAAAAAAAGAATGGAGCATTCATCATTCATGGAGGTATGGAGGGGGTGTGTAGGTTAAGGAGGGGGCATGAGAAATAAGAGGATTGCATGGAGGGGGCATATGGAATATGGAGGGGTATAGGAACATAGAAGGACCATGGGGACATGGAAAGGCACAAGAGTTGAGTGGAAGACTGAAGGTTGTGAGGGTTGAGGGATAGGACTCGAATAATCATAAATAGAACTGGGGCAAAATTCCAGCGATTGAAAGTGGGTCTTCTAACCTGTCAACCTCAGCATCTGTTCCCCCCTTGGGCTTCCTTTGAGAGGTGGTGGCCCTGATGCCAGCCCATCCCCAACTCCTCAGTGGTACGTTATATGCCTATTGATATACACAGGACGCAAGAACATGACATCAGAAAATGACGTGACTCATGATTCCCACCTCGAACATGATTACCTGGCACATAGGTATCAAAAGCAAGGAAGTTATATTGAACATAAACAGAAAATACTGGACAATCGGAGTAGATGTGTTAGCATCTGTGGAGAGAAAATGGAGCTAATGTTTCGAGTCTGGATGACTCTTTGTCAAAGCTTTGTCAAAAATCGAAACGTTAGCTCCCTTCTCTCTCCACAGATGCTGTCAGATCTGCTGAGATTGTTCAGTATTTTCTGTTTTTGTTACAGAATCCAGCATCCACAGTAATTTGCTTTTATCTTCAAAGTTATATTAAACCTTCATAAAACACTGGTTCAGCTCAACTGCGGTATTGTGTCCAGTTCTGGGTAGGGCACTTTAGGAAGGACATCAATGCATTGGAGAAGATGTGGAAAACAGTAGTCCCAGGGCTGAAAGACTTCAGTTATGTAGAAAGAGTGCAGAGGCCGGAGCTATTCTTTAGAGAAGTGAAGGTTGAGGAGAATAGTTAGAGGTGTTAGAAATGATGAGGATTCTGGACAGAGTAGATATTGAGAAACTGTTCTCATTGGTGGAATCTCGGCAACCACAGAACACCGCTTTGTGGTGATTGGCAGAAGGACAAGAGGCGATAGAAGGAAATTATTTTTATGCAACAAGTGGTTTCGATCGAAAATGCACTGCCTGAGTGTGTGGTGGACGCAGATTCAATTTGCTTTCAAAATGGAGGTGGATAATTACTTGAAGTGAAAAGATTTGAAAAGCTGCAGGGAATAGGCAGCAAAGTGGGACCAGCTGAGTTGCCATTACAGAAAACTGGCATGGACACAACAGGTTGGATGGAAACCCTGAGCTGTAACCATTCTATGGTTCAATCATTCTACATATTTAAGACTAAATATTTTCAATCAAGCAGTGAAACGAGCAATTATTTTAAGGAACTAGGAAAACATGAGAACAAAATGTGAATTAAAGAACAAAGAAGATTACAGCACAGGAACAGGCCCTTCGGTCCTGCACCGCCCATGCTGCCCACCTGAACTAAAAATCCCTCCCCTTCCGGGGACCATATCCCTCTATTCTCATCCTAGTCATGTATTTGTCAAGGTGCCCCTTAAAAGTCGCCATCGTATCTGCTTCTACTACCTCCCCCGGCAGCAAGTTCCAGGCTCCCACCACCCTTTGTGTAAAAACCTTGCCTCATACATCACCTTTAAACCTTGCCATTCGCACCTTAAACCTATGCCCCCTAGTAATTAATGCTTCCATCCTGGGAAAAAACCTCTGACTATCCACTCTGTCCATGCCCCTCATAATCTTGTAGACTTCTATCAGGTTGCCTCTAAACCTCCGTCGTTCCAGTGAGAACAAACCAAGTTTCTCCAACCTGCCCTCATAGCTAATGCCCTCCATACCAGGTAACATCCTGGTAAATCTTTTCTGTACCCTCTCCAAAGGCTCCATATCCTTCTGGTAGTATGGAAACCAGAATTGAACACTATATTCCAAGTGCAGCCTAACTAAGGTTCTATAAAGCTGTACCACAACGTGCCAATTTTTAAACTCAAAGCAACGGCCGATGAAGGCAAGTGTGCCGTATGCCTTCTTGGCTACCTTCTCCACCTGCGTTGCCACTTTGAGTGACCTGCATACCTATACACCCAGATTCCTCTGCCGATCAATACTCTTAAGGGTTCTGCCATTTATTGTATATTTCCCACATGTCTAAGACCTTCCAAAATGCATTATCTCACATTTGTACGGATTAAACTCCATCTGCCATCTCGCCGCAAAAGTCTCCAACCGATCTATATTCTGCTGTATGTCATCTGACAATCCTCATTACTATCTGCAATTCCACCAACCTTTGTGTCGTCCGCAAACTTACTAATCAAACCAGTTACATTTTCCTCCAAATCATTTATAGATATTACAGCAAGGGTCCCAGCACTGATCCCTGCGGAAAACCACTAGTCACAGCCCTCCATTTGTAAAAGCACCGTTCCACTGCTACCCTCTGCCTTCTATGACCGAGCCAGTTCTGAAACTGGGGCTATTTTCTCCTCGCTCTCCAGAGTTGAATCAGAGGCAGAAATGGAAAAAGGTTGAATTTACCCGTTCTCATGGCACGACACACAGGTTTGTTGCTGCTTCAAGATTTAGATCAAAGACATATTTTCATCCTAAATTATACATAGCAAGACACCCAAAGATTTGAATGTGATCTTTATACTCCATCTTTTGAGCTGGTGGCTTGTTAAAGGTTTCTGTCATATTTCTCTTGAGCCACTAACAAGTTAATCTGACAAACCTTTTGCCCTAGTGCTTTTAAGACAAATCTGTTTGCATACACTTTCCTTTCATTTAGCAATAACTCATTTTTTCAAATCTTCTTGACAAGAATCCTGAAATGCAATAGCCAGTATCTGAATATTTTATACCCAAATCTCTTTGCCTGTTTAGCACATTTTTAAATAACTGATGTGTAAACAATCTAACAGAAATGTACAAAACTGTTAAAGATATATGTAACATACTAAAATGAACATGCATTAATACAGAACACATCAAGTATATGTCTATAATAAATGATCCAGTGGTCCATGCTGTAGTAGGAAGGCTATGTGGGGATGGGTGGTGGAGGTGATCTAAAGAAGAAAGCCCTATTTCAAATACCGCATAACCTGCAGGACTCCACCACATAACCTACAAGATATGTCTTACATGCAGAACCACTTTGAAATATATAGTATGCTCGAGGATGCAATATCATAATATTGAATAATGATGGTTTATTAGATCTTTTTTGGTTAATGTTCATTAATGTGCAATAAATGGGGCATTATCCATTATTTAGTATTCAACGACCCTCATTCAGTCCACAATGTATAACGTTCATAATTACTCAACACACTTTTAAAAAAAAATAATTTTTATTGAAAAATTTTGTATTTATCAGCAACGAACCGCAATAAAATACCAACAATAACAATAATGATAACAGTCATAAATATTCGCCCATTTTCAAAAACTACAAAACATATTAACAACAACTCAAATTTACACAATATTAAGTTAAATAACCATAGAAAAAATAGCAACAATAAAGAACCCCCCCCCCCGGTTGCTGCTGCAATTGACCAAGATACCTATCTTTGAGCCAGGGGGTCCAGAAAAGGCTGCCACCGTTTATAGAACCCTTGTATTGATCCTCTCAGGGCAAATTTGACCCTCTCCAATTTTATAAATCCCGCCATGTCACTGATCCAGGTATCCACACTTGGGGGCCTCGCATCTTTCCACTGCAGCAAGGTCCTCTGCCCAATCCCCTTAACCAGCTCCTCCAGCTCAATCGGCACCCCCAACCCCTCCACCTGCTCCTCCTGCACATTCGGGAAAGCTAGCCCGTCGAGAAAACTCTCCATTCCCCTCCTCTCCACCGTTGGCTCCAACCGGTATAGTTCCCCGTAAAAGTCCTTGAAGACCTCATTCACCTCTACCCCCTTCCGCACCACATTCCCACTCTTGTCTCTCACTCCAGCGATTTCCCTAGCCACATCCCGCTTGCGGAGCTGATGAGCCAGCATCCTACTCGCCTTTTCGCCATGTTCATGCACTGCCCCTTGTGCCTTCCTCCACTGTGCCTCCGCCTTTCTAGTGGTCAACAGATCAAATTTAGCCTGTAGGCTGGGACTCTCTCCCAACAATCCCTCCTCTGGTTCCTCCACGTACCTCCTATCAACCTCCAGTATCTGCCCCATCAGTCTATCCCTCTCACTCCTCTCACTCCTCTCCCTGTGTGCCCGGATAGATATCAGCTCCCCACGCTCCTTCAGGGCTTCCAGACCATCCCCACCCGGACCTCCCCCGTATCATTCACCTCGAGGTACCCCTCAATACTTGCCCAGACCCTCCTGCACACCTCCTCCTCCGCCAACAACCCCACATCCAACCGCCACAACGGGCGCTGGTCCCGCACCTCCCCCATCTCCAACTCCATCCAATGCGGAGCGTGGTCGGAGATTGCCGAATACTCGGCCTCCTCCTCGGAAGTTCATGCTTCCTCCAATCATCCTTTGTCAGATCCAACCCCTCCAGTTCTTCCGCAAGGCCCAAGATCCTCAGTTTCTTCCGCCTCATGCGGTGATCAAGCTCCTCGAAGCGGTTTTGCCACTTCTTGTGGAGTGCCTCGTGCCCCTCCACCTTACTCACGAGGACCACGGCCTCCTCCTCACGTTCAGCGGCCTGTGCCTGCAACGCCTGGATGGCAGCACCCTGGGTCGTCTGAATCTCCAAAAGCCTTTTATTCGTTTCCTGCAAAGAGCTCAGCACCTCAGACTTAAAGTCTGCAAAACAGTGCAGGAGAGCAGTTTGCTGCTCCTGCTCCCACAGCCTCCACTCTTCTGGTGCTCTGCCGGCCGCCATCTTGGAATCCTTCCCCCGTTTTTTCTGGGGAGCTGCTGCCGTTTTTTCACCCTTTCCACGCCGAGTTCGAGTCATGAAATGCAGAGGAAGTCGATCACCACCCCTTCTCCCACCGGGAGGAGTTGAAAAAATTCTGTTTTGGGCTCTAAAAAGAGCCGAAAAGTCCATTTGAATCGAGGGCTCCCAAATGTGCGGCTCCCTACATCATCGCCACCACCGGAAGTCTTACTCAACACACTTCTACAACTGTAGAAATTATAGAACATTCAGAGTTTTCCTGTACAACCTGACAATTTTCAAGAACCTCATTCGGCATTGAAAGGGGAACTATCTTGAAAACAAATTATAGAGGCTGTGACAACAAATGATAATGAAGTAGACATAGAATTTACAGTGCAGAAGGAGACCATTCGGCCCATCGAGTCTGCACCGGCTCTTGGAAAGAGCAACCTACCCCCTACCCACCCTATCCCCATAACTCAGTAACCCCACCCAACACTAAGGGCAATTTTGGACACTAAGGGCAATTTATCATGGCCAATCCACCGAACCCGCACATCTTTGGACTGTGGGAGGAAATCGGAGCATCCGGAGGAAACCCACGCACACACGGGGAGGATGCGCAGACTCCGCACAGACAGTGACCCAAGCCGGAATTGAACCTGTGACCCTGGAGCTGTGAAGCGATTGTGCTATCCACAATGCTACCGTGCTGCCCATATGCTACCGTGCTGCCCAAGTACAACTACCTATCTTCTGCATTTAGATAACGTGCAAAAGGCTGGACCAGGCTTGTCCAATGTGCAACCCTCAAAGCACTGACAAGCGGTCCCCAGAGCCCGTTTAAAAAATGATGGTCACACAGGTAAGTTTGAATGGAAGAACCTGCCTTGCACTGCTCCGCCAATCACTGGCCATTTCTTTCCTATTTTCACTGTCGATAGGCCTATCAGCAGCAAATTTGGGAGAGAAACAATCTGTGAGTGGAGGAGCAGTGAACACCAATGACGTGTGTTTGAGGCTCAGGGAGATGAGGGGCGAGGAGTGGTGAGCCAGGTGTCCGGAGGGAGGCCCAGGCATTTAGAGCAGGGCCCGTGCCTTCAGAGTGGAGCTCAAGCAGGTTGCAATGGGTCCCAGGTGGACCAGAGTAGGGTGTGAGGCAATAATAGTGGGGCCCACTGCCGTCTGAGTGAATGAGTGATGTGAGGCTGTGTGAGAGAGAGTGTGAAGGGGAAAGAATGTGAGGGCGGAGAGGACAGGGGGCTGTGAAAGAGTGTGAGTGGGGGTTGAGAGAATCAGGAGTGTGAGAGAATAGGAGGGAGCGAGAGAGTATGACAGAGTGAAATAGTGTAAGTGGGATGAGTGAGTGTGGGACGTCTGCGAGAGTGTGAGGGGGTGAGAGGTTTGAGGTGGTGAAAAAGTGGGGAGGAGTGAAAGAATGTGGGAGAGTTAGAGAGTGGGAGGACAAAATATTCCCAGAAGTCTGGCTCACTCCAGTATCAGCACTCAGCCTTATCCACACACACCGTCATGTACTCTCGTCTACAGGTGAGGGTGACTGAGTGAGCAACCTGAACCAGGGAGTGAGCCGGACACACACACACACACACACACACACCCACCCCATTATACTCTGACAGTCATCTTTATTTATTACTCATTGTTTTTTGCTCAGCAAGTTGTTCCTTTTCATACCTCAGTTTTATTTCTATTTTGAAATTTGTGTTTCTCATTGTGCCAAATTTTATCTCTCCAAAATTTCCTCATCGGCCCCATGAGTGAGAAAAATTTTGAAATGTGCCCCCTGCGCGCGCAAAGCATTTGGACAATTCCGGGCTCGACTGTCTAGAAAATCCGAGTACGAAATTGTCACCTGTTAAAATCGGGAAGTTTATTGTATCTTTGCACAAATGCTGTTCGAGAAATTATTTTGTCATGTAATTTGGTTTGGTCCGTGTATGAAACACATTTTTTTTCATTAATGCAGGGAATTTACCATTATTGGTGCGGGGAGAAACTGGAAAACTATGCAGTCTGTTGAAAAATATTGGATAAGATTGCCGGACTGATTGGAGAACCTAGCCAAATGTCAGAATACTCTTCAATGAAATCACAAAGCAGGGATAATATAGGCTCAGATAGGTATAAGAGGAACACCAGCCACCTCAGGCCACTTACATAATAAGGAGATACCATAATTTACTGACTGGCATTATTTCAAATTAATGCTGTCATAAAACAATCCTAACAGGAAGACCTTAGCTGTGATCTATGAAGTGATTGCAGAAAGCTGGAGGCTTTGTCGCTGATGAGATTACCACCGATTCTGGTTCGTGTCTGTATGTACACATTTAAATATAACAGATTTCAATACTCTGTACACACAATTTCTTTTCAAAAACAAGTCATTTTTGTTCACTCGATCCTCATCCTTGGTATTGAGTTCTCGAGCCTCTTTCTGCACTCTGTCTACACGCTTTGTGAAGTGAGTGGAAGAATGGTTCACACTCTGCACTGTGGGATTAGAAACACTCAGGGCATCACCCAAATTAATTTCATACAGCAACTCCAGCTGTGGCTGTGCGGCCCTGGGCCAAACTGACTGGTGGTGATTTAACCAGGTGAGGAGCAAGGCTGAGAATAACCTCAGCTGGTGCAGGCATTGAACCTGCGTTGTTGGCCTTGCTCTGCATCATAATAAGAGCATAAGAACATAAGAACTAGGAGCAGGAGTAGGCCATCTGGCCCCTCGAGCCTGCTCCGCCATTCAATGAGATCATGGCTGATCTTTTGTGGACTCAGTTCCACTTTCCGGCCCGAACACCATAACCCTTAATCCCTTTATTCTTCAAAAAACTATCTATCTTTACCTTAAAAACATGTAATGAAGGAGCCTCAACTGCTTCACTGGGCAAGGAATTCCATAGATTCACAACCCTTTGGGTGAAGAAGTTCCTCCTAAACTCAGTCCTAAATCTACTTCCCCTTATTTTGAGGCTATGTCCCCTAGTTCTGCTGTCACCCGCCAGTGGAAACAACCTGCCCGCATCTATCCTATCTATTCCCTTCATCATTTTAAATGTTTCTAGAAGATCCCCCCTCATCCTTCTAAATTCCAACGAGTACAGTCCCAGTCTACTCAACCTCTCCTCATAATCCAGCCCCTTCAGCTCTGGGATTAACCTAGTGAATCTCCTCTGCACACCCTCCAGCGCCAGTACGTCCTTTCTCAAGTACGGAGGCCAAAACTGAACACAATACTCCAGGTGTGGCCGCACTAACACCTTATACAATTGCAACATAACCTCCCTAGTCTTAAACTCCATCCCTCTAGCAATAAAGGACAAAATTCCATTTGCCTTCTTAATCAGCTGTTGCACTTGTAAACCAACCTTCTGTGACTCTTGCACTAGCACACCCAAGTCTCTCTGAACAGCGGCATGCTTTAATATTTTATTGTTTAAATAATAATCCCGTTTGCTGTTATTCCTACCAAAATGGATAACCTCACATTTGTCAACATTGTATTCCATCTGCCAGACCCGAGCCCATTCACTTAACCTATCCAAATCCCTCTGCAGACTTCCAGTATCCTCTGCACTTTTCGCTCTACCACTCATCTTAGTGTCATCTGCAAACTTGGACACATTGCCCTTGGTCCCCAACTCCAAATCATCTATGTAAATTGTGAACAATTGTGGGCCCAACACGGATCCCTGAGGGACACCACTAGCTACTGATTGCCAACCAGAGAAACACCCATTTATCCCAACTCTTTGCTTTCTATTAATTAACCAATCCTCTATCCATGCTACTACTTTACCCTTAATGCCATGCATCTTTATCTTATGCAGCAACCTTTTGTGTGGCACCTTGTCAAAGGCTTTCTGGAAATCCAGATATACCACATCCATCGGCTCCCCGTTATCTACTGCACTGGCAATGTCCTCAAAAAATTCCACTAAATTAGTTAGGCATGACCTGCCTTTTACGAACCCATGCTGCGTCTGCCCAATGAGACAATTTCTATCCAGATGCCTCGCAATTTCTTCCTTGATGATAGATTCCAGCATCTTCCCTATTACCGAAGTTAAGCTCACTGGCCTATAATTTCCTGCTTTCTGCCTACCTCCTTTTTTAAACAGTGGCATCACGTTTGCTAATTTCCAATCCACCGGGACCACCCCAGAGTCTAGTGAATTTCGGTAAATTATCACTAGTGCATCTGCAATTTCCCTAGCCATCTCTTTTAGCACTCTGGGATGCATTCCATCAGGGCCAGGAGACTTGTCTACCTTTAGCCCCATTAGCTTGCCCATCACTCCCTCCTTAGTGATAACAATCCTCTCAAGGTCCTCACCTGTCATAGCCTCATTTCTATCAGTCGCTGGCATGTTATTTGTGTCTTCCACTGTGAAGACCGACCCAAAAAACCTGTTCAGTTCCTCAGCCATTTCCTCATTTCCCATTATTAAAACTCCCTTCTCATCCTCTAAAGGACCAATATTTACCTTAGCCACTCTTTTTTGTCTTATATATTTGTAAAAACTTTTACTGTCTGTTTTTATATTCTGAGCAAGTTTACTCTCATACTCTATCTTACTCTTCTTTATAGCTTTTTTAGTAGCTTTCTGTTGCCCCCTAAAGATTTCCCGGTCCTCTAATCTCCCAGCAATCTTTGCCGCTTTATATGCTTTTTCCTTCAATTTGATACTCTCCCTTATTTCCTTAGATATCCACGGTCGATTTTCCCTCTTTCTTCCGTCCTTCCTTTTTGTTGGTATAAACCTTTGCTGAGCACTGTGAAAAATCGCTTGGAAGGTTCTCCACTGTTCCTCAACTGTTCCACCATAAAGTCTTAGCTCCCAGTCTACCTTAGCTAGTTCTTCTCTCATCCCCTTGTAATCTCCTTTGTTTAAACACAAAACACTAGTATTTGATTTTACTTTCTCACCCTCCATCTGTATTTTAAATTCCACCATATTGTGATCGCTCCTTCCGAGAGGATCCCTAACTATGAGATCATGAATCAATCCTGTCTCATTACATCATGAACCAGCTGTCTAGCCAACTGAGCTAAACCAACTGAGGGTCCATGCTGGAGTCCATGAGGGAAAGAAGGGAGGTTCTCCTCTCGTTGTGTGTCTGGAGAAGGACACCTACAAAGCCCAAATGGACATGTACGGACATCCCTGTCACTGTCAGAGGCAGAAGTGTGGTGTGGAGGAGCTGGATTCAGAGCAGGAAAAATTGAATGACACAATAAGCTGTGGGATGGTTCATGCTTCCTCCAACTCTCAGCGGGAAATCACCCTTCGGCAGAAACAGCAGTTGAGGAGCCTTGGGGTGCATGCTGCTCTTCATCAGGGGAAGAGTATGTGCTCTGGGCATTTACTGATCCTGAGAATGGTTCAGAGCCAACAGTGCTGCTGGGGCCTGCCAATACTGAGACAGACAGCGTTCAGTGATTAGGCCATTGGCCACAAAAGCCAGAGCTGCCTTATACCTTTGCTTTTGTCCCTGCAGGAGAAACAGACTGAGACAGCACAATCAGCCTGAATGATACCATATTTAAAAATGATCAGAGCAATGGAGGGAAAAGATGAAAAAAAGCTAGGATCGTGACAAGAAAAGAAGCTCTGGTGAAATGGGCAGCCACGGCGGGAGATAGTATCACAGAGGGCAATATCCTCATTGGTGGGTTTCATTGTTCACCATCTTGTTGGACAGTATGCTGAACACTAAGTTGCATTGGGAAGCATGAATACTGCAGAGACTTCTGTTCTCCAACGTTAGTTAGCATGAGCTCTTCTTGTATTCCCTACAGGTGCAGATGTCAAGCCGAGGAGAGCAACTCCCTCATCATCATGGGTCAAGAGCTCTGAGGAAGCACCATCACAACATACATCACCAATGTAGGTGCGGTCACCTTGATGGGTCCTTGCACCTGGTTAGTTATGGTGGCACTGGGTGAGGAGTGTTGCACAAAGTGTGCAGTAAGAGGTGTAGAGACAGAGGCAGATCCAGAGAGTCACCCTTGGAGGAGGAAGGACAGACACAGCCCTGTTCAGCTGAGCACAGATATCGGGCATCAGGAGGCACAGGAAAGGAGGCTCAACCCAGGCCAGCAGCATCAGATGGACTCCCAAATGTTGGAATTTCCTGAGGCAGTGATGGCCATGGGCAGAAAATGAAGGAATCCATCCATGTTCCTACCATGACGCAGGAATTTGAATTCATAATTTCCTACATTGAGAGAGTGACCAAACTCATGGGGAGTCATATCGGGCAGCGTTTTGTGGTGGATGCAGGAACTGCATTTAGATATCCACAGATTTCATGCCATGCTCCATAACCTGGGCTGATCATGGATGTCTGAGGGGAGGCCAGTTGCACCCCAGATGGTGCTTTCCTCCAAACGTCTGGAGGGCCAAGGATGTCGCCAAAAAGGTTAAAGGTGGCAACCCTCAGGGGGCACCTTCATCACCCTCGGCCTCTATGGCATTCTGATAATGGGAAAATCCACGTAGCAGGGCCAGCTGTCCATGCAACGATGTAGGTGCAGAAACATCTGGAGATGACCTCACGGGCACCCCACGATGATGAAATACACCACATGCATCTCAGTCAAAAGCAAGACAAATGAGCCATCTGCCTCCACCTCTTGTTTGGCCACAGAGAGAGCACAGTGTAGATGTGGCCCGGTGCAGAAGACTAAATGGGTTAATTCCATCTTGCTGTATCGGAAAGCTGAAAATAATGAGAAATGTATGTCATATGTGTGAGCTTCCTCTACTGGGACAAGCACAGAGGCATGAAGTGGTGAAGGACAGCAAAGCTTTGTCAGCTCTGTGAGCCTTTAGGGTAAATGTGTTTCGTTCAGTGTGATAAGAGTTTACACATTCCAGTCCGTGTCTTTGTGGATGTATTAGTGCAGGTACATCAGAGTGAATATCATACAACACCATTCTGCCTGATCAGAAGGACTCAGCAGAAATGTCCCTGAATCAAATGAGCCTTGAAATTCATGGCACCCTGACGAGACCCTCTTTGTGCAGCCAGCGTACCTCGGTGTTCTGAAACTTCCTTTTCTGCCTCCTTAGCTGGGAACTGTGCCCTGTAGTCAGCAGGAACTTAAGGTAAGAGGACTACCTGAAAGACTATGTAATTTGAAAAGTTAGCAAGTAAGGTGAAGTATGTTTAAGTTTAAGGCATGGCAGATGAAGTCAGCCAAATGGAATGTGTGACCTGTCAGATGTGGGCAGCATGGTAGCATAGTGGTTAGCACAGTTGCTTCACAGCTCCAGGGTCCCAGGTTCGATTCCCAGCTGGGTCACTGGCTGTGTGGGGTTTGCACGTTCTCCCCGTGTCTGCGTGGGTTTCCTCCGGATGCTCCGGTTTCCTTCCACAGCCCAAAGATGTGTGGTGTTGCTCGTTCTGGGTGAGTGTGCTTAACACTCAATTTGGCTCTGTTTCTTTACTTAGCTCTGGAGTCGCCAGGTATCGTTAAGATACCGCCACAAGTTTCAAGGTTAAGTTCAAAGCAATAAAACCATACACCAATTAGTAAGTTCAAACAACTGAGTTTATTATAATTATAATAACTACCCATGCACACGCTAAAAGGATTAAACTATTCCTACCGCTAAATAAACTAATACTTATCTCGAAGGAACTGCCGGGTCAGGGAACAAGGCCTCTTGCTCTGCTGTGGTCTGCAGACTTCAGGTTGGTATAGGTTAAAAGGGGTCAGGAGTGTCTATCTCTGGTAGCGATCGTTGTGAGACACTTACTTGCTGGAGGCTGCTGTCCCAAACCTCTCCTCTCTCTCCTTCAAGGTCTTCTTGGCAAAAGCTGGTCGAGGTGCTGGTCCACAGGGGAGGGCTGGTCAATGAGAGAGGAGGGCTGGACAAGAAGACTGAACCATGTGTGGGACCTGTCTTTTATAGGTCCCAGGGATCCGCGCCCCTTTGGGCGGACTCCTTTACCTGCTTGGAATCGAATGGGTCTCTTCCCAATCGATATGTTTGAATCCCCCCAATACTGAGGCCATTCCTTAGCTACTGGGCGGGCTTTCAGGCTCTTTGTTTTCGAACCTTGTTGGTGCCTGAGTGTCTGGTATCCTTTACAATGTTGCAGTTGCTTCCCCATTTGTGTCCATTGTCTCTGGAATCGTTCCATTAACATGCTAATTATCCCGGTGATTGCCTCATTAGTATGCGGAACGTTCGTTTCGGTGCTGTCTGCTTTCTTAGCAGACAGAATCCACACCTGCTAGGTGCAGCCTGCTGGCGCTGCAAACATTGTCCATTTTATCCTATATGCTTTGCGTTCCTCCATTTTGTATTCAGGGAATGGCCAACTTCGGTGGCTACAGCGGGTTAGGTGGATTGGCCATGCTAAATTGCCCTTAGTGTCCAAAAAGGTTAAGTGGGGGTTACGGGGATGGGGTAGATACGTGTGCTTGAGTAGGGTGCTCTTTGTAAGGGCCGGTGCAGACTCGATGGGCTGAATGGTCTCCTTCTGCACTGTAAATTCTATGATCATGGACCATACCGGCTTCCCAGATGACCTCATGTGCATGAAGTGCTTCCAACTGCAGAACCTTGAGCTCTGGGTTTCAGAGCTCGAGCTGCAGGTAACCTGAAACATTGTAGCACATCTGCGAGGCTGAGAGTTACGTGGATAGCATGTTTAGAGAGGTGATCACATCACAGCTCCAGTAACTGGAGGCAAGAAGGGTGACCACCAGGCAGTCCAAGAGAAGGTGGGCAGCACGGTAGCATGGTGGTTAGCATAAATGCTTCACAGCTCCAGGGTCCCAGGTTCGGTTCACGGCTGAGTCACTGTCTGTGTGGAGTCTGCACGTCCTCCCCGTGTGTGCGTGGGTTTCCTCCGGGTGCTCCGGTTTCCTCCCACAGTCCAAAGATGTACGGGTTAGGTGGATTGGCCATGCTAAATTGCCCTTAGTGTCCTCAAAAGTAAGGTTAAGGAGGGGGGAGGGGAGGGGAGGGGAGGGGGGTTGTTTGGGTTACGGGTATAGGGTGGGTTTGAGTAGGGTGAGCATTGCTCGGCATAACATCGAGGGCCGAAGGGCCTGTTCTGTGCTGTAATGTTCTATCTAAGAAACAGGCAGGTAGTGCAGGAGTCTCCTGCGGTCCCGCTCTCAAATCGTTTTTCCATTTTGCAGTCAGAGTTTCTTTTTTTTTCATTTTTTCCGAATCAGATGCAATTTGTGTGGCCAATCCACCTACTCTGCACATCTTTGGCTTGTGGGGGTGAGGCCCACGCAGACACTGGGAGAATGTGCAAACTTCACATACACAGTGACCCGGGGCTGGGATCAAACCCGGGTCCTCAGCGCCGTGAGGCAGCAGCGCTAACCTCTGGCTCCACGAGCGGCCTGACTGTACAGGAATGGAAGAAGAAAGAAGAAAGAGCAAAAATGATAGGGGATTCATTAGTTGTGGGAACAGACAGGCGTTTGTGCGTCCTCAGACATGACGTCAGGATGGCCTGTTGCCTCCCTGGGGCCAGGGTCAAAGATCCCACTGAATGGGATGCAGGGCATCCAGGTGATCAGTCAGAGGTCATGGTTCACATTGGTAGCAGTGATATAGGTAGAATGATGAATTTGGTCTTGCATCAAGAATTCAGGGAGCTAGACAGCAGATTAAAAAGCAGGATCTCAAAGGTTGTAATCTCTGGATTACTCCCGGTGCCACGTGCTGGCGAGTACAGAAATAGGAGAATAGGGCAGATGAATGCGTGGTTCAAGAGTTGGTGCAGGAAGGAGGGATTTAGACTCCTGGATCACTTGGATCATTTCTGGGAGAGGTGGGACATGTACAAGCGGGATGGTGTGCACCTGAACCAGAATGGGATCACCATCCTTGTGGGTAAGCTTGCTAGTGCTGTTGGGAGGATTTTCAGCTAGTTCAGCAGGGAGAGGGGACACCGAGCGTTAGAACAGTAGGACACTGCATACTATAGAAACCAAGACAGAAGGGGTTTGTCCATGTTGAGTAAGACAAGGCTGAATGACCTCTACGTTAATGCTAGGAGTATTATAGAGAAAGCGGTGAGAAAAGGGCGTGGATTGACAAGTGGAATTGTTATATTGTTGCCATCACAGAGACATGGTTGAGGGAGGGGCAGGATTGGCAACTCGACTCGCCTTAGTTGAACAGTCAATAACGAGGGGGCATAATTTTAAGTGAGGGGCAGGAGGTTTAGAGGGGATTTGAGGAAAGATATTTTCACCCAGAGGGTGGTGGGAATTTGGAAAGCACTGCCTGGGATAGTAGTAGAGGCGGGAAACCTCAGAAACGTGGATGAGCCCTTTAAATTCCATAATATTCAAGGCTATGAGCCAAGTGCTGGAAAGTGTACTGCAGATTTGATGGGCTGAAGGGCCTCTTTTGTACTGTATAACTCGATTATCCTCTTCCTGTCCCACCTCCAGCTCCTCCCCTACCTCAGCGAGTTGTCTTAATGCAGGACCTCAGCCTCCTCAAGACCCAAAACTCTTTGGAAGGCCATGTTATGCACAGTGTAGCAGATTACCACAAGGCCCAATAGATGAGTAGATGGGTATTCGAAGGTGACATCTGACTGGTCCATAAGTCTGTTGCCCTTCTCTACGTTTGTTCTACTGAGCAGATGGTATTGGCAAGTGGTATCTCCCCTGTGCCTCTGTCTGAGGCTTTTGCAGAGGTGTGATATTCTCCAAGAGACATCGCTTGTCCCCAAGTATCCAGTCATGGATCTTGGTGGTTAAAGTGAAGATTTACGGTGGTGTGGAATGCTGGAAGGTGCAGAAGTCAGAGCAGTTGCCAGGAAGGTGAGCACACACGTGGAGGAACCTCTTGTGACCACAGACCAGTTGGATGTCGAGGGAATGGAAACCCATCCTGCTGGTGAATCTCACTGACCAGTCATTGGGTGCCTTACTGGCCACCTGGTATGCAATCACTGATGCCCTGCACCTGGGGAAATCCGATAGCTGTGACAAAATCCACTGTCCTGTGTGCCTGCAAAATTTCATCAGTCATAAAATGAATGTTCTATGTAGTTCTGGTAACTCGGGCATTGGTGACCCATGAGATGCAGTCGTGTGCAGCTAATCCTTGGAAGGAGACAGAAATGTAAACATATAAGTTCACGGTGCTGTTGACAGCAAGTGTCAGGACATTGTGATCAGATCTGTGAGGTGCAAGGCCTTCAGTGACAAAAGCAGCTTTTTCCACTGCTCTACCTGTGCTGTGCCGAGGGCATCTGCTTGTCAATAGGCAACGACCTCTCTCTGCAGCTGAATCTCTTATGGTTCTGTGGTAATTCCCTGGGGTGAGCGTGACTGGCTCCCCACTGTGTACCATCTTTCATTTGCCCCAGAAAGTGTATGCCGCCCATGCATCCACATGAAAATAGATTAACGAGCTCTCAATGAGGTCTTTCGCCCGGTAATTGGTCTTATTTGAGGGTTGCGATGTCACCCTTTCCCTACCTTACTGGGCATGGCTGGCTCCGGGAATGGTGTTGGGAAACCAACATGCTGGTCGACACCGGTATTTTCAGGCCCCAGTCTACCTCTTTACCCAGTCCTTCCAGGACCCAAACATTCAGCCCAATGCATCATAATTATTAACTGCCGGCTTAGGTTACGTCCACAGAACAGATAATGTAGATAACATTCGTAAAGATGATCCTGACCAGCCGACAGATGTCAATTAAATATCTCTGCTGAAATTTAATTCTATGCTGCTCTGTCTGGACCAAATTGTTGGTTTGTAACAGAACAGTCCTTTGGAAAGGATAATCTTTGCCCGAGTCTTTTTTTCCCAGTTATCCATTCTCTCACCGATGCTGCAAAGCATTGGCAATTAAAGTAAACACAGACTGCTTGCATCAGACATCAGAGAACACATTAGTCCTGGTAATACCCAGTGTCGCTTTCAATCCTAACTTATGTTTTGTATTGTGTGAGGGAATTCAATACCAAAAGTGATAGGTTGGTTTATTACAGTCAGATATGCTCAAAAATAAATGACTAAATTGACATTTTAGTCATCAGCATTAATGCATAAAGGCTCGGCCAACAGTGCAGGAAATGTGGGCCCATAAAGACCGTATGCGTAATCTCATTGTAGATGTGAACATTTTGCAGATTTAGTAATGTTGCTAAAAGATCATTTTAACTTTCATTAAAATACCAATATGCAAATGTCAGTGCACAAATCACCTTTTGAGAGAGTTTGGTTTATTCTCAACCTGAAGATTATCTGTACGTATGCATTTTTCAGTTTATTTTTAAAACATCACGACATGTCTTATTTATTGGACACGGTCATCATGTCCTCCATAAATGTGTAATGGTGAATGGTGCTGTTCACAATGCTGCGCTTTGCCATAAATCTCTCTTGTTTGTTCCAGTAACTTCTTATTGGAATTCTGGAAAGACAAGCGTGAAGAATAATGTAGGAACTTCGATTGAAAACTCCAGGATCCGATACTGTGCTTCACCATTATCACCACTACTCCTGTTATGTGAACAGTCGTGTAAGATTTTGATATTCCTAATTTTGGGGCCTACTTTGTTGGTCTGAAGTAACAGATTAATTTTTTTTAACAGCTCAGCTTGACTTTTTGTGAGTGAGACCATGGGCCACTAAGGAACCGAAAGGCAGGTATTTGTGAGAAACTACACTGGGCAAGAATTTATTGACCATCCCTAACTATCCCTGAATGGCTTGCTAAGTAACGTCAGAGGGAATTTAAGAGTCAAATATATTTCTGTGGATCTGGAGTCACATGGAGGCCAGACCACATAAGGATGACAGATTTCCTCCCCTAAAGCGAGGAAATTGAAGGGAGTGAACAAAACAATCAACAGTGTTTCCATGGTCATCATTAGACTTTCAATTCCAGATTTTTTAGGAACTCCAATTCTACCATCTGCCATAGTGGGATTCGAATCTGGGTCCAGAGCAGTACTAGGACGAGGATTACTAGTCTCGTGACAATACCACTACACGACTGCCTCCCCTTAATGGGTTGATAACTTTAAAGTTGCCTTAGCGTCTAGGTTCAGCAGTTGTGTGTTGTATTGTGGGAAAGTAAGGGCGGGTGGGATATTCTGACTATTCATGCTGACGGGATACTACTGTCCCGCCGACAACGCACCCCCACCCCGGGTTTCGTGGTGCCAAGGGGTGCGTTGACAATGGTGGGACCAGAGGATCTCGCTATTGGCCACTGGCGAGCCCCCCTTGACCACTGCAGAATACGTCGTGGAAGGGGAGGGAAATCCTGCCCAAAGAATCTCTTCATCAACTTTGCAGAAATTTAAGAGTGAACTACATTGCTGAAAGGTAGCCTAATTTAGGATGATTCTATCTTTAAACAAAACCCATGCATTGATTTAATTGAATAATAATTTTTGTAGGGCAGAGCATCTGTATTAGAGGGAAACTTTTCTTTCTGTTTTGACCTTGTGGGAGGAATTGTTGTTAACATTTGTTCTTAATGGCTTCAGTATTTGTGGTACTTGGCTTAAAATATGTTGAAGGTGATGTGACATTGTTTATCACTGCTCGGTATCTGGAAGGAAGTGTGAAATTTGTTCACAATGGAATTTAAACTCTGGGGTTCGAGGAATAGACATTTGTCTTTCGTCTACAGGACTCTAGTTATAGAGGTGGATGACACCAGATGACATTTCCCCCCAGCCCAAACACACTGTGGAAGGATCCCCGGACCCCCCCCCCAGCCCATTTGTACATCCTCAAAAAATGCCAGCTTGGCACCTTGGCAGTGCCAACCTGGTAGTGCCCATGCCAGTGTCCCTTGGGCACCTTGACAGTGCCAAGCAGTGCCAAGGTGCGAGGCTGCCACTGCCAGGGTGCCCAGTTGGCACCAGCAGTGTCAGGGCACCACCCTGCCCAAAGGGCATGTAACTTGGGGCATCCGATCCCCTGGGAGACCCCTACGAGTGACGTTCCGTCTGGTCCTCGTTTGTGGAGACCAGTGCTGATTGGTTCTCGCCTGAGATCGCTTGAGGCAGAGGATATGAATCCCAAAGCCTCAGGTACCTCAGAGAGGCTAGTTGTCTCGCTCTAACATGCAGATTTGCCAAAAAGATGATCCCATCCACAATGGATGGGATTTACATCGCAATGTCTCACGAGATCACGTGAGCAGGGTAAATCCTTAGAGCATGGTCTCATGGGTTTCAACGGCCATGCTTCACCGCGGCGAGCTGCTTCTCCGATGCGGCGAGACCATTGGATCACGCCCCTAAGAAGACAAAGCCATCATCTGTGCTGCCAATGCTCAAGGACTCCTGGGAACTTGAGGGTTGAGGAATTTCCATGTTGTCTTCATTATCTTTTGTTAAGTACAAGTAAAGTCTTGCTGAATAAATTCTACTTGATTCATAAATACTAATTATTTGCACTTTGGTAGGTCAAGCACAACTGAGGAACCTGGCTGGATTCTCCACCCCACAGCGCCACATTTCTGTTTTACCCCGCCGGCAGGATGCTCCATTACGCGGCCTGTAAATGGGGTTTCCCAATGAGGGACAGCACCATCGTGAAACACCGGGCTGCTGGAAAAATGGAGTATCCCGCCGGCGGAGAATCCAGCTCCTAGTGCTAGAAATGAAGAATTCAGAACTTAGAGATTTTAACTTGAAGGGTTTTGTACCTTCAAACTCTAAAATCCGACTGTGCCACAGTGGATCAGAGGTGAAACAGATAGGTTCAGTTCTTTGATTATATTTTAGAATTTTCTGACAGTGCAAGATTCAATCAGGTACCAAAGTGTGGATCTCACTCCTCGTTGCAACCAGATTCAGTGGTAACACCCTCCCTTCCAAGTTACGGCATCAGGACCAACCCCAGAGAGCACAAACCCTAGACTGACACTCCAATGCATTGCTGAGGGAGTGCTGTGAGAGATACTGACGGCTGAATCCCTTGAAATCAGGTCAGGGGATTGCCATGCATAAATACCAGACGTCCTTTTAAAATGTTGCAGGCTGCATACAAACTTTGTGCTGCCTATTTGCAATGATTGTGTGTGTGGTTCAGTGCTGGACATGGTGCTGACTGACTGTGCTCAGCAGGGGACCCTTGTGCAAGGCTAGCATCACTTACAGCTTGCCTGCGTTACTTAAAGCCAGACAAGGGGAGTGCATTCTGGCTGCAGCAAGGTTTGAAAATGCTTGAAAAAGAGTGCGTCAGCTGTTGAAATAGCACAACAGACCAGGGGGTGTGTCCCAAGATTCTCGAATGCTGTACTAGATGCCTTAATGCAGGAATTTTTACAGAAAGATTATCTTCCCTTTTGAGAGCCAGGCAACCCTGGACAAGTACTGAGAAGGCAGCAGGATCAAATAGCCATAGCGGCCAATGCCAGCAGTTTAGCTTTGAGGGCCTGGACGCGGTGCCAAAAGAAGTTAATGACCTCCCATGAGTGATCAAGGTCAGTGAAATGATCTTCAAATATCATTTCTGCTATAAAATGCACCACTAACCTCACACACTGCTCCATTCAATAGCACCATCCCCCCACCACTAATCTTTATCAATCACAAGTCATTCTTCGCATTCATAGCTTCAGCCCGCCCTCACATATTAAAGGCTGCTGCAAGCCACACATTCACATTTCACGGCTTGCACACATGGTAGCTAATCAACTTTGTCAGGCACATTACTCAAACACATTGCACCGCACACAACAACACTTAGACCTCCCTTGCAGGACAAAGGTGGCCCTTAATAGATGACAGCAGCAACTAACTGGGCATGTGCTCATCCCCCATGGAAGAGAAGGCGCTGGGAATAATTGGAGCAGCTGTCACGGAGGCCATTGCCAACAGTAAGTCTGAAACCATTGAGGATGATGGTATGTTCCTGCTTAATACATGTCCCACATCCCATTGCTGCCTCAACCTGCAATCTATTCTCATGAACAATCTGCAGATTTTTCTTGCCGTGCGACCCTTGCCTTCTTCCCTTTCCTTCACCCCAACCCTGCCTTAGTGTCTTTAATGCTTTCAGGTACCCAAGAATGTCTGACTGAACAGGTGGTGGTGCAGGAGACTGAAGACCCCGAGGAAGAGCAGACAGGAGGAAGAAGCACCCTCACTTGATTTGATATTGCAGCTGTCAGCTCAGATCCTGACACAGTGTGCACAGAGATTAGTGTAGAATGGGGATGTGGTGAGTCGCCTCAGCGGATGGCAGTGGCTCGATGGAGTCCTCTGTCCTTTCTTAGGATGATAGCATTCATCTCCCCACCACTGACGTACTGCCAGTGCCCCTGCTGGTGCCAGTCAACCATCCAGCACAGACTGTAGACATGCATGTCGAGGTGGTAGAGTGCAAAGCCAGCCCACAAGGTCCATAGATACTCAAGGAAGTCCACATGTGCAGTCACTCCCAGTGAAAGCCAGCATCCATCCGCTGTGCTGCAGCCATTGGAATCACACTACATTGGAGTACTGGAACAAGCAAAGAAAATCAGAAAGCTAAAAGAATGCACAAGAGTAACTAGTTGAACAGATGTTTTGTTCGATAAATTGGTATGGAATGCCTGTTTTGTTCTGGCTTTTATTTCAGGAATGTGGCCAAGAGGAGACTGATGGTCTTTGACAGCGGGATAGTCAGATGAGATGGGGATTCTAACTGACAACCCTCCTTGTTCTCCTCTTCCTCCCTGTGAAAAGCATGTCTTCTTTGCTGACTCTGTAGGATGTCCCTCGGACACTGCAACCAAAGGGATACTGCTGCTAGAAAACCCATGTTTTTGAGTAATTGGTGCCCTCACAGCTGTTGCAGTAGTAATCAATGCATTCCCCACATCTGGCATCACTTCCTTCACAATGTTATGAACATCAAAGCATCGACTAGCTCCAAAAATTCAGTGAGAACCGATAATGGCAGTGTCAAGGGCACTCCCATCACCCCCCCCTTCCCCGGGGGCTCTCATTCTCCCTCGCAGGTTTCAGGCCTCCCCCCCCCCCCCCCCCCCCCCCCCCCAGCGCACATTGTTAGGTAATTTGGACATTCTGAAATTGGATTTGGATTTTTTTTTATTGTCACGTGTACCAATGTACAATGAAAAGTATTTTACTGCGAGCAGCTCAACAGATCATTAAGTACATGAAAAGAAAAGGAAAGAAAAGAAAAAACATAATAGGGCAACACAAGGTACACAATGTAACTAGATAATACCGGCATCAGGTGCAGTATACAGGGGTGCAGTGTCAATGAGGTCAGTCCATAAGAGGGTCATTTAGGAGTCTGGTAACAGCGGGGAAAAAACTATTTTTGAATCTATTTGTGCGTGTTCTCAGACTTCTGTACCTCCTGCCCGATGGAAGAAGTTGGAAGAGTGAGCAAGCCGGGTGGGAGGGGTCTTTGATTATGCTGCCCGCTTTTCCCAGGCAGTGGGAGGTGTAGATGGAGTCAATGGATGGGAGGCAGGTTCGTGTGATGGGCTGGGCTGTGTTTACGACTCCCTGAAGTTTCTTGCGGTCTTGGGCCGAGCATTTGATTGGATGCTTTCTATGGAGCATCTGTAAAAGTTGGTAAGAGTTAATGTGGACATGTCAAATTTCCTTAGTTTCCTGAAGAAGTAAAGGTGCTGTTGTACTTTCTTCGTGGTAGCGTAGACGTGGGTGGACCAGGACAGTTTTTTGGAGATGTGTACCCCTCTGAATTTGAAACTACTAACCATCTCCACCTCAGCCCTGTTGATACTGACAGGGGTGTGTACAGTACTTTGCTTCCTGAAGCCAATGCCAGCTCTTTAATTTTGCTGGCATTGAGGGATAGATTCTTTTTGCTGCACCACTCCACTAGGTTCTCTATCTCCCTCCTGTATTCTGACTTGTTATTCGAGATCCGGCTTACGATGGTCATATCGTCAGCAAACTTATCGATGGAGTTAGAACCAAATTTTGCCACGCAGTCTTGTGTGTAGAGGGAGTATAGTAGGGGGCTATGTACACAACCATGCGGGGTCCTGGTATTGAGGACTATTGTGGAGGAGGTGTTGCTGTTTATTCTTACTGATTGTGGTCTGTGGGTCAAAAAGTCGAGCACCAGTTGCAGAGTGAGGATGCAAGTCCTAGGTTTTGCAGCTTTGATATAAGCTTGGCTGGGATTATGGTGTTGAATGCAGAGCTGTAGTCAGTAAATAGGAGGCTGATGTAGGAGTCCTTGTTGTCGAGATGGTCTAGGGATGAGTGTAGAGCCATTGAGTTGGCGTCTGCTGTGGACCGGTTGTGGCAATATGTGAATTGCAGTGGATTAAGGTGTTCTGGGAGTATGGAGGTGATTCGCTTCATGACCAACCTCTCGAAGCACTTCATTACGACTGAAGTCAGGGCCACTGGACAGTAGTGATTGAGAACCATTGCCTCGTTTTTCTTTGCAGTAGGCATTAAGTTATACTGTGCTTATTACAGAGTGAGCCATGATGTGGAGATGCCGGTGTTGGACTGGGGTGAGCACAGTAAGAAGTCTTACAACACCAGGTTAAAATCCAACAGGTTTGTTTCGAACACGAGCTTTCGGAGCACTGCTTCTTCCAGGTGAATGAGGAAGGAGCAGTGCTCCGAAAGCTCGTGTTTGAAACAAACCTGTTGGACTTTAACCTGGTGTTGTCAGACTTCTTACTGTATTACAGAGTGGTGTGGGCTCGTATGAGGGACTTTCAGGGAGGTTGCAGGGCATCAGCAGTTGGAAGACTGATGGAGACCAGGATAATGATGAGTCCGAGGCAGATTACAAACTTTTAGAATCGTCGATCAGGTGGCAGATGCATCCTGTCCAGCGGGATGTGCAGGGAGACCTGGCAGAGAGTCCTGAGTGTCTGTTTGCCATGGTCTCTGTCATAGAGGAGTCCGTATGGAATATGAGCGCTGCATTGACCCTGAGCACCGAGCACACAGCCTCCTCCATTGAGATGTTGCCGATTCTCATAGAGAGGCAGCTCCAGGGACAGAGTCAGGGGTTCCTGAGGTTTCACTAGGACCTGTAAGCCTCAGGGTGGTCATTGCCAATGTGACAGATGGATGAGGCGCCCAGTCGCTTAGCTACGTCTCTGTCCATCAGTGGTGAGTAGGGAAATTCAACCAAACCTTCCCCTGGAGGATGTGCTCCCTGCCATCTCTGAAAGCTTCTCTCAGGGTGCTCCGGATGAAGGCCCCAGCTCATCCACCCCTCTTGCAGTGCCTTCTCCAACTGATGAGGCTACAATGGTGGAGGAGTGCACAGCTATGGTGGGGTATGTTGGGTCAGGGGATGGCCAGAATGGTATATTTTGGTGCATTGAAAATGACATAGACATTGATATTGCTTTAATGGGCTGAGTTGGCTTGATAGTTGCAATTGGTGTGGATGCAGCACAGGCTTGTGACTGTATTGCAGGGTCTGCAGATGGAATTTGAGGTTGGTCTAGCACAGTGGTGCCCAAGACATTGATCGCGGTCGAGTGCGAATTTGTTTCAAATAGACCGCATCAAGTTCGCAAACAAATTATTGATAATATTAGCCATCTCTTGAAAAATAATCATATGGGTCTCCTCCACAGCCCCCCCCCCCCCCAAAAGAAAAAAAACCCCACCCCACAGCAAGTCTTCCCTCATTTATCCTGTGCCCTCTTCTTTCTGGAGTAAACTAAGCATATCAGACCTGTAGCTGCTCAAATTTGACAACTACTTTGTACGTTTTTGCAAGCTGTCGCTACTATAGCAACCGCCTGCAGATCTTTGCTGAAGGCAGCAATTCAATTCAAGCAGGAGGTTGCATTTACTCAGAGATATACCAGCAATCGTCACAATTAAAATAATATGGTTTACTTTTCCCAACGATAATTATTTTGTGTTTATTTCGTGATTAGCGTCTTAAAATGAGTTGTGGGCCAAATACCAGGAAACCTAAAACTTACCACTTCCATAATGAGTGGGAGGAAGAATATTTCTGTACAATGGCAAATACACAATGGGTGTGTCCAATTTTCCACACAAGTATGGGTCTTGCCGACAAAGGAAAAAAAGAGAGGTTTCCAGAACCGTTCACAAGAGATATGAGAGTGATTCTCCTCCTAAATGTGAACTTTGTAAGAGAAACATTAAATTGAAATCTCAGCTCCCTACCCAACAGTCGATCTTCGCAAGGCCGGACTCAAAATCAAAGGTAGCAATAATGCCATTGAGTCATGGACTTGCAAAACACAGCAACATTTTTCGAATGTAGAAATGGTCAGAGGAGCCTTTTGAGAGGCAGCAAAGTCATTGTTTCAAGATTTCAGAAATAAGTCAGAAACAGTGTCTACTATTAAGGACAGTAAGAAGTCTTACAACACCAGGTTAAAGTCCAACAGGTTTGTTTCAAACACGAGCTTTCGGAGCACTGCTCCTTGCTCACCTGAGCAAGGAGCAGTGCTCCGAAAGCTCGTGTTTGAAACAAACCTGTTGGACTTTAACCTGGTGTTGTAAGACTTCTTACTGTGCTCACCCCAGTCCAACGTCGGCATCTCCACATCATGGCTACTATTAAGGAGGGCTAGCTGCCCAGAGTCACAGTGATGTGGTTCTGCCAGTTAATGGCAACAGATTTGGGCTAACGACAGAATAAAGACACACATGAACAGTGTGTACTTTTGAATTCAATTTGTCGAGTGTACTTGTATGAACATGTCACAGTAATACATTTTTATTAGAATGGTGTTTGATGACATGATTGCAAAAGCCGACCTGCTCGATATCAAATCTTTAAACGGAAAAACCTCGGAGAAAGCTCCCAGAGAAGGTGAGGTCATCAAATTTCAGCCAGGCAGGCATAAAAAGCTATAGCAATTGAAAGGAAATCTTGGAAAACTCTGAACTCTGACTGCAGCAAACTCATAAATTAACTTAAAGTGCTTGTGTTTCAGGGTCTTTTATCCCACCTTTATACGTCAGTTTGACAAAGACAATTTTTCCCATGTGATAAACGCACAATTGTTTGGGCAATATAAAATCTTGGTCTATAGACTTTTAAATAGTTTTAATTGGTCATTTAATTGTTGGCGGGTATGGCTCTGACTCCCATGGGCACCTATTGATGTCAATATTGCACGCATCCATGGTGACATTCGGACACATGCCTGAAGCCAATTTTACATTTGGGTTGAGCATGTGCCCAACCTTGGAATATAAAATTCAGGCCCACGTTTTAATTAAAGACTATTATGGGTCAGGGTTTAGAGAACCCCAAAGTATACCATGGAGTTCACCTAGCCCACAACTTTAAATAGATTTTGGTTATGGGAAGCACAAGGGCCCACTTTACAGATGTGATGCAACAGAGATCTAGAAGTATTTTAAAACAAAAACTGTTTATTCTATGAATCCAGTTCACATTTTATAAACATACAGTAACCAGTTTATCAACTACCAACCCTGACCACCCCCCAAAAGATACATATAGATAACCCTTACTAATTTCCCAAACAACATCCCTAAGTTATACCCTTTTTAAATAAAGAAAGCAGGTTTAAATTCTCGACAGAAACAGGTATTACTTTGAAATCTTCAATGAGCTGAAGACGTTCTTTAGCTAGTAGAGAGAAAGATCAATACACACATCTGCTTGGTTCACATGCAGCTCTCCACCTCAAAGTGAACCTAAACACAGAGCCAAAACCAGCTTTCAGCACAAACCAAGAGTGAAAAGCAGAGCAGAGCCCAGCTCCACCCACACACTGACATCACTGCAGCTATTTGATAAACACTCATTTCTTAAAGGTACATCCACCTGACAAGATCTAGCTTGTTGAATTTGCTTTGACTAGTTCGTTATTTAAGCATTTCAAGTCCTTTGCGCTATCTTTGAAGTTTATATTCTCTAAATGCACTTCTGCTGATTTGTTTCCATGACTCTTCATGCTCTTTTGTGAGGTGCTTTAATTGCTCTTGCCATTCTAGATTCTTCAGTTCTTTCAAGAAAGCAATATGGATTTTCCGGCTGCTGTTGTGCCTAGCTGTATTTCTGGTTGAGTTTGCTCAACTTCCACTTCAATTTGCCAGCAATACAACTAAGTTCTATTATCGGAAATCAGGATTTCTGGTATGCCATGTGTGTAAAGTCTTTGTCGTAGTTTCTTGAACGGAGCATGTGAGGTTGTGGAGCCCATGCAATATGTATTTACAACCATTTGGAGTATGCATCTGCCAGGATCAAAAAATTGGAATCCACAAAAGGCCCGACAAAGTCCACATGCACTCGCTCCCATGGCCTGGCTGGCCATTCCCATGGATGTCGGGAGGCTGAAGGAGGGAGTTTTTGATTCTCCTGGCATGAATCCATAGTCTCCAATGAGTCAAAAATCCAATGGGTGGTTCCTCAGAGATTCTCCCTGCTGTGTTCAAGTGGTATCTTTGGAGGATGATAGAGGGCTTCGGGTCAGGAATTTCACACTAGATCTACTAGTTCTTCAAATGTTATCGAGTCAAGGGTGTGTTGTTCCTTGTGTCTTAATAAAGCTCGTAGTCTCAAAGTTGGAGTAGATGCTTTATTGTGAGTTTGTTCTGTCTTCAGTGCTTAACTTACAGCTACCTCAATGCTGCTTGCCTATGTCTTGCTACCAGTTCCCCCTTCTGTGAAGTGTGTCCTCACTTCCTGTTCCTCTGTATTTATAGCTCTCCCATGCTCCCTCTAGTGCTTGCTCAATTGTATTGCATCTACACTGATATACAATCACCACATCCCCCTTTTTTCTTTACATATTTTCAGTACATTGTTAAAGAAAATTGTACAAAACAGTTAGATTACTTACGATATGTGTATCTTTACAAGTGATGGTGCTATTGCATATTTTACAAAGCCAATTTATATTTATGAGTCCAAACTTCATAAAAACATTTATGAGTCCAAACTTGATGAATTTGTTCACTGAGTTTTTTCTTTTTCGTTGTTGACATGGTGATATTGCTATTGCAGCTCCGTTGTGAATGTTGTCGGTGTTCTTGTTATTTTAAGTAACCAATACGTCATCCCGAGCTGTTTGAATGGTCGAATCACTGATGTTGACTGACATGGACTTTTTTCTGTGCTTGTGGTATCGATTTAGTGTGCCATCTGCCTTGAAAGCTGGTGTGCTTGCTTGTTCTGGAGCAGATGTGAGTTTGTGAGATTCGTTGTCATCCCATGGCATGTTTGTAATCTTGTCATTATTTTGCAGTGTGCTGTGGCATTGTCCTTCATGTACAGAGTTGTACCATTTTGTACAAGTCGTAGTTTCATTGTTGTTGTTTCTGTCTTTGTTGTTTTCGTTGTCGTTCTTGTTGCTGTTTTTGTCATTTCTGTCTTGGTTCTTGTCGTGCTTGTTGTTGTCTTTGTTATGCTTCTTGTTGTCTTTGTTGTTCTTCTTGTAGTTTTTGTTGTTGTGTTTGTAGTTTTTGTTGTTGCTGTTGTTTTTGTTTCTGCAGTGCTTCTTGCGATTTTTGTTGTTCTTATCGTGCTTCATGTTGCTTTTGTTCTTGCTGTTGTTGTTCTTGTTTCTGCTGTGCTTCTTGTGGTTTTTGTTTTTCTTGTTGTGCTCAATGAGTGTCCCGTGTGGATAATTTGAGTCATTGTCACAGTTATTGGTGCGAGTGTCCTTTGTGGTACCTGTTACATTGAACATTTCATCTAGAGAATGATCTGATGTTGCATTGATGCTGGTGACATCAGTCATTTGTGGTGGATTTGACTCCTCTTCTTCGCTTTCTTGGTACGCATCTTCTGGAGTCAAGTTCTTCACGATTTCATTTTCTTGTTGGTTTTGGTGCTCCTCTTCTGGAGTCAAAATCTTCACGATTTCTATTGACGTGGTCTCTCTGGACTCTTGGTGCTCCTTTTCTGGAGTCAAAATCTTCATGATTTCTACTGACGTGGTCTCTCTGGACTCTTGGTGCTTCTTTTCTGGAGTCAAAATCTTCACAATTTCTATTGACGTGGTCTCTCTGGACTCTTGGTGCTCCTCTTCTGGAGTCAAAATCTTCATGGTTTCTATTGACGTGGTCTCTCTGGACTCTTGGGTGGCCCTACTCTGTGGTTCTGTACAGACGAGCTAAGAACTGTCAGTCTCACTGTGATCCTGCACTTCCTGTATGTCGAGTGTGATCACCTTGTCACTGTTTTTGCATGCAGTGGGTAGATTTACATTGTCTTCTTCTTGATTATGTGAGCTTGGTAGACTTTCATAGTCTGCTTGCGGTTGCTCAGAGACGGTGGATTGACGTTCATGGTCTTGTTCATGCATGGTGTTCGCCAGGGAGTGTTTGCTTGCTTCCATTTTGGAGTCTTTCAACGAGCTGTCTGTGGAGGCTCGTGTCAGTCTCTTTGTGGAGTCTTTCATCACTCTCACTGTGGAGCCTGTCATCGCTCTCTCTGTGGAGTCTTTCTGTGCTCTCTGTGTGGCGTCATCTTCGTCTTGGGTATTGCTGTCATCCAATGTATCGACGATCTGCCATGGTACCATGGTGTTGGATTCATCTACCACGAGTAGAGTCGTGTTGAGCTTTGCGACCATGTTGTGATGCTGTGATCAGCATATCCGAATAACTCAGCCGTGTCTGAGTAGTATTGTTCGAAAAACAAATCACCTTTTTTTGCTTTGGATTTGGTACCGTTTCCTTCATCATTTTTTGCATATCTGAATAACTCAGCCATGTCTGAGTAGTATTGTTCGAAAAACAAATCATCTTTTTTTGTTTCGGATTTGGTATCGTTTTCTTCATCTTTTTTTGTTTTGGAATTGTTTTGTTCTCTTCACTTTGGGTGGTGCAGACTGCTTGTTTCAGGGTGTTGTGAGAGTTATTTTCAACTGCTGGTGTAAGTTCAGGTGTTTTTCTGTCTTTTGAGGTAAGAAAATTGGGTTTTACAGCTTTAAGTATCTTGTTTTTAATTTTCGGGCATTTCCCTTTTAAGTGGGCGTGGTCCGGATCCTCGGACATCATGACGCTCGTGACGTCATGCGTAGGAATCGATTGCGCATGCGTAAATCGGTCTTCCTTTACTGCGCGGTTTTGTGTCCACTGCGCATGCGCGACTTGCGCATGCGCATTACCATCCGCGACCAAAAAGCAAAACGGGTGATTATAACTGCGCATGCGCGGCTTCTGTTTCCTGCACATGCGCAGATGCAGATTTTCGTCCTTTGTTGCCCAGAGACTGTAGAATGTGCTCAGACGCCATTTTGCAGCGCCAAGTTACCTTTTCCTTTCGATCTGGACTGAATTTCAGCGTTTTGTCTTTGTGAAAAATTCAAGTTACTTCTTCCTTTTGATCTCATACAGTACTGTTCATGTTCCATACAGTGTTCTTCAAATTGTTTTTAGTATTATTTCTAATTTGGTGCTGTCTTCATCTTTTGAGTATTTAAAGCAATTATATGCTTCCCTAGGTTCATGGCCTGCGATGAGCAGTGCTATTTTCATTTCATCTGAGGCTGCTCCTAGATCATTAGCTATGATATATATATCGAACATTTGTTTAAATCTTTTCCAGATATTACTTGAATTCCCGGTTATGTCCAGCTGAGGTGGGGTTCCAACCTACATCATCGAATAAGTGAGGTCTTCACAAGTCGAATGCTCGGTAAGAGTTTTCCTTGCCATTTTGGTCTTTCTGTGTCTGCAGCTGTTCCTTGAGTAATCTTGTAGTAAGCGTCTGAAGCCACTGCTGGTACCATGTGTTGTTCCTTGTGTCTTAATAAAGCTCGTAGTCTCAAAGTTGGAGTAGATGCTTTATTGTGAGTTTGTTCTGTCTTCAGTGCTTAACTTACAGCTACCTCAATGCTGCTTGCATATGTCTTGCTACCAGTTCCCCCTTCCGTGAAGTGTGTCCTCACTTCCTGTTCCTCTGTATTTATAGCTCTCCTGTGCTCCCTCTAGTGCTTGATCAGTTGTATTGCATCTACACTGATGTACAATCACCACAAAGGGCATTTAGGGAGGTCAGGCTTTTTATCGCCTTGCGTCTGGGGGCCTGCAGGCCGTCAGCAGGATACTTTCTACTTCTCATCTGCCACAATGTTATTAACCCGAAGAAGTAACACATGTGTTCCATGTATTGGACCCAGTCTTCTCCGCTAGGGTTCGAGTTTACCAAAGAGAGGCACTTTTTTGTCTCTTACCAGAGAAGCTGCTGGTTTACAACTCTGAAGGTTGCTTGGTTTTTTACTCCTCGTCATCAATGTAATGACTTGTCACGGGCAGTCTTCCAACACCAAACTCATTTATTGAAGTAACGAAATGGCCTCTTATGCGGCTTACATCACACACACCGAAGCCTACAGAGATGCTGATCCGGGTTGGAGCAGCTGCTTTTAAGCTGCCCCCCCGCCCCGTACATTTCCTTTTGGGCAAGCTGCCACCTGCTAAATAGGGAAATTCATATTCCTCGCAGTCCACAAAGAGATGTACTGATGATCCCTTGTGTCCTTCATGACCACCAGAACAGTCTGAAACTTGTGCCTCACAAATGCTACTTCCCACTTTGTCAACCCAAGTCTGGATATTGTGCAATTCTTGTTGCTTTTGGACATGGACTGCTTCAGTGTCTGAGGAGTCATGAATGGTACTGAACATTGTCGAATCATCAGCGAACATTCACCACTTCTGACCTTATGATGGAAAGAAGGTAAATGATGAAGCAGCTGAAGATGGTTGGCCCGAGGATGTTACCCTGAAGAACTCCTGCAGTGATGACCTGGCATTGAGATGCTTGCCGGTACACACAGCTCTGTCCAACACTAGACGGACCCAAGATACAAATAAAATTATCTCTTACACCACAATGTGGGTGGTCCTGTACTCAGTCCCAACACAGTGTGGGTGGGCTTCTACTCAGTCCCATATTAACCCTATATTTACCTGAACCTTATACTACAGCCCCCATCCATAGACAGTGTTACTTGTCTCCAAGAACCTTTGCTTGGAGTTGTGAATATTGTAGGGGACTTGATTGATGCAGAATGAAACCTTCATTGCGGCTTCCTATGTGGCCTGCAGGTACTTACATAATAATTTTTCAGTGGATGCCTACCAGTTGAAAATTGATAGAGTGGAACCTATTTTAATTAATTAACTTGTGCAGTTGCCCTATGTATGCAATCTGTAACTCCCTGAGCCTATAGGAATCTAACCAGAGCAGCAAATCCTGGGATCCCCTCATTCTGATTGTCCTCATCAGTGCATCAGTCACTGCAATGCTCATGAAGTAAACATAAAGAGCAAGCCTGGCAAACCTCACCCAATACTGAAGGAGGCAAGAAAGGAAATTGCTGAGGCCTTAACAGAAATCTTTGGATCATCACTGTCTTCAGGTGATGTCCCGGAGGACTGGAGAATAGCCAATGACCCGGAGGACTGGAGAATAGCCAATGTTATTCCTTTGTTTAAGAAGGGTAGCAAGGATAATCCAGGGAACTACAGGCCGATGAGCCTTACGTCAGTGGTAGGGAAATTACTGGAAAGAATTCTTTGAGACAGGATCTACTCCCATTTGGAAGCAAGGGGTCGTATTAGTGAGAGGCAGCATGGTTTTGTGAAGGGGAGGTTGTGTCTCACTAACTTGATAGTTTTTTGAGGAGGTCACAAAGATGGTTGATTCAGGTTGGGCGGCAGATGTTGTCTATATGGACTTCAGTAGGGCCTTTGACAAGGTCCCTCATGGCAGATTGCTACAAAAGATGAAGTCACACGGGATCAGGGGTGAGCTGGCAAGGTGGATACAGAACTGGCTAGGTCATAGAAGGCAGAGGGTAACAATAGAAGGATGCTTTTCTGATTGGGGGTCTGTGACTAGTGGTGTTCCGCAGGGATTAGTGCTGGGACCTTTGCTGTTTGTAGTATATATAAATGATTTAGAGGAAAATGTAACTGGTCTGATTAGTAAGTTTGCAGACGACACAAAGGTTGGTGGAATTGCAGATAGCGATGAGGACTGTCAGAGGATACAGCAGGATTTAGATTGTTTGGAGACTTGGGCAGAGAGATGGCAGATGGAGTTTAATCCGGACAAATATGAGGTAATGCATTTTGGAAGGTCTGATACAGGTAGGGAATATACAGTTAATGGTTGAACCCTCAAGAGTATTGACAGTCAGAGAGATCGAGGTGTACAGGTCCACAGGTCACTGAAAAGGGCAACACAGGTGGAGAAAGTAGTCAAAAAGGCATATGGCATGCTTCCCTTCATTGGCCGGGGCATTGAGTATAAAAATTGGCAAGTCATGATGCAGCTGTATAGAACCTTAGTCAGGTCGCACTTGGAGTATAGTGTTCAATTCTGGTCGCCACACTACCAGAAGGATGTGGAGGCTTTAGAGAGGGTGCAGAAGAGATTTACCAGGATGTTGCCTGGAATGTAGGCCTGGTCGGCACAGGCTTGGAGGGCCGAAGGGCCTGTCCCTGTTCTGGACTTTTCTTTGTTCTTTGGGAGATGCTCCTCTGGTGGCAGATTGCAAAATTCCACAGGTACTCCACACCTGGGTGGAGGGGGGTCGGTGGGGGGGAAAGGGGGTGAGTCGGAAATTCAGGGCTCTGGTGTCTTTGACAACCACTGGCAATGCATACCCATCTGGTCCACTGGCAGGAGTCCTCCTTCCAGGAGGCTGCAGATATTAGCAACCACCTGACATGAAGTCTGAAGCACTGTTGCTCAATCATGCCCAGAAAGCGAATCTCCTGTCTGTCGACTCTGTATTGGGGGGGGGGGGGGGGGGGGGGGGGAAGGGGGGGGGGGGGGGGTCTTGCCTCCTTCTAGCTGGAGCCGTGAGTCCGTTCACTCTATCCTGTGCAGGTGGCTGAGCAGAGGGCTGCAGCTGCCTTTGGCTGTTCCCCTCCTACTGCTGGTGTTGCTGATGTTGTACCTCTTGTTACTCATTAGGAGTCAAGTGCCGAGCTGTCTATGTGGCTCCCATACTGTTGTCAAGGTTGACAGCTGAGAAGTTGAGATCAGGAGAAAAACCGCCAGGAGCAGAAATGAGCTGCCAAATTTTGGAAATCACATTCAACGCAGTGAAAGTACACTCAGAGGATTTCCTGTGGGCAATGCAGCCTATCATCTAGCCAAAGAAGCAGCTAACTGTCATACCCATGTATTCACAGGCTTTCCAGCCTATAATTGTTCAGCCCCGTCCAGTTGCCTCGTTCATTTTACCGAGTTCCAGGAGGCCTCGGAAGCAGCTAATGCCTTGGTTAAGGATGCAATGAATTGGCTTTTAGGTATATGCTAATAGCAGTCCTGATGGACTCATCCCACACAATCACAAATGTACTCCAGTTAAATGCAAAAGTGCGAGGGTTCCCTGCAGGTTTTCGTACACGTTGATATTTTTTAATGGTTTTACATAAGAACATAAGAACTTGGAGCAGGAGTCGCTCATCTGGCCCCTCGAGCCTGCTCCACCATTCAATAAGATCATGGCTGATCTTTTTGTGGACACAGCTCCACTTACCCGCCCTCTCACCGTAACCTTTTATTCCTTTACTGTACAAAAACTTATCTACCTTTGCCTTAAAAACATTTAATGAGGTAGCCTCAACTGCTTCACTCGGCAGGGAATCCCACAGATTCCCTTTGGGTGAAGAAGTTCTTCCTCAACTCAGTCCTAAATCTACTTCCCCTTATTTTGAATTTATGCCCCCTCGTTCTAGTTTCACCCGCCAGTGGAATCAACCTCCCTGCTTCTATCCTATCTATTCCCTTCATAATTTTATATGTTTCCATATGATCCCCCCTTATTCTTCTAAATTCCAATGAGTACAGTCCCAGTTTACTTAGTCTCTCCTCATTAGCTAAACATCTTGCACTCACCAGCACGTACCCAGTATGACAGATTACAATTCCTCCCTCAAGGTGAGTTGTCACAAAAAGCATGTTTTACAAATATGGGAACAGGTTGATTTTTAATATTGGTGTCAAAATCTATATCTGTACAAAATCTATATCTGCTGTCTCACAGAACAGGGACCCGGGTTCAATTTCAGCCTTGGGTGGCTGTCTGTGTGGAATTTGCACGTTCTCCCCGTGTTTGTGTGGGTTTCCTCCCAGTGCTCCGGTTTCCTCCCACTGTCCAAAGATGTAGATTGGTCATTCTAAATTGCCCTTAATGTCCAAAAGGCTAGGTGGGGTTACTGGGTTAAGGGGACAGGGTGGGGGCATGTGCCTCGGTAGGGTGCTCTTTCAGTGGGTCAGTGCAGACTCCATGGGCTGAATGGCCTCCTTCTGCACTGTAGGAATTCTACGATTCTATGATTTTACGATTCTGTACATATTTTTTTAAATGGGACCTGCCAACTTAAACCTTCAATTTTTTGGCTTTGATTGAAGTCAGTAAATTGAAAATGCGAAACAAAATGGGTGAAATTACTTCACATAGATTCAAAGTTCAGATCCCCTTCATTCTCCCTACTAAAATATACTACAATTATTATCTTGCATTATAATCTTGTAACGGCACTTCAATTTGGAAACCTTAATGCCAAAGAAATGTATAAAGTATCTCAATTAGTTTTTAAATGGTGAGAAGTGTAATATCTGGGTGTAATTTACAGTTACATTTTCAGGCATATAGGTAACTATTTCCTGTCATTAACCTCTCTCCACTTTGGTACGTGACAAAGGATCACATTTCCTTACTTTCCTGAAAATACAAAGGCAAAGACTTTTTCAACCTTGATTCATTTGGTGCACAGGAGGTGAGTAAGTCACCATAAACGGTCCTTTTATCTGAACTGACTTCTTTCTTCTACTGCCACACAAATGTGTGGGGAGAATCAAAGACAGGGTCCTGTTGCTGTGACATTTAAAAATTATTATCGCTCTTGTAATAAGGGTAAGATTATTTTCTGTCTGGTCAATTGCAACTCAATGAGACAGATACATGTGTTCAGTGTGGATGACTGCCATTCCATCTCCTTGTGAAAAGTTACACTTTTCTCCAAACAATGACAATTGCCCGGCCAATGGCGTTCCTAAAAAGGTAAAAATCAATATATGAGGCAGAATTCTCTGATAATGAGGCTCTGTCCCCTCGCCCATGGGAAAAAGGGTGCGAATCACTCTGGACTTTTGTGGAGAAAGTCCAGAGTGATTCTCTGGTTTGAAGGGGGCCAGCAGGGCCCTGGAGTAGTCCTCACAGCTCCGGCTGACGATACGGGGCCCTGCAACTCTGGCCATGAGTCCAAGCACGTGCCCGCTGGCTCCACGCAACATGGCGGACCAACAGAGCAAGCCGGCCCCAACAATATAGGCCCCCTCCCCAGATCGCGTGTGCCTGCCAATCGTGGGCCCCGATTCTGAGCCTGGCCATCCAGGAGCCCCCCCCCCCTCTCCGGTGACGGTTCCCCGCGCCCCCACCAGGGCAGCCATGAACTGGGTCCGCAGCCGTCACTCCGAGCTCCCGCCGGGTGGAACCATACACTGGCGGGAATTCGGCCAGTTGTTGGCGGAGAATCGCCAAGTGGGACTCTTTCAATGGCCCCTGACCAGTGCCGTGTGAGGGCAGAAAATGGGGCGTCAGATCCGAGACCGGGTCCGATGCCTTCTCGCCGCCAGTCACACGCACGGTCGATGTGACGCCAGTCGGGAGACATTGAAAGAGGCCTCCACTCAGAACCCCCTCCTTCCCGTCAGTACCCAGAGTGCCCTGGGATTCACCTTGGGATGGAGGGACAAGTGGTTTGAGCCCTGGCTGCCCTGCAGCATCTGGGTCTGGCTGCTCCCCAATGCATGCACCATCGTGTCAATGCCCTCGGCAATGCTCTTCAGTAATTGGGTCATGTTTTGCAGCATCTCACCAATGGCCACTTGTGACTGGGACAAGCTGTGCAGTGCCTCGGCCATTCCCATCTGAGAGTGGGACATGTCCCGCAGAACCTCATCAAGGTCAGCCTGCAACTGGGTGACATCCCCCAGCGAGTCGAACATTCTGCCGAGACCCTCAAACATGGCTGTCACCGACTGCCCGCATCAGTGACACGTCTACTAAAGGTTCTGACATTGTGCACCAGTCTCTCCACGACGGTCAATAACTTGGCAGTGTTGGCCTCAGTGCCACGCATTGCTGGCGTCATCTCCAGCACCTGTAGCCTCCTCCAATCAGCTATGGACCTGCTGGAGTGTCACTGCCATCTCCCTTTGATGTCCTGACCGCACCCTAAATCTCCATCAGCTCCGGGTAACCCTGTACCAGAGGCTCAGCATCAGGCTAGGACCCAGTTGGCTCCTGGGATCAGCAGACCTCTGACTGCTGTCTAGCCTGGGGGTTCCTGCCTCCACCTGATGTACATCAGCAGCTGTGTGGTGCTCACCAGATTGCACCCCAGAAGCCTGACCGCTAACATTTCCCTCCGAGGTGCGTGTATTTGCGCTGGTGGAGGTTGAGGATGACAGCTGTGATGCCTCGATCTTGTCTTCCTCGGAGCTCCCCCCTGAGGTGGCCTCCTGAGAGGCTGAAGAGGGGGTAGCCCGGGTGGGGCCAGTGCTGTCAGATGGAAGACCTGCAGGAGAATAGGTCTGCGGTCAGTGTGAGGGATGGGTCAGTCAGTAAGACAATAAAAACTCACGTTTGACAGGTCCTACAGGTGGGGCCCGGTGGTTCCGCACCTCTGCGGCTTCCGCCGACCTCCACGTGGGTGACTGCTCCATCCTCGGCGGAGGTGAGAGTTCTTATGTCTGGCATGCCTCCGCCAGTCTGGGACCTCCCCCGATGGTTGGAGCGCTTTTCCTGAGGAGAAACAGAGAGGGGATCATTAGCAATATGCGTGCTTCACAATAGTGTGAGGGGTGGGTGACGGCAAGGTTGAAGGGAGGGCAGAGGTGAAGGGAGGAGTGGGGGCCACATTGCGAGTTGTGGAGTGGATGCTTGTATGGGGCGGAAAGGTCTCGGGTGAGTGGGGGTGTGTGGGGGGTGTTGGGGGGGATGGGGGCGTTGGTGTCTATTCACTCATGCTGCCCAGTGTTAGGTCATTGATCTTTTTTCTGCACTGGAAGCCAGTCCACCTGGTCAAACTCCCAGCCACCACCTCATCACAGGGGCTGGTTTAGCTCACAAGGCTAAATCGCTGGCTTTTAAAGCAGACCAAGCAGGCCAGCAGCACGGTTCGATTCCCGTACCAGCCTCCCCGAACAGGTGCCGGAATGTGGCGACTAGGGGCTTTTCACAGCAACTTCATTGAAGCCTACTCGTGACAATAAGCAATTTTCATTTCATCCCAGGCAGCCCTGGCTGCCCTGCGGCTCACCCTCTGTGGCTTTTGGGGGAACAGGACATTTCTCCTGTCGTCCACTGCATCGAGGGGCCTACGCACATCCGCAACCCTGAATCTTGGGGCGTGTCTTCTGGGCGCCATTGTGCTGAACTGACTGGGGTTGGCCAAGCAAGTGCTGCTTAAGTGATGCTAGACCTTGTTCGTGGGAGGCTGGCAAGCGGGGTCCTGGCGAAACAGCTGGCGAGCCTTCACTTGAGGTGAGAAGCCCGTGGGGCCTCATTAAGTGAACATACTAACGTTCAATAGCATTGCCAGCCTCGTTGGGCCAAGCACTGGGAAGCTCGCGGTAGTTCCGCCTCGCTACCTCATCCTTCTGGAGAATCGCGCCCAACGTGGTACTCTCTGTACTTGCCCCACTCTGAGACCACAGCTGCACCTCAATTTTCAGCCCAAAGTATTATGATATTAAATATTCAAATGTCTGTATGCACGATAGATTATTTGTCAGCAAAAATGCACGAGGTGGAATTTCACACCGCAAGTATTTAAAATTCCAGTTGACAGTTTTAAGATAAATTTTGAATGCCACATTCTGTGTCATCAAGAAGATTATTTATTCAGGTGAAAATAAGGTTGCAGGTGATTGAGCAGAAAATATTCTGATAATAGCTGTTTTGCTAAAATAGTAGATATCCATCAACTAATAGAAAAAAAACATACAAAACAGAAAGCGATTAAAATGCTAGATATTCATTGCAGGCTTCATTTAATGCTTGTTTACTGCCTGCCCAAATTAAGCCTGTCACAAGACATAAACGAGAAATGCTCCTTTTGGAGATAGAAAGACAAGAGGGGAAAACGGCCATACACTGCAAGCTGCTAAAACAATTCACCACTCAAAGACTAAATAGAGGTAATTATCTGATTTGGAATATAGAATAGAGTATTCCATCAATCAGAGTATTGGGCTAAATCAAAATCTAACACAAAGTCTAAAGTGCACTGATTAGAAATGGTGTATTCTTCAACACATCCCCCACCACAGTAAAGAGAACTGTCTGGTTTTGTGCATGTCCTGTCTCATGCAGTTAATAACAAGCCCACTTCAAATAGAAAGTGAATTTTGTATTTGCGAGCAAAGAAGATTAGATGTCCTTCCAGTCCATAAAATTCTTCTGCCTGTGGATCTATCTTCCAGGCTGCGCTTTCTGAGCAATCACCAAAGTCAAATTTCTGAACCCATTTGTCTGCAATATACCAATTGCATCTCAAGGCACACACAAAAGAGCCTCACTGCACTCTGTCAGGGAGATAATCCTGGAATGAAGTCCAGATTCATCAATCACCTTGGGTGCGGTGAAAATCGTATGGGGGAGTGTAGACTAGGTGTATCCTGTGGTAAACCACGTTATTGTGTTTATTGTATTATATTCACTGTGCTGTATTGTACATGCCTGGGCTTGTCCAGGTTGGCTCCGCCTGTGGCTCCTCCCCTCGGGGCTTCTATATAAAAGTGGCAAGTCTCCGCTTCCCGACCCAGTTCAGGTCCAGAGGCAGGAGGCTTGCTGTTTAGTGTATTAAAGCCTCAGTTACGTTCATCACTCGTCGTGTGTTATTGATGGTGTATCATATCCATCTACTTAATTTCTAATATAAACTGTGCTCAGGAGATCCTGATATTTGAGATGTGCAAGGAACCTTGCCCCTTTTCCGAGTGATAAACTGCCACATCCATCTTTATTCTCGAAGGATGAGAGTTCTGATACAGTCCAAGCTATGCAATGTGTCAGATCTCAATATTTCCACTAATTGTTTTAAGAATTCATACAATCATAGAATCATAGAATTTACAGTGCAGAAGGAGGAAATTTGGCCCATCTGCACTGGCCCTTGGAAACCCTACTTAAGCTCACACCTCCACCCTAGCCCGTAGCCCAGTAACCCCACCCAACCTTTGTGGACACTAAGGGAATTTTAGCATGGCCAATTCACCTAACCTGCACATCTTTGGACTGTGGGAGGAAACCGGAGCACCCAGAGGAAACCTACGTAGACATGGGGAGGACGTGCAGACACCGCACAGACAAGACCCAAGCCGTGCATTGAACCTGGGACCCTGGAGCTATAAAGCAACAGTGCAAACCACTATGCAGTCGATTGAGGGCCTTGGGGCAGTGGTGGAGGGGAAGTTTCATTAGAGGGCACATGCGATCGGAGCCGGGCCCTAGAACTCCGTTCTAGACCACATAGCCGAGGATGGCTAATCGGTCCGTGCTGAACACAGACTTCTCCTTGTTGTAGGTTAGGTTCAGGAGTTTGGCGGTGTGGAGGAATTCAGAAAGGTTGGCGTCGTGGTCCTGCTGGTCGTGGCCGCAGATGGTGACGTTGTCCAGGTACGGAAAAGTGGCCCACAGCCCGTACCGGTCAACCATTCGGTCCATCTCCCGTTGGAAGACCGAGACCCCGTTAGTGACGCCGAAGGGAACCCTAAGGAAATGGTAAAGGCGGCCGGCTGCTTCAAACACAGTGTATGGGCGGTTCGCATTGCGAATGGGGAGCTGGTGGTAGACAGATTTCAGGTCCACTGTGGAGAAGACCCGGTTATGTGCAATTTGATTGACCATATCAGATTAGCGTGGGAGGGGGTATGCGGCGAGCTGCGTGTACCAATTGATGGTCTGACTGTAGTCAACGACCATCCTGCTTTTCTCCCCAGTTTTCACCACTACCACTTGGGCTCTCCAAGGGCTGTTGCTGGCCTCAATAATACCTTGCCGTAGCAGCTGCTGGACCTCAGACCTGATGAAGATCCTGTCCTGGGCACTGTACCATCTGCTCCTGGTGGCGCGATGGGTTTGCAATCAGGGGTGAGTTTCGCAAGCAGGGAAGGTGCGTCGACCTTAAGGGTCATGAGGCCGCATACAGTAAGGGGTGATAAGAACCCGCCCCTATGGAGGTTGCACTGGAAATCCAGGCCAAGTAGCAAGGCAGCGCAGAGGTTGGGGAGGACGTGGAGGCGGAAGTCGCTGAACTCTATGCCTTGGATGGTGAGGGTGGTGGTGCAGTACCCTCAGATCGCCACGGAGTGGGACCCGTAGGCCAGGGAGATTCTCTGGTTGGTGGGATGGACTGTGAGGGAGCAGCGCTTTTCCGTATCGGGGTGGATGAAGTTCTAAGTGCTCCCATGGTCCAGAAGGCAGGAAACCTTGTGCCTGTTGACCGTCACTGTCGTCAACGCAGTCGCGAGGTTGTGCGGTCATGTCTGGTCGATCGTAACGGAGGCCAGACATGGCTGGTCGGCGGCGGTTGCAGGCGATGAGTGGCCCGATGAGGTGTCCGATGAGCAGGGATCCGGAGGGGGGAAAATGGGCACACGGGCCGCACAAGATCTGAGGCGAGGTAGATGGCGGCGCCCGCGAGTCGCACATGGGGGGTGCCGGGGCAACAGCGGCGACCGAGCAGGCCTGGCACACAGCAGCAAAATGTCCTTTCTTACCGCAGGCCTTGCAGTGCGCGCACCGTGCAGGGCAGCGTGTCGGGGTGTTTTGACTGATCGCAGAAGGAGCACTTGGGTCCTCTGGAGTTGTGTGGCTGCCGCGCGGCGCAGGCCTGGGGTTGGCTGAGGGAGGTTGCTGATTGGGTGCACGGTAGGGTGTTTGCTGGCGGGGTCCACGATGTCCGGGAGGGACAGGCCGCGCGGTCGGGAACATACTCCTGTATATTGTGTGAGGCAACTGTGAGTGAGAGCGCTGGTTTCTTGGTCGCCGCGAGGTCGAGGGTTGCCCCTTCTAAAAGTCGCTGGAGGATGTAGGCCGACTCTATGCCTGTAACAAACGCGTCTCTAAGTAGCAGATCTGAATGTTCAGAGGCCGAAATGGCCTGGCAATCACAGTCTCTCACTAAGAGTTGCACGGCACGCCAGAAATCTTCCACAGACTCACCGGGGAGTTGATACCGCGTGGAGAGGAGGTGCCTGGCATAGATTTTGTTGGTCTGCTGCGTGTAGTTGTCCTTCAGTAGCGCCATGGCCTCAGTGTATGTAGCCGCGTCCCGGATGAGGGGAAAGATATCGGAGCTCAGCCGCTTGTGGAGGATCTGGAGCTTCTGTCCCTCTGAGGGTGGTTCTGTCGCAGATCCGATGTATGCTTCAAAGCAGGCTAGCCAATGTGCGAAGGCCGACTTGGCGTTGTCTGCTTGAGGGTGCAGCTGCAGGCGATCAGGCTTGATGCGGAGATCCATCATTTTAAAATCTCTGCGTAATAAATTGATGCACCATCAATTACGACAAGAGTAATTGAGGCTTTATTACGCAGAGATGTGGAGCCTCCCGCAGCTGCTGCCGAATTGGCTGCAGCTCGGAGAGCCCACACACCGCCATTTATACTCTGCCTACTGGGCGGAGCCAGCAGGCATGGTTCTTCCCCAGTACCTGTAGTACAGGGGCCTTACCTTAATACCCTCATTTGCAGTATACACAATACAACAGTGGTGACTATCACACCCTTTGAAAGTGGTGCGATGCTGGACACAGCCATAGCTTTGAAAGTATGCTTGTAAGCTTGAGTTGAGAGGTCTCGGGAATCCAGGGAGAAGGAATCTCAGAAGGCGAGATTGAAACCCAGCGATGTGGGCCAACAATATTTCTAGTTAAAGTCCAAAATTTTGATTTGCTACTTTCCGGTGGTGTGGTGTTACCATGTGCCTGCTATATTTTGGGTCATTAGTCTGCTCAGAAGAAAAGCAGTACCGCAGTGATGATAACAACACTTTAAAAAAAAAATTGCTGAATATCTTGTGCTGATCAAGGTGACGGATGTTTGTTTTATTTCATTTCAAATGTTGAATATCTGCTTCAAGCATTCTTGGATCATCAAGAGCACAAATTAGATGTAGAAATTGTTCAAATTGCTCTCTAATCTGCCCCAACTTCTTATTCAGCCAAGTGAACACTTCCCCTTTTGACGTCGGAAATTGTCTTGTTTCTCCAGCTATAAAATAATATTGGTTTAAAATCTGACTCAATTTTCGGGACCGGCTGCAAATGTTGTGCCTTAGCTACAGAGCCTGGCCGAAGCCCATTCCAGCTGTAAATGGGTCCCTGTTTTGGAAGGGTCCATCAGTGTACAACATTATGAGGGGCATGGACAGGGTGGATAGGGAGCAGCTGTTCCCCTTAGTTGAAGGGTCAGTTACGAGGGGACACAGGCTCACGGCCAGGGGCAGGAGGTTCAGGGGGGATTTGAGGAAAAATCATTTTACACAGAGGGTGGTGACGGTCTGGAATGCACTGCCTGGGAGGGTGGTAGAGGCGGGTTGCCTCCAATCCTTTAAGAAGTACCTGGATGATCACTTGGCGCATCTTAACATTCAAGGCAATGGGCCAAGTGCTGGAAAATGGGATTAGGTAGGTAGGTCAGGTGTTTTTCATGCATCAGTGCTGACCCGATGGGCCAAAGGTCCTCTTTTGTGCTGTATTATACACTGATTCTGAGATGTGTGGTTCACATATGCAGAAGGTAAGCAGACATTTACACGAATGATTTATAACTATTAATTATCAACATTAATAGCGAACAGCAACAGTCACAACCAATCACTCAAGAGGTTTACTTTAAGCGTTTCCTTTACCCAGATACAATGCGCTTTCTCAAGATTGTTCAGCAACCACTTCTCGGTCGGTCTCCTAATGTAAGATGTAGTGGGGTTGAAATTGGTCTTGTGTAATAGCTCAAAGGAGGTGGTAGCAAATTGGCAGATCACTTTACTGTACAGGTCATTCAATTTTCCTTTCATGGGGCATGGAATATTGACTGGTGTGTGTAACCAGCTGCAATTCACTACCTCCCATTCTGCGCTGGCACTCAAGACCAACTATGCCTGTAGGACTGGGTTTACTGGAGGCAACGGAGCCCTGCATCACCTCATTTAGGGAAGCAAAATTAAGCCCCACTCAACTGGACAGCAGTCGGTCTTCCCTGAAAACAGAGACTGCAGGGACAGAAGTCTGCCCTCCGAGAGCAGCTGGCCAATCAGAGGTCAGCAGCTCTAATGAACAGCAGCGCCACCAGGGACCCGGTGGCTGTTGCCAGTATGACACCCACCCGAGGTCGAATATTATTGCTGGGTCTCAGCAATAGCGGAAGGGAGTCATGAAGTGGGGGTTATAGGGCGGGAAGTAATAGTGGGAGGTGGGTCAGCTGCTAAGACAGGGGCTGGCTCGCAGTAACCCCACACAGGTGTTTGTGTCATGTTTGCCGCACGGCAAGCCCCTCCCCGCCCAGCCCAGCGCATGATTAATACCAGCGGTGGCAGCATGAGACCTTTAAGTGGGCCTTAAGTGGACCAACAATGGGCCTTTCTTCCATGGACTTCATCAGGGTGGAGGCGGGAGGATGGTGGACTTCCCACCTGTCACCCTCCCACCTGATTAAACCATCCTCTCCTTGAGGAGGGCCTTAAATTCCACCATTACTGTTTCATTATAAAATACTTTTCTTCTTCACATTCTTCTTGTTCTTCCCATCAGATGTTGTGGTCTGTTGTTTCGCATTATTTATTTTTTCTTATTCTTTTGATAGTACTTTGTCCTTTATATTCTGCGTGGGTGGAATTTAATTGCCATGATGGGAGCATGACAAGCAAACCTCTGTGGGGTTGCTTGTGGGCTCCCAGAGCAGGTCGCATATTCGAAAGCACTCAGTACCTGACCGACGGACATGGAAAGGAGTCCCGCTGATAGCCACCACCCCTGTCTTTGCTGCTGGACTCCTTTCCCGACATCCCATGACCAACTCCCCCCCCCCCCCCCCCCCCCCCCCACCTCCTGCCACCCCACAAACCTCCTCTCGCAATCACGCACCTCGGACCAGGGATCCAATCTCAATACAAGGCCTTGGGTGGATCTTGTACTGGCAACAGCCTCCACAGTGGCGCTGCCCATCAATTGAGCTGCTGACCTCTGATTGGCTTGTAGCTCTCAGTGGGCACGATCTTTGTCCCTGGAATTCCAGTTCCCAGGGAAAGGCCCACCCCTGTCCAGTTAAGTGCCCGAGTACCACGCAATTTGGTGGGATTTCCTGAAAGATGCAACACGTGTCTCTTGAGGCCCCATTGCCCCCGTTAATTGTAGTCCCATGTGTTTGCCTGAGTTGATCTGATGCAAGTGGTTTTTTTTATCAGTTTTCCGTCATCTAAGGATTAATTCTGCTGCCCTTTCCATTTCCACTGATATCTTTTGTTCCTCTGCTCCTCTGAGTTTCAGTACCAATTTTATTTTTTGGGAACATGAAGAAACTGAAAGGGTTCACTGAAACAAGCATAATTTTTTATATTTGACTTAGATAGTTTTAAATTACAGTCCACGTCTATAATTAAAATAAAATACGTATGTCCTCTTGTTTTTGTTCATGTCTGACTGGATTGGATCCTCATCTTATTTATAGAATCCCTACACTTCACAAGGAGGCCTTTCAGCCCATTGAGTCTGCACCTACCCTTTGGATTGAACACTCTATGCATGTAATGGGGCTGGTTTAGCACAGTGGGCGAAACAGCTGGCTTGTAATACAGAACAAGGCAGCAGCACGGGTTCAATTCCCATACCAGCCTCCCCAAACAGGTGCCGGAATGTGGCGACTAGGGGCTCTTCACAAGCCTATTTGCGACAATAAGTGATTATTATTATTATCCACTTCACTGTCCATCCTGCCCTATCCCTGTAAACCTGTAACTTAACCTACGCATCCCTGGCCACTAAGGGGCAATTTATCACGGCCAACCCACATCTTTGGACTGTGGGAGGAAATTGGAGCACCCAGAGGAAACCCACACAGATATGGGAGAATGCAGAAACTCCACACCGGCAATGACCCATGGCCAGAATTGAACCCAGGTCCATGGTGCTGTAGGCAGCAGTGCTAATCACTGTGCCACCGTGCCACCCCATTGTCCCAGGGGAGATTAGCTTTCCCAAGTGACATCTGCAACTAAACAGAAACCAGCAAACTATCTTGAGGACTTTCCTGCCTCTACATATTGGCAGAACCTCCATTTGCCCCTTACAAGACATGCTATACTGTACTATATTGAGAGTTCTCACTCCTTTGGGCTTAGTTAGAACTTGGTACATCTGGGAAGGCTGGTATACCCAGTGAAGAGAGGTTTGCCAATTGCCAAATGAAAAATGTGGCCCTCACCAACCAACATATGGAGGCAGGTGCCAGAGATGCAGAAGCTACTGCTTGCACCCACCCATGCCATGTTAATGATGTGCCCTTTAATTAACCCCTATGGAAATGGCAGTGGGGAGGGGGGTGCACTAAATGGTGCATCTGGCTCCTGGGATTGCAAGCCAAGGGTTTTAACCTTCACAATCTTAACCTATTTTCCTGAATTTATTTTATATTTCATATTGCTGCTTGTGACTCTTGGCAACTTTTAAGGCCCAAGACGTCAAAGGAGCTTGCTATGGCATGATTCAGAAAATAGCACCAACACATATAGATTGGCTCGCAGAATCAATTTTTATTTTGTTAGTGAGCAGATTTAGCAGTGGCTGGGAAATATGTGGTAAATAGGTGCCATGTTGCTCAATCACGTTCGTAACATTGATGCAAGCAGACTCCTCAATTCACATTGAACAGAAGCATTGATCGGCCAGCGTTGAAGGAGGCAGCATATTGGAGATAAGCTAGCCTTTTCTAATAATAAATTAGTTGATTAACAAATTAACTTACAGACTAATTCTTGTGAAGTCCCTCTTGGTTCTTGATTATTTTCCTTAGGATCAGTTTTGTATAGATTGGAAAACTGCGGGAAATGAGAAATAATTCAATCTAGATTTTATCCTTCCTCGACCCACATATTGGGCGCACACCTCGAAATAAATTTCTAGCTTTGTGCTCCTGATGGGGAGCCTCTGCTCTCAGGCACCTACATTAAAAATTGAGGTGCACAACCTTCTAAGCATAGTGAGTTACAAACAGAAATAGCCTACAAATAGAGTTATGGAAAACAGAGAGATCGTAAGATGGAGCCACCCATTTTTCCACCTCTCGACTAACCACAGCAAGATGTGTCTTAACCACAACAAGATGTGTTTTAACCCCTCATGTGCTGTGAATCTCAAGAACAGACAAAAGATTGACAATCTCAAAGGTTGAAATTAAACAAAAGAATCAACATTTATTTTCTTGCCCCTAAAATGTAATCAAAACAGCACGTACTCACTCGTTCATAAAATACACATACCCAAAAGAAAAGAGGATTACAAAAGATGTAGCATGCACTTAGATTTACTAAAGAGCCGAAAAATTATTTTTACCATTATTTATTGAGATGGCATCTAAAAACACTGCAGGCATGAGGTTCCTCCCTTGGTTCACTGCAGGCAATGGAGGTTGGAAGCTTCTGCTGATTAACACACAGTGGCTTACTCCATGCAAAAATAGGTTTCTGACTTTGTCCAGCCAAAGTTGTAGTTGAGTTCCTGTAGTGACGATATAATCTTCTGGTGAAAGAATAGCCCCATGTAACTGCTACGTTGAACCTCTAGGCAGGGCTTTTTCTTTAGAACATAGAACATAGAACAGTACAGCACAGAACAGGCCCTTCGGCCTTCAATGTTGTGCCGAGCCATGATCACCCTACTCAAACCCACGTATCCACCCTATACCCGTAACCCAACAACCCTCCCCTTAACCTTACTTTTATTAGGACACTACGGGCAATTTAGCATGGCCAATCCACCTAACCCGCACATCTTTGGACTGTGGGAGGAAACCGGAGCACCCGGAGGAAACCCACGCACACACAGGGGGAGGACGTGCAGACTCCACACAGACAGTGACCCAGCCGGGAATCGAACCTGGGACCCTGGAGCTGTGAAGCATTTATGCTAACCACCATGCTACCCTGCTCACCTTTGCTGGGTGAGATCTCTTTCCCCTGTATTTCTATCCCAGACTGACGGCCCTGGGCTGCTCATGATCTGAATTAAGAAGGACTGGAAATTACAGTTAGATTGCCTCTCTCCTTCTACTTTATTGCGTCACACTGCAGTTCTGGCATGTCTGGCTGGGGCTTCTAATCCTGGCTTCTTCAATCCAGTTTCTTCCTCTATCCAGTTACATCCTCAATCCAGCTACTTCCTCTCAACACTGGATTGTTGGGGAAAGCAAGTCACATCCCTGTTTTATGGCACTAGCTGCTGTATGCTGGTAAGTGTCCATGAACGCACTAAAAATCTAGGGCATCTACAAGTTATTTCTCAGTTATTGTAGTTTTCCAATCTATATAAAACAGATTTTCAGTGTGTTTGTGTGAGTGCCTGAGTGAGTGGGTGAATGTGCGGGTGGAGAAGGAGGTAAGATGGGTAAGGTAAGTGGGTAAGGGTGTCAGTTGGGTGAGGTGGTGGGTGAGTAGCGTGGTGGCTGGGGAGGGTGGTAGGTGGCAGGTGGGTAGATTGGCAGGTGAGTAGTCTATATAGGTGGGTAGGTTATGTAGGGTGGCTTGTGAATGGGTTGGCAGGTGGGTAGTTTGGTGATGTCAGAGGTGTAAGTGGGTGGGAGTTTGGGCCAGCATGAATTGGGGGGCCAGGGAGGGGCAGGAATCGCCAGGTGGTGATGTTGGGTCAGGTCAAGTTGGGGGGGGGGCATCAGGTGTTCAGGTTTGAGGTTGGGTCACATTGAGTCAGGTATTGGGTAATTGGGTAGTCGGGGGGCGGGGGGGGGGGATTTTGGGCGATGAAGTTGGATCAGGTCAGGTTGTGGGAAGTCAGGGTGTCAGGGGGTTCAGGGTTGAGGTTGGGACAAGTTGGGTTGGGGAGTTGGAGGTTCGGAGGTGGAGGGGAAGAGTCAGGTGGTGAAGTAGGACCAGGACAGGCTGGGAGATGCCAGGGGATTCAGAAATGAGGTTGGGTCATGATGGATTGGGGGAATCGGGGCTACTCTTGATGATGGGAACAGCTCTTCTGACCCTCTGCCAGTGACATTTGCACCTGCTGAGACCACTGAGGACTGCCCAGCCATGACATCCCATCCAGAGCGCTCACATCCAGACAGGGCCTGTACATTCGCCACCAGCCAGAAGACACTGCTTAGTTTATCAAGGGGATAGGGCATCAGGCATAGCAGGCTGCCTCCAATTCAGCTGCTAGTGAGGGGAGGGGCCTCCAAAACATGCAGCAAAGAAGAGACCCTTTGGCCTATTAAGCCACTTTGGCAAAAAAATGCACTCTAATCTACGCTAATCCCACTTCCCAACACTTGGCCCATAGCCTTGAATGTTATGCAATTTTAAGTGCTCCTCAAGTACTTTTTAAAGATTGTGAGGTTTCCTGCCTCAAACATCCTCCCAGGCAGTGAATTCCAGATTTCCACCACCGTATGGGTGAAACATATTTTCCTCAAATTCCCTCTAAACCTTCTGCTTTTCACATTAAAAATATGCTCCCTCATTATTGACCCTTCAACAAAGTGGAACAGCTCCTTGAATCACTGCAGAAGGAGACCATTTGGCCCATCAAGTCTGGACTGAGCTTCCAAAAGAGCACCCTAGCTAGGCCCACTCCCCCGCCCTATCCCCTAACCCCATAGCCCCACCTAATGTTCAGACATGAAGGGGGAATTTAGCATGGTCAATCCACCTAACTTGCACACCTTTGGACTGTGGGAGGAACAGTCCAAATTGCTGTGTTTAATACATTTAAATTTGCAAACGATGAAGATAGTAAAAATTTCAACTAAATAATTTGAAGATTGCACCCCCGCTGTGTTTAAATCACATTTACAGAAAACAGAAGAGTTCATAGATCATTTCATCACTGATTTAAAATTAAAAGCTTAAACTTGTACTTTTTTTTGTGGTGGAATTTTCCATGATTCGTGACAGTTACGGTCTCGTCCTGGGAGAACCTGGAGACGATGAGGGCCTCCCTGGTCCTCCTGGCATGTCAGTCCCTCTCGGAAGCCTGTCCTCCATACTCCAACTCCTTTGCGGCTGGTCCTCCTCCTCAGGTGAGGCCGCTTGTCCCTCTGCCTTCTCCTCTGCCTCCAACATGTCTGTCCGCTGCATGTGGAGATTGTGGAGGGCTCAGCAGACCACCACAAAGTTCGAGACCCTCTGTGGGGGGGGGGGGGGGGGGTTGCACTGCAAGGCACCACCAGAGCAATCAAGGCATCGGAACTGCATCTTGAGCAACCTGATGCACCACTCAATGACAGCACGGATGGCAACACTGGCGTTAATGTATCGGGTCTCCACCTCAGTCTCAGGCCCATTATCATGTCCTCAGTTGGTAACCCTTGTCCACAACGAACAAACCTGTCACGGTGATCTCCTAGTGCCTGAGGATGTAGCTATCATGCACACTCCCAGTGTAGCAGGCACACATGTGCATCGTCCTGAGGAGGTGGTCACACATGATCAGAACATTCAGGGAGTGGGACCTCTTCTTGTTAATGTAGGGCGACACGCATTCCATCGATCACGCCCTGGACCTGGGGCAGCATAGCGGAACATTCTGCGACCCGGGCATCTTGGTGGGCCTGGTCCATGTCGAAGGTGATAAGGTCTGATGTCCTTCCGAATGCACCTGTGGGCAGATGAATACCAGATGCCACACAGGTCCCCGTTTGAACCCTGGAATGACCCGGTGGTATTTAAAAGAAAATTCATTCATGCAATATGAGCGTCACAGGCTGGGCCAGCATTTATTGCCCTTCCCTAATTGCCCTTGAGGGGGCAGTTAAGAGCCAACCACGTTGCTGTCGATCTGGAGTCCTATGTATGCCAGACCAAGATGACAGATTTTCTTCCCTGAAGGACAATAGTGAACCAAATGGGTTTTTACGACACTTGAAAATGATTTCATGGTCATCATTAGACTTCGAATTCCACAATATAGGGCTGCAGTGACCTTCATGGCCACCAGGAGTGGGTGTCCTCCTCTCCACGGGTGCCCTTGACCACCGATGCACAGCAGCAGCGCTGTGTACCATCTACAAGATGCACTGCAGCAACTCACCAATGCTCCTTGGACAGCACCTTCCAAACCCATAGCCATGACCATCTGGAAGAATAAGGGCAGCAAACACATGAGAACACCACCACTTGAAGGTTCCCCTCCAACTCACTCACCATCCTTACTTGGAAATATATCACCGTTCCTTCACTGCCGGGGCGGCCAAAATCCTGGAGCTACATGGACTGCAATGGTTCAAAATGGAACCTGCACCTTCCCAAGGACAATTGGGGATGGAATAAATACTGGCGTGGTCAGTAATGCCCTCATCCCATGAACAAATGAAAAGTTTGCTTCTCTGGAGAGCAGAGTTCCCTTTGAATATTGCTTTTTAAAGCTGAGTTAGATTCTTGATTGACATAGGAGTCAAAGACTATGGGGAGTAAACAGGAAAGTAGAGCCATGATCTTATGGAATTGTGAAGCAGGCCTGACCGGCAGAATGGCCGATTACTGCTTCTAAGTCGTATCTTTGTTTTTTATTATTACTGTTAGGTTCCTGACTCACCCCTCATTATTCAAGAGAAATACCTCACTAATAACCTTTCACTCCAGGTTTGAAAGGGCATGGTATTAAATTTCGAAACAGGTTCACCCTTTTAAAATTCTCTATGAATCTCATCACCAATGTGCGACTGCTGAAGGCCAATTACCAGGTGAAAATGAATCTTAATTCAAGCACGATTCAGCCCTCTCAATATTATTGAACATTGATAATAACCTTGACATTTACAGGTTTGCAGAATTTAATATGTACTTGAGCTGGTAGCAGATAAATATTTTAATAAGCTATCTTGCGCTGTGACAAAGTCTCTTATGGCTGGACAAGAATATTATATTTGTCTTATTGTTAGCTAAATAACAAATAAAAGTTACTGTGGTGAATTATAAATACTAATAATCCACACTGTATTGTACAACATGTGTTGAGCCTGTATATTGTATTGGATCACGTGTAGTTGCGCGGCTCTACCCATAGGGGGAGATGAGGAGCTTGTACTGGGCTCCACCCTTGGCTCCGCCCATGGCTCCACCCATGGCTCCTCCCCTTAACCGGATGTATAAAGGTTGATCATGAGAGCCTGCCTGCCAGTTCATCTGGGGTTCATCTCGTCACAGGCAGGCTCTGTTGTAAGACAATTAAAACCACTGTTCACTTCTAACCACGTGTCGCGTGAATTGATGGTCTCATCAATTTAATCGTCTTAAGAAACAGTAAGGAACGACTATGGAATCAGCCCTCAAACCTGATTGACTGGAACTCGATCCACAGGATGCAGAGGCAAAATAAATCTTTTCACACTGGCTCCGATGTTTTAAGGCCTACCTGGCTGAAGCAAGCACCAATGAAACGACGGAGGAGCAGAAACTCAGCTTACTGCACACAAGGGTGAGCCATCATATATCTACTCAGTTAAATTGTACCGGCTCATATACAGAGGCCCTGGCCCTACACGACAGAATGTATGTGAGGCCCGTCAATGAGGTCTACGTGCACCACGTTTTTATTACTCGCTGCCAGCACCCCACAGAATCTCTAGAAGAATTTCTAAGAGACTTGAAAGCCTTGTCCCGGGACTGTAATTACCAAGCTGTAAATGCTGCTGAACATAGGGAACTTGCTGTCCGCGGTGTATTTGTTGCAGGCCTCAGATCCAATTACGTGCGCCAGCGACTGCTTGAGAAGGAGGAACAAAATTTAGAAGACACTGTTGAACTTGCTACAACTATGGAGATCTCGTTTTGCAGCCTCACCTCGGTCCCTGCGGACTACGCGACCCCGTCACGGGCCCCCGACCAGCGACTGCCCCAGGCCTGCGCCGTTCGGGCCACCCAGCCACTATGCTGCCCCAGCCTGCCACTTTTGTGGCCAGCCCCAGCACCCGCGGCAGCACTACCCGGCCGGCAACGCTACCTGCAGCAGCTGCGGTCGCAAAGGACACTATGCCAGAGTGTGTCTGGCGAAGAAAGCCCCAGCCTCTAACCCCCCCCCCCCCCCCCCCCCCCCCCCCCCCCGCGGCTCAAAGCACTCGTTCTCTGAATTCGGAGGCCCGCAGGCCCCGTAACGCTGCGGCCTTTACCTCGACTCCTCCCCCACCCACCACGTGCGACCCATGGGGGCCGCCATCTTGGCGGACCCCCACCACGCGGTCGACCACGGGCGACTCATGGGGGCCGCCATCTTGGCGGACCCCCACCACGCGGTCGACCACGGGCGACTCATGGGGGCCGCCATCTTGGATGCCATCTTCCTCGCCGCCCACCACGTGCGATCCATGGGAGCGGTCATCTCAGGCTACATCCTCTCCAAATTCAGAAAATCTGATCGAAGACTGCGACCTCAGCGGACATTCACCACAGGGCCACCCCAACACAGCAGACCAAGCCGCCGACTACCCGCAACTCGGCGCAGTCACGTTGGACCAGTCGCGTCCAAAACACCTCCACAACTCAATGACGACCGTTCAAATAAACGGGTACAGTACACCGTGCCTCTTCGACTCCGGGAGCACTGAGAGCTTCGTACACCCAGATCTGGTAAGACGCTGTTCGCTCCCTGTTTTTCCTGCACGGCAAACTATCTCCCTCGCTTCGGGTTCCCACTCTGTCCACATCCAAGGGTGTACTGTCGCGACCCTAACGACCCAAGGCGCTAGTTACTCTAATTATCAACTATACTATGTGCCCCACTCTTACTGGGACTCGATTTTCAGTGCAACCTTAAGAGTCTCACCCTCAGCTTCGGCGGACCCCTACCCCCACTCACCATTTGTAGCCTAGCCACGCTACAAATCTCCCCCTCTCCTCTCTTTGCCAATCTCACTCCGGACTGTAAACCCGTAGCCACGCGCAGCAGGCGGTACAGCCTGCAGGACAGGGTGTTTATCCGAACCGAGGTCCGGAGGCTCCTACATGAGGGTATCATAGAGGCCAGTAACAGTCCCTGGAGAGCTCAGGTTGTGGTCGTCAAGACCGGGGAAAAATTCCGCACGGTCGGAGACTACAGTCAGACCATTAATCAGTTTACGCTCCTTGATGCGTACCCCCTCCCCAGGATTGCAAACATGGTGAATCAGATCGGCCAGTATCGTATTTTCTCCACGGTGGATCTGAAGTCTACATACCACCAGCTCCCAATCCGCCCGGAGGACCGCCACTACACGGCGTTCGAGGCCGATGGCTGCATCTTCCATTTCCTCCGGGTTCCCTTTGGCGTCACGAACGGGGTCTCGGTGTTCCAACGAGCAATGGACCGAATGGTAGACCAGTACGGGCTGCGGGCCACGTTTCCATACTTGGATAATGTCACCATTTGCGGCTATGACCAGCAGGACCACGATGCCAACCTCCATCGATTTCTCCAGACGGCCCAGAAACTCAACCTCACTTACAACATGGAGAAATGCGTTTTCCGCACGACCAGGCTAGCCATCCTCGGCTATGTGAGTCCTGGGCCCCGACCCGGACCGTATGCGCCCCCTCTTAGAACTCCCTCTCCCTCATTGTCCCAGGGCCCTTAAACAGTGCCTGGGATTCTTTTCATACTCTGCCCAGTGGGTCCCTCAATATGGGGACAAAGCCCGTCCACTATTTAAGGCCACACTTTTCCCCCTGTTGGCTGAGGCTCGCCAGGCCTTCAACTGCATCAAGGGGGACATCGCCACGGCGGCCATGCGGGCGGTGGATGAATCCGTCCCCTTTCAGGTTGAGAGCGATGCCTCAGAGGTCGCTCTTGCAGCCACATTAAATCAGGCAGGGAGACCAGTCACATATTTCTCCTGAACGCTCTCCGTTTCGGAACTTCGACACTGCTCAGTCGAAAAAGAAGCACAAGCCATTGTGGAGGCTATACGTCACTGGAGGCACTACCTCGCAGTTCACCCTCATCACCGACCAAAGATCGGTTGCCTTCATGTTTGACAACTCGCAAAGGGGCAAAATTAAATATAATAAAATTCTGAGGTGGAGGATCGAGCTCTCCACCTACAAATACGATATTATGTATCGACCGGGGAAGCTCAACGAGCTCCCAGATGCCCTGTCCCGCGGCACGTGCACCAGCATGCAGAGCGACCGCTTAAAAGCCATCCACAATGACCTCTGCCACCCGGGAGTCACCCGGCCCGCCCACTACATTAAAGCCCGAAATCTGCCTTTCTCCACCGAGGAGGTAAAAGCGGTCACCAGGGATTGCCCTATCTGCGCGGAGTACAAACCGCACTTCTACAGACCAGACAGGGCCCACCTGGTCAAGGCTTCTAGGCCCTTTGAACGCCTCGCTATCGATTTCAAAGGGCCACTCTTCTCGACTAACTGGAATGTGTACTTCCTGAATGTCATCGACGAGTTCTCCCGTTTCCCATTCGCTATCCCGTGCCCCGATATGACCTCCCACACAGTCATTAGGGCCCCGCATAGTATCTTCACCCTGTTTGGTTTCCCCAGCTATGTACACAGCGACCGGGGTTCGTCCTTTATGAGCGACGAGCTGCGTCAGTACCTGCTTGACAAGGGCATCGCCTCGAGCAGGACTACCAGCTATAACCCCAGGAACGGGCAGGTGGAGAGGGAGAATGCGACGGTCTGGAAGACCGTCCTACTGACCCTCCGGTCCAGGAATCTCCCGATCTCCCATTGGCAGGAAGTCATCCCAGACGCGCTCCACGCTATTAGGTCCCTCTTATGTACCGCCACCAACCAGACCCCTCACGAGCGGCTCTTTATTTTTTCCAGGGGCACTACCACGGGGGCTTCACTCCCGGCATGGTTGAAGACACCGGGCCCAGTACTCCTCCGGAAGCATGTCAGGGCACCCAAAACTGATCCACTCGTAGAAAAAGTGCTTCTACTACACTCGAACCCCCAATAAGCCCTCATAGAGTACCCTGACGGCCGTCAGGACACCGTATCCCTCCGGGACCTAGCGCCTGCAGGCTCAAATCCCACCACTACTACCACCGAGGTACCCCTCACACTACACCCCACACAACTCGCCGCGCCCCACGCCCCCGCGCCTACCAGTTCGCTACACATGTTCCGCGCCCGCAAGCTTCCAGCGCCCCCACTCCCCAGTCAAACCAGACAGGTACGAAGCTCGGACAGAATCACCCCCGGAGTCCGCCATCGTACCCCAACCGACCGTGATCATCCAGCCACCAGAAGGGGCTGCAATCCCGGTGCTCCGCCAATCACAACGGACAACTCGACCACCGGACAAACTCAATCTGTAAACCATCACCCCCACCGGACTTGATTTTTTTTACAGGGGGTGAATGTGGTGAATTATAAATACTAATAATCCACACTGTGTTGTACAACATGTGTTGAGCCTGTATTGGATCACGTGTACTTGCGTGGCTCTACCCATAGGGGGAGATGAGGAGCTTGTACTGGGCTCCACCCTTGGCTCCGCCCATGGCTCCACCCATGGCTCCTCCCCTTAACCGGATGTATAAAGGTTGATGCTGAGAGCCTGCCTGCCAGTTCATCTGGAGTTCATCTCGTCACAGGCAGGCTCTGTTGTAAGACGATTAAAACCACTGTTCACTTCTAACCACGTGTCGCGTGAATTGATGGTCTCATCAGTTACAAATCACAAATTATAAATAGGAGCTTTTATCTAATTGATCAACAAATTGTAACAAATTTCCGATCACGTGATAGTACAATTTCCTATTTCTTAGAGAAGAAGAACTCGCTCAGGATACTGCAGGGTATCTTGAAGACTAACCCACAGAGCTGTCAAAAATGACAAAATCGTTAGTTATGTCCTAGAATTTCCACAATTCAACCCAATTATTTACAGGGAGCAGAGCAGAAAGCTTGAGAAATAAGACTATGCTCAGCGACAGAAAGGCAGACAAAGAAAGAGAGAGAGAAAGGCAGCAAACATTGATTAAGATGCGTTGTTCGCTTCTCACTGCCCTTACGTATTGGGTTGTGAGATTGTGGTTTATTTTTGGTATTCCCTGATGAGATAGAAAAGGCAAAAGGTAAATCCTAAAGGCAAATCAGTAAGACCTTGGGTTCTGGAAATCCTTGCATATTCAAATCTGTACCTGCTGCCAGCCTGCCAAAACTTTGCTCAGCTGGCAGTATTTAGATTGTGTCGGTAATGCAGTTACAATTCATCACTTGGTTGGATGCAATTATTTACAAACTGCAGCACCAGCATTTAATGATATGTCTTTGTAAGCTGGGATGAAAATAAAATTCTTCACACACAAATATTTCCCAAGGTCAATTTGTCAAGCAAGCGGAGAAAAGGGAACTGGTTATCGGTAATGGAAGCTTTCGCCACCACAGACAGGTGATTTATGCTGCAAGTTTGGGGATTACAACATTTTGCGTTGTTCCTCTCCCTTTACCCTTGTTACCCGCTCTGTCTCTAATTAACATAACATTTATCCATATGGGAAATTTCATTTAAGTGTTCAATTAGCAGAGGCAGAACGTTCCAGTTCCTAGAATCATAGGGTAATGCAGCACAATAGGAGGCCACTCAGCCCGTCATACCCATGCTAGCTCTTTGGTAGAACTATTCAATTTATCCAATTCCACCCCCCCCCCCCCCCCACCTTCAAGTATTTATCCAATGCTTTATGAATGTTGTAATCAAATCTGCTTCCGTCACTTCTTAAGACGACGCATTCCTGATCACAATAATGCCCTGTGTAAAAAGTATTTCCATCCGCCCCCTCTGTTCTCCTTGGTCAATCATCTTAAATCTGTCAATCATCTTAATCTGTGTCCCTTGCTCGTTTCCACATAATTGAAACACCCTCTCCCAGGCTTGAAAATGCTCTCATAATGTAATGCGGTGCCCAGCACTGACCACAATGATCGAGTTGAGGCCTAGTCAGTGCTTTGCAAAAGGGTTTGTGCAATTTTCCTGTTTCATACTTTATTCCTCTATCAATAAAGCCAAGATTCCTTTTTTCATTTGATTATAGGGTGTAGGCATCCCTGCCAAGTCCAGCATTTGTTGCCCATCCAGAATTGCCCTTGAGAAGGTGTTACTGAGCTGTCTTCTTGACTAGCTGCTGTCTTTACTGCTGAAGGACTGCCAGGTTTTTAACCCTGTGACAGTAAAGGAAAGGATATTTCAAAAGTAGGGCCGTGTGTGACTTGGAAGGGAACCTGCAAACAGTCCCTTGTTCCTTTAGGTTGAAGAGATATTGGGTTTGGAAGGTATTGCCAAAAGAGCCTTACAACAATGATCCCATCCTCCCACCACCCCAAGCAACGACCCACCTCAAAAGATAAGCATCAAATAAAACAAAACTTTCCAAGGTGGAAAAAAAAAGGAAAAAAGCAAAAGGAATCAGGAATCGCCTATAGTCACCATTGATATATATAATCTACCAACCACCCCCCCCCCCCAACATTCAATGTCATCCAATCCCTGAAAGAGTACCGTGATTGACACCCATGAATTGTAGACATCACCCCCCCCCCCCCCCCCCCCCCCCCTCCCACCCCCCAGACTCCTCCCCGCCACTTCCCCTTGCAAGCTCCGCCCCACAACCTCGGTTCCCCAAACTTTTCACCCTGGCTAGATTCACCGAAAACTGTTCTACCAGGCTCTGATGGCCGCAGCCCCTCCCCCCACCTCACTTCCATTCACTGGCCGGCTTAAACCGGCCAGCGTGGAGGCCCCCACCCGGGTCCCCTTCACCCTAGCCCGGTCCCAGGAAAACCAAGAAATCTCCTTTAGCACACAAACACCGCATACACACCCAAACCCCAAAGAACCATCATTGCAAATGAAATTCCCATCTCTTCCCTTGTCCAAATATATACAGCGACGACTCATTTAGTACATACACCAAAATGAAAAAATAAAGTTACATGAGGCTACATTAGTACACAGCCATTTCTCAATTCTGCCACAGTTCTTCTGCCTTCGCAAACTCCACCGCCGCTTCCGCCGTCCCAAAATAAAAATCCTTGGATTTGCAGGTCAACTTAGCTGGATATACAATGCCACACTGCACCTTGCTGATGTACAGTGCCTTCATCACCCGGCTGAAGGCAGCTCGCCTCCTCGCCAACTCCACCGTAAAGTCCTGGTAAATGCATATACCAGTTCCAGCCCACTGCAACACCTGCTTTGTTTTGCTCAGCACAGGTCTTTCTCCTTCACGCTATACCTACGGAAACACAGTTACTACTCTTGGCGGCTCACTCGCCTTTGGTATAGGCCTCCACGCCGATGAGCCTGATCCAGTTCATATCAGAAGGGATCGTCCCCCTCCCCCAACAGCTTCGCCAACATCGTGGCAAAATACTCCGTTGGCCTCAGCCCTTCCACCCCTTCTGGCAGACCCATAGTCCTCAGATTCTGTCACCGGGATCTGTTTTCCAGGTCTTCCAGTTTGGCTTGTAGACCCTTGTTGGTCTCTATCACCCTCCGCAACTCCTTCCACATTGAGGTGAGTTGATCACTGTGCTGCCTCTTCCACTTCCTTCAGTGTCTCACCTTGCTCCCGCACCTCTGCCGCTGCACATGATACCGCCGCCCTCACCGGGGCTATCGCCTCCTGCACCAGCACTTTCAATACCGCTCCATCTCCTTCTTCATCACTTCCATGTGTTTTCTGAACTGTTTTTCAAGTTCCACAGCCATCACCTTGGTCATTTCTTCTGCTGTGAGTGATGCGGCCTCTCCTGGTGCTCCGGCCTCCGCTTTCCTTCCAGTTCCTGCGCTGACTTTTCCACTCACCGGCGGACTGTCATTAACCCTCTTTTTCATGGATGGTTTTCTCCCAAACTTAGACATTTCTCCTCCCTGTGCCTTCTTACAGCCTTTTCAGCCTCCGTTGCCCACGGGACCGTGCGTTAAAACTCCAAAATTTCTATTCCCGAGCGGGAGCCCTTCAGTGTGCGGCTGCCTCCCTGCTGTCACCAGAAGCCCTTGCCAAAAGAGCCTTGGTGAGTAGCTGCAATGCATCTTGTAGATGATACACACTGCTGCCACAGTGCACTGTATGGTAGAGGGAACATTTAAGATGGTGGGTGAAGGGGTAATCAAGTAGACTCCTTTCTCTGAGATGGTGTTGAGTTTCTTGAATGTTGTTGGAGCTACACTCATCCACGCAAGTGGGGTGCATTCCATCTCACTTCTGACCTGTGACTTGGAGACGGTGGACAAGCTTTGAGAGGTCTGAAAGCTGAGTTACTTGCCACAGAATTCCCAGCCTCTGATCTGTCTTGTAGCCACAGTATTTATGTGGCTGGTTCAGTTAAGTTCCTGGTCACCTCATTATATGTATGGTTAGGGATTCGGTAATGGTAATACCTCTGAATGGCATGGCGAGATGGTTAGATTATTTCTTGTTGGAGATGGTCATTCCCTGGCACTTGTGTTGGTGTGAATGTTACCTGACACCTATCAGCCCTAGCCCGAATGTTAGCCAGGTTCTGATGCTGAGGTTACGGACTGCTTCAGTATCTGAAGAGCCATGAATGGAACTGAAAACTGTGCAATAAATATCTCCATCCAAGTCTGCCTTTCTGGGTAGTGGGAAGGTGATTGATGCAGCAGCTGAAGGTGCTTTGATCAAGAACATTGCGCTGAGGAACCCCTGCAGTGATATCCTGGGGCTGAGATGATTGATCCCAACAACCACAACCATCTTCCTTTGAGCCAGGTATGACTCCAGCCAATGGAAACATTTCCGTCTGATTTCTAGTGACTTCACTTCTACGAGGGCTCCTTGATGCCTCACTCAGTCCAATGCTGGCTGATGGTAAATGTGGTCAGTCTTGTTTCACTACTCAAATTCAGCATTTTTGCCCAGATTTGGATAAGGCAGCAATGAGTCAGCAGGTTAGTCATGAGCAGTGATAGCACCGTCTCTAACACCATCCATCACTTTCCTGATGACTGAGAGTAGACTGATGAAGCATAATTGTTGGAATTAGATCTGTCATCATGTTTTTAGACAGGACATATCTGGGCAATTTTCCACATTGCCAGGTAGATGCCATTGTTGAGGTTGCAAGCACACAACTTAGAACATAGAACATAGAACAGTACAGCACAGAACAGGCCATTCGTGCCAAGCTTTGTCCGAAACCAAGATCAAGCTATCCCACTCCCTGTCATTCTGGTGTGCTCCATGTGCCTATCCAATAGGCTGGTTTAGCACAGGACTAAATCGCTGGCTTTGAAAGCAGACCAAGGCAGGCCAGCAGCATGGTTCAATTTCCGTACCAGCCTCCCCGAACAAGCGCTGGAATGTGGCGACTAGGGGCTTTTCACAGTAACTTCATTTGAAGCCTACTTGTGACAATAAGCGATTTTCATTTCATTTTTTTCGTTTCAATAACCACTTGAAAGTTCCTAAAGTGTCCGACTCCACTATCACAACAGGCAGTTCATTCCATACATTAACCACTCTCTGAGTAAAGAACCTACCTTGGACATTCCTCCTATATCTCCCACCCTGAATCTTATAGTTATGCCCCCTTGTAACAGCTACATCCACCGAGAAAATAGTCTCTGAACATCCACTCTATCTATCCCCCTCATAAACCTCTATTAAGTTGCCTCTCATCCTCCTCCACTCGAAAGAGAAAAGCCCTAGCTCCCTCAACCTTTCCTCATAAGGCCTACCCTCCAAACCAGGCAGTAGCCTGGTAAATCTCCTTTGCACCCTTCCAATGCTTCCACATCCTTCCTACAGTGGGGTGACCAGAACTGCACACAATACTCCAAATATGGTCTCACCAGGGTCCTGTACAGTTGCAGCACAACCCCATGGCTCTTAAACTCAAGCCCCCTGTTGATAAACCCTAATAGATTATAGGCCTTCTTCACAGCTCTATCCACTTGAGTGGCAACCTTCAGAGATCTGTGGACATGAACCCCAAGATCTTTCTGTTCCTCCACATTGCTCAGAACCCTGCCATTGACCCTGTAATCCGCATTCAAACTTGTCCTACCAAAATGAATCACCTCGCACTTATTAGGGTTAAACTCCATCTGCTATTTTTCGGCCCAGCTCTGCATCCTATCAATGTCTCTTTGCAGCCTGTTTCGAGGCCTACCTCGCCGCCTCCTCCTCCCTCCACTCACCTTCCCAGCAAAGCGCTCAGCAACCACTGCGTCCCGCACAATAACAGCTTGACTAAGGCCTTTCTAGTTCTACAGCGTGAATCTCACATTCAGCCGGACTGTTGTCAGGATCCATAGCCTTTGCTCTAGTGCCTTCAGCCATTTCTTGCTATCACGTGGAGTGAATCAAGATTGCTGAAGACTAGCATCAATGATTCTGGGTATCTCATAGAGAGGCTGAGGTATATCACTTCCTGCAGAAGATAGTTTCAAATGGATCAGCCTTGACTTTGGCACCAATGTGCTGCAACCTATCCTTGCCTGTCATCATTCACCATTGGACCGAGGAGGACATTGATGTGATCCATTGGTCGTGGGATTGCTTAGCACTGTCTGTAGCTTGCTGCTATCATCTGTTTAGCATACATGCACTGTGTTGTAACTTTAACAGGGTTGGAGCTTCAGTTTCAGGTATATATGATGATTCTGTTAATATGCTTTCTAAAGCTCCTCATTGAAGAAAGGTTGTTCCCGTGACTTGATCGTAATGGTGGAGTGATGGATGTCATAGAATTGTTGCAACAGAGCGGAGTCCATTCAGCCCAGTGTGCCTATTGTGGTGAACGTATTGCATTAACCATTCACCATGTATGTAACTGTATCACGCTGTTGCCCATGTGGGCTCCACTTATGGACCATTGTAAGGTATTACCTGTGATGTATCATGTTGGTGCCCTTGTGGGCTCTGCCCCTGGCTCCTCCCCTTGGGGGGAGGTATAAAGAGCAGCAGCCCTGTAGGCAGCTCTCAGTAGCAGAGCAGTTGCAGGCAGGCACTGTGCTAGTTGATTAAAGCCACTGTTACATCCACTCTCTGTTTTGCGTGAATTGATGGTCACTTCAATTTAATCGACTACAACACCACAATGGAATCGGCACTCAAACCTGACCGACGGGAACTCGACCCACAGGCAGCGTAGGCCAAAGGAATTTTTTTCACACTGGCTCCTCGCTGTTTCGAGGCGTACCACGCCACCTCCTCCTCGCCTTCCCTCTCCGACGATCAGAAGCTGAGCTTCCTCCATGCCCGGGTGAGCCATCGACTCTCAGTTCAACTCGAGGAAGCCTCCACTTACGCAGATGCTCTCGCGATGCTGAAACGCCTATACTTAAGGCCAGTGAACGAGGTGTACGCATGGTATCTCCTCACTACTCGCCGCCAACACCCCGGGGAATCGCTGGAGGAGTACCTGCGCGACCTCTAAGTCCTTGCGCGAAGTTGCAACTACCAGGCCGTCACGGCCACTCAACATATGAACCTCGCAGTCCAGGACGCCTACGTGGCTGGAGCCAGGTCCAACTACGTGAGAAGGCGCCTACTCGAGAAGGGTGCCCTAGACCCAGAAGAGACGGTAAAGCTAGCCTCCTCCCTTGAAGTAGCGTTCCAAAGCCTCAACGCATTCCCGTCTGATCATGCGACCCGCCCATGGAGTCCCGACCAGAGAGAACCCCAGGCCTGTGCCGCGCGGCTGCCCGCCCAACACGGGGGGCTACCCTGCCATTTCTGCGGCCAGCAACAGCACCCCAGGCAGCGCTGCCCGGCTCGGAATGTGAACTGCAGCGACTGCGGTAAAAAGGAACATTTCGCTAAAGTTTGCCTGGCCAGGTCCAAATCCTCAAAATCCCGGACTCACAGGCCCGCAGACCCCGCAGTGTGGCAGCTTGCCTACCGGCTCCTGGACGCATCATCGGCCTCGTGTTGTCAGTGGGGGCAGCAATCTTCAAGCCCGCACAACGTGTGCGACTCACGGGGACCACCATCTTGGCCATCCACGCCCACGTGGCCCGTCATGTGCGGCTCATGGGGGCAGCCATCTTGGACGCCATTTTCCTCGCCGCCTGACATGCGTGACCAACGGGGGCCGCCATCTTGGCCGCCATCTGCAACGCCGCACGACACGTGTGACCGACGGGAGCAGCCATCTTGGGACCACCCCGCAACCTGCCCTACTCCACCGAGGAGATCAGAGCCATGACCAGGGACTGCCCAATCTACACGGAGTGTAAGCCGCACTTCTATCGACCGGATAGGGCCCACCTGGTCCCGGCCCTTTGAGCGTCTCAGTATTGACTTCAAAGGGCCCCTCCCCTCCACCAACCACAACACATATTTCCTCAACATCGTTGACGAGTTCTCCCACTTCCCCTTTGCAATCCCCTGCCCGGCATGACCGTGGCCACCGTCAATAAAGCCCTACATGGTGTCTTCACCCTGTTCGGTTTCCCCACGTACGTTCACAGTGACCAGGGCTCATCATTCATGAGCGACGAACTGCATCAGTACCTGCCCGGTAAGGGCATCGCCTTGAGCAGGACTATCAGTTATAACAGCCGGGGAAACGGGCAGGTGGAGAGGGAGAATGCGACGGTCTGGAAGGTCGTCCTCCTGGCCCTACAGTCTAGGAATCTCCCAGTTTCCCACTGGCAGGAGGTCCTCCCCGACGCACTCCACTCTATTAGGTCCCTCCTTTGCACTGCCACAAACGAGACCCCTCATGACCGCATGTTTCTTTTGCTCAGGAAATCACCTCCGGGGTCTCGCTTCCATCTTGGCTGAAGACACCGGGGCCCGTCCTACTGCGTAAACATGTCAGGAGCCATGCTTCCGACACCCTGGTCAAGCGGGTCCAGCTCCTACACACCAACCCCCAGTACGCATACATAGAACACCCCAACGGCCGACAGGTTACGGTTTCCCTCGGGACCTGGCACCCGCAGGTTCCACTACCACGCCACCCCATCTTACCCCACCCAGCCTACGCTGACCAGCACCCCCGCCCCAACATGGCACCCACACCCACTCCCGCTTTCCCTTCCCCCTTCACCGACCCACAGGAATGAAGCTCCAGAAGACACGCTCCCAGAGTTCGCATCTGTGCTGGTACCGGTGACTTCACTACCCATGCCTGCACGGATGAGTTCGACACCCGGCCCAGCTGCGATGCCAGAACTTTGGCGATCACAGCGCACGATCCTGGCGCCAGACAGGCTGAACTTGTGAACCCTTCACCCCCGCCGGACTTCAATTTTTTTAACAGGAGGTGTATGTGGTGAACGTATTGCATTAACCATTCACCATTTATGTCACTGTATCACGCTGTTGCCCATGTGGGCTCCACCTATGGACGATTGTACAATATTACCTGGAATGTATCATGTTGGTGCCCTTTGTGGGCTCCGCCCCTGGCTCCACCCCTTGAGGGGAGGTATAAAGAGCAGCAGCCCTGTAGGCGGCTCTCAGTAGCAGAGCAATCGCAGGCAGGCACTGTTCTAGTCGATTAAAGCCACAGTTTACATCCACTCTCTGTTTTGCGTGAATTGATGCATCACCTATTCTGCTTCTCTGCAAGACAAATTCAGCTAGTCCCACTCTGCTTCCATTTCCCCGTAGCCCGATAAATCTTTCCTCTTCAGATAATGATCTAATTTCCTTTTGAAACCCACTATTGAATCCAGCTCTACCTACTTTCACTGAGTGCATTCCACAACCTATCTATTTGCTTCACAAGCAAGATTCTCCTCATGGTACTTCTGTTTCTTTTGCCTGTCACTTTAAATCAGTGCCCTCTGCTTCTTGACCTTTGCATCAAAGGAACAGTTTCTCCCAATCTATCCTGTCCAGACCCCTCATGATTTTGATTTTATCAAATCTCTTCTCAACATTTGCTTCCCCGAGGAGAACGATCCCAGCTTTACCAATCTATGACTGAATTCTCTCAGCCCTGCAACCATTCTTGAAATCTTTTCCATACCATCCAGAATGCCTTTATATCTCTTCTACCGTGTGATTCCAAGAACTGGACAGAATACTCGACTTGATGCTGGACTAGTAGTTCACCTTAACCTCCTTGCTTTGTAGTTTATCCCTCTATTGATAAAGCCCAGTATCCCATATGCCTTATTAACCACTTTCTCAACCTGCCCTGTCACCTACAATGATTTGTGCACATACACCCCTGGCCCCTCTGCTCCTGCATCCCTTTAGTATTATATCCAATGGGCAGAATCTTTCCAAAAATGTACGGAGTATTGGCTCAGGTGAGAAAACCGGCGTGGAGCTCACAGGTTTCACAGCCGACCTTTCTCGCCGTATTAAACAACAGCTGTGCAATTTAAAAGTGGAAGTGGTAATCAGCTGGAGGGGCGGGGCCGAAAGACGTTGGCAAGGCCAGGAATCCTGAGGCCCCCGACTTAAATTAAAGGCCCCCTCACACCACCAGGGACATCGGGAACCCCCCAAGCACAACGTAAACCCCCCCAAGCACAACGTAAACATCAGTGTACCCCCCCTTCCCCCTCACAGGCATTGGGGCTCTCACTCCCACCCACACACCATGCGAATATTGGGCCTGTCCCTCTCACTACCAGCACAGGGCAGCACGATAGCACAAGTGACTAGCACTGTGGCTTTACAGTGCCAGGGTCCCAGGTTCGATTCCCCGCCGTGTCACTGTCTGTGCGGAGTTTGCACGTTCTCCCTGTGTCTGCGTGGGTTTCCTCCAGGTCCTCTGGTTTCTTCCCACAGTCCAAAGACGTGCAGGTTAGGTGGATTGGCCTTAGTGCCGAAATTGCCCTTAGTGTCCAAAAAGGATAGGTGGGGTTATTGGGTTAAAGGGATAGGGTGGAACTGAGAGCTTAAGTGGGTCGCTGCAGACTCAATGGGCCGAATGGCCTCCTTCTGCACTGTATGTTCTATGTACCAAACCTAAGGGAACATCCCTAGTGGGGCTCTCCAGAGGGGATTGCCAACCTGGCACTTCCCATTGCCAGGGTGGCAATCCCAGGTCAGCACTGCCAGAGGGAAGTGGCAGTGAACTGCCCGGCCACATCCTTCACCACCTGGAGCTCTACCTAACTCCACGCCCCTGGCGTGGTCTTCACGACTGGCTTTGATGATGCTCCAGCAAAATTCTGCAAATTCAATGGATTGATGGCCACTCCAATATCAGTGCTCTCTCTCAGGTCAACATCCCCATATCAAGGTACTGGTTATGGCCAATAAGCTGCATTGGGTGGGCCACATAGTCTGTGTGCCGGACACGATACTTTCAAACCAATCTGCCTACCCCGAGCAAAAGGCTACCTGGTGGGCAGAAGAAATATTTCAGGGATGTCCTCAAAGCCTACCTGAAAAAATGTCGGGCGGGATTCTGTGACCCTGAGGTTAAGTGTTGACGCCGTCGGAAACACCGTCGCGTTTCTCAACGACGTCAACACGGCCTCAGGAGCAGCAATTCTGGCCCCTGTAGAGGGCCAGAACGGCACTGGAGCAATTCACGCCGCTCCAGCTGCTGACCCCGGTGTCAAATGGGTGCCACGGGATCCACGCATGCGCAGTGGTACCGGCACCAACGCGCACATGTGCAGTGGCACCGGAGCCAACACACGCATGCGCAGTGGCTTCCTTCAATGCGCTGGCCCCGATGCAACATGGTGCAGGACTACAGTGGCCGGTGCGGAAGAAAGGAGGCCGCCAGCCAGAGAGGCTGGCCCACTGATCGGTGGCGCCCGATCGCGGGCCAGGCCACATCGGAGGGTCCCTGGGGTCGGACCCCCCTCCCCTCCTACAGGCCGCCCCTTGGTCCTTCCAGGCCGAGTTCCCGTTGGCTGAGAGCAGGTGTGGACGCCGCCGGCGGGACTCGGTGTTTTTACGATGACCGCTCGGCCCATCCCGGGCCAAGAATCGGCGGGACAGCCGCTTAGAGCGCCCCTTGACCGGCGCCGCGCCAACCACCCGGCGCCAATGGTGCAATCCTCCACTCTGCGGAGAATCGCGTGCCGGCGTCGGGGCGGCCTGGCCCGATTCAAGCCGGTCGCGGGGTTTCTCTGGCCGAGCCCCGGGCTGAGAGAATCCCACTTATAACATCCACACAGGTATCTGAGAATCATTTGCTTTGGATCACCCAAACTGAAGAAGAAGCATCTCGAAGGAGCCGACAATTTTGAACGTCTGACAGGCCCGGGTGGAGGGCAACTGCAAACAGCAGAGGGAGCATACCAATGTCTGAACATCCAAACCGCCTCATCAAATATTACGTGGCCCACCTGTGGCAGAATGTGTGGATCCAGCATTGGAATTTTAGTCACTGCAGGACCCACAATCACAGAGTGTTAAAAATCATCTTTGTTCCCGAGGGACTGCCCAAGCAGAGAAGCATTTGGCACAGTACAATAGCAATTTCACTTCAAAGTAGTTCATTGGCTGCAAAGTGCTTTGAGACATTCTGAAGTTTTTTTATAGAACAGTACAGCACAGAACAGGCCCTTCGGCCCTCGATGTTGTGCCGAGCAATGATCACCCTACTCAAGCCAACTTATCCACCCTATACCAGTAATCCCCCCCATTAACCTTATTTTTTTTAGGACACTAAGGGCAATTTATCATGGTCAATCCACCTAACCCGCACATCTTTGGACTGTGGGAGGAAACCGGAGCACCCGGAGGAAACCCACGCACACACGGTGAGGACGTGCAGACTCCGCACAGACAGTGACCCAGCCGGGAATCGAACCTGGGACCCTGGAGCTGTGAAGCATTTATGCTAACCACCATGCTACCGTGCTGCCCCTGAAGTTGTGAAAGGCTCTATCTAAATGAAAGTCTCTTTTCCTGTTAGCGATTGGTTTCAAACTCCTGGTGCAGTGTAGTCAATAGATGCAAGGCATACTACTGAAAGCATGACCATTTGTGACTTCAGTGATATTTTAATTCTTATTGACTACATAAGTAAACTGTAAAAAATTGCAAGTGAATATTGAAAGTACATTTCTATTTCAGGTGATTGAGGAAATGTTGTATATGGCACGAATGGGAAAATAGCTCAAAGATCTCAGTAGGTATGCTCTGGTGTATGCAGGTAACCTTTCTACAGTTAGCTAATTTTACAAGGATAGGAGCAAATGTTTACTCCGAACCATTAACAAAAGTATGGTTATGAAATTTCCAGATCACCCAGGCATTTTTGAAATGTGCCATTGCACCACGCTCAGATTGTATTGCATTCTGGGTAAAGAACGAGTAGTGTGAGACCATACCCTGGAAGCAGTTGGACATCTACTATTTTCGAACACCCAGAAGTCAATTTAATGACCTGACTCACAAGTTTTACTGGACTGTGAGATGACTTCAAATTAACCCAAAAGGAGGGCAGCACGGTGGCATAGTGGTTAGCATTGCTGCCTCACGGCGCTGAGGTTCCAGGTTCGATCCCGGCTCTGGGTCACTGTCCGTGTGGAGTTTGCACTATCTCCCCATGTCTGCATGGGTTTCACCCCCACAACCCAAAGATGTGCAGGGTAGGTGGATTGGCCAAGCTAAATTGCCCCTTAATTGGAAAAAATTAATTGGATACTCTAAATGTTTTTTAAAAAATTAACCCAAAAAGGACAGTTTGACTGAAGCCTATAATATTTAGCTCACACTTAAATTTGGTTTCCTGCATTGTCAAAGTGTTGGGCAAGCAAATTCAATAATGCGTTCTCAGTGCTCTCTCTCCAGCTGTCCCTCGAATTAAGAAGGACATTTGTCATGGAGCTTGTGGCAAGAGCATGAGCATGGAGTTTAAGCACCCAATATTTTTACTTTCCAATTAAGGGGCAATTTACCGTGACCGATCCACCTACCTTTGCACATCTTTTTGGGTTTTCGGAGGTGAGACCCTCGCACACACGGGGAGAATGTGCAAACTCCACACAGACAGTGACCCAGGGATGGGGTCGAACCCGGGTCCTCGGTACCGTGAAACAGCAGTGTTAAACACTGCACCACTGGGCCACTGATGCATGCCGTTTTAATGTGTGGATTCTGTTGAACTGTAGCTACCATATGGTTCTGGCTGATCACGAAACTCTCCCGTTCTTTATACCCTTGGAAGGAGTTATAGGTTGGCCACGCCACGCATGCACATTTCGTGTCCATCAAACCCTAGATGGACCTCAAACCTGGACCTTCTGGCTCAGACATATTGAAACATTACCCACTGTGCTACGAGACCCGTTTCTTTCTCAAGGCATTAGATCCGCAAAACAGATTCACAGTACAGCAGCAATCACCCAACTTGTTTCCATCTTAGAAAATACTAACATCTTGCTGCAAACTATTTCAAACTTGAGGGGAAAAGTTATACAATTTTTAAATTGCTTTCAGACAGCCTAATGGAGGACAGCATGAGCAGAAATTGTGCTCACGCTGAGTGATATTTTCCCCTCTCTCCTCATCTGAGTGTTAACTCTAGATTCATATGTGAATATGCCAGAAGTACATATTACTGGTTGAAGGTGCTATTGTTACTGAACAGACTCATTATAAATAGGGAAGGGACAGGACACTGCCAAATGGCGCCTGCAGGTCTGATATAAGAAGGGATATATACACCAAGTATAAAGCTGACTTGGACTAATGTCATGCTCGTTTGTAACTTTTTTCTTTTTTTCAAAAAATATATAGTCCCCAATTGTTTTTTTCCAACTAAGGGACAATTTAGAGTGGCCAATCCACCTACCTTGCACATCTTTGGGTTGTAGGGGTGAGACCCACGCAGACACAGGGAGTATGTGCAAGCTCCACATGGACAATGACCCGGGGCCGGGATCGAACCCGGGTCCTCAGCGCCGTGAGGCAGCAGTGCTAATCACTGCGCCACCTTGCCGCCCTCTCGTTTGTAACGTAAATGATATTTTAATACTTATTGACTGCAAAAGTGAACTCCTGAATCTGTGGAGAAAATTGCAAGTGAATATTAAAAACGTATTTCTATTTAAGATGACTTGGGGAAATGTCATACAAAAATTTTCTAAATGATAAAAGGGTGAAATTATAGCTGTAGATAGATTACTTCCCTAGATCAGTAAATCGAAAACAACAGACTGTCATCTGCAGATAAGCACTAAATAAATAATGGGGAGATTAGAAAAAAACATTTTTTTGTGCAATGGGAGATTGAATGCTAAAGGGTGTGAGTTAGCACAGTTGCTTCACAGCTCCAGGATCCCAAGTCGATTCCCGGCTGGGTCACTGTCTGTGTGGATACCCGTGTCTGTGTGGGTATCCTCCGGGTGCTCCGGTTTCCTCCCACAGTCCAAAGTTGTGCGGGTTAGGTGGATTGGCCATGCTAAATTGCCCTTAGTGTCCAAAACATGTTAAGTGGGGGTTACTGGGTTACGGGGATAGGGTAGATACGTGGGCTCTTTGTTAGGGCTGGTGCAGACTCGATGGGCCAAATGACCTCCTTCTGCACTGTAAATTCTATGAAAAATAAAATGAGAAATTGGAATTGTGTAAAAGTAGCTCCTGAAAGTGATGTACATTTTTTAAGCACCAAATGGTCTCCACTTGCACTAAAATTTATATTTTTAAACCAATGGAGACAATAATCTGGAGTCCTGACAGCATTCAAACCACTTGAAATGAATTGCTTGCTGAGAATGTAGCATCCATACAAAGTTAAGCACGATTATCCAACAGAATATTGTTTGTCATTTTGGTATATCACTCTTAATTATGACATTGGAATAATATTCATAACTTTTAAATCATTCTCTCCCCTCTTGCATGACTTTTCCATTGTATTGATTTAGGTTGCCAGGGAGATGAAGCACAAAGTTTTCACATGATCTTATTGATCAGTCAGGATACATCCCTGATTAGTTTCCTTTTGGCACGAAGGATTTTGTCAGATGACAATGCTGCTGTTCGGGTACATTGGTTTTTCTATAGTTTACATTCCAACTTTACTGAAATAGTTCCGTAGATTGGTGATGATTGAATCATGCGCTAGGCCAACAGGAATGAGAAATGATGTGAAAAATCTCCAGTGGCTCATAAGTGTGGCTGAGAAAGATGGGGAGATCTCCGGAATGTGCACCAACCCACGATCTCGTTATCTCGGGGGGTCCCACCCCAAGCACAAGCTCATACCTCCTCCACTCCCAATGGTTCCAGAATAGATGTCCTCCATTGCTAGTACCTGTTAACTGAGAAGGTAGGAGTGGAGGTTAAGATCTAAAGTAAACTCTGTGTTAAGGTCTGAAGAGTCTGATAGAAAGATAGAACAGTGTCCTTTGAGCTTGTATTAAGCTTCATTCTCCAACATCTTACAGGTTTGACAGAAGGGTGTTGACCTGAAATTTTGGGCGGGATCTTCTGTCCTCCCTCACCCCGTGGTGTGTTCTGCAGCAGTGTAGGCAGTGTTGCTGCTGTCAATGGGTTTTCACTTTATTCGCATCCACCGCTGCCGGAGAACCCGTGACGGGGCTCGGCGCCAGGGGACAAGGCCATCGTTACCGCTGATTTTCCTTCCACAATGCTGGCAAGCCAGCTTTCCAGTGTTTTCTATTATTATTTCAGATTGACACTTGCAGTTTGCTTCCTTTGTGTTGTTGGAATTAAAGAGCTTGATTTATCATGGTGGATTTGGGTAGCTGCCTTTTAAATGTCCCCTCCCCAGAAACGGAACCAAATAAGCACCAGTAAAAAGCACCTCAGGATTTCTCCCCTGGCATTCTGTCTAAGCGGCTTGTCTCAGAGGTGCCTAAGAAAAAATAGCCATGAATATTTCCATTACTTGACACGTAAGGAAAACAGAATTCTATTGTAGATTGATGGGAAAAGCTCTAATGGAACAATTTGTGAACATTAAGGGAGAGGTATTTCAGGATAGGCTAAGTATATTTCTAAAGGATAAAAGGTAAGGTGAGCCACAACATGGGGTCCTTGGATAACTAGGGATATGGAGAAGATGATGAGTCAAAACAAAAAGAGGCTGCATGACACTTCCAGGTGAAAATCCATTGGTGGGACTTTCTGGCTCCGCCATGGCAGTTTTCCAGTGGTGAATGTGGTGATCCATTTAAATCCCTGTTTACTTTGGTAGGATTGGAAGATTCCACCAGTGGAAGGAGCTGGAAAATTCCACCCAGTAAGTTGAGAGGGGAAGTGCAGAGGAAAATAAAAATAGTCAAAAAAGGATATGAGATTGTTAAACATTCTTTCATGCGATGTGAGTATCAGTGGCATGGCTAGAATCTGTTTCCCATCCCTAATTGTCTTTGAAAAGGTGGTAGTGAGCCAACTTCTTGAACTGCTGCAATCCATGTGGTGTATGTAAACCCACTGTGCTGTTAGGAAGGGAGTTCTAGGATTTTGACCCAGTGGCAGTGGTGGAATTGCAATATATTTCCAAGTCATGATGGTGTGTGGCCTGGAGATACACTTGCAGGTGGTGGCATACACATGCATCTTGCCAAAGATGGAAGATGTCATAGGTTTGGAAGGCTCTGTCGAAGGAGTTTTAGCAAATTGCTGAAGTGCATCTGGTTGATGGTACGCACTGCTGATACTGTGAGTCAGTGGTGGAGGGATTGAATGTTTAAGGTGTTGGATGGGGTCATGATCACGTGGGCAGATATGTCCTGGATAGTGTCAAGCTTCTCAAGTGTTGTTGGACCTGTACTCATCCAGGCAAGGGGAGAGTATTCCATTGCATTCCTGACTTGTGCCTTGTAGATTGTGGACAGGCTTTGGGAAGTAGTGTGTTACCCACCACAAGATTCCAAGCCTTTGACCTGCTTTTGTAGGCAGAGTATTTCTCTGGCTAGTCCAGCTTTGTTAATTCCCATCTCCAGGTTGTTAACGACAAGGGGTTCAGCAATGATACTTGGAGAAGTTTGAATTAATTAAGGAGAACCAGCAGGGATTTATTAAATGCAGATTGTGTTTTGAATAGTCTAATTGAGATTTTTGATGAAGTAGCAGAGAAGGTTGATGAAGAGTGTTGCTCATTCTGGGTGAGTGCGCTTAACACTCAATTTGGCTCTGTTTCGTTCGTTAGCTTTGGAGTCGCCAGGTATCGTTAAGATACCGCCACAAGTTTCAAGATCAAGTTCAAAGCAATAAAACCATACACCAATTAGTAAGTTCAAACAAGACACGTTTATTATATTACAATAATCTACTAATCATGCATATAAACTATAAGACTAGGCTAATCCTACCACTACTAGGCCAAATACTTATCTGGATAAGGGGACTGCCGGATCAGGGAACAGCGGCTTCTAGCTTTGTCCTGGGTCCGCAGGCTTCCAGTGGTTATGGTCTAAAGGGGTCAGGAGTGTCTATTCCCATGGCGTGCGTTGTGACTTACTTGCTGGCGGCTTCTGTCCAGACCTCTCCTGCACAAGGTTCTTCTGCTGCAACGGCGTTCTGCTGGGAGGGCTAGTTGGTCAAGGAGAGGCTGACAGAGAGAGAGCTGGGGTCGCGTTCTCTGTCTTATACTCCTCTCAGGGTCTTGCGCCCACCTGGGCTGACCCTCTATACTCTTGTAATCGATTGGGTCACCTCCCAATCGATTGGTTTGAATTCCCCAATAATGGGACAGTATCTCGATCACTGGGGCATTGTCTGGTTTCAGCAACAGCCAAACTGGTTTCTGCAACAGTCCAAATATACAAGCACTCTGCAAGCTGCTTGCTGTTTACAACATGTCCAATTTTCCCTGCATTCCTTGCAATCTTCCATTTTGTGTTTGGGCAGTGGTCACCCCAGGTGGCTACACTCCCTCCTTGTGATCCTCATGAGAAATCATGAAGGATCACCCAAGGTCGGTGTCTTTGGGTTTCCTGATCTCAGTGAGTCCCATGGCCTCTATCCTTTCCTCAGTTATGGCACAAAATTTTTACCTAACAGTCTCTGGTTGGCACTATGTCAAAAGGGGACATGCATTAATAGGAACCTCTAACTATCCTTTGTAAACTACACTCCCTTACACATTTAAACATTCTAACTTCCTATCCTTAAAACATTATCATTACACTACATTTCTGACTCGGCAGTCGAGCTCAGAACATTACAATACATCCGCAAAGGCCTTTATTTACATCAAATCAAATTAAATCCTTTATTACACATCAAGGGGTTGGGGGGATTGGTGGAATCCGAAAATGGGGATTGTACTCTGTATATGGTCGAGGCGCAAGAGCGGGAGGCTCTCCTTCTCCATTTTCTTAACCGAAGTGTCTGCACTATGATGCAGAGAGCTGCAATCACCAAAAGTGATTCAATGACGTATGAAAGTGAGTACCAGTTCATGAATTTTGTGCACCAGGTCTGGTCATTGCTGTTCATTACTGGGCTTTGAGAAGTCAGTGTCTGTGAAACATTAACGGCGGGGGTCAAAGGGAAAAATGGTTTGCGTCCGCGTGCAAAAATACAAAAACAATAACTAAAAGCATGTAGTTCATCATCTCGGTCTTCGTTCTTTTCTTCCTTCAGGCCTTCTGTATTGCTGATCTTGCTCTGATCCTTCCTTCGAACGTTCGAAAGCTATGGGATCAAGCACAGTATCTGTCAATAATGCGTTTAATACCTGTAATGTTAGTGTAGCTGTCCTCTCATTCCAATTGTCCCTTAAATGAATGGCTAAGTCACCCCCTGTGACTCCCCTCATTTTTTTTTCAAAAGCGAATTTAGGACCAGACATACACTTAGCAACTTTGCCACTGTGAGCCGTCTCGCAGGTTTTGTGATTTACCATCCGAATGTTCCTGGATGTAAATAGCATAAGGAAATGGCAGCCGAAGGGCTACCTCAAACAAAAATGAAAACAAACTTTAGAAATGAGAAAAGTCGAATGAGTTGCGTATGGGCCGCGACGGGTAAGATTTGGGTGGAATCCCCGGGTAGGGCGTGCTGTGCTGTACCCGAGCTTAGCTGACCAGAGGGGGGGTCCTCAGACAGGGCTGGTCCTCAATGCCGTTTCTCCACTGCCTGAGCGACCGGAACGAACGGGCATGAATGTATTCATTGTTGAATTGCAGCCTCTATTCCCAGAATAGAGGGGCACCTAAAAAAGGGGGGAAGCCAAGATGCTCCTAGTGGGGTGAAGGGTGAAGCCTAAAGTTGGGCTCCAGACATTGCAGCTGAGTCAAGTTCTCAGAAATATCGGCGGACAAACTAACGTGCATGTGAGGTGGTCACAAGCTTTTCGGCTGAAAAGCGAGTGGCCAATCTCCAAATCAAACACTTAACATACAAACAAACGTCCAAACATGCGTGCAGGTTCCATCAGAAAGGACACCGTTTATCTCTCAAGCGGTTCCTCTTTTTACATCATCTGGACACCTCACTTCTCATCATTCTCTGCGAACAGGGTCGCAAAGGGGTTGCCGTGTCGGGAGTCAGACTCAGAGTCATCCTCTTCTCCCCGATCCCATACCCTTGTATGGATCAGGCATGCAATTTTAGCGTTATGTGACCGGGGGTCACTCTCGTCATTACGGACACGTCTCCATGAAATGTCCCTGTGCCAAATAGTGGGGTCTAAATTTGAATGAACGTTTTCGGGGTCGTCATAGTTGGGCGGTGGGTTTGGGTGTGGGTCTGGAGTTTTAATGTAAGTGATCTCTAAATCACTGTAGTCGGTGTCGTAGGTGGTGTGTGTGGGGTCTGTTGAATCAGGGCAGTAGAGAGGCGTGCTGTGGCTGTCATCCAAGTCACAGTTGATGTCTCTGCTGTGGCAGCTTGTGGGCGTTTCGGGGCGTGGTCTGGAGTCAATGGGCGGGGTCAAGGTCGAGTCCGATGAGGAACTGGTCTGTGAGGGGGAGGGTGGAAATGTGTCTCTTGTGGGCGGGCCGTGGTGTTCTGCTGCATCTAGCAGGACATGGTGCGAGTGGTTTGACTGTGTTCCATAAGCCTTTAACTGGTTAATATGGAACCACGCAGTCCTCCCGTTTGGGTACTCGATCCTATATACTGACGGGCTGATTTTGTCCGAAATTGAGTACGGGCCAGAAACTTTTGGGGCCAAAAACGTGCTGGGGTTATACACAGATAACATTACTTGTTGCCCAACCTGAAATTCTGTGGTATGGACATTTTTGTTGAAACAGGCCTTGCTCTGTTACCGCCTTTTACCCAATTTTACTGCGGCTGCTAGCTGAGGCGACCTTATGGTCTCAACTAATTGTTTTACTGCTGTCTCGTGTGTGAGGGCCGTCAGTTCTGGGCTGGTCAGGTCGAGTCCTGAAAGGAATTCTGAACCTTTCATAGGGCGTCCGGTCATGAGTGTGTGTGGGGTGAAACCTGTTGATGATGAAAAAGAATTTCTTATAAACATTAGTGCGAATGGGAGCACTGAATCCCAAGTTGAATTGTTCTCCTGTACCATTTTTCTAAGGGTCGATTTTAGAGTCCGATTCATGCGTTCCACTATCCCGCTTGACTGGGGGCGATACGCAATGTGGAAATTTTGTTTGATGCCGAATATAGTCAGGACGTTCTTCATGACCCGTCCTGTAAAATGAGATCCCTGATTTGATTCAATACTTCTGGGGAGTCCCCATCTAGTGAAGATGTGGTGGGTCAGGATCTTTGCGGCTGTCTTTGCTGTGTTCGTACGAGATGGGAACGCCCCTACCCATTTCGTAAACGTGTCTATGACCACCAGAACATATTTATAGCCATTCCTGCAAGGGGGCAATGGACCTATAAAATCGATCTGGAGGTTAGTCCAGGGGCCATTAACGGGGCGAGTGTGGCTGAGTTGTGCCTTCTTAGAATACCTTTCTGGGTTATTCTGTGCACATATTAAACAGTTCTCTATGTAGTGAGTTACATCTTCTCTTAAATTGGGCCACCAACAGAGTTGTCTAAGGTGGGCTGTGGTAGGGTCGATCCCTTGGTGTCCATGACCATCATGGAATAAGGCAATCATTTGATTCCTGTCTTTCTCAGGAACCACATACAACTGGTCTTTTATAATCACACCCTCATGTGTGGTCAAAGCGTGTTTGAATTTGTCGTATTGGGCCACAAAGTTTCCTTTTAAAATCTCCCGGAGATTTTCGTCATGCTTCTGTGCCTGTACTAAATCTTCTATGTCAGTCTGTGAGACATGAACTGAACTCACAGGGGCGCTAGCTGGTGCGCTAGCTGGGGGTGTCCAAAAATGACCTCGCCTGGAACCTGCTTTAGCCAGTGCGTCGGCTTTCACATTTCCAGGGGGGGATGACCGATGGTGGCTTCTAACCTTAATAATGCCATACGTCCTATCCTTTGCCTTCTCTAGGATATGGCGGAGCAATGGGGCTGATGGAAGGGGCTTCCCGTCCGCGGAGACAAAACCTCTTGTCCTCCACAGGGGTAGAAAATCTGTGAGGCTGTTGCAGACATATAAACTGTCCGAATATATATCTGCTGGGCTGGGGAACGAATCTGGGTGGTCCACTATGTATGCAATGGCCGCGAGCTCTGCTGCCTGCGCGCCTAAGTGTCCGGGTAACTTTAACGCTATCTCCTCTAGTGCGCGTCCCTGCGCATCTTCCACATAAATACCGCATCCTGTAATGCGTTCGCCATCTAACACTGTGGATGAACCGTCCACATAGATTTTCAAGGGGGCCACATGTGTCTGTGTGCTGGGGGCTCTGGCTTGGGTTCCCTATCTTCCTGGGGGGCGTTTTAGCAATGAAGGGTCCTGCGTTGTGTAGGGGTGCTACGATTTCGCATTCATGAGGCGTCCTGGGTACTGGAGGTTGTCGGCTAAAAATGTGTGTGTCCGGGTCCGTTTAACTGTTATGTCCTGTCCTTGTAACAGAAGTGTCTATCTAGCTGCTCTTATCTGGCTCACTGAACCGTCCTTCAGTCAGCCGTCTAAAAGTAACTGCGTGGGGGTGTGTTCGGCCAAAATGGTGATGGGGTTGAGTCCGGTAATGTAAGAAAAGTATTGTGCTGCCCAGAACACCGCGAGTAGGTGCCTTTCGCAGGCTGAGAAACCATGCTCCACGGGGTCTAACAGTCGTGAGGCATAAGCCACTGGTCGTAGCTGCTAGTGCCGTTCCTGAAGGAGCACGGCCGAGAGGATCAGATCTGTGCTTGCTACCTCTATTGCATAGGGGGAGAGTGGGTCTGGAACTTGTAGCGCGGGTGCTGCGCTAAGGGCTTTCTTTAACTCTTCCACAGCCTCTGTATGCTGCGGAAGCCATTCCCAAGGGGCTCCTTTCTTAAGGAGGTCTTATAGTGGGGCTGCCTTGGTCGCAAAACCATCGATATGGTTCCGACAATACCCAACCAGTCCTAAAAATGACCGGAGGGCTGAAATATTTTGGGGAAGGGGCAATTTGACGATTGAGTCAATTCTTTTGAACTCGATCTCGCGTTTGCCGTGTGTGATGATTGTACCCAAATACATCACTTGATTCTCCAATATTTGGGCCTTTCTGGGGTTAACCTTACATCTGATTGAGTTCAGAAGTTCCAGGAGTTCGGACAGAAGCATGATGTGCTCTGCCTTGGTGTCTGTCTGCAGTAATAGGTCGTCCACATACTGTACCAGACATTCGGGTCGGGAAAATTTTGCTAGTCCATTTGCCAGCTGTCGGTGGAAAATGGAGGGGGAATTGTGGAATCCTTGTGGGAGGCATGTCGACGTGTACTGCTGTCCTTTAAATGTGAAGGCAAATTTGTACTGGCACACCTTTGCCAATGGGATTGACCAAAAGCAGTTGCTAATGTCCAATACCGTGAAATATTTGGAGTGGAGTCCCTGCTTGAGCATGGTGTCGGGACTTGTTGCTATAGTGGGGGCTACTGCTGGGGTAACTTTATTGAGTTCCCGATAATCAATGGTCAGACACCATGATCCGTCGGGCTTCCTCACTGGCCAAATAGGGGCATTATTAGTCGAGGCTACTGTCCTAAGTACATCCTGCTCTAATAAGCTCTCTATAACTTTTCCAATTTCTCCCTCTGCTTCTAGGGGAAATCTGTACTGTCTCTGTGGTCTTGGGTCAGGTCCTGTAATTTGAACTTGTCCAGTCATTCTGCCGCAGTCGTGCCAGTGACTGGCAAATGCTGTCCTGTGTTTGTTCAATACTGCCCTAACTTGTTTTTCCGTGCTAAGCGTGGTCAGGTCAAAACAATAGTCGCCTACTGCACTAATCCTGTTTGCATACTCTCCTACTGTGAGCGTTGCGGATGCTCTGTCTGATTTTGCCATTCGCCAGACACACTGATTTACTGGGTCGAACGACAGGCTGTGAGCATTCATAAAGTCAATGCCCAGTATGTGTTCTGCTGTGCGGGGCAGATTAACTAAAACAATGGGGTATCTGGTGGAGATATTCCCTAGTTGGATTGATACAGGGGCTGTAATGTGTCCCTGCTGCGAGTGACCTGTAAAGCCGCTGAGGGTTATTGTGGCTGTAGTGGGCCACGTGTCTGCCTGTGGTGTACTGGAGGAATTAATGGTAGTGCGGGACCCTCCTGTGTCCCAAAGTAATTCTATGGGCTTTCCCCGAATTTTCGCCGTGACCACCGGTCTTCCGGATTGGTCCCAGAGGGTGTCACAGACCCAAGTGGGGGAGCCCGAACACCATCAGTCCGTTCTGTCCACATTGGTCTGTCCTGACTGCATCCCCATACTGTGGATTGGCTTAGCTTTGTTCCTGTTCAGAGTGCCTGTCTGCTGGCCTCTCTGAGATTTCTGCGGGGCGTTACATTCCCTAGCAAAATGCCCTAACTGTCCGCAGTTATAACGTTCTTGTGATTTCGGTGGGGGGCTGTTCTTTCCCTCATTTACCCATGCGGGGTTTTGGTGCGCTCTCACTGCCTGAATATCTGCTGCAGCCTGAACATCTTCGGGGTTCTTTACTGTTACCTTGCCGTGAACAGATTGCTCCCAAGTGCGGGACAATCTTTTCAATACCCATTTTTCATTATGGGCCTCTTCTGAGGGGTCATAATTGCTGCAGACATTCTGTCCTGCATCTGTGGCGTGGGAGATGATGGTGCGGGTCCATTTAACCATATTATCCCAGGTTAAATGTGCGCGGTCTAAATCACCAAAAACGGCGTGCTCGGTCCTTTTCTGCCTACTCTTATTTAGGCAAATTGACTGGGTCTCCTCTGTTGTACCCTATCGCGTCTAAAATAGCTGTATGCAGACTGTATACCAGAGACTTTAATCCACAAGCTTGTTGTGAAGAAAGCATGGTGAAAACCACCTTTTGAAGCAAAGATTCTTGGGGTGGATGCTCTCTTCCTGAGGTTAAGTGCCGATGCCAATGGAGGATCTGTGGTGTTTCATGATGGGAAGATCAGTGCAAAACCATCATCGATTCCGGTACCAGTGAATCCCTTTATTCTTCAAAAACCTTTCTATCTTTATCTTAAAAACATTTAATTAAGGAGCCTCAATTGCCTCACTGGGCAAGGAATTCCATAGATTCACAACCCCTTGGGTGAAGAAGTTCCTCCTAAGCTCAGTCCTAAATCTACTTTCCCTTATTTTGAGGCTACACCCCCTAGTTCTATTTTCACCCGCCAGTGGAGACAACCTGCCCGCATCTATCTTATCTATTTCCTTCATAAATTTATATGTGACTATAAGATCCCCCCCTCCCCCGCATCTTTCTAAATTCCAATAAGTACAGTCCCAGTCTACTCAACCTCTCCTTGTAATCCAACCCCTTCAGCTCTGAGATTAACCTAGTGAATCTCCTCTGCACACCCTCCAGTGCCAGTACGTCCAGTCTCAAGTAAGGAGACCAAAACTGAACACAATACTCCAGTGTTGCCTCACTAACAACTTATAGAATTTCAGCATAACCTCCCTAGTCTTAAACTCCATCCCTCTAGCAATGAAGGACAAAATTCCATTTGCCTTCTTAATCACCTGTTGCACCTGTGAACCAACCTTTTGCAACTCATGCACTAGCACACCCAGGTCTCTCTGCACAGTGGCATGTTTTAATATTTTATCATTTAAATAATAATCCATATTGCTATTATTCCTACCAAAATGGATAGCCTCACATTTGTCAACATTGTATTCCATCTGACCAGACCCTAGCCCATTCACTTAACCTATCCAAATCCCTCTGCAGACTTGAATGAAAATGAAAATCACTTACTGTCACAAGTAGGCTTCAAATGAAGTTACTGTGAAAAGCCCTTAGTCGCCACATTCCAGCGCCTGTTCGGGGAGGCTGGTACGGGAATTGAACTGTGCTAGCCCATTGTGCTAAACCAACCCCTACTTCAATTATCCTCTGCATTTTTCGCTTCACCACTCATCTTAGTGTTGTCTGCAAACTTGGACACATTGCACTTGGTCCCCAACTCCAAATCATCTATGCAAATTGTGAACAATTGTGGGCCCAACACGGATCCCTGGGGGACACCACTAGCTACTGATTGCCAAACAGAGAAACACCCATTAATCCCCACTCTTTGCTTTCTATTAATTAACCAATCCTCTATCCATGCTACTACTTTACCCTTAATTCCATGCATCTTTATCTTATGCAGCAATCTTTTGTGTGGCACCTTGTCAAAAGCTTTCTGGAAATCCAGATATACCACATCCATTGGCTCCCCGTTATCTACCGCACAGGTAATGCCCTCAAAACATTCCACTAAATTAGTTAGGCACGACCTGCCCTTTATGAATCCATGCTGCGTCTGCCCAATGGGACAATTTCCATCCAGATGCCTCGCTACTTCTTCCTTGATGATAGATTCCAGCATCTTCCCTTCTACCGAAGTTAAGCTAACTGGCCTATAATTACCCGCTTTCTGCCTGCCTTCTTTTTTAAACAAGAGTTCTAGGGAGAAGGCAGGAGAATGGGAATGAGGAACTTATCAGCCATGATCGAATGGTAGAGCAGACCCAATGGGCCGAATGGCATAATTCTGCTCCGATATCTTATGGTGTTATGGACTGCTGACTCACTTGGGTGTTCCTGCCTCCACCTGATGTACATCAGCAACTGTGTGGTGAACACCAGATTGTACCCCAGAAGCCTATCCACCAATGTCACCCCCAAGGTGTGTGTCTTTGCGCTGGGGAGGGTGCGAGTGATAGCTATGATGCCCCGATAGTAGTCTCCTCAGAGCTCTCCTCCGAGGTGTTCTCTTAAGTGGCAGAAGTGGGAATGAATCTGGACGGCCCTGCCCCATCAGATGGAGATCTGCAAGATAACCGACATGTGGTCAGTGAGAGGGAAGGATCACTTTGTCTGACATGAACAACTTACTTGACACAGGTCATCTGGGTCAAGAGGCAATGAATCCTCACCTCTGCAGCGGAGGCTAAGCTCGCTGTCGGTGACTGCTATGTCCTTGGTCAACCATGCCATCTTCAGGGCCATTCCCTTAGGGAGGGTGAGGACTCATATCTCTGGTATTCCGCCCCGAGCTTAGCCCATAATAAGCGGGAAATGGCCATCTTTTCCTGAGGGGACAAAGAGAGGGCTTTGTGAGCCACATGCTTGATGGATCAATGGCAGGTGGCATGTCTGGGCACTGCACCTTGACATGAAGGGGCTGTGGTGGTGGGGGCTAGGGGTTACTGAGGAACAAGCACGAAGATTGGATGTGGTGGGGTGCGAGGTGTCAGCCAGTGATTTGTTGGGTGAGGTGGGGTGGAAGGGTGCAGGATTTGAGGGGTGGCAGAGGCATCACTGATGCCAGGAGAGAGGAGGTAATTTATCCTTGTAGCTCGGTCGATGTCATCGGTCTTCTTCCAACATGGGACGGCGGTCCTCCTGGTCAGGCTGGTTGCACCGACTGTGCACTGGCTGTGCCTCCTTGGTGGCTTGTCCTCCGACCCCGATAGGGAAACAAATGTCCCATCTCGCATCAACGGCGTTGGGAAACCTGGCCAGGTTGCCATCCCCAGAGCGAAGATCCAGTCTGCATGCTGTCATGCTTGTGTGTTTATTGGGAGTGAGTGATGATGGATCATGTAAAAGCAGCTCCCTCTTGTTCGACACAAAATGCTAAGGCAAGAGCCTGGTGAATCCGATGGCGAGACAACCAGTAAAAAGCTCGTAGGGGCCTATTTCCGGCATTAAGCACTGTTAAATACGAGCTGCAATCTCATTAACACAGCTGTTGAGAAGCCCCTGCTAATCGCTGCCAAAATTACACTGAGAAATGTTTCTGTAAAATCGCCCCTGATGTTTCAAATGTCCGGCATTTTGATTTTATTTATAGAGATGTTTTATCACAACTATTGCGAAATGACTATAGAAAAGTGGGTTCAGAGAGCCTGAGATGTGCGTTGAAGATTTTCCTTTCATCGTCCCTATCCCATGAAACGTCAGGAACAATTTCCTGTTCACACTATAAGTAAACTTTCTATACCAATCTGAATCTGCACCTGGACCTGAGAATAATTATGTAAATCAGTCAACCCACAAAATGTGACTATTAGCATATTACTGTTCTGCTGAAACTAGCATCAGTTGTGAACCATTTTAAAGAGATAATTAATGCACTTGGAGATGAAATCTGATCCCATTGTGACTCCTTTGTGACCATTAGTGTTTTATGCATTTGTTGGTTGTTAATTGTGGTCAGGTTCCTGAAGGTGTTTGCATGTTCTGCTTAGACTGCAAATTGTTGAGCCAACTATTACCTGAACAATCCTCACATTAAAATAGAGGAAATGTAATTCTGACAACCAGCTTTCTTGATGGTTAATATGTCCTCCTATATTTTGTAAGGGGGCAGTGAAATGATTCAAACTCTAAAAACAGAGATCAGCTTGTTCCACTTCAATTTCTATTGCAGTTTAATCTGGCTGTGTCGATGCTTTTTGAGCAACATAGGACAAACATCCTACATGTAATATTACCTCGCCCAGTAATTGCAGTCGCCATAATGATTGCAAGTATTTTGCTCACGTAATCCTCCCATTTATGCAGCACATTAACTGTACAAGCAAGGTTATGTGTCACTCATGTTTACTCAGTGCTAGACCAGTTTGCTCTTAACACAAACCCATTTTCTCTATAAAAGCATTTTGCTTTACATTTACAGAAAATGCTGGCAAACAGCATGCTGCCAGGCCAGCTGAATGTTTCCTGGCATTTTCTGTTTTCATTTCAGCTCTCCAACATCCACAGTATTTGATTTTGCATTCACCCCATTCCATCTGAAAATGCGACTGCTGAAGTGCTGCCATTAGTTTAAGATTGGGTACGATCTTGCAAAAGTGGAATCTAACAGTGAAGCAAAACTTTTATCACTAAACACTGAGAATGCAGCAGCATTGAAAACCAAAAGGATTTCACACCATCACAAAATGGAGGAAACTTAGGGGCTGGTGAAATATTGCGATTTTATTTCCATGAACTAAATATGTTTCAATAACTTGAACTGTGAGCTTTTCTGCGATGCTCCGCATAATGAACAACTTCCCCCCAAAATTCAATCTCCATACTCTTTACTGAAGGGGTGGAGTAAAACGGATGGGGAAGCTCAGTTGATGACTGCAAGGAGAAGGTGGTTAATCTTGTGAAATACAATTTCCTTTTATACTTTATTAAATGTACCTGATTGTTATCGGAAGGAGGGAAGCATAATTTACATTTATCTCTTGACACCTTAATTCCATGTTTCAATGCAAATTTCAAGCCCTATTGTACATTTAGCTAAAGAAATTAAAAAGAGATTGGCTCAACACTTCCGCGATACATCAGTGTCCCCGTACAGCACAGCATAAAGGTTTTGAAATGACTAGAAAATTTAATTTTAAGGGAACTGATAACAAAATAAAAATGAAGCCAGCGCAGAATTGTTCCAAAGACAACTCTGGCTGTTGACACCTTGGGTTCTCAGCTGCTTTTACCGTCACAGAAAATAAAAGCTTCTTCTTCTCTACGTTACAATCTGATATTCAAACCATCAATAATGTATTATACAAAATCTCCCATTGTCTCCACACAGGGTTTCAGGCAATACATGACATTTTTAATTCCATAAAGGATGGCTGCTATTGGAGATCTGTTGATATTGGTCTGGGTCTCGATTTGTTTGCCGTCAAGTTTAGTCCTGAAAAAAAAAATGCCCTTCATCAGCAAAATTAAATTTTTTTAACAATCAGTGTCAATGTATGTTGAGAGAAACATTTATGCTTGTTTGATTTTTCAATTGATCTGAAATAACGGTAGGCTCACAGGATTACGCTATTTGTCATCTCAACTACTCAGACGCTCTCTTTCTCGTCTGCTTAAAACCAAACAATACAATAACCTCTGCCGTCTCGAATGTCGAGTTAACAACTCAGTGAAAACAATTTCCCAATGTCTTGGCTCAAACCAAGTACAAAATACTCATGACAATTTTCATCCCTTATGTGGTGATACAATTCGATAGGTTCTGTGGAAGACAAAAGACACACTGTGCCAAATGAAAGGCAAAACAAGGACCACTGTGTTCTATGTACTGCCCCGCCACATTTTGGATTGGATTGGATTTGTTTATTGTCACGTGCATCGAGGTACAATGAAAAGTATTTTTCTGCAGGCAGCTCAACAGATCATTCAGTACATGGGAAAAAAAGGGAATTAAACAAAATTCAAGAAAATACAAGAAAATAAATAATACAAGATATACAATGTAACTACATAAGCATTGGCATCGGATGAAGCATACAGGGTGTAGTGTTAATGAGGTCAGACCCTTCTAAAGGGTCATTTAGAAGTCTGGTGACAGGGGGAAGAAGCTGTATCTGAGTCTGTTCGTGCGTGTTCTCAGGCTTCTGTATCTCCTGCCCGATGGAAGAAGTTGGAAAAGTGAGTAAGCCGGGTGGGAAGGATTCTTGATTATGCTGCTCGCTTTCCCCCAGCAGCAGGAGGTGTAGATAGAGTCCATGGATGGGAGGCAGGTTTGGGTGATGGACTTGGCAGTATTCACGACTCTCTGAAGTTCCTTGCGGTCGTGGGCCGAGCAGTTGCCATACCAGGCTGTGATGCAGCCCGATAGGATGCTTTTTATACTGCATCTGTAAAAGTTGGTAAGGGTTAATGTGGACATGCCGAATTTCCTTAGTTTCCTGAGGAAGTATAGATGCTGTTGTGCTTTCTTAGTGATAGCATCGACGTGAGTGGACCAGGACAGATTTTTGGTGATGTGCACCCCTAGGAATTTGAAACTGCTAACCATCTCCACCTCGGCCCTGTTGATGCTGACAGTGGTGTGTACAGTACTTTGCTTCCTGAAGTTGATGACCAGCTCTTTAGTTTTGCTGGCATTGAGGGAGAGATTGTTGTCGTTTGTTGTTGTTGTTACTGGGGGCTGGTTTAACTCACTTGGCTAGACAGCTGGTTCATGATGCAGAGCACGGCCAGCAGCACGAGTTCAACACTCGTACTGGCTAAGGGTTATTCATGAAGGCCTCGCCACTCAACCTTGATCCTCACCTGAGGTGTGGTGATCCTCAGCTTATATCACCACCAGTCAGCTCTCCCTCTCAAAGGGAAAGCAGCCTATGGTCATTTGGGCCTATGGTAACTTTACCTTACCTAGCAAACCAATGCAAAACCTAAATTACAAGGGAAAAGAGAGGAAAAGGCTAATATATGTTTTTCAAACACCAAAAAATAAGGTTATTTTGAGCTGAAAAGTGCTTAAATTGCTTTGTTTAAAAAAATTTCCATGCCATCTAAATCTGTGTATACAAAACACTATACATATTCATGTGTGGCCCTGATTTTATATTTCTCCAAGATGAAAGTACCTGATCAAATTTTATTTTGCATCAATGGAACATGGGTAGAGACGAATGAATGCAAATTTAATCAAACATTATTGGGAAATGAGCAGAGAGGAATCAACCATGGTAGCGACTGAACTAATTTGATCCAAGTAAATATAATCAATAAGATAAAGATCTATGGCCACCCTTTTTCGATACATTTTGCACTCTCACCAAGTTTCTACGCTCTCGGTGCTGGCATTTTCTATATCCAGCCACAACTGTAATCATAGAATCATAGACCTTTTCAGTACAGGAGGAGGCCCATCGGGTCTGCACCGGCCCTTGGGAAGAGCACCCTACTTAAGCCCACACCTCCACCCTATCCCCGTAACCCAGGAACACCACCTAATCTTTTGGACACTAAGGGAAATTTAGCATGGCCAATCAACCCAACTTGCACATCTTTGGACTGTGGAAGGAAACCGGAGCACCCGGAGGAAACCCACGCACACAGCACACAGACAGCCACCCGAGGCCGGAATTGAACCCAGGTCCCTAGAGTTGTGAGGCAGCAGTGCTAGCTACTGTGCCACAGTGCAGCAGTGCTAACTACTGCGCCACCCTGCCGCCCCTTTTGTAATACAAAAGGTCCCCCCACAGAAAGTCCCCAGAGTTGTTGTTTTTGGAGGAAGAGAAGCAGCAGTAGGAAAAACACTGATTTGGGAATTGTACCATCGGGACTGGACCCTAATGCTGGCAGCTACGGCTTCGCAGAAAAATGCACATTCTTCAACTTTTCAGAAGACTGATGTTTGCAAAGGCTGTGATTCACAGGGGATAACTTGGTGAGAAACTCATTCCCAGGCACGGCACTATCAACGGCGATCAAGGTGCCATCATAACTCAGCATCATTCCAAATGTCACTGGTGGCATCAGCAATCCAAATAATCTGCTATTTACAAACAAATTAAACAGGTCACTAATGAATTATCGGATCTAAGAATTTCATTTCTATTTTAAGCATGAGGGGGTATTTGTATTTTTTATGGAGTAGCAACTTTCAAAGATCCACCATGTTGGGGCAGCACGGTAGCATGGTGGTTAGCATAAATGCTTCACAGCTCCAGGGTCCCAGGTTCGATTCCCGGCTGGGTCACTGTCTGTGTGGAGTCTGCACGTCCTCCCCGTGTGTGCGTGGGTTTCCTCCGGGTGCTCCGGTTTCCTCCCACAGTCCAAAGATGTGCGGGTTAGGTGGATTGGCCATGCTAAATTGCCGTAGTGTCCTAATAGTAGGGTTAAGGGGGGGAATTGTTGGGTTACGGGTATAGGGTGGATACGTGGGTTTGAGTAGGGTGATCATTGCTCGGCACAACATCGAGGGCCGAAGGGCCTGTTCTGTGCTGTACTGTTCTATGTTCTATGTTCCCTCGCACAAACCCGTTACCTACATCAATTGTAAAGATGCTAACATGCTACTCATCTGTCACCATACCGTTGTATTATGAGCTATCCAAACAACTGCACCGATGTTTTAATTTTAAGGCATTCAATTTTGACTCTCAAAGTCGCAGGCATCAGGGTGCCAACAATTCCGGCGTCAATGGGCCCCCAAGGTGATGAATTCTCACCTGTCTAGGGGGCTAGGTGGATGCCGGAGGGGTTGGCGTCACTCCGGCCGGCACCGAAGAGACGGCATGAATTCGCACATGCAGCAAAGGGCCGGCGTGATCTCGCGCATGCACAGACCGGCTGCCATATTTTGCCGCATGCGCAGGGGGTTCTCTTCTCCGTGCCGGCCATGGAGGATCCCTACAGGGGCTGGCGCGGAAGGAAGAAGTGCCCCCACGGAACAGGTCCGTCCGCAGATCAGTGGGCCCCGATCGCGGGCCATGCCGCTGTGGGGGCCTCCTCCGGTGTCAGATCCCCCCACGAGGACCGCCCCCGCCGACTTACCTGCCAGGCCAAAAACGGCCGGCCGCTCGGCCCATCGGGGCCCGGAGAATTGCAGCGGGGGGCCTCGCTGCCAACGGCCCTCGACCGCCGTGGCGTGGATCCCGCCCCCGCCCGAAAAACGGAGCTAGAGAATACGGCAGCCGGCGTCGGGGTGGTGGGACAGGATTTGCGCTGCCCCCCGGGGATTCTCCAAGCCGGCGGGGGGTGGCGGAGAATCCCGCCCCCTGAGTTTCCCCTCAGCGGCCTGGACTCCTGACACTCCTGTGGTACTGACTAGAAAGAAACAGGTTCAGTGAAGTCTGTTTTGCCAGCAGATTTTCATGTGCTTGTAGCAATGGAAAGACTTACATTTATATAGCACCTCTCATAACAGCCAGGCATCTCTGAGCACTTTACAGTCAATTAAGTACTTTTGAAGTGTCATCACTGTCATAATCATAGAATTTACAGTACAGAAGGAGGCCATTCAGCCCATCGAGTCTGCACCGGCCCATGGAAAGTACACCCTACTTAAGCCCACGCTTCCGCCCTATCCCCGTAACCCAGTAACCCCAAGCTAACCTTTTTTTTTGGACACTAAGGACAATTTAGCATGGCCAATCCACCTTACCTGCACAACTTTGGACTGTGGGAGGAAACGAGAGCACCCGGAGGAAACCCACGTAGACACGGGGAGAATGTGCAGACTCCACAGACTGTGAACCAAGACGGAAATCGAACCTGTGACCTTGGAGCTGTGACGCAACTGTGCTAACCACTGTGCTACCGCGCTGCCCACATGAAGGTAATGAAGGAAATACAATAGCCAAATTGCACACAGTAAACTTCCACCAGCGCCAATGTGAAAAATGACTAGATAATGAGCGGGATCATCCATTCCCCCAGCCGAGTTCTTCTCGGTGGTGTGCCATTTGTTGGCGACGGGATTCTCTACTCCCGTCGCTTGTCAATGGGATCCCATTAAAGCCACCCCATGCCGCCGGGAAAACACGCAGGTAGTGGTGCGCTGCCGGCAACAACAGAGAATCCCAACGGCCAATGTGTTTCTGTGATGTTGATTGAGGGATAAATATTGGCCCGGATACCAGGGACAACTCCTGCTCTTACAAATAGTGCCATGTGGTCTTTCAAGTCCTGACAGAATGGGGTCTTTGGTTTATCATCTCATATGAAGAAACAAACACTCCCAACAATGCAGCACTGCCTCAGTACAGTGGAGTGTCATCCTTGATATTTGTGCTCAAGTCCTGGAGTGGGACTTGTACTAAGAATCTTACAGATTCCAAGGCACGAGAGTTACCAACTGAACCACAGCTGATACACCTCTTGGACATCTGACAAGTTGCTGGCAGTTCGAAGGACAAGTTGAACTTAAATCTGTGGCAGGTACTCCACCCTCTTAGTCCACCCAAACCCCATCATCACCTCCAGGCTACCTCCATTTTCATTTAATGAATGAAACAAAACATAATTGCAATTGGAAAGCAAAATCTTAAAAAGAACATTGTGGGTGAAATTGGTTACACCAGCAATGCAACGCAAGCTCCTCCTGAACCAGCAGCATGTTGTACACCATGCCAGTTGTTATTTTCCACTGACTTGGAAAATATTGTTATGATTTATTTCTTTCAAACCAAAAAGTGAAAGCAGGGAACGAGTCTACAGAAAGAGCTTGAATGATCATTCTGCAAACTTCAATTGAAATCTGCGAGGAAAAATAAGCTGTTGTGGGCGCCTGGGTGGCACAGTGGCTACCACTGCTGCCCCCCCCCCCAGCGCCAGGGATCTGGGTTCGATTCCAGCCTTAGCTGACTGTCTGTGTGGAGTTTGCAAGTTCTCCTCGTGTCTGAGTGAGTTTCCCCACACAGTCCATAGATGTGCAGGTAAGTTGGATTGGCCATGATCAATTTCCCCTGAGTGTCCAGGTTAGGTGGGGTTACAAAGATAGGGAAGGGGAGTGGGCCTAAGAAGGGTGCTCTTCCGGAGGGTCTGTGCAGGCTTGATGGGCTGAATAGTCTCCTTCTGCACTGCAGGTAGTCTGTGATTCGATGTGTTGTGCTGTTGGTGCAAACCAATTTCAGCCCCTCCACTACATAATGTTGCCAAAAACTCAAACTTTACCGTGCTTCTCCTTTAAGAAACCTACTCGGGCCATGGTTCTTGATGCACCTATTTAATATGGGCAAGGTGCATGAGGTGGGTAACTTGCTCAAAGTTACAAGATTCAGTGGGATTTCATTTTGGCAAATGTACAATGAGAAGTCTCATTATGCCCCCTCAAATTGGACATCACACATTTCTTTTTAATCAATTCTGCTGACCGAGCCTTGCAAAATCTAGTCCTCGATATCAAACAAGACATTGCGTTAAAATATTTTAAAAGTAGATTTGTAAAACACGACATGGAACTTCTACCAGCAGATGGTGCAGAGAGACTTCAGGTGATAAAGCAGCAAGGTCCTTCTGTATGTAATCCACGTTGCTGGGGACACTTGTTGACTTAAATATTCAAACCTCGTTTTGCCAGCTGGTGTTTGTTCCACTTTGATTCCACAAAAGATCCCAGCTTAAATTGCCTGCATTATCGTGTAACTGACTACTTTCAAATAAGGAATGGGAAATGCTGTCCACACTATTCTTAAACATATTTAACACAAACAGTCCCATATCTGCTTTTTCCCCCCTCATATTTCCAAAACTATTTATCTGAAATGACCATAATAAAATAGCCCCATGTGCACAATGCATTTGACTGTACCTATACATCACATCTATTTATCGTTGCATATTCTCAAGGTCAGTATAGTGCAATCACCAACACAGCCAAATAAACTGGAGTACCGAACAGGATCCAGCTGTTCCAGGTGTGAGAATTGAGAGCCTTCTGACTATCGGTACATACATTTCCCTCTGTTACATTTATACTCAGCCTGTGATAATAATACCATTTACATGCTGGAGAATCAACCAAATCAGCCACCTTCACAATGTCACAACATATTGCTACAATAAAGTAACGCTGATTTTTGTTGAAGGTATGAAAAATAATGTATGCAAGACACAGAGCCTAATTCTCTCCAGTTTTATTTTTCAGCACGAGAGCAACAAAATGACACTAATGCGAATAAAGAAAAAAAATCAAACTTTGCTACACTGGAAAAAATATTTATGGACAATTCATCTATCTATATATAGACACCCAAGATGATCTATTTAAATGTACAAAATGCACTATCAGACAGCACTGAATACCTTTCTTCACCTGAGATTGTGACACTATTGGAGGGATTTAATCCGCTCAGGGGGAGATGGACATGCGCTTGTCGGGGATTAAAGCCCCCAAAATCTGAGGAATCAAATTCATTCCCATTCTCTTCCACATTTAACAAGGTTGCATTCAGAAATGAGTGGGGAAACTCCCGTGAGGCTGTTAGGTCAGTCAGTTAAATATGTTAAGTATTGATTTACTAATAAATCAGCCCGGTGGTACAGTGGTTAGCACCGAGGCCTCACGGCGCCAGGGACCCAGGTTCAATTCCAGCCTTGGGTGATTGCCTGTGTGGAGTTTGCATGTTCTCCCCGTTTCCTCTGTGTGCTCCACTTTCCTCCCACAGTCCAACGATGTGCAGGTTAGGTGGATTGGCCATGCTAAATTGTCCCTTAGTGTCCAATGGTTAGGTGGAGTTATGGGGTTACGGGGAGCGTCCCAGGAGGCAGAAACTTAGTGCTGACATTTACCACCTCTTGGAAACGGAACAGGCACTGCCTGGACAGCTGGTTCGTGATGCCCAGCGAGACCAGCAGCACGGGTTCCATTCCCGTACTGGCTGAGTTTATTCAAGAAGGCCAGCCTTCTTTGTTATGTGGGATTGCCATTAGGGGGGACAGGTGGGGTGTGGTTGTTCATGAGTTGTTCTGTTGTTCTTATGATTTTTTTGTTTGTATATGTTTGTATAGGCTCACAGCAACCTAAATTTCTTCACTTCTGACTCCTTTTTGACATCAGCTGGGAACATTGACACATCTCACAATCTGTAACCAGCATGTCTATCTCCCAATTCACAGTTGTCATGTTAGTCAAGGTCAGACAACATGTGCACTTTGACACTGATGAGGCCAGTCAGACACAGAAAACTCCTGTTGTTGCTGCAATGGCTGGATTTCCACAAGTTCAGGGAATCACAGACAGCATATACATGATATCAGATAACCCTTGACTGTTCATCAATCGGAACGGATTCCACTCTCACAATGTGCAGATTGTGTGTGACCACTGTAAGTTTATTATTCATGTATTATTCATGTATGTGCAAGAGTTCCTGCCAGGGCTCCTGCATCCCGTGCCAGTCAAGTCCATGAGAGGTTTAGCCTCTCTGAGCTGATTGAGCAGGTGGCTCCTTGGAGACAAGGGCCTGGCTATTGCCACCTGTCAGGAGACCTGTCAATATTGCCGGGGAGGTACAAGAGCCACAAGGGAGATCAAGCAAGCCATTAGCTTCCAATACATGGCAAATCTTGGGGTTGTGTTTCCAGAATGGTGGTGGTCTGCTGTGCTTTGCACAACATGGTGCTGCAAAGAAGATTGGAGCTAGAGAAGGAGGAGGCTGCAACCATTTGTCATCTTCTGAAAGAGGGAGGGGGAGGAGGAGCATAATGTTGCCAGGACTGCTGCAGCCATACATCTGGCAGCCAGAGAGCCTGCAATGGCTCATATAGACACAATCCAGATAATGAAGAAGCCTGAAGCTATCTGGTGCTGTAGCCAGACTGCTCTGGGCCCCCTCAGCTCCCCCTCATTTCCCACAGTCTTAAATCACTCCATCGCAAGCATACAGCCTGAAATCATACCATTCTGGGTGCCTGTAAGGTAAAAGGTAAAATCGCCACAGTCCCTGTTGCTTTCTCTTTTGTGGGGGAGAGCTAACCTGAGCATCACCACATCTCCGGCGAGGGGCAAGGTTGAGAAGGGGGCCTTCTTTTTTTTTAAAGAAAATATTTTATTCAAAGCGTTTTCACATACACAAACAAAAAAAATCATAAGAACAACAGAACAACTCATGAACAACCACACCCCACCTGACCCCCCCTAATGGCAATCCCACATAACAAAGAAGGCTGGCCTTCTTGAATAAACTCAGCCAGTGCGGGAATGGAACCCGTGCTGCTGGTCTCGCTGTGCATCACAAACCAGCTGTCCAGCCAACTGAACTAAACCGGCCCCCTGTGTGTCTGTACCATTACAATGAACCCTTTTTGTCCATTGGGGAACCAGAGTGCAGCAATGGGGAAGGTTAGACACAGGTAAAAATGTACTATTTGACAAATCAAGCAATATTTACATAGCTACAAACACACTTGTGCAACGATAACTTCCTCTCTGCTTTCTATTACTTTCATGTGGTGCTATCCCTGGGGTTTTAGCAGAACTAGAGGCAGCTTGCTACTTCACCTACTCTGACAAATGGCAGATGCTTCTTGGGTTTTGGCATGTGTGCAGAGGCAGACCTGACCTTTATGACAAGAGGCAGCAATTAACTTCCCCGTCAACCTTGCGGAATACGAGCTCCCCCTTTAAGGGGGAGGGGGTAGTTGTATGGTATATAAAACCATAAGATCCTTGCAGATTATAATGCAATACTCTGTAAGCTGTCAGCCAGAGTAGTCAGAAAATTGGCATGAGCATCATGTATTTCATGGTCTGATTCTCCATGAGGTTAGCCATTTTTAAAATGCAGGTGGTGGTCAATGCAAATGCCTGTGCCATCATGGTGCTCATGCTATATGGGCCTGAATATTATACTCTCTCACCCTTGCTGGATTTGAGATGAGGAGTGAGTGTGAAATTGCATGGATGGGATTCCCTCTGGGATCCCGCTTGCCCCGGCTTGGAAGCAATTTTATGATGGGGTGGCAGGGCCTTGTGGGTGGGAGAGGGGGCAGAAATGTCCACACTTTTAATAACCATGCAAAAGGGCCTTTTCCCACCCTCCCATAATTTTTAGTCTGGTGGCAGATGACAGATCTTGGCTAGGAAAGGGCCGTTCCAGGACCCAAACCTCATTTTAATGGGTGGAAGATGCGTGTGGTTGAGTTCTTTTGTGTGGGGTGGTCATTATACATCAGCTCCGCATGGGCTTGATGGAGCAAAATCATGGTCCAGTGGAAAGGAGGCCCCAGACAACCGGAGACCAGGACCCATTGAGTGGGCCGAAGGCAAACAAGCACACAGACTCCTTGTGTCCTTGCCTGAGAGGCCCCCAATTCGATGGAATATGCTGAAATTGATAAAAAATTCTGCACTCATATAATTGCATGATTAAGAATGAGATTATATTGAGAGTTGCTTTCTAGGAAAGGAAGCAATTGCCAAGTGAGTTTGTTGACGCTTACGTTCTCAAATTAAAGAAATGTTACTGTGGGTACGGTGTAAACTTAGAAGTCAACCTGAGGTACATCTACGCAGAGGGCCTGAACAACAATAGAGTCCAGGCCAAGCTTTTGAGCAAAGGCAGTAATCTGATGTGGAAGGAGCCTGCAATGAGGCCACAACTATGGAAATGGGAGAGATAGTTACAAATTGCAACCTCTAGTCTTATCAGGGGAGGAGTTCATTGGCTTTCAGCAAGGTCCAGGCCAATGAAGCCATGTTCGCAGCCTTAGAGTCAGAAACCTAGGGAGGACATCTTAATTTTGAGACCGAGCATGGTGTCGGGTGGCTCCAGGGTTACCTTTCCTGCCAACCAGAACGACAAAATCCCGTGCCACATTCTGCACTTGGAAGCTCAATCTGTTACCTCAGAGAGTACAAGAAGTCTCTAAGTCACTTTCCCTCATACAAAACTGGAGTGAAACTAATTATTCCAATAACAGTATTCTGGCATTAGGTGAAGTGAGCGAGAGGGTGGAATATGATGGCACATTCTATTACATACCATTAGTGGTAGTAGCTCATTGGTGGTAGCAGGGGATGACTGATGGGAATTAATTGGCTTAAGAAGATATGGTTAAACTGGACCAAATTATTTACCGTTGGGATCAGTAAGAGTACGGCTGAAATTGAGGAAGTGCTAAGAAAGCACTTTGAGCAAGAAGAACCAAATGATAAAATTAGCTATCAGCATGATGTTAAGTACCATAAATCAGGAGATTATGCAAATGCTGATGCTCTTTCAAGATTCCCCATGAAGAAGGATTTATTCTTTGCCACTGACTTACCCGTGAATGACTTTATGTACACAAGTGACAAGCCAGAGTCTGCCAGAGAAATTAGCGCGGAAACTCTCAAGGATGTGGAGCTCCGTAAATTGCTCAATTATATCATGAATGCCTGGCCTGAAGTGTGTGAAGATGAGAAATTGAAGGAGTATGTCACATGTAGAAATGAACCAAGTGTAGATAAGCCAGTTTAAGAGTCATTATTCGTCAAGGTTTAGAGAGATTATTGGAGGCACCTCATCAAGAGAACATGGGGATAGTTCAAATGAAAGCAATAGCAGAAGCTCATTTTGGTAACCAAACATAGATATTGCGAAGTTGGTGAAAGATTGTGACATGCATCTCAGAATGGGAAATGATCTAACCAAGATGCCTTTCACTCCATGGTCAGACATAAGAAAACCACAGGAATGAGTAAATTTTGATTTCTTTTAACTGGAAGGTAAAGAGAATCTTGTTTTCGTTGACAGCTACAGCAATTGGATAAATGTTCAGTATTTGTCCAATGCCACAAGTGCCTGGTTTACCAATACTTGGGTTGCCAGAGGTGTTGACGTCAGGTAGTGTTCCAGTTTATAACAGAAGAGTTTGAAAGGTTTTTGAGTAAGAATGGAATCGATTACACTCTAATAGCATCAGATCACCCAGCAACAAATGGTGCTCCGAAACAAGTGTACAGATTGTGAAGAGATCTTTTAAGAGGTATTCAGTGGGTGACGAGCTGCCCAACAATTTCCATTTTTCTTTGGCACAGACAAAACAATTTTTTGTTCGAATCATAGACATTACAGTGCATAAGGAGGCCATTTGGCCCATGGAGTCTGCACTCTCCCTTGGAAAGAGCACCCTCCACCCTATCCCTGCAACCCCAGCTAACCTTTCTGGACACTAAGGTCAATTTGGCATAGTCAATCCACCTAACCTGCACATCTTTGGGCTGTGGGAGGAAACCGGAGCACCCGGAGGAAACCCACGCAGCCATGGGGAGAACATACAGACTCCGCACAGACAGTGACCCATACTGGGAATCGAACCTGGGACCCTAGAGCTGTGAAGTAACTGTGCTAACTACTGTGCTGCCGTGCTGCCCATTTTCTCTTGCAGAATAACCCCACAGTCTGCGGCAGGATACTCACCTTACACGTTTGTATTGAACATGTTCCTTAAAACAAGTTTTATTTGCTTAAACTTGACATAATTAACAAAGTAAGACATAATGAAGATGAGACCTGACACCAGACGGATCCACGTTAGACGTCAATGCTAGTCAGAAGGTTACGGTGAAAATTTACTGAAGTGAAGAGAAGAATGGTGTGATTAGAGTTGTTGTCAAGAGATTTGGTGCATTCTTGTATCTAGTGAAGAGTGGAGAGACACTCTGCCAGTGTCATGCAGATCAGGAAAAAGAAATCTGAAAAAGGGGAACTTGGGAAACTTCATATTCCACCCACAGTTTAAAATGAGAGTCAGGGTGAAAGAGTGAGTCAAAAAGATACTAAAGATTTACTGGTATTACAGAAACCAGCAATAGAGCAAATGAGCCAAGGTCTTTGATAGGTATAAATTAATCACTGTCATAGTCCTAACCATTGAGGGAATGAGGCGCTAACAATTATACTCAAAGACGAGAGACAAGTACAATAGAGGCTTTATTGCTGTGCGATGCTATTCCTCCATCTGCAACTGTAGACTAAGGTCTGAGTGACTCACACGCATATTTATACACAAGCTCCCTGTGGACGGAGCTAGCCGGCAGTGGCTTACCGGAGGAACCTGTATTACAGGTACAGCCATACATCCCCCTACTGCAAGTACACATAACTACAGTGGTTATATCACCACAGGGAAGTTTGCAGACAAAGTCAAAGTTCAGGTTTGACACAATCAGAGACGTAGGGAGAACATAATCAAGCAAATAGAAGGAGATGACCAGGCAGAAAGTGAAAGAAGCCACATAGATTCATTGTAAATACGTAGGAAGAAAGAAGAAATAAATTGTTCTTTTCATTATTTCTCATCAAGTGATAATGGGTGCGATTCATCAGTGAATTAAAGTTCGCTGAAGGGCACATTTAGCGAAGTGTTTCTCGGCGCCTGACCCCGCTATTCAACGGTACTTTGCCGATTTTTTTTGCCTTGGCGAGGAACTCCCCATTGAGGCCACTTTTTAACCCACCAGTTCAGGGAGACTATTTGCGGATTGGAGTGCCGTTTTTGAAGGCAGCCAGGATCTTTTGAACCCCCCCCCCCCCCCCCCCCCCCCCGCTGCACCTACACTGTGGCCTCAGGATCCCCCACTTCACCCAACTTACCACTTCCACAGGCAGCACGGTGGGACAGTGGTTAGCATTGCTGCCTACGGTGCCGAGGTCCCAGGTTCGATCCCGGCTCTGGGTCACTGTCCGTGAGGAGTTAGCACATTCTCCCCGTGTCTGTGTGGGTTTCACCCCCACAACCCAAAGATGTGTAGGATAGGTGGATTGGCTATGCTAAATTGCCCCTTAATTGTAAAAAATAATTGGGTACTCTAAATTTAGAAAAAAAAACTTACCACTTCCACGGTCTTCAAGGCCCCTCTTATGGCTCCCCCGGGCCCAACCTCTGGCATGGGCAACCGATTACCTGGGAACCTTGGCACTGCCAGCCTTGCACCCTGACTGTGTCCCTGCCAGACTGGTGGTGACAGGCTGACAGTGCCAAGGTGCCCATGGCAGGGGGAGTGCCAGGGTACCCCCCTGCCCTATGCCTGAGCACCCGGGGCCTCAACTCCCCAGCGAGACCTCCTGAGGTACCATCACGACTGGTTCACGACTTTGTAAACCAGCACGAAACAGAGATCTCTCGATGCCTCGCTGGCGAGACAGTGAATGAGCCTATTGGCCCATTTAAATGTGTGCGACTGGATCTCGCCTAGTGAGGGCGAGATCCAGATTGCGAAGCGCGGCAAGATGCCTCTAAACCTTGTGAAACGTTTCAAGCATTGTGAATTTTGTGAGAGCATGGTGGCACAATGGGTAGCCGTGCGGCAACATGGTGCTGAGGACCCGGGTTCAATCCCGGCCCCAGGTCACTGTCCATTCTCCTGTGTCTACTTGGGTCTCACCCCTACAACCCAAAGATGTGCAGGGTAGGTATATTGGTCATGCAAAATTGTCCCTTAATTGGAAAAGCTAAAAAATAACCCTACCAAGCCAGGCGCGACAAGGGCGCTGAATCACGCCCAATATTTCTGTCAATGACAGACTAGTGTTTTTTAAAATGTTCATTTATGGAATGTAGGTGTCACTGGTTAGGTGAGAATTTATTGCCCATCCCTAGTTGCCCGTCAGGAGGAGGTGGTGAGTTGGCTTCTTGAACCGCTGCAGTCCTTGAGGTGCAGGTACACCCACTGTGCTGTTAGGGAGTGAGTTCCAGGATGTTGCCCCAATGACAAGTGAAGGAACAGCAATATATTTCAAAGTCAGGGTGGTGAGTGACTTGAAGGAGAACCTCCAAGTGTTGGGGTTCCCAGGTATCAGCTGCTCTTGTTCTTCTAGATGGTAGTGGGTGTGGGTTTGGAAGGTAATGTCTAAGGAATCTTGCTGAGTTACTGAAGTGCATCTTGTAGATGGTACACACGGCTGCCACTGTTCATTGATGGTGGAGGGTTTGAATGTTTGTGTCAGGGGTAGCAATCAAGCTTTATCCTGGATGGTGTTGAGCTTCTTGAGTGTTGCTGGAGCTGCACTCATCCAGGCAAGTTGGAGTGTTCCATTACACTCTTAACTTATGCCTTGTCGATGATGGACAAGCTTTGGAGGGGGTCAGGAGGTGAGTTACTCACCATAGGATTCCTAGGCTTTGACCTGCCTTGGTAGCCACGATATTAATATAGCTATTCCCGTTCAGTTTCTGATCAATTGCAACACCCAGGATTCTGATTTTGGGGCATTCAGCGATGGTATTGCCATTGAAAGTCAAGGGGTGATGGTTGGATCCTCTCTTGTAGGAGATGGTCATTGCCTGGCATTTCTGAGACGCAAATATCACTTGCCACCCAACCCTTGATATTGTCCAGGTCTTGCTGTATTTGGACATGGACTGCTTCATTACCTGAAGACCTCTGGTGGTCTGGGAATGGGCAGGGTGGCACTCTGGCACCCTGGTGACTTTTCACTGCCAGGCTGGCACATTGGCTCTGCCACAATGGCACTGCCAAGGTGCCTGGATGGCATTGACAGGAACACTGCCAAGGTGGCAGTGCCAGGGTTGCACCACCAAGGGTCAGGGTGTGAGAGGGGCAATACCCATGAAAGGAGAGATGAGGGGGGTATGAACGGCGGGTATGAAGGGGCATTGCCCAAAAGGGGGAAGGGTAGGCCTGAAATGGTGAGCCCTCAGCGACCCCATAGTAGGGTGTCCACACTTGTTGGGGGGGCGGGGTGGTATTATGGGGTAATGCTCATGTGTGTGGGAGGAAATGCGGGATACTCAAACCCATTTAGAGATTGGGGTATCGTTTCAAAATGGCAGCCCAATCTCAGAGGAGCCGGTCTGGCCAGCTCCCCAGTGATGAAATTGTGGGTTAGCCAGGAGAGAAACTCCCCAGGGCCCGAAGAAGTGACTAAGTGCGGTTAGATGGCGGTGGGGAACTCGCAAACGGAGCTGGGGAGAAGCTCCCAGCCCAAACCGCCTGAAATCACACTTAGAAACCTTTCTGTTCGATCACGTCCAATATATTGCAATCACTGAGCATTTTGTGATTGAACCCTCATTGAAGGGCCTGTTCCTGTGCTGTACTGTTCTTTGTTCTTTAGGGTTTTGGCCAAGGGTGGTATCATGACCTGTACAGGCTTGGAGGGCCGAAGGGCCTGTTCCTGTGCTGTATTGTTCTTTGTTCTTTGCTCATCGTTCTGTTGGGGAGTTGTAGATAAAGTTGGTTTAATAATGGTTGCCGGCAGTGCAATAATATCCGTTATTAGTGAATACAATGGGTAGCCTGAACACAGATCCTTGTGGGCCACCAATCAGCTTTTCCTTTCACTCAAATGCGTAGAACCTAAGAACCAGAAGGAGTAGACAACTTAGCCCCTCGAGCACACTTTGCCATCCAATATGTTCATGGCTGATCTCCTCTCAGCCTCAACTCCACTTTCCTGCCCATTCTCCATAACCTTTCACCCATTACTGATTAAAAATCTGTCCACCTCCTCTTTAAATTTACTCAATACCCTGGCATCCACTGTACTCTGGGGTAGTAAATTCCACAGATTCACGACTTTTTCAGAGAAGTAATTTCTTCTCATCTCTGTTAAAATCTGTTACCTCTTCTCCTAAAACTACAACCTCACGTTCCAGATTGCCCCAAAAAAGGAATAATCCGCTCTAAGTATACTTTGTCAAGACCCCTTACCATCTTATATACCTCAATTAGATCTCCTCTAATTTTTCTAAACATGAGAAAGTATAGGCCTAAACGTCTCAATCTCTCTTCATAAGACAAACCTCTCGGCACAATCTACCGGCTGCGCAGCACCCAAAAAGCAGTGTGCCGCAGCGCAATGTGGCCGGTAAAGGCAGGGAGGCCCCTGCTCCCGGGACCTATCCAGCTCGTCACTTCTCTTGAGATCTAACGGGATCTCGCAAGACGTCACAATCTGAGGCCCACCCATTGTGGGTGGGATCACTTTTTGAAAAACCTGCATATTAGAGTGAAACAGTTAGTCTCACTCTAATGTGCAGTTTCCTGAGGTAACCATGGCATTGGGATCTATCTCCTTTGCCTTGGAAACCTCGGGCAAGTACCGGTCCCCACAAACGGGGACCAGACAGAATAGCACTCATGGAGGTCACCCAGGGGATTGGAGGCCCCTAGATGATTTCCCTCTGGGCAGGGTGGCACCCAGGCACTGCTGCTTCCAGCCTTGAATCTTGGCAGTGCCATCTGGTTGCCAACTTGGCATTGCCAAGGTGCCCATGTGGCACTGCCAGCTGCAGGGTCGCTGCCAGGGTGCCAGGCTAGCAGTGCTAAAGAGTCCAAACTAGCATTTTGTTGTGGCGGCGATTGGGCCTGGGGGTGCCCTCTGCATGTGATGTGGGATGCAGGGGGAAGCCCAAGGATGTCCTTATCGGCGAGTTGAGACTTTGGAGAGGTTTGGGGGGTCGCGTCCAGGAGTTGAGAGATTGGGACGCTGCTGCACTGAGGAGTTTCAGTGAACGGGGATCCTCAGTGCAGGTAACGGGACTAAGTGCGGCCTCAGCCGCGCATGCCCAGCTGAGGCCTCTTATGTAACCGGAGTCGTGTTAGATAGGATCGTATTTCTCGGCGCTGTGACCACCGGGAAACATGCGGCTATATGGGCTTGCTATGGACAAAGTTCCCATTTGGTTCGATCACGCCCTCTCATGTCTGGAATTAATCTAGTGAACCTCCTCTGAGGTGCCTCTAATGCAATTTAAAACCCTACTCAAATAAGGGGACCAAAACTTTACAAAGTACTCCAGCTGCAGTCTCACCAATGCCTTGTACAGTTGCAGCAAAACTGCCTGACTTTTATACTCTATCCCTTTCACTGTAAAGGTCAAAATTTAAATTTGCCTTCCTTATTACCTGCTGTACGTGCATATTAATTTTCTGCGATTCATGTAGGACACCCAGATCCCTCTGCACTGAAGCTCTCTGAAGTTTCTATCCTTGGCCGGGATTCTCCCTTTTGGGGACTATGTCCCCACGCCCACCGGAAAATGGGCGAGAATCACTCCGGACTTTTTCTTTGAAAGTCCGGGAAGATTCTCCGTTTTGCAGGGGGCTAGCAGATCCCCAGCGTGCGTCCCACAGCTCTGGCTGCTGGCGGGGCCCTGCTGTACAGACTGCTTAGCCTTGCATGCACACGGTGGCTGCAAGCGGGTCCGCGCATGTGCGCAGCGGCCCACCTCGGCGCAGACATGGCGGAGCCACACAGCGGGCCCGTGCGGTGTCAGGTAGGTCCCCCCCAATCGCGAACCGATCGGTGGCCCCTGATCGCGGGCCTTGCCACTGCTGAGGACCACCCCCCCCCGTAGTCAGATTCCCCCTGCCCCCTACCGCGGCCGCGGGTCCGAGCTCCCGCTGGGTGGTACCAGATGCAAACCACACTGGCGGGAGTTCGGTCGGTCGCCCACGGACGCGCGGACGCAATTGGCACCTTTCGTCGCCAATTCTCCAGTTGCCGTAGAATCAGTGGCCCGGCGTCGGAGCGGCGTGCCAGAAATTTCCTGTGCCTCCGCCGATTCTCCGACTCGGCGTGGGCTCAGAGAATCCAGGCCCTAATCTCTGTTTTACATCATTTAGCCAAACTTCTGTCAATAAATTTCCATCAATTCAATGAATTTCAAATTTAGCTAATTATTTCAAACCTCATCAGATGCCTTCTGGAAGTCCATATAAACCACATCGATTGATGTGAAATCTACCACCTTAGTTACTTCCTCACAAAATTCAATTTGGATGGTTAGACTTGACCTACCTTTTCCAAATCCATTTTGTCTCTTCCTGATCAGTTCAAATTTCTCTTCGTATTCAGTCACTCTGTCCTCAAGTATTGATTCCAATAGTTCTAGCACAACAGATAGACTAGCAGGTGTATAGTTTCCTGGCTTCTCATCTTTTGTAAATAATTTCCAATCAATAGTGGAACTGGGAAGGTAAAGGCAGAATATATTATCCATGGCTGTGGCTTTTTCACACACTTCTATTTATGGGAGCAGTTTACTTGACCTGTTCCAGTATGATCTTACAGATGATATATGCCACGACACGCACGAGGACCACGGAGGAACCTTCACTGATCTCCCCGTGGGACTTGTGGAGTGCAAGCTCCCCAGGTTGGGGGCGGGGGGGGGGGGGGGGGGGGGGGGTGTGTGTGTGCTACCACCTGCGTCTCGTTATGAGAAAGTGCTAAAAGCAAGCCCAAATTAGGGACTGGTGAGATAAGTGCTCCCAGATAGGATTGTACTGGGAGTGAGATGCTGTGTTATGCAGACCCTTGTAAATAAATCTATCTTGCGTTTACTGTCAGCCTCCTCTGTCATTATAATGTGTCTTTTGCTTTTCTCTCTCTTGACCATGTATTGTTTGAATCAGACACATTTAGGAAGAGATATAGGGCATGGACCACTGGCCACGCTGCCCCAGAGAAGCTACTCGCCGCGGCGCAGCATGGCTGATGAAAACCGGGAGACACCGTTACCAGGATCTACCCGGCTCACCACGTCTTGTGAGATCCAATGCAATCTCGTGAAATGTTGCGATGTAAATCCCGTCCACTGTGGGCGGGATCACCTTTTGGCAAATCTGCATATTAGAGTGAGGCAGCTAGCCACCCACTAATGTGCAGATTCCTGAGGTACCTGAGGCTTAATAATTCATCCCTTTCACTTCGGAGACCTCGGGCAAGCGCTATTCGGCACTGGTCCCCACAAACGGGGGCCAGATGAAACGATACTGCTGTGGGTCTCTCAGGGGATCGGAGGCATGTCCTTTGGGCAGGGTGGTACCCAGGCACTGCTGGTGCCACCTGGGCACCCTGGCAGTGCCATCCAGGCAACTTAGCAGTGCCATCTGGGTGCCAACCTGGCACTGCCAAGGTGCCCACCTATTTCCAGCGGGCATTGGCACTGCCAAGGTGTCAAGCTGGCATTTTCTGAGCGCACGCACGATTGAGCCGGGGGTTGTCTGGGGACCTGCGTTTGGGCAGAGGTGGAGGTGGGAAAAATGAAGTCAGGGATCGTTTCCCCGACTGATGCCATCAAATCCCTCTTTACACTGTACAAATGTGAGGCCTTGGCTGTACGTTTCCTGCTCAGGTCCCTTATACAATGCGAGCCGCGTTGAATAGCCATGTATTTCTTGGCATTGTGAGCGCTGGGAAACACACGGCTAAACGCCCCAAGGCCCTCAAACGATGCCTGGGGTTCTTTTCGTATTACGCCCAGTGGGTCCCAAACTATGCGGACAAGGCCAGCCCACTCATTCAATCCACTGTTTTTCCTCTGACAGCCGAGTCTCACAAGGCCTTTAACCGTATCATCGCCAAGGCCGCGATGCACACGCTCGACGAGACGTTACCAGTCGAGAGCGATGCATCAGACGTCGCTCTGGCCGCCACCCTGAACCAGGCAGGCAGGCCCGTGGCATTCTTTTCCCGCAGCCTCCATGCCTCCGAAATTCGGCACTCTTCTTTCGAAAAAGAGCCCCGAGCCATCGTTGAAGCTGTGCGGCATTGGAGGCATTACCTGGCCGGCAGGAGATTCACACTCCTCACTGACCAACGGTCGGTTGCCTTCATGTTAAATAACACACAGCGGGGCAAGATCAAAAATGATAAAATCTTGAGGTGGAGGATCGATCTCTCCACCTGCAACTACAGATTTTGTATCGCCCTCGTAAGCTCAACGACCCCCCTGATGCCCTCTCCCGAGGTACATGTGCCAGCGCACAAGTGAACCGACTCCGGACCCTGCACGACAACCTCTGTCACCCGGGGGTCACATGTTTTTACCATTTCATCAAGGCCTGCAACTTGCCCTACTCCATCGAGGAGGTCAGAGCTATCACCAGAGACTGCCAAGTCTGCGCGGAGTGTAAACCGCACTTCTATCGGCCAGACCATGCGCATCTGGTGAAGGCCTCCCGCCCCTTTAAACGCCTCAGCGTGGACTTCAAAGGGCCTCTCCCCTCCACCGACCGCAACATGTACTTTCTCAGTGTGGTCGATGAATATTCCCGATTCCCCTTTGCCGTCCCATGCCCCACCACGACGTCTGCCACGGTCATCAAAGCCCTCAACACCATCTTCGCTCTGTTTGGTTTCCCCGCCTACGTCCAAAGCGACCAGGGATCCTCATTCATGAGCGTTGAGCTGCGCCAGTATCTGCTCAACAGGGGCATTGCCTCGAGCAGGATGACCAGCTACAACCCCAGGTGGAAAAGGCAGGTGGAAAGGGAGAATGGGACGGTCTGGAGGGCCGCCCAGCTGGCCATGTGGTCCAGGAATCTCCCGGTCTCCCGCTGGCAGGAGGTCCTCCCCAACGCACTTCACTGTGTTCGGTCGCGCCTGTGCATGGCGACTAACGAAACCCCCCATGAACGTCTCTTTGCCTTCCCTAGGAGGTCCACCTCAGGGGTCTGGCTCCCGGCATGGCTGGCAACTCCAGGACCCGTTCTCCTCCACAAACATGTTCGACTCCACAAGGCGGACCTGTTGGTTGAGAAGATACAGCTACTTCACGCCAACCCGCAGTACGCTTACGTAGCGCACCCCGACGGCCGCCAAGACACAGTCTTCCTCAGGGACCTGGCACCAGCTGGTTCCCACACAACCCCCCTCCGCCCCGGCGCCACCCTCCCCTCCCCCGGCGCGCCCCACCGCAGCCCCCGCTCCGGGACAATCCTTCCTCCCCTTGCTCACACCCAGGGATGAAGAAGATTTCAACACGCTCCCGAAGTCACCGAAAACCAAGCCGCCGCCGGTGTCACCACCTGCATTACGGTGCTCTCGATGACAGATCAAGGCACCGGACCGCCTGAATTTGTAATATTATCTGTACTTTTAAAACACAACTTTCTGTATATAGTTCTCCATCACCCCCGCCGAACTCATTTTTTAACAGGGGGTGAATGTGGTAGTCACCACTGATGTATATATTGTATATATAAGATGTTGTTATAGGTGCTTTACGGTAAGGCCCTGTACTACATGTACGGGGGTAGATCCTGCCTGCTGGCTCCGCCCAGTAGGTGGTGTATAAATATGTGTGCTCCCCAGACAGCAGCCATTTCATCAGCTGCTGTAGGAGGCCACAGATCTCAGTGTAATAAAGCCTCGATTACATTTTACTCTCGTCTTTGCATAATTGATAGTGCATCAGGGTCTTTGTTTCCTTTTGGGAGAATCGTGCCTGTAGTGACTGAGTGATTTGTCGCATTATTCTGCAAGCTGTGTGTGTCAGAGAACTCACGGAGATGCATTATAAAATCTAGATAGCCACTGCATTTGGCAGAATGCAAGTGGCTCAATTTATTCCTTCTACGAATTAAGACATCTGAACTTTTATTATGATGTTTATTTGTTCCAGATATTTCGGCCAAATCTCTCAGTCAGATGCTTAGCCTGATCCAATCTGCACCATCTCTCTGGACACTATCAATGCAGTTCATTTGTTAATCAGCCAGAATCACATTCGACCAGCACAGTAAAGGATTTCTCCACCCAAATGAAGGTAATCTTGGCAAACGTGTTCTGACAGGAAGGCCGAATGTGAATGTCAGTGGAGGCTGGAATTTTAAATTAGATCTTGTAATTGAGAATCCAACATCCCAGCATTGTGGTTACTGAGCCGCTCACTACATCAATTTAATCTCAATAAATACTGACAGAATTCTCCTGTGCTCCAATTTACAGTGAAATGTGTATGAAATCAAATGGGCATTCTTGACAACGGACTGGCCACTATACCACATATCTGCCACTCTTATATAAAGGACATTATTATCAAGTGTCCACATATCACTTTATTCCAACACCAAATGACATCCGCCTTTTCCATATAAAAATGCAGGGTGAGCAGGTGGGTTAAAATTTAAAAAGCCAGAAATCAATGTATTTTACTAATTTATAGAACACACTTAACAGCTGGTCTGCATACGAGTACGTCCTGCTTTACCTTTGTGTTCATTACAAACCTCGGTCAAAAGCAGGACAAAATCAGGGGGAAACATACGTAAATCAGGGGGCAACGACTGTAAGACCCCAGGCTATGAATTGATAGAAGGGAAGACCGATCCGCGGTTTTGAGATCTGAGAGGGGGAAAAGAAGTGTCAACCGAAGATTAAATTAATCTTGGTTTCAACACCGAGATAACGCAAACACTGAACCACTCTACCTGTGCCCACACAGAGACAAACACACTTGATAATCAGTAAGTGTAGCTCCGTATAAGGATTAATTACAGTAGCAGGTTATATTTACTGTTAAATGTCCCTGTTTGCAGCTTGAACAGATTGATCCCATTAAGCTTTAGCACTGACTAATTGCTCACTTGCTGCTTGTATCTGCAGCTGCTTCATTTTAGAAGGGGAACTGTCACTGATTTGGGAGTGAAAGCCAAGGAGCGGTTCTGCATTTTTATTGATTCAAGCGCTGCAGTGACATTTCAGTGATGCATTGAGCTAGATATGTCGCTAGATATTAGCACAGGGGATGCAGCATAAGTCAACTTTAACTCTGGTTAATTCTGTGGGGGCCGCACTATTTGCTTTCTGTGGACAGGCACCTGGCAGTATATTGCGGAAGGAGGAGTTGGGAGGTGGGGGGAAGGGGTGATAGCAATGGGAGAGGAAATGGATGGATTCAGGCAGGTTGTTGGGGTGGTGTTGGTATTGAAATAACACTGTAAATGGGGATATTTAGCGCTGTTTTCAGACATGCAGGAATTGTATTATGGGCTAGGGTTTAGAGAACACCAAAGTATATCATGGAGTTCACCTGACCCACAACTTTTAATAGATTTTGGTTATGGGGAGCACAAGGACCCACTTTACAGGTGTGATGTAATAGAGAACTAAAAGTATTTTTAAACAAAACAATGTTTATTCTATGAATCCAGTTAACATTTTATCAACACACAGTAAACATCTTATCAACTACCAACTCTGATAACTCGCCAAAAAGATACAGTACCCCATAGGCAACCCTTAGTAACTTCCCTAACAACATCCATAAGCCAAAACACTTTTTAACAAAGACAGTAGGTCTTTAGAGAAACAGGTATTACTTGGAAATCATCAAGTGATCTGGAGACCTTCTTTATCATACAGAGAGAGAGACCAAACATACATCTGCTCGGTTTGAATGCAGCTCTCCAACTGAAAGCGAAACTAAAACACAGAGCCAAAAAGAGCTTCCAGCTCAAAATGAATGCAAAAAGCAGAATCACATTCCAGCTCCACCCACACAATGACATTACTGCAGCCGTTTGATAAAACACACTTTTCTTAAAGGGACTCTCACATGACAATTGGGAACTGCAAATGTACCATTTTAAGGTGTAGGTCACCAGCAGCTCCAGGAAAATGGTTGTCTCCAGGGGTTGACATGTTTTGGTTCTTTTGCAGCTGTGGTACTGAAGCAAATATTAATGTTATCAAAATAAGTATTTTCCGCCAACACTAAACCTGAAGGTTTAGTTTAGTTTTCAAGGTTTAGTTGTTGGCACATGTAGATGTTAAGCCAAAAAATAAAAGGATCGTTCACTTTCACAGGCTCTAACAGGATAATTGGACTCCACCTTTGCTCAGCGCCCAAATATTGTTCAATCCTCTTAACAATCCATAAAACATAACTCTGCCCATAATGGCATTTTAGATACAGGGGTGCACTGGGCTCCAGGTATGTAAATAAAGATGCAAAACAATGAATTATTTGTAGCCAGTTTTATTTGTACACGCAAGTGCACTTAATCACCTGAAATTTCCACAATATTCTTAACGCCTGCTGTAACTTCAGTGGTAGGTTACCAAAAATGAGAGAAAATGATTCCACTGCATAACCTTCTAATGGCAACACAGCACAGAACAGAAATGTGGCCATTTTTGAACATTTCACGACTACAATGCTTTTTACAGAGGTTACAATAAATAAGGTTGACACCTGATTGTCCTTCCAGCATTATCAGAGATTTGGGGCATGAAAATAAAATGTATTACTGATTTAAAACAAGGTGTTGGAAAAAATAATCAGAATGGTTAAGGCATGATGGGTCAAATGGCTTTTATCTGTACTGTAACTATTCTATGGGCCGCACGGTAGCACAGTGGTTAGAACTGTTGCTTCATAGTGCCAGGGACCCGGGTTCGATTCCCGGCTTGGGTCACTGCCTGTGTGGAGTCTGCACGTTCTCCCCATATCTGTGTGGGTTTCCTTTGGGTGCTCCGGTTTCCTCCCACAAGTCCCGATAGACGTGCTATTAGGTGAATTGGGCATTCTGAATTCTCCCTCTGTGTACCCGAACAGGCGCCGGAATGTGGCGACTAGGGGATTGTCAAAGTAACTTAATTGCAGCGTTAATGTAAGCCTACTTGTGACACTAATAAAGATTAGAAAAGCCTCAGATGTCCCAACGTACAGACAATAACAGACTTTAAGTGTATTCTCTGCTCTAATGCAGGAACCACAGCTCCAATTTGCACACAGCAACGCTCACAAACAGGAATGTTATAATGACCAGATAATAAGGATATTGGAACATGAGTACCTCATTTAGCACCTCAAGCATATTTTGCCACCATTCAGTCAGGGCACAGCTAATCCGTGATCTAAATCCATATTCCCACATCCCTTAATACCTTTCTGCAACAAGAAATCTATCATTGTCAGGTTTAAAATTAACAATTGATTTGGCATCAGTTGCCATTTGTGGATGGGAGTTTTAAACTGTTTCCACGTTTTGTGTACAGAAGTGTTTCCTAAATTCACTTCTGAAAGATCTGGCTCCAATTTGGGGACTATGCCTCCTTACCTGAATTTCCCAGCCAGCAGTAACAAATGCTACCTACCCACCCTACTCTTTCCCTTTAATATCTGCTAAACTCTTCTTAACCTTCTAAATTCCAGCTCTGCGAATTTATCCTCACATGTTTTGGAATATTCCCTAGGGAGCCCAGTTACACTTCTGGCAAATTTACTCTGCACTTCCTACAGGGTGTTTTGTTGTGAGGTAGGAGCTGCGGGATTGTCTAAGTCTCCCCAAAGTATGTTGCTCGATTCCACAGTCATTTTAACATGACTATTTATTGACAGTATTTACACATTCGGCCCATCTCACAAGGTAAGAATGTCTGCTCGCTTCAAGATCTTGCTTATTTCTCAGTCATGTGACCTGACAATTTTGACATCAGTATCATGCATGCTTCAGATGTTAATCCTTTACTCTGCACAAGGCCCATAAAACCTTTTGAGATAGATGCCACAGAATTTTTCAAGATACTCCAGGTGTGGTTTAAACACCTCTTTGGACAGAGGAAGCATGTTCCTTAACCTCCTGTATTCTGTAGCTGTAGATATAAAAGCCAGTATCCATTAGTCTTTGATTATTTTCTGTACCTGTCCATGACATTTTATTGACCTATCTGTCTGTGGATCCTGATGCCTCTTTGGACCTCCACTATTTATAGCTTTTCACCACTTAGAAAGTACCCTGGTCTATCCATTTTAGATGGAAAGTGGTCAACTTACCTATGTCTCCATTGAAATCTATTTGCCACAGGTTTACCCATTCCCGTAATCAATCTTAATTAAATTTATACTTTCCTCTCCGCTTCTTCCAATTCTGTCTACCTTTGTGTCATTGGCAAATATGAAGCTATGGCTTTCTATCCCATCATCCAAGTTGTCAATAAATATGGCTGACACCCCAGCACAGATCCTCGTGGGGCACAACTAGTCACAACTTGGCAATTAGAGTGTCTGCCTATTAGCCCTTTTGGTCCTCAATTCTATGGGCTTCAAATTTAGATATAGTTTTTTGTGAGAGGCTTCAGCAAATGCTTTCTTGAGTCCCATGTAAGATAACAACCTGTGACATTCTCCCATCCACTTCAAAAAATATCAATCAATTTTACCAGGTATGACCAACGTTTACAAATATTGTAGTGTCGAGAACGACCCCGCAATCAAACGGGTCTCTTTTTTTAAAATGGCCTCGGTGAGGAGTGCCCCGCCGAGGGAAGACTTAGCTTCATTTCCTTCAGTGCAGGAAGAGATGAGGGTGCCATTTTTAAATGCCGCCCCAATCTCCCCGATCTCTGTCAGTGCCCTGGCCAGCCTGGCCGTGCTAACCGGGCAGCAGTAGCAAGGTAGAAGGCTGGCAGTGCCCAGGTGACAGTAAGGGTGCCACGGTACCAACCTGCCCAGAGCTCAACCACCCAGGCACCTCCCGATAGCCTGGGGAGGTGCTAACTGCTCACTCATTAGATCTCGCGAGGCATCCCGAGTGTCGCAAATCTCACGAGAGACCTTACGCAAGATTTAACAATCTCATCACATCCAGAGTTGGGTTCGACGAGACCGTTCACTCGGCCCTGAAGTTAAAAACTCACCACTATTCTTAGAATTCCCCCATACCAAAAAGGGTCAATATTCTAAATGGTGAACAGGGATTCTCACTCCCTGACTCCTATGCGGGCTTAGGTGGGTGCCATTCATGTCACACTATGTGTTCTAGTTATCCCCCGGTATAACCCATACCTTCACAGAAGAATTTTACCTACTTACCACTTAGTAACATCGATATCCTTAGTCCTGCATTGCTAAGTAAGTAAAGTAGGCTTTGTAATAACCACTGTTTCATGTTAAAACTTTCAAGTTATTTTATTATTATATTTTTTCTTTTAAAAGATGCAATCACTGTCTTCACAGAAAAGTAAAACGATCTTGCTTCTGGATTCTCCTGGTTGGTTGAAGAGATCTTCAAGTCTACGTTGACAATCACTTTTCTTTAGCTTTTGGTCTTCCTCAGATGCATTCACTGTTCTGCTTGATTACTATGCTCTATCCTTCCCATGTACCGAGTGATGCGAGATGACTCTCTCTCTTCTTTAGCTTTGGTCCTTCACAGATGTATTAGCTGTTTTAGCTCGGCTGCTTTTCTCTGTCCCTTTCCCATGACCGAGCTATGAGAGCTGACTCTGAACTGACTCTGAGCTGACTCTGAGCTGTCCCCTTTCTTAGGGTTTATGTATCTTTCTAACAGTTATTATGTTTTTATGACTTTATTGTAAAGTAACTTTTATTTCACTTGGATTGTAAAAGGTACCTTTAATCTAAATGTTTCTAACACGACTAAGTATTCATTTTGAGCATGACTCATCTCATAGATCTCTGATTACATTGTATCCTTTGTGATGTTCAAAAATGCTTTGATTTCAAAGTGGTGTGACTTTTGATTCCTTTCATTTCTATAGTTTTATTATTATCAAATTGTGTCCCCAGCTCATAATTTTGATTTTGATTTGGGTCTACCATGTGCTCCCGTAGACACGTTGCCTCCAGCTTTCTTTAATTTACCAGATGTCAGCAGAACTTCACACCTTTGTCACCTAATTCAACTGAAAACCTCATCCATTCTTTTCCAGCTGCTTACTTAACTTCAATGAAGGTGTGAAATATTGCTTTTAGCTTTATACTAAAGATTTAATTGGTGGTGAGTTAAAAGATGTGCCTCACATTTAAACATTTGTCACCTAATTCAGCTGAAAACCTTCTTTTCCACCTGCTTACCTAATTTCAAAAGGAGGTGCAAAACATTGCTTTTAGCTGTATACTAAAATTCACTGATTGTGTATTGAAAGACCTGCTTGTTTTGTTTGCTAAGCCTGCTTGACCAAGGCTATTTGCATTTTAAAGCCCTCTCCTGCAGATGCTGGTTAACCTTTTGTGAGATTTTTCCCTACATTATCTCATGCACTCTTACATCAGGTACTGCCAGACTTCCATGTTTCAAATGACATATCTTTCCATATTTTCAATTACAGCCCGTAGTCTAGAATTTTCCGGTCATTCTCATTGACAGAATCTTCTGGCAGGATTTCCGGCAGCAGGGGAGGCATAGAACGGGAACCACCTCTTGACAGCAGCGAGATCAGAAAATTCCACTGCTGACTCCACCACAGCGAAATACTCCACGGGGCATGCGGAAAATAATCTCTCAATTGAGGGATAAATACTGGTCAGGATACCAGGATTCAGTCCACTGCTCTTCCTCCAAAGGTGTGCCACGGGATCTTTTCTGTCTGGATGAGAGCACAGTTGGGGCCTCGGTTTAATGTCTCATTTGAAAGATGGAACTCTGACAGGGCAACACAAGCAAAAGTGCTGCTAAAAGAGCCACAGTTGACATATTCTATCAGCTCTACAGTCAGGGGTGTATTGATGAAAGGAGCACACACAATCTCCAATCCAAGCAGCTACAGGTGTGATAATGTCAGTGGCTGGACAAAAGAAAACTCTAGAGCAGCCTGTCAAGCCTGTCAGCTTTCTGCTCAATCTCTTTTCCACCTCACATCTGCATAAAGAAGGTCTTCCCTGTAGCCCATAAACCATCATCATCCATTTGTACCATGTTCGGTTTGAAACTAGACCAGTGCATCCAAAATCTACCACAGGACGTTTTACTTCTTGGCCCATTATAAAAGAGTGAGTGAATGACGACCGACCCCCTTTCATTAGATTGCACACTTACTTTTCTCCTGTTGTCTGCCCGAGAATGCAATATGAAGTAACAAATTTCCTCATACTAAGGTCCTGTCACCAACACCAACATGAACATTTGTTGTCAGCAATTTAATTGTCTTCATTTGTAGAAAATTTGAAATTGTCATGTGTTCCTGCTGCAGGGAAGCAGAGATTGTGTAAATTGATGCCTGTTTTTCGGTTTGACAAGGACATTTTTTTTTTAAAAAAGGGAAATAATCAGTTGCCTTTCCAGTTATTTATCTTCTGCAGCTGAATTTTCCCAGAGCTGGAGGGCATTTGAAGATAATTAGACACAAGGTTTGTATGTTCCCTTTAAACTGTGCCAGTTATCCTGTGACCAGAGAGAGAACACAACTTGTGTCCCTCTCTCTCCCATGGCTTGAAACACACATAAATAAACACATCATTAGCAAAATCATTTTTCACAACTGTCTGTTTTATCTGGACATCTGCTTGATGGACAATTCATCCATTGGGCCTTCGCCTGCATTGCTGATTAAATTGGAGGTGTGTTCTGGAATGATGTGAACATAGATGTAGCATAATCAGATGAGGGGTAACATAAAGTAATTTCAAAGTTGAGTACAGCCTGAATACTTAACTACCTGATGAGACATGGCACAGGTTAACACAAAAAAAAAATGATAGCATCAAATCTACAACACATTGACAAAGCTATAAGGCTAGCGATTCCAGAGCAGATCAACAAAAGCAAGCTCGTGCCATATGAACACAAAGCTACAGCTCACCCAATTAAATGTACAAATTGTACCTACCAATGGGCTCTGCTAATTATGTTGCCAGTAGAGTGTCAATGTCTTAACAAGGCTGAGCAAATGCTGACTGTCTATTCTGAGATCTTCTTAGTTTCCAGAGGCTTATGGAAGGAGTTCTGAAACTTACCAGCATCAAATTAGACTTCCTTTGCAATAAGAAACTCCTCAGAATAATAATGGAAAATCTTGCTTCCATGGGGAGAAGGAGAGAGTAATATATTGTTGAAAAAAATAGTTTCAAGTTATTGGAACCATAATAAATAAAATTTGTCTGAAACCACAGTGCATAGAACCAGAAAGAAGAGTGAAAAATAAAACACAGTTCACCCAGCATATACTGTTTTATCAACTTGGCAATTACATTTTCATTGTGCATGATAATGGCAGTAATAACAATTATAGTTATATTGAAACACCTCCAATTCTGGGAGATATTGTGCATCACAGTGTGAAAATGGCAAAACATGACTCTGATATTTTGGTGAATTATTTGTCCCTTTATAACCTGTTTGCATCATTGTTTAAATACCTGTCATTCAAGCAGAACAAATTGAATGGTGCTCTTTTTGACCTCGGGTAGGGTGCTCTTTCCAAGAGCTGGTGCAGACTCGATGGGCCGGGTGGCCTCCTTCTGCACTGTAAATTCTATGATAATCTATGATTAATCTAGGACAAAGGTTTGGCACAACATCGTGGGCCGAAGGGCCTGTTCTGTGCTGTATTTTTCTATGTTCTATGTATGTTCTTATACCCTGGGCGGGATTCTCTGATCCTTGGGCTAAGTGTTGACGCCGTCGTAAACGCCGGAGCGTTTTACGCCGGCTTCATCTGGCCCTATGCTCAGCGGTCCTGCACCGCACAGGGGGCCAACACATCACTGGAGAGCCTCACACTGCTCCAGCTGCCGATCCGGGCGTCAGAACGGGCGCCGCTGGTCCACGCATGCACGATACGACCGGCGCGTGTTCGCGCATGTGCATGGGTTGCCTTCTCCGCGCCGTCCCCGATGCAACATGGCGGCGAGCTACAGGGGCCCGGCATGGAGGAACATAGGCCACCACCAGGATAAGCCCGCCCGCCAATCGGTAGGCCCCAATCGCGGGCCAGGCCACCGTGGGGGCCTCCCCGGGGACGAATCCCCCCTCCCCCCACCAGGCCGCCCCCTGCAGCATGAGGGTCAGAGTCGGAGAATCCCGCCCATGTTTTTCTTCACGTTGTACAGCTGGCAAATAATGACATTGACTTCCTGAGGTTTGACTGACAGCCTCGACTGAGTCTTTGGCATACAACTCTCCAGTTGGGAGTCAAACGCTCATCCAGCTGAGCTGCTGAGCCACACATTTTAATTTAGTATTTGGGGCATCTTTAATAGTGAATAAATTCACTTGAATATTTGTAATCAACAAATTCAATAGTTAGATTGACCAAACGAGTTCAATGATATTCACAAGGAATTATATTGTCAGTAATAGAACTTCATGGGGTAACTGTTCCTGATCTTGCAGCTAAGCGTATTGCTTCCCCTGGACATTGCATTCTCTGATAATCATGCAATTAAGATGCTGGTAAGTTGAAAACGCCTATCCAGCAAACTCTAAAAGCTTCAGAATATTTGTTCGTTATCTTTAGAATGCATTTTGGTGCTAAGAAAATAGCCGAGCTCGTGCTCAAGCTTAGCTAGACCAGCCGTAAAAATACTGTGGCTACAAGTGAGGCTGGTGAGTTACTCACTGTTTCCTGTCTCCCCAAAGTCTTTCCACCATTTATAATACATAAGAAAGTTGTGTGATGAAATTCTCTTCATTTGCCTGGATGAGTGCAAATCCAGCAGAATTCAAGAAACTTGACACCATTCCAGTATAAAGTAACATGCTTGCCTGCCAGCCCATCCATCACCTTAAACAGCCACTCCTCTGAACGCAGCCACACTGTGGCTACACTACACCCCATTTAAAAAGTGTGAATGAATATTTTAAAAAGGCAATGGGCGGAATTTCTTTTCAATGTGCCAGCTCGAGTGGGAAAAACGGAGTGTGGCACAGCGGCTGCACTGATGGCTTTTCCTGTTATATTTTATAACACTTTGAAAAAAGAATTGAATGGGCGGGTCCCACAACATCATGCTGAATCGGTGCGCCCCATCAGCAACATAGGGCAGCAACTTCGGCTTTTAAAAGATTGCGGTGCCCTTTTTTAAAAGGTAAACTTAAATGGAGCTCCCCCCTCCATCTCCAGCATGAACAACCTGGCACCTGGGCACCCTGGTAGTGCCTGGCAATGCCAGGGTTCCCAGGTGGTACTGGCAGTGCCAAACTGCCCAAGTGCCGGGGTAGAGCCTGGGAGTGCCCAGTCCTTGCGGTGGGGCTCGAGAACCCTCTAATCAATAAGTTGGGTCATTGGGATTGGGGTCTGGAGGCCGCAGTGGAGGGGTGGGGGCGGTTGGGAGATCGGGGTGGCATTTAAAAATATACCCCGATCTCTTCCTGTACTGATGAGCTCATCAGTGCAGGGAGTGAGGCAAGTGCAACCTTGGCGGAGCATTTCCCACAGAGGCCTCCCAAATAAAACTGAGTCCTGTTTGATAGTGGGGTCATTCCTGGTGCTGCAGTCTCCGAGAAACACCCGCTATTTGCGCCACAAACAGGACTCTTTTTTAAAAAAAATTGCGTTCGCACCGCATCCGTAAAAGCAGTCGCGATCCCATTGCATCATCCGCAGGGGTTGGGTCAATCCCATCGGTGTAAAAGCCATTCTTGGTCTCTCAGTCCACCTTCACCCCCCGCCACCCCTCGAATTTACCCCTCGAGCACTGCTTGTAGGAAGTCTGCTATTTGTGCAAACCTTTGCCTCTGAAAAGAGGTAATGAGTTGAAGTTGTTTCTCGGTGTATAGAGAGCATCAGTGACTTGGCTTATACAGATGTGTACTGAAAACTGTGCTGTCGTTACAACAGCAGTCTGCAAGAATTCAGGTACAAGACTTTAACAGTCACCTTGATTGCCACAGACAGTGCTGACCAGTGCTCACCTTGCTACTATGTGGTTGCATTTGTGGCTAATTCCACCTTCCAGCTCTTAGTCTGTAGCCCTGTAGGTAACAGCACCATAAGCACATATCTGGTGTTCTTCATTCATAAGGGGATTAGGGGTTATGGGGAGAAGGCAGGGGAATGGGGATGTGCAACGTGCCAGCAATGATCGAATGGCGGAGCAGACCCAATGGGTCAAATAACCTAATTGTGCTCCTATATGTTATGGCCTTATAGCTGCAACAGATCGCAGATTTCAACTGTGACCTCCTTTGCGAAGTGAAAATGTACAGAGTGTTGGTCTTCACTGAGGTTGAGGCAAGATAATTGCTACCCAAAGCCTTTTGCATATCATCCTGCTGAGAGTCATTTAACCTATTCTGCATGACCTCCTTTCATTCTCCCAGTCTTGTTCAATTTCCAGAGGAAACAGTGCATGCTTGCCTGGAGGCAACTGGTATCAGCTCAAATTTGGAAATCAACCAACTAGTAACTCAGCATCCTGTAGACTATTGAAACTTCACACAAGTATGGGAAAGCTCAAGGCATATATACAATTGTGACAGCAGCAAGGGGAAATAAAGCAGGTCACGAACACAAGTAGTTCAATATACCTTGAAATTGAAAGTGTTTGGGGGGGGGAGTGGAGGTTGCGGAAGTCTTCCTATGGAACATAGGGTTCAGAAATGGAATTACCAACATCAAATCTAAGGTGCATACTAATTGATGTCCGAATGTGCCTGCTCTACATGCTGATGGCAGTCGTCAGGTACTTGAATGCAAATCTTTTGACAAGGTTGGCGTCTGGTGAACTTCCTGTCAGAAATTGTGGGCGGGGTTCTCCCACTCGGCGGCAGAGTGTCCATGCCGTCGTAAACGGCGTCGCATTTCACGACGGCGTGAACGGGTCGTTGGGTGTACCGATTCTGGCCCCCAAGGGACCAGTACGGCGCTGGAGCGGTTCATGCCGCTCCAGCCTCCCATCTCGGCACGAACTGGGTGCCGCCCATGCGCAGTGGCTTCCCTCAACGTGCCGACCCCGACGCAACATGGCGCGGGGGTTCAGGGGCCGGCGTGTAAGAAAATAGGCCCAGGGAGTGAGAGGCCGGCCCGCCAATCAGTGGGACACGATCGCGGGCCAGGCCCCATCGGAGGCCCCCCCCCCAGGGTCGGAGTCCCCTTCTCCCTCCCCACAGGCCACCCCCAACACTGAGTGCAGAGTTTCCGCTGGCTGCAACCAGGTGTGGACGGCACTGGCGGGACTCTGCCTTTTTAGAGCGGCCACTCGGTCCATCCGGGCCGGAGAATCGGCTGCCCGGCCGCGCACAGCGGCCCGCGACCGGCGCCGCGCCAAATGGAGCGGAGAATCGCATGCCTGCGTCATTGCGCCGTGGCCCGGGTGCGGGGATTTTCCGGCCCGGCCCCGGGCTGGGAGAAACCCACCCAGTGTGTGCACTTCTAGGACTCCATCTGTGAGCATCAGGTGACCGTGCAGTTACAGAAAATTTGGATTCAACAAAGGCCTCTATTTCTCCCCTGCTTTCTCCAAAATATTGTAAAAATCTTGGAGTTCAGTATAATGGAATCAGAAATAGACTTGTTCAGACTTAAACCAAAGGCTGTAATGGTGACGGATGCACTTTCTTTATTGCCCATCAGGATTGACAGGAACAATATATTATTTCTTTTTAAATAATCTTTATTGTCACAAGTGGGCTTACATTAACACTGCAATGAAGTTACTGTGAAAAACCCCTAGTCACCACATTCCGGCGCCTGTTCGGGTACACTGAAGGAGAACTCAGAATGTCCAATTCACCGAACCACGTCTTTCGGGGACATGTGGGAGGAAACCGGAGCACCCGGAGGAAACCCACACAGACACAAGGAGAACGTGCAGACACAAGGAGAATGTGCAGACTCTGCACAGACAGTGACCTAAGCCAGGAATTGAACCTGGGACCCTGGTGCTGTGAAGCAACAGTGCTAACCACTGTGCTACATTGATGCCCCATTTTATTCAATGGATAAGAGTTTGGTATGTGTTGAAAGTGTTGATCAGCAATTCTTATGAGCTAATGTCCAGAATCATTCTCTTACGTGCACAGTTCAAGTGGTAACCATAAACTTTAATTATAGCTATTTTCCTTTTGCCTTGTGAACTGAACTTTCAATATTTATTGCTTACTCAAAAGGACTAACTTCATTCCAAATAACTATGAAACAATGTAATTCTGTTTATACGGCTTCCAGCTCTTTAAGTTGCCAACAACATTCATGTCTTTCCACTTAAATGAAAGAATTTGACCCTGGTGCACGCAGTTAAATTATAATTAAAATTCCATATCAAATTGATATTTGTATTTTCACGTCTTTCAAAGATGAGAGTGTGGTCTTTGAAGCATTGTATCCACAGCATAAAACATTTTTAAAAAGTCTATTTATTGGGACTTTCAATATTTTACAAAAACCTAGCAACAACAAACAAACAAAAGTCGAAAGATAGCTATAGGTATCAATGTGCAACAGGTACAGCACAAAACAATAATCATTACGTAATTGGGAACAAATAAGACCAGATGATTCAGAGATAGAATCCCTAACATGTTCCTTCCATGGATAAGTAACCTATCTGCACCCAACCAGGATACACGTTACATTATAGACCTACATATCACCCACGGGATGACAGAAGAAGAACATAATACCCCGAGAACCCCAGTGCTGCAAGGAATCGACTAATTCTTACAGCACAGGTTAAACTCTTTTCCAGACTCTGACCGGAACAGGCAACCATTCTGCACCGTTGCGATAGGAAAATGACAATGACAAAGAGAGGACCAGGCACAACCAAACTTTAATACTCAGCCTCGGGACTCCCAGAGAAGAAGTAAAAACAGAGCAAGGACAGGAGCCAAGAGCAAGAATCCGTACTTCCATGACCCCATCTCCCATCCCCAGGTCAAAGGACAAGACATCACTGGACCACCAATCAGTACAGTCCTCAATAGGCCAACAGTATATGTCAAGGCCAAGAACAAAGGAATATAAACTGGGCCAATTGTAGAACAGGAGAGAAGCTGATGGCAGGGCAGTCAGACTGATACCCAAACTGGGGTATGAAATGAAATGAAAATCACTTATTGTCACAAGTAGGCTTCAATGCAGTTACTGTGAAAAGCCCCTAGTCGGGGAGGCTGGTTCGGGAATTGAACCATGCTGCTGGCCTCCCTTAGTCTGCTTTCAAAGCCAGTGATTTAGCCCTGTGCTAGCCATGGCCTGCTGATACTGAGTGAGGAAAGTGTGCGCTTAACTGCGCTCAGAAACAGCAGGGAAATTTCAACCTCTAGCAGGAGCCTCAGGCCTCCAGAAGGACACTCTTACCCAGGCCCAGCGTGGCACAGTTTGAATGTAGTCATGTAGTATGCCCTGAGGTGAAGGGCTGACTGCTTTCCCCCACCACCCTCTCTCCCCACCAGAAACACGGGTCGCCCCTCCACAGCCAGGACCACTCGGAAGAAGAAAGGATTAGGCCACCCACAAGCCAACGTAGATCCATAACTGAATGTCCATGTCACCAAGGCTCAACATCCCACACCACCACAGCCAGCCCTCACAGGCACTGATACTAAGAAAGTAGTGGAAGCAATGCCTGAAAAACTCTCAAAGACAGAGGAAAAGTGAAGAAGAACAAGAACTGTCAGAACTAACACCTCGGATCCACAAACAACCTCCTAAGACATTACAACTAGACATGAACAGCTAATCAACTGCCAAGTGAGCCCTTTGCAGCTGCCCAGATGAAAAGAATTATGGGCAGCACGGTAGCATAGTGATTAGCACAATTGCTTCACAGCTCCAGGGTCCCAGGTTCGATTCCCGGCTTGGGTCACTGTCTGTGCGGAGTCTGCATGTTAGACATAGAACGGTACAGCACAGAACAGGCCCTTCGGCCCTCGATGTTGTGCCGAGCAATGATCACCCTACTCAACCCACGTATCCACCCTATACCCGTAACCCAATGGTTATGTTCTCCCCGTGTGTGCGTGGGTTTCCTCCGGGTGCTCCGGTTTCCTCCCACAGTCCAAAGATGTGCAGGTTAGGTGGACTGGCCATGCTAAATTGCCCTTAGTGTCCAAAATTGCCCTTAGTGCTGGGTGGGGTAACTGAGTTATGGGGATAGGGTGGAGGTGTGTGGATGGGAAGGGTGCTCTTTCCAACAACCGGTGCAGACTCGATGGGCCGAATGGCCTCCTTCTGCACTGTAAGTTCTATGAAACCAACAGGGATAGGTTTTGGACACAGCCTCCGGACCCTTCCCCAATTCACTTCTCCGGATGTGGACCTACTCATACTGGACTCCCCCACGACACCCCCAAGGCAGGTACCCCCATCCAAGGGGCAACAAGATACCGAAATGAATGAAAGTCACCATAGTCCCAGAGGACCATAGGCTGCTCTCCCCTTTGAGAGAGAGCTGACTGGTGGTCATTTAACCTGAGGGTCACTACACCTCAGGCGACGAACAGAATTGAGAAGGCCGGCACCTCAGCTGGTACGGGGATCAAACCCATGGTATTGGCATCACTCTGTATCATGAACCAGCCAACTGAGCTAACTGACCTCCCAACTGGATACCGAGCTTGGTCTAGCCCAGCACCACCACAAAGAAAAAAAAACAACTAGCTCCAAAGAATCCCTTCACACCCCAGTCCTAGCACCCCTCTGAAGCCTTAGTTTAGTCTGGTTCATTAATGTCCTTTAGGGAAGGAATACCGCCGTCCTTACGCGATCTGGCCTATATGTGACTTCTGACCCACAGCAATGTGACTGACTCTCAAATGCCCTCTGAAATGGCCTTAGCAAACCTCTCAGTTCAATGGTAGTTAGGGATGGGTCCAGCCAGCGATGTGCACATCGCACGAACTAATACATTTTTAAAAATTAAGTTCGGCTTTAGGTCTTCCTTCAACATTTCACCCGCTGCTTCCTTGCTGAAGCGCAGTCTCCTGGCACACGTCTCCTCTGACATTATTTCATATGATATGATATACTTTGCCTGTCCGCTGTCGGGAATGGGTAATTGATTCTCTTCCTCACCAGAATGACATGTAGCCTGACTCTACATTTTGAATCTGCATTGGATCCTGCAATATCTCAGAGAGATGGTTCACATTAGCTTATGGGAGGTTTGCATACGTCAACCAAGGCATTAAACTTTGCTAAAGCATTTGAAGTAAGCACTGAGGCTTATAAGGATCAACAGTGCATCAGGGAGGTTCTTAAAAAAAACACAGCTTAAAATACATTTCATAATTCAAATTCATCTGGGAGGGCAGGCCTACTAACATCGGCATCCTTGAAGGAGCCAAGAACACCAGCGTCAAGGCCGTGATCATCTGAAACCAACTCCACTGGGACTGCCATGTGCTTAGGATGTCAGAGTCCCGACTGCCAAAGAAAATCTTCGCCCAGCTCAAGAAAGGATCCCGAACATGAGGAGGACAAAGGATGCTCTTCAACGACACCTTGTCGACTCAAGAAATAGAACATAGATGTCAATTCCTGGGAGACCCTTGCTCAGAAGACATCTACTTGGAGGAACCTCCTGAGTGAAGGGATGCAATTCTTCAAGGACCCCCGACAGTCAAAGGAGGCCCGGAAAAGGAGCCTGAAAAAGGAATAACATCGATCTGGACTCCAAGGACTGATCCCACCTTCCGGAAATTTGAGCCGCACTGCCTTCAGATAGAGATATCCGAAGCTCAGCTGGGAATGTCTCAACCACCTCACCCAGAGACATCAGGTACGACTGGGCATCTCACCGGTTTCCCTCATCGGAACCTCCCAGGACTGATGACATGCCATGCAACAGGAACTCAACCCCGCAGAGGCGGGTTTTCACCAGAGATAGTGCTCTCTCTGCTACAAGAATCTCCTCGTGCGCCGTCACCATCTCGCAAAACTCTTGATACTGGGCTTTAACATCCTGCATTACAGAGCCAAGACCATCAGCCAGGTCACCTTCAAACCAAACAGCCATCATTCGATGTACACCACATCATTAAGCGGGAAACCTCTAAAAGGCAGGGCCCCACCCTAACACTCTCCAACTGCCATGAATCAGTGAGGATTAAAGCATATTAGAACATAGAACATAGAACATTACAGCGCAGTACAGGCCCTTCGGCCCACGATGTTGCACCGTCCTGTGAAACCCCTCTAAAGTCCCTCTACACTATTCCCTTATCGTCCATATGCCTATCCAATGACCATTTGAATGCGTTTAGTGTTGGCGAGTCCACTACTGTTGCAGGCAGGGCATTCCACGCCCTCACTACTCTCTGAGTAAAGAACCTACCTCTGACGTCTGTCCTATATCTACCTCCCCTCAATTTAAAGCTATGTCCCCTCGTGCTGGACATCATCATCCGAGGAAAAAGGCTCTCACTGTCCACCCTATCTAATCCTCTGATCATCTGTATGCCTCAATTAAGTCACCTCTTAACCTTCTTCTCTCTAACGAAAACAGCCTCAAGTCCTTCAGCCTTTCCTCATATGATCTTCCCTCCATACCAGGCAACATTCTTGTAAATCTCCTCTGTACCCTTTCCAATGCTTACCACATCCTTCCTATAATGTGGCAACCAGAACTGCACAGCAGTACTCCAAATGCAGCCGCACCAGAGTTTTGTACAGCTGCAACATGACCTCATGGCTTCCGAAACTCAATTCCTCTACCAATAAAAGCTAACACACCTGTACTGCCTTCTTAACAACCCTCTCAACCTGGGTGGCAACTTTCAGGGATCTATAGACATGGACACCGAGATCTCTCTGCTCGTCCACACTACCAAGAATCTTACCATTAGCCCAGTACTCTGCCTTTCTGTTATTCCTTCCAAAAAGTGGTTTCAAAAGTGGTGAAAGATGAGGGTGGCACGGTGGCGCAGTGATTAGAACTGCTGACACATGGCGCCAAGGGCCCGGGTTTGATCCCGGCCCCAAGTCACTGACCGTGTGGAGTTTGCACATTCTCCTGTGTCTGCATGGGTCTCACCACCCCCCACAACTCAAAAAGATGTGCCGGGTAGGTGGATTGGCCATGCTAAATTGCCCCTTAATTGAATTTTTTTTTTTTTAAAGTGCTCAAACATTGGCCAACAAATCTCAATATATAGTAAAAACCATGTAAGCCAGAAAAAGATATAAAAAAAGAGATGCGCACAAGGATAAAAACTAATATTGAAAGATGAGCAGAGCCAGAGCTTGTGAAAACGCAGCTGCTCCTGCGCTCACATCACCTGATCCCAGAAAACAATGTTATTGGTTCAAATAACCATTCATTCATTTATTAAGTTGTCAGTATCCAATTGTCGAAATGCATATTAAGTGCAAAATAGAAATAAGTAACAAGCAGCAATCCATCACTTTCGCTACATAGGCTATATTCCTGAACCAGTGTGACAAAACTGGCCAACTAGACTATTCAAAGAAACCCTCATATTGTTCTCATTTGCCATTTTCTTTCTTTAATCAGCTCAATGCATTCAAATATCAATATTGGGTACAATTCTTCTGGCAGATTCTCACTATTTCGCTGCATAATAATAATGGAAACTTTGTAGAAAAGGTTATTTCTCTGGGATCTCTGTTAAAGTTACAATGGGAGATTGGGGAAAATTGATAAGAAATATTCTGTTGCGATGTGACCTTAGGTGATAATGGCCACACTGCCACTGTTACAGTTTGGATAGAACATTATAGAATCCCTACAGTGCAAAAAAGAGGCCATTCGGCCGATCGAGTCTGCACTGGCCCTTCTCGGCCACCCCACCTAGGCCCAATCCTCACCTTATTCCTGCAACTCCACTCGAAAGTTCAATTTAGCATAACTAATATACCCAACCTGCTCATCTTTGGACCGTGGGAGGAAACTGGAGCACCCGGAGGAAACCCACGCAGACATGGGGAGAATGTGCAAACTCCAAACAGTCAGATGAGATTGGAATCAAAACTTAGTCCCTGATCCTGTGAGGCAGCAGTGCTAGCCACTGTAACCATGCTGTCCAACGTATGGTGTTAATTCATTCACAGGACATTGGCATTATTGGAAGGGCTGTCTGTCTCTAATTGCTCTCGAGAAGGTGGGGATGATCTACCTTCTTGAACCATTGCAGTCAATAGTAGAGTGGAAATTGCAGGGTTTTAACATGAAGCCAGTGAAGCAAAGCTGATAAAATTCTACATGAGAATAGTGCATGGCTTGGAGGGAGAATTGTAGGTGATAATTTTCCCTGCACTGTAAAAGAAAAAAATGGGAAAATGTGTCATTTGAAACATGGAAGTCTGGCAATACCTGACTGAAGGCTACATGAGAGAATGTAGGGAAAAATCCCATGAAGGGTTAACAGCAGCTGCAAAAGAAGGTTTTGAAATGCAGATAGCTTTTATCAAACAGGCGTTAAGAAAACAGCTTGTGACTATTCAAGCTGTAGAACTAATGCATGTCTTTTAAGTCACAGCAGATTGAACTTTGAGTTATATGGAAAAAAGCAATATTTCACACCTTCTTTGAAGTTAATTATTTTAGTAAGCAGCTAGAAAAGAATGGCTAGGAATTTCAGTTGAATTGGGTGACAAATGTTTAGGTGTGAAATTCTGCTGACACCAGGTGAATATGGGAAGCTGGAGACAACGTGTCCACAGGAACACACATTAGACCCAAATCGGAGTCAGAGTTCTGAGCTGTGGGCACTATTTGATAATAAAGCAACTTTAGAAATGACAGAAACCAGATGTAACACCACTCTGGGATCAAAGCACTTTTGACATCACAAAGGAAACAATGTAATCAGAGATCGATGAGCTGAAGTCATGCTCAATATGAATACATAGTCATGTTAGAAACAATTTAGATTAAAGATACCTTGTACAATCAAGAGTAAATAAAGTTACTTTACAATAATGTCATAAAAACTGAATAACTGCTAGAAGGCGAATATAAACCCTAAAAAAGGGGACAGCCAGCAGAGTCAGCTCTCATAGCGCAGTACATGGGACAGATAGAACATAGCAACTGAGCGGAACAGCGAATCCTTCTGAGGAAGACCAAAAGCTAAAGAAGAGAGATTGTCAAGGTGGACCTGAAGGTCTTTTCAACCAACCAGGAGAATCCAGAAGCAAGATGTTTTTACTTTTCTGTAAAGACAGTGATTGCATCTTTTTAAAGAAAAAATATAATAATAAAATAACTTAAAAGTTTTAACCTGAAACAATGGTTATTACAAAGTCAATATACTTACTTTGTAACGCGGGACCCAGGATCGTGCTACTAAGTGGTAAGTAGATAAAATTCTTCTATGAAGATATGAGTGATACCGGGGATAACTTGAAAATATAATTTGACCTGAATAGCACCCACCTAAGTCTGCATACGAGTCAGGGAGTGAGAATCCCTGTTCACCATTTAGAATGTCTTATTGACCCTTTTTGTTTTAGGGGGAATTCTAAGAGTACTAGTGAGTTTTTAACTTCACACTGTACTTGTTTTTCCAGAAGGTTGGGACACAGATTTGGAAGATGCTGTCAAAAAAATCCTTGGTGAGTTACTGCAGCGCGTCTAGTAGATGGCAGTCTTTGAGGAAGTAGCAAGCAACATTGATATTGGGAAAGCTGAAGACGTTCTATCCCTGAATAAACAAAATGTTGCCGCACAAAACAAATGTGTATGATATATAGGGTAATATATCGGCATGGAGAGAAGATTGGTTAACTAACAGTAAATAGTATAGCAAGCAGTTACTCGTGGAGCGCTTACAGACACCAATGTTGGGGCCTCAAACTATTTACAATCTATACGAATGACTACGACTGAATGTGTCGTAGCTAAATTTGCTGATAATAGGTAGGGGAATAAGTTATGAAGATGACATATATAGTCTACAGAGAGATTTAAGTAGGTTAAGTGAGGAAGACAAAATTGACAGGTGGAGAATAAAATGGGGATATGTCCACTTTGGAAGAAAGAATAGAAAAGTAGTATATTATTTAAATTATGAAAGATTGCAGAATTCTGCCGTATGGAGGGATCTGGGCACTTCTGTTAGATGAATCGGGAAAAGTTAGTATGCAGGCGCAGCAAGTGAATTGGAGGGAAAATGGAATGGTAGCATTTATTACAAGGGAAAATATTTATTACTGAGAAACATGCGATTGGAGAACCGGAGAATCCAGCCGCTTAGGCGGAACGTTTGGACAGGTTGGCCCTGGAGTTTGACCTTATAAGAATGAGAGGGGATCCTATTGAATCATAGAAGATCTTGAAGGGACTTGAAAGGGTGGATGTCGAAAGGATATTTCACTTTATAGAAAAGACTCAAATTCAGAGACCCAGTTTAAAAATCAGTCATCTCCAATTGAACACAGAGGTGAAGTGAAATTTGATCTCGGAGGGTCAGCAGTGTGTGGATTTATCTTACCCAAAAGGTCAGTGGAGGCAGGGTCATTGAATATTTTTTCAAGCTGCATAGATAGATTATTCATTCACATAGAAATCAAATGTTACAGCAGACAGACTGGAACATAAAGTTGCAAGGCCACAATCAGGATAACTATTATCTTATCAAATAGTGCAGAAGGCTTGAGGGCTTCCAGGGCCTCTTCCTGCTCCAAATTTGTGACTTTTGGTAGTACATTCCGGCCAGGATATCTTGGATAGCAGAATTTCCCATCTTGCCATCTGACGGTTTGCTGAGGATGTGGTGATATGCATGAGCAATCTTGTATATAATAATGTAAATGACTACCGGCCAGCAGGTGGCAGTGTAAATCTACCATGTGACTCTGTGCTTCAGGGAGTTTGGAGTTAAATCGTGTTGGTGGATAGATGTATTTTGCAGTAGCTTCGAATCATTAGTTAGTGGTAGTAGGTTGTAATATATTTATTCCAGTTATCTTTAACACACATTTGTTATATGATGAATTATTTTAACTAGTCAAGAACTAGATATTCTGTAGTGCATCATTCCTACCGGCCAGTTTACAGAACATGAGGGGCACACCCTCGCTGACACGGCCTTCACCAGAGCCATTTCACACTCGATTCATGTTAATTGACTGCTGGCAGAACCTCAGGCCCTCATTCGGGGTAGTTGGGGTGGGCAGGGGGGAAATGTCCTGTCTTAAAGAGCCTTCAGCCCTGCAGAGATGTCCATGAAGCCTATGTCGCAGGAGTGCACTGAAATACACGTGTTTTTGGGGTCTCTGGGCGAGGAAGGTAGGGAAAGCCAGGGTTGGGATGGATAGTGAGGAATTGTGGTGTAGGGGAAAGAGGCTGGTGGAGGGGAACTGGGGGGTGGTGAAGTTAGAAAGAAGGCTTTTGAGGACACCCTGTCCCCTCCCCACACAAGGCTTAAGCCCGATTAAACCTGAGAAATTCTCCATCCAACCAATAAATTGATTTTGGGTCGAGACGGTCTTTAAGTGGCTGATAGTAGTCAATTAAGAGCCTCAGTTTGGGTCAAGGGTTGGTGGTCTTTACAATCATAGAATCATTGAGCAGAATCACCACTTTGCCATCCAAGGCCTTGCCCGCCCCAGCGTAAAATTGCAGAGCCATTGGGGTGGGAAGGAACCCAGCAGGAAGCCTATTCATCTATTTCATCTGCCCCCCTGCCCAAGACCCAGAAGACAGGGGGCGGGATTCTCTCAGCCCACGAGGGGCCGGAAAATCATCGGGATGGGCGCGAATCGCGTGACGGCGCCCCGACACCGGTCCGCCGATTCTCTGGAGAATTGGCGCCATTGGAACCGCGCGGCTGGCACGGCGCCGGTCAGGGGCCACTCTACGTGCCCCCCCCCCTCCCCCCCCCCCCGGCGATTCTCCACCCAGGATAGGTCTTGGCGGCAAAAAAAATCCAAGTCCCGCCGGTGCCGTCCACAAGTGGTCTTACCCAGCGGGACCTCAGCATGCATCTTTCCGGGGGCGGCCTGGTCGTGGGGGAGAGGAGATCCGACCCCACTGGTGGCCTCCTCTGTGACCCGGCCTGCAAACAGCCCACCAATCGGCGAGCAGCTATAGGGCTGGAGGCCTCTTTTGCTCCGCTCCGGCCCCTGTAGCCCTACGCCATGTTGTATCGGGGCCGGCGCGGAGAAGGAAGCCACCGCGCTTGGACGCAGTTGTGCCGCTCGCACTGTGCATGCGCGCATTCGCGCTGGTCGCAGCACGCATGTGCAGACCAGCGGCGCATATTTGAGGCCGGAATCACAACAGCGTCAACATTTAGCCTCAGGATCAGAGAATCCCGCCCAGAGAGCATAACATTCAGACCTTCAGTCCCCTGGTACCAGTGATATCACAAAATTCCTACACGCCAGAAGGAGGCCATTCAGCCCATCGAGTCTGCACTGACCTCCCGAAGGAGCATCCCACACAGGCCCCGTCCTATCCCCGTAACCCCATCTCACCTTTCTTTTGAACACTAAGGGACAATTTATCATGGCCAATTCATCTAACCTGCACACCTTTGCACTGTGGGAGGAAACTGGAGCAGCCGGAGGAAACCCACACAGACACGGAGAGAATGTGCAAACTGCACGCAGGCAGTCACCCAAGGCTGGAAATGATCCCGGATCCCTGGAGCTATGAGGCAGCAGTGCTAACCACTGCCACTGTGCCGTTTCTGGTGCAGGACGTGAATGTTCAAGTTGGTGGATAGGGTGCAAAGCAAACAAGCTGTTTTGTGCTTGATGATTCTGAGCTTCTTTAATGTTGTTGCGCCTGTCATCATCTAATTCGGTGGATAGAATTCCATTGCCTTTAAAATGGTGGGAACGGTTTGAGGAGTCAGGAGGCGAATTAGTGCGAGTGACTAGATGGAGTGGAGGGGGTGTCAGTTGTCCAGGAGATGGAGTAAATTTTAATCTGCCTAACATTTCCCAGGTACCAACCCAGCTAAGCACATTACAACTGTTATATTACGTATAGTAATATCTTGTTACTCATTTGCTTACTTCCAGAACGGTCGGATGGTTGACCTTCAGTAACACTCAAAGTCTTCAAATTAAGCAAATACTGTTTATTCAGTAACGGTTATAAATAGCTATGAGTTTGTTCCCTGTTCTACAAATATATGTCTTGAGAATGTTTCTTTACATGCTTTGGTTATTGAATTTGACGTTAGGTCTGGAAGTTTCATAACTTCTGGGTAATTTGAATAATAATCTATTATTAGAACGTAGTCATGACCAGTTGCATGGAAGAGGTCAACCCCCATTTGTCCAAGGAGATGTGATCAGTTGTGCTGTTGAAGGGTCTCCTTGCATTGTGCAGCTTGGTGTCTTTGACAGGTTTCGCAGGGTACTATCATGTCAGTGATATCCCTGTTTAACCCCGGCCAGTAGACTGCCTGTCTTGCTCTTCTTTTACATTTTTCGATACAGAGGTGTCCCTCATGAATTTTCTCTAACATTTCGGTTTGAAGACTTTGTGGGATGACAATTTGATCTTGCCTTAACAATAGACCATTAACTATCATTAAATCTGTTTGTATGTTGCGGAATTGAGGACAACACCCTTTCAGCCACCCATGCTGTCGATGGACCATTACCCTCTGAACAGTTGCGTCCTTCTTCGTTTCTTGCTTTATTAACTTCAGTTTTTCATCTGATGCAGGAAGATTCTCCATGCATAGTTGAGCCTGAGCTTCTATATCTCTTATGAATTCCATCGATGCACTCTCTGTTGTAACGGAACGTGATAAAGTGTCTGCAATTATAAGCTCTTTCCCAGGTGTATAAATTAAGTCAAAATCATACCTTAGTAATTTCATCATTATACGCAGGAGTCTGGGTGTCATGTCGTTTAGATTTTTTTCACTGATGTGGACCAACGGCCTGAGATCCGTCTCTACAGTGAAGGTTGGAAATCCGAAGACATAGTCATGGAATTTGAGTATTCCTGTCAATTATCCTAGACATTCCTTCTCAATTTGTGTGTATCTGCATTCAGTTGCTGTCATTACTCTTGAAGCATATGCTACAGGAATACAATCAGAATTTTCATCTTTTGTAGGAGAACTGTGCCTATTCCATCCTGACTTGCATCAGTGGATATTTTAGTTGCTCTTTTGGGATTGAAGAAAGTGAGTATCGGTGCAGTCATAAGTTGTTGTTTTAGATCTGTTCACTCCTTCTGATGACTCTGCGTCCATTCAAAAGTAGTTGATGTTCTGATTAAATGATTCAATGCAGTTGTTCTTGATGAGAGATTTGATATAAACTTGCCCAGAAAATTGACAAAACCCAGAAACCTCAGAACAGCTTTCTTGTCTTCTTGAATTTTCATGTTTTGTATTGCTGCTATCTTTGTGTCATCAGGTTTGACACTTTGAGGAGAAATGGTATCTCCCAGGAATTTCAATGAGGATTGTGCACATGTGCACTTTGTTTGATTCAGTTTGAGTCCGAACCCGTTGATTCGTTCAAATACATTTCTTAAGCGTTTGATGTGTTCTTCCTTGGTTGTGGACCAAATGATGATGTCGTCAACATACACCCTCACACCTTCAATTCCTTCTGTCATTTCCTCCACGATCCTGTAGAATATCTCAGATGCTGATATTATTACAAATGGCATACGGTTGAAGCAAAATCGTCCAAAGGGAGTATTCATAGATCATAGATCATAGAATTTACAGTGCAGAAGGAGGCCATTCGGCCCATCGAGTCTGCACCAGCTCCTGGAAAGAGCACCCTACCCAAGGTTAACACCTCCACCCTATCCCCATAACCCAGTAACCCCACCCAACACTAAGGGCAATTTTGGATACTCAGGGCAATTTTTTTATCATGTCCAATCCACCTAACTTGCACATCTTTGGACTGTGGGAGGAAACCGGAGCACCCGGAGGAAACCCACGCACACATGGGGAGGATGTGCAGACTCCACACAGACAGTAACCCAAGCCGGAATCGAACGGGTCGAAGAATCGTCCGGGGCCTTCGTAATTCCCGCCCCCGCCCTGGCCGGAATTCTTCGCCACCCAGGAATCGGCGGGGCGTGAATCACACCGCGCCGGTTGGCGGGCCCCCCGCGCCGGTCAACGGGCCCCCCAGCAGTGATTCTGCGGCCCGCGATGGGCCGCAGTCCCACCGCTGTCAGGCCTCTCCTGCTGACGTGGTTTAAACCACCTCTGGTGCCGGCGTGAGCAGGCGGCGCGAGCGGGCCCCAGGGTCCTGGGGGGGGCATGGGGCGATCTGATCCCAGGGGGTGCCCCCACGGTGGTCTGGTCCGCGATCGGGGCCCACCGATCGGCGGGCGGGCCTGTGCCGTGGGGGCACTCTTTTTCTTCCACCGCCGCCACGGCCTCCACCATGGCGGAGGCGAAAGAGACCCCCTCCACCGCGCATACGCCGGGTGGTGTCAGCGGCCGCTGATGCTCTGGCGCATGCGCGGATTCACACCGACCGGCGAAGGCCTTTCAGTCAGCCCTGACGCCAGTCGACGGGGCGCCAAAGGCCGTTGGCGCCGGTCACTGGAGCGGGAGCCACTCCGGCACGGGCCGAGCCCCTAAAGGTGCGGAGAATTCCGCACCTTTGGGGAGGCCCGACGCTGGAGTGGTTCTCGCCACTCCGCAATGCCAGGACCCCATGCCCCGCTGAGTAGGGCAGAATCCCGGCCCTGATCTTGCTGTCTTAATAATCTCTCTCTTAAATTTTCATCATTTCTGTCATACACAATTTACATAGACATAGAACATACAGTGCAGAAGGAGGCCTTTTGGCCCATCGAGTCTGCACCGACCCACTTAAGCCCTCACTGCCACCCTACCCCTGTAACCCAGTAATTTCTCCTGACCTTTTTTGGTCACTAAGGGCAATTTATCATGGCCAATCCACCTAGTCTGCACGTCTTTGGACTGTGGGAGGAAACCGGAGCACCCAGAGGAAACCCAGGCAGACACGGGGAGAACGTGCAGACTCCACACCGACAGTGACCCAGCAGGGAATCGAACCTGGGACCCTGCGCTGTGAAGCCACAGTGCTAATCATTAGTGCCACCGTGCTGCCCTTTGATCATGGATTCGTGTGTCATGCAATGCTGTATCATTACAAGATTGTGCTAGTAATTTTAAATCGGTGACAAAGCTAGTAAATGATTACCCAGTTTTCTGCAATCTTTTGTTGAATCTAAATCTTTCAAAAATGTCATTTGTTTGAATTTTGCAGTGGTCATCATATTTACTTAGTATTATGTCGAATGTGCTTTTATCCTGACCTTCAAAGTATAGAAATGAATTATATATTTCAATTGCATGCTGTCCTGACATTGAATAAGAGCAGTGCAACCATCCTAGCATCAGTAGTGGTGGTTAAATCAGTAGCTTCTAGGTAAATTTGAAATTGTTGCTTGAACAATTTCCAATTCGAATTGAGATTACCGGTTGTCTTGAGTTGATGTGGAGCTTGTGTATAGTCCATCGAGGTGGTTTTCTGCAAAGGATCCGGTTGCTGCGAAGCTTCCCCAGTTGAAAAGCTGCGACTAAATTCTTCTTTTCTGGATTTTCCTAATCTATCTAGTTAGTTTTTTGGAAGCCAAGACCTGGTACCATGTTATATCACATATAGTTAAATCTTGTTACTCATTTGCATACTTCCAGACTGGTCGGATGGTTAATGTTCAGTAACACTGAAAGTCTTCAAATTAAGCAAATACTGTTTATTGAGTAACGATTATAAATAACTATGAGTTTATTCACTCTTCTACAACTATAACTGAAGATTAGATAAATAAGATTGAATATATATATTGTTTAACTACACCTGCTCACTAAGCTATATCTCTAACACTCTGTTCACTAGTCATACCTTATTCGAAGAGGCGGGAACTCTCTGAGTGTAACTTCTATACCAGGGGTGGGCAAACTTTTCCGTGCAAGGGCCACATTCAGAAATTCACAATTGACAAAGGGCCGCATAGTATATTAAGTAAAATAATTACTTCACCCGGTTATGATTCTGGGCGCCTCATATAGAACATAGAACAGCACAGAACAGGCTCTTCGGCCCTTGACGTTGTGCCGAGCAATGATCACCCTACTCAAGTCAACGTATCCACCCTATACCAGTAAGTAACCCAACAGCCCCCCCGCATTAACCTTAAAAAAAAAATTAAAAAAAAAAAAAAAAAAATTTTAAAAAAAATTATTATTTTTTTTTTTTAATGACTTGGTGGGCCGCAGAAATACCTTTGGCGGGCCGCATGCGGCCCGCGGGCCGTAGTTTGCCCACCCCTGTTCTATACATATATATGGTGCTGCCATCTAGTGGTTGTTTTGCACTTACTTACAGATGTTAACCCCTTACATAACTGCAGATATACAGATCACTACAACAACTACCCCAGAAATCCTAACTCAGAGTTGGAGACATTCACGGAGGGTCTCAGGAAGCAGGGGGATGGCTCATTGGCAGTAGAAGCTTCTCAGGCAATTTCCACATAGGTCAATGCATCAGGAACTCTGCAGAGTCCTGATGTACAACTTCAGTCATACATCCTATCTCCCACAATCCAGAGACTGGAAGATTTGGCCCCATGATAATCAAATGATAAATATCTTGACCTCAGAACTACTTTGAACCTCATGTTGAAAATTTTAAAAAGCTTGTGTTTACATTTCGCTTTTCATGGCCACCCGCCATCGCACAGCACTTCAGAGACAACAAAGTGCATTTAGAAGTGCAATCACTGTCGTGAAGTGGGAAATGTGGCAGATAATTTTCACTCAGCAAAGTCCCACCAACAGCAATGTGATAATGACTAGATAATCTGCTTTTTGTGATGTTGATTGAGGGATGAATATTGGCCGAGACACCGGGTATAACTTCCCTCAGCTTCCTTGAAACAGTGGCATGGGTTATTTTACACCACCTGAGCAGGTAGATGGAGCTTTGCTTTCGCATTTTATCAACAGCACCTCCGGCAGTGCAACACTTATTCAAGTATTGCACTGGAGGGTCAGCCCTGATCTAGGGCTTGAACCAATAATTTTGTGATTCAGAGCCAGATGTGCTGCCTATTAAGCCACGATTGGCACTGTCATTAGCAATGAATTAGTAATGTCTTTGGGTTGCATAACAGCATTAAAAGTGACACCAAAGATTTTATAAAATCTTGTCAATGTATGTTTCAAATGACCATTGATTTTCAACCTCAACTGGGAATGAGCAACATGTGCCTAAGGGGCTAGGTACCTTATGGATCAGTGGCAATTTAATAACCTCTTTGCTGTAGTTGCATTTTACTTCCCTTAAAATAGAGCCAAGGAAAAGACAGTCTTTAGCAGTCTTTGTTAAATTACAAATGCAACGTTCATTAAAAATATCAACATGAATTTTTCATGTGCAATAGACACGTCTGAAATTTTCTTTCTCAAAGGAGGAAATTAACGAACATGTTCGCAATGTTTTGAAACCCGCAAGAGTAAAGTGGAGTAATACAACCCTCTGTAAATGTTTAAAAATCAACACTCAAATCTCTCAGCATCAGAATATCGAAAACAAATGGAAAAAAACAATCTACCAAAAGTACAAAATCATCACACTTACAAGTTGTAGATCTGATCCCATCTTGCTTGCCACCACATAGCTTATAGAACATAGAACATAGAACAGTACAGCACAGAACAGGCCCTTCGGCCCTCAATGTTGTGCCGAGCCATGATCACCCTACTCAAACCCACATATCCACCCTATACCCGTAACCCAACAACCCCCCCCCCATCCTTAAACCTACTTTTTAGGACACTACGGGCAATTTAGCATGGCCAATCCACCTAACCCGCACATCTTTGGACTGTGGGAGGAAACCGGAGCACCCGGAGGAAACCCACGCACACACGGGGAGGACGTGCAGACTCCGCACAGACAGTGACCCAGCCGGGAATCGAACCTGGGACCCTGGAGCTGTGAAGCATTTATGCTAACCACCATGCTACCGTGCTGCCCTATCACACGATTGATGTGAATTGTCCATCTTGCAACATATTGAAGACCGTGCTCTGTAACATCCAGTCATGGTTGTACCCACAGACCTTGAAATACGATAGCGTTCAGGATTCATAAATGCATCTATAAATAGAGCTGCATTTCTAATAAATAAAGAGGCGAAGTAGATGCCAAATCTATTCCAACTTAAGGCATCGTAGCAGAAGTATGTTTCTTGTACAAAATTGTTTTTAAGAAGGAACGGATTTCTTTTTTTTCCTTTCACCATATTGCAAGTTCTGACTAATTACTTTAAAACTTTCAACTGATTCGTTTTAATTCTGGCAATTAATCAGTAATATCTAACACATTAATTTAAATTAGTTCAATTAATATCAAATATGACCTTGTTATGATTATGTAAGGCATTTAATGTTGCTGGTACCTTTATTTTTCTCTTGAAACCTACACCTGCAAAATAACCAAAATTACTAAATGACCTCCAAATGAAGGAATGACCAACTTTATTTAGTTTTCACTTCAACAAAAATTAAAACCAACATATATTACACATGAATTAACAGGTAAATTTCACATTAAATAGTCAATACAATAAAGGTATATTTTCTAAAACACAAGCATTCGCATCACTCCCCACACAAGTGTAGCCCCACATTCCTACCTAGTTCTTTATTCATGCAGGGTAGATCAGGAATCCTATCCGACAATAGCTTTTATCTTTGTGTTTCATGGGTATGATTATAATTAGCGCGATGGTGTAACGTTTCAGCCGACCAAACAATAACACCCTGGTTCATAGTTTGGCCACTTCTGGGAAAACATCCAGCTCTTTGGAATCTTTGTGCTTGTCACACAGCTTCCCACATTTTTGACCTTTTAGCCAACTTGAATGATACCTCTAAGATCTCCGTCCCCTTTTCTGCCAAATAGAAAAACGGACCTGTGTCCAAGATTGATTTACCTCTTCTCGGGCGGCACGGTAGAACAATGGTTAACGTTGTTGCTTCACAGTGCCAGGGACCCGTGTTCGATTCCCGGCTCGGGTCACTGTCTGTGAGGAGTCTACACGTTCCCCCGTATCTGCGTGGATTTCCTCCGGGTGCTCCGGTTTCCTCCCACAGTCCAAAGATGTGCAGGTTAGGTGGATTGGCCATGCTAAATAGCCCGTAGTGTCCAAAGGTTAGGTGGAGTTACTGGAGTTATGGGGAGAGGGTGGAGGTGTGGCCTTAAGTAGATGCTCTTTTAAGGGTTGGTGTAGACTCCATGGGCTGAATGGCTGCCTTCTAAACTGTAAATTCTATGATCTAATTCCCTGTGTTACTCTTTCTGTCTTTATCTACTTGCTCTTTGTGTCTGAATTTGTGTGATAATTGTCTTCCTTCTCCAACCTCTGCTTGCAGGGGCTGGTTTAGCATAGTGGGCTAAACAACTGGCTTGTCAGGCTGAACAAGGCCAGCAGCGTGGGTTCTATTCCCGTATTGTCCTCCCTCAACAGGCGCTGGAATTTGGCAACTAGGGGCTTTTCAAAGTAAATTCATTGAAGCCTACTTGTGACAATAAGCTATTATTATTAGATCTCCTTTATGTCTACCAACCAGACAGCTTCTTTCTTAACTTCCTTCCTGTTGGCACTGCTTCCAGATCAAGGGTTCCCAGGTCACATGGACTAGCGTTTCTTACTAACCAAGGAAATTGGTTGATTCACTTGTTATTTTTTTTTAAATTTAGAGTACCCAATTCATTTTTTTTCCAATTTCAATTAGGTGCCAATTCACCTACTCTGCATATCTTTGGGTTGTGGGGCAAAATCCACGCAAACACGGGGAGAATGTGCAAACTCCATATGGACAGTGACCCAGAGCGGGGATCGAATCTGGGACCTCGACACTGTGAGGCAGCAATGCTAACCACTGAGCCATTGTGCTGCTCTGATTCCTTTATTAATGATGTCAGCTCTTAAAAACCTTTTTCAAACAAAATTCCACAGACATTTTAAAGAAAATATAATTTTTTCCCTTACTGAACTGCTTCCGGATCAAAGGTCATCACAGAATTGTTGGAATTAAAGAATTTAATAAAGCCAACACGAGGCATTCGGTGCTGCTTTTTTCATTTTATAATGTTTCTTCACATTTGGGAAATTAGTTTAAACACAGCTGAATTGACATGATTGTTTCTTTCAACTTGTAAAGGTTGTAAAGGTTGTGGACGAAATGAGGTTTGGCATCCGACTCAATTTAGGAATGAGTTCACATCATAACACACACTGGGCGCAATTTGATGAAAATAAAACAGAGCTCAGTTTTGGGCACGTTTAGCGGCATGTTTCTGAGCAACTGCAGACACTTCTATCAAGTCCGCCCCAATTTCACGACTCCCACCGCAGCCTCTGTAACCGCCCCTGCCCCAAATTACTTGTTAGGGGATCTTCGGGCTCCCCTTTCACCCCACTTCTTAAGGGCAGGGCACCCCCAGGCCCAATCCTTGGCACGGGATCAGACCTTTGAAGCCCTGAGCAGAGGACTTTTGGTGAAAAGGCATGTCCTTTATCTCAGGAATGGCTCCGTGCTTGAGCACGCCAGCATCTAACCTCCGGCCTGGGTGGCCATTGCATAGTAGGAGTTCCTCAGGGTAGTATCCTAGGCTCAACCAGCTTCAGCTGCTTCATCAATGATCTGCCTTCCACCATAAGGCCAGAGTTGGGGATGTTTGTGGGTGACTGCACAATGTTCAGCACCATTCGTGACTCCTCAGTTAATGAAACAATTCACATCCAAATGCAGCCAGACCTGGTCAATATCCAAGCTTGGGCTGACAAATGGCGGGTTACATTCGAGCCACACAAGTGTCAGACAATGATCATCTCCTACAAGAGAGGATCTAACCACCGCCCCATGACATTCAACAGCATTACCATCGCTGAATCCCCAATAATCAACATCTTGGGGGGTTACCATTGATCAGAAACTGAACTGAAGTAGCCATATTTGTCATAATATAAACCGGTACATCATGGTGCAGACACACATTGATGGACATAAACTAGGACCAATCAACATGTACAAACACTGCAGCCAATTACCAGTTAGAACACACGCACTATAAAGGCAGAGGGCATCACTTTTCCTGCTCAGGATGCTGCCTCTCAGAAGCACAAGAGCTCATCAAGTACAGTACAAACTCACACCACGTGCTGAGTGATTCAACTGGTTCAGACAGGCACAGGTCTCTAGTTAAATTAACATCGTGAAAACCCAGTTATAGTATGTCCAGTATTTTATAAGAATTGATAAAATAGTGTTGAACATTCTTCAGTGTTGGTGGCATATGTCTGCTTCACGAGTCCACAGTGCCCAACACTTCAATATTAATACTGTGGCTACCAGGGCAAGTCAAAGACTAGGAATCCTACGGTGAGTTACTCACTTCCTTTTTTTTCCTTTTTTAAACTTAGAGTACCCAATTAAGGGGCAATTTAGCGTGGCCAATCCACCTACCCTGCGCATCTTTAGGTTGTGGGGGCGAAACCCATGCAAACATGGGGAGAATGTGCAAACTCCACACGGACAGTGACCCGGGGCCAGGATATAACCTGGGACCTTGGCGCCGTGAGGCAGCAGTGCTAACCACTGTGCCACAGTGCTGCCCATAACTCAATTCCTGACCCCCAAAAGCCTACCAACCATCTACAAGGCACAAGGCAGGAGGTTAATGGAACACTCTCCACTTGTCTGGATGAGTGCAGCTCTAACAACACTCAAGAAGCTTGACACAATCCAGGACAAAGCAGCCCACTTGATTGCTACCCCTTACACAACCATGCAATCTCTCCACACCAACGAACTGTGGCATCTATAAGATGCACTGCAGTAACTCACCAAGGTTCCTTAGACAGCACCTTCCAAACCCATGACCACTACCATCTAGAAAGCCAAGAGCAGCAGACACCTGGGAACCCCACCTGGAGGTTCCCCTCGAAGTCACACACCACCCTGAGTTGGAAATATATCGTCATTCCTTCACTGTCGCTGGGGTAACATCTTGGAACTCGCTCCCTAACAGCACAGTGGGTGTACTCAGGGCCGGCTCAAGGTACCGGCAACTCGGGCAGTCGCCCGGGGCGCCATGTGCTAGGGGACGCCATCAACGAGTGCGTGACCAGCGTCAGAGATCTGCCGACAGAGGGACCGGCGTCAGAGACCTGCCGACAGAGGGACCGGCCCGCCGATCGGTGAGTCCCGATCATATACCAGGTCACTCCGGCCCCCCCCGCGCCCCCGACCCGACCCGCCCCCGACCCCTGACCCCCCGACCCCCGACCCCCCTGACCCCCGACCCCCCTCCCCCGACCCCCCCCCCCCCCCCCCCCCCGAAGGGCGCCGAAGTTCAGCTTGCCCGGGGCGCCAGCAACCCTAGGGCCGGCGCTGGGTGTACTGACACCTCAAGGACTACAGCGATTCAAGAAGGCAACTCACCACCACCTTCTGAAGGGCAACTAGGGATGGGCAATATATGCTGGCCAAACCAGTGAAGTCCACATCCTGCAAATTAATATAGAAAAGGACAGTACAGCTGTTTACTGCACCCAAAACGCCATAACGTAAGTATTTCATGAGAACAGCAGTACATTCTTCGTGAATCAAGACTTTTCAAATATTGTTGCTGTATTGATATTGGGTCTAAGGAAAAAGATAAATTATCTTCTCTGTTCTGCCAGAGTAAGTCATTTTTTAACTCCCTCCAATATCAAACTCTCATTCACTCAATGGCTGCTCTCTGAGCTGGCAAGGAGAACAGGGGTGACTCCTGTGGGGAAAGGGAGATCAGCCTCTTCCAGCAACCTAGTATGGATCACAGATCCATCACTTCATCAAATCCTAATAATCACAGTGAGTAAATGCAGTCTGAAAAAGCTCATGCTCATCAACTGGATTGGATTTGGGTTGGATTTTGTTTGTGATCACGTGTACCGAGGTACAGTGAAAAGTATTTTTCTGCGAGCAGATCAATAGATCATTAAGTCCATGAAAATAAAATAAAATGAAATAAATGCGTAACAGGCCAACACAAGGTACACGATGTAATTACATAAACACTGGCATTGGGTGAAGCATACAGGGTGTAGTGTTAATGAGGTCAGTCCATAAGAGGGTTGTTTAGGAGTCTGGTAACAGTGGGGAAGAAGCTGCTTTTGAGCCTGTTTGTGCGTGTTCTCAGACTTCTGTATCTCCTGCCCGATGGAAAAGTTAGAAGTAAGCTGGATGGGAGGGGTCTTTGATTATGCTGCCCGCTTTCCCCAGGCAGCGGGAGGTGTAGATGGAGTCAATGGATGGGAGGCAGGTTTGTGTGATGGACTGGGCGGTATTCACGACTCTCTGAAGTTTCTCGCGGTCTTGGTTCCGAGCAGATGCCATACCAGACTGTGATGCAGGCAGACAGGATGCTTTCTATGGTGCATCTGTAAAGGTTGGTAAGAGTTAATGTGGAGGTGCCGAATTTCCTTAATTGTTGTGCTTTCTTGGTGGTAGCATCGACGTGGGTGGATCAGGACAGATTTTTGGAGATGTGTACCCCTAGGAATTTGAAACTGCTAACCATCTCCACCTCAGCCCCATTGATGCTGACAGGGGTGTGTACAGTACTTTGCTTCCTGAAGTCAATGACCAGCTCTTTAGTTTTGCCGGCATTGAGGGATAGATTGTTGTCGCTGCACCACTCCATTACGTTCTCTTGAGGGATAGATTGTTGTCGCTGCACCACTCCACTAGGTTTTCTGAAACTCTAGTGTAGGCACAAGCTGATCAAAGTCCACAAGGCAGCCGAGCATCATTCTGAGGCTCCAGCCGACATTTGAAGAGAAAGATCTGAAAGAACCATCACTGCACTCATTCTCACCCTCCACCAGCACCTCAGAGGCAATAATAATTATAACATTTATCAGCTGGGAGAGTCCAGGAGACAATCACAATATTGTTGTTGATTAATACTGTCACTCATTACATTCGACATTGCTTCTATTCTCTATATGGTCATGACGATGGAGTTATTGTCAAACATGGCAAGCGACTGTGATGTTTACTGAAACCCTAGCTGGATTTTATTGAGCGAGGGTGAATAAAAATCCTATTCTGCTTTTCCAGACTTAAGCAGATGAGCTGAATCATCTCAGTGTGTATCAATATTTTGCAGAGCACTTTATCTAATGGACAATTTGGAGACAATAGCATTTGAATAAAATGCTGACTTGATGCAAAGTGTTCATCTTTTCATCAGCAAATACTGTTTGAACTGGTGTCATTGGACCCAATATCAAGACAGCTGTTGCTCGTCGTACTAAGTGTGCTTTACACTTAATTGCTCTGTTTTATAACCTTTGCTCTAGAGTCGCCAGGTACCTTTATGATACCACCACGAGGTTCAAGTTCAAGTGCTGATCAATAACTCAATACACCAGTTAGTAAGGTTCAAATCAAAACACATTTATTATATACACAGTCAATCGCTACTCATGCATAAAATACTATTCACTAGGCTATTTCCAACACTAACAGGCCAATACTTAGCTTTGGAAAAGGGACCCACTAGGTCAGGGGAACAATTGGCCTCTCGTTCGATCCTGAGTCTGCAGGCTTCCAGCTGGTATGGACTAATGGTTAGGAGCGCCTAGCTCGTAGCGTGCGTTGACTGGACACTTACTTGGTTGGTGCAGCTGCTAGGCAAGTCTCTCCGAGTTGAGAGTCACGGTCAAGAGTTCTTTGAGAGCTGCCAAGAAGGACGAATTGAACTTGGGGACTCTACTTTATAGTCCCCAGGGGCTTTGCGCCCTTTTGTTCGGACCCCGTACCTGGTTCCAAGTGATTGGACTGAGTTCTGATCACTTGGATCGATTTCTCCAATACTGGAGCTGTTCCCTGATCGCTGGGAGGTTCCTAAGTGTCCGTTGGCCTTCCTTTATCTTGGCTCCCGCTGGCGCCGAGGACTCTGGCTTGGTCTTGATTACTCTTAATGTTACCAATTGTTCCCGGGGATCGCTCATTACTGTGCAGATGGTTTTTGGTTTCGAGTCTGTCTGGGTTCTGCAAGTTCTAATATACAGGAAACCTTGCACCTGCTTGTTTTCCTGTCCTTGGCTGAATTTCCCTGCATTCTTAGCGAATCTCCATTTTAAAGTAGGGAAGTGGCCAACCCAGGTGGCTACACAACAACAATATCTGAAATGTCTTGATTCATGAATAATTTCCTGCTGTTCTAATGAAATAGAAATGAAGTACTTACTCTTTATTTCAATTATGGAACATCAACTGTGTGCTTCTCATGACATTTGTTTACTGATTTATGTTACACAATTTTACCATCGGATTTTAGCAATTTCAGGATTTGCAATGGGCTTGCACCTGTGCTTAATTGGGCCATAATGTACTATAGCAGGGCATTTGGAGGGATTTATGGACCCGCACATTAAGATTGTTCAAAGTTTTACATGGCAAATTGCCAAATTGAGCTGATAACAGTATTGTGGGAGGAAGATGGCGTCTGGGGCCTGAGTGAGTAGGTCAGAAACTGAGTACCTCCTTCGACAATCAGATTGAATGGTTGTGAATTGAACCACATAGGAACAGAGGGAGCATGTGTAAATTAGCATATGCAAATTCGGTGCCAAATCAGGGACAGGAAGAGAAATATAGAGCTGGATTCTCCACTCCCCATCAACGAAATTGCGTTCGCCAGTTTTCCTGGCATAAAAGACCACAGTTTTCCCGACGGTGTGGGGGACATAGTCCCAAAAACGGAGAATCCAGCCCATAGAGAGGGAAAGAAAGGTTGGATTGGGAGACCAAAGAGCTGAAAAAGTGCAGAAAGGAAAAGTAAAAGAGAAACACATTTTTAATATCTCCAGCATCAATTAAAACCTGAAAGAATGAGACTCCTCAGTTGTAATTATTGGCTTTAAGTGCTAGAGAGGTTGATCAGCAATAATTAAAATGTATCACATCATTACAAGGGTACTTGCACTTGAAAATGGAAGACAACTTTCTGAAGTAAGTTTAATTTGTGTTTACTGTGCTAATACAGCAACTTCACATCATCAAATGCATTTCAATAGTAGGTCAGACAGCAAGATTCTATTTACACAAAGCTAATGATGGAATGGATCAACTAAGAAGGCAACTTTCAGATATTCGCATTTAACCTGGCATCTGCCCCTCACTTAAGGTTGATGTGCCATTTGCAAATAAGTAACTGTGTGCACCATTAGTCTCATTGTAATTGTGACAACACATTCTTGGGCAATAAGAGGTTAGACACATTAGAATCAGAGGAAGATATAAATAGTCCCTCTCTTCTTTTCAGTGATTCCTTTCAGGCAAGTGAAATGAGCAATATTGTACAATCCAGCATCTGAACTGTGCGCAGCTTCATACAGCTGAAAATCTTTCTCTTTATGTTTGAGCCTGAAGGAAAGATAACATGGAAAGCACATGGCCAGGCAGACTCTGAGAGGCAACAGGGCACCTGTGACAGATGGGCTTTTTTGCAATTAGAGTAACAAGTAATATTTTACAGAAAAGACCACACCGCATTAAACATATGAAAAATGTAAACATTCAGTTTAATATAAATCCAAGTCAAGATATGGCTTAATATTTAAAAGGCTCTTTGCCCCATTTAACAACATTCATCAAATCAACGCAAAGTATCATAGATTTGTGCTGAATATCATGAATAAAAATGTTGTGTGGTCAATGAACTGCAGGCTGTAAATCTATTTGCTGCCGTGCAGAATTGTAATTTGTGACTCTATCCCCAAAGCAACAAGTGAAAGTCTATTTTGCTCATATTGAATCTGAGCTGAATTCTACAATGAGTAACTGTGTTTGAGAAAGATTTTGGGCTGGGTTCTTCAGCCGCACCCGCTGCAAGAGCGTCATGGACAGGACGGGGTCCATGTCAAGATCCGTTGATCTCGGGCAGGAATTTCCGGTTGCCGAACGAGGCCGAAGAATCCTGCCCTTTATATCTCGACTCATAGAGATTTTCATATTAATATCTTCAATGTCTCTGCTGCTGTTCAGTTGGTTGCCTTCTTGCTTCTGAATCAAAAGGTTGTATTTCTTACTCCAGAAACTTGAGCATACAATCCATGTTAGCACTCTCGGGCAATGCTGAGGGAGTGCTGCACTGCAGGTGGGACTGGTTTTGGGGTGAAATATTGAAACAATGTTTGCCCACATTAGATGGGTAGGAAAGATTCCACGGCACCGAAACATTAATCCCAGAGTCCTAAACAACATTCATCCCTCAAGTGAGGCATAAAAAGGACAGTTGTTATTGTCACATTTCAGTTTGTGGGTGTTCCTTTTGTCCGGATTGGATGGCACATTTCCTACATTACAAAAGTACACACTTTAAACATATATCATTGGTTGGAAAGCACTTTGGGATGTCCTGAGATTGGGAAAGACTCTCGATAAGTGCCAAACTTTAGTAAATAATACACAGTTCACACTACCGCGTTCTGATAGCTGTAACTGAATTCAGATTGCAGGACGGCAGTTAAAAGTGTGAATTGACCTTAAGCAGAGGAGCACCATTTTATAATCAAAGCACAGTACAACGGATGCTGGAAATCTGAAATAACAACAGAAATTGCTGGGAAAACTCGGGAGATCTGGCAACATCAGTGGAGAAAGAAACTGAGTTAATGGGCATGATCTTCCGGCTGTATGCACTGGCGGGATCTTCCAGTTTTGCCGATGGCACACCCCTGCCACGGGTTTCTCAGTGCGATGGATTCAATGGGAAATCCCATTGACAATGGTGGCTGCGGAAGATCCCGCTGTTGGTGGGCTGCCTTGCGTTGCCCAGAAACACCCCGCAGGGGAGGCCAAAGAATCCCGCCCAATGTTTTGAGGTGGATATTCACCTTCTTTAGAAGACGCTTCTTTTTGAAGAGTCATATTGGACTTAGAATTTTAACTCTGTTCCTCTCTGCACAGATGCCATCAGTTTTGCTGATTATTTTTCTGGCATTGCATATGAGGCAGAACGGTAGCACAGTGGTTAGCACAGTTGCTTCACAGCTCCAGGGTCCCAGGTCGATTCCCGACTTGGCTCACTGTCTGTGCGGAGTCTGCATGTTCTCCCCGTGGCTGTGTGGGTTTCCTCCGGGTGCTCCGGTTTCTTCCCACAGTCCAAAGATGTGCAGGTTAGGTGGATTGGCCATGCTAAATTGCCCTTAGTGCCCAAAAAAGGTTAGGTGGGGTTACTGGGATGGGGTGGGCTTAAATGGAGGGTACTCCTTCTAAGGGCCGGTGCAGATTCGATGGGCCAAATTACCTCCTTCTGCACTGTGAATTCTATGATTTCCTGTTTTTATTGTCCTTTTAATAGTTTTATTCTGTGTTGGGTATAATCACAATATAAACTAATTAACCTACTGAGTCAATTTTACGTGAAACACATATTACTTGGACAGCAAATCAATGCTACAATGTACAGTAACCTAAAAATGCTGAAATTAAAATAACTCATACTATAGTAACAATGTGTTAGCGAGAGAAAAAAATAACAGGATATACCAGACGAATACATGTTTGGAGAACTGGTGTAGGCGGGAGGGATTCAGAATCCTGAAATACCGGGACCAGTTCTGGAGGAGATGGGGCTGCTACGAGCAGGTTGCGTTGCATCTGGGCAGGACTGGGATCGGTGTTCTCCGGTGGGGCGGGGGGGGGGGGTGGGGGGGGGGAGGTGTTTGCTAGTGCTGTCGGGCAGGCTTTAAACTAGAATGGCAGGGGAATGGGAACCTGAGCAGGGAGATAGAGGAGGGAGAAACAAGGATAGGAACAAAAGAAGGACATGTAAGAAGCAAAAGTGGGAGGCAGAAGAAACAAGGGCGATGAATAAATGGGAGCAGAATGCAAAATAAAGCTAAGGTGATTAACAGGGTTAAAAGAAAGTCTAAAAGGCTTTGGGTGCGATTTAGCAGGCCCATTAGCCATGGGCACAAATCCAGCAATGGCGGCTGAATATTGCGAGAGGCCAAAAACAGGATTTGTGCCGGTGAGATTTCGGAAAGTGATATTCCCGGACTCTCCTCTATGATGTAATCAGGTTTGCACCATCCCTGGCCGTTTGAATCCATTAGCATCTACTTCATGGGGTTAACAGTGCATTTTCAGCCCTCATTGAATCTTCCCACCAACCAGGCATGATGTCACACCGACGCAAATTACTACTGCTCTTCAAAAACGGGAACCAGGAGCCGTGATCTCGGAGAGGGAGGAAGGAGACGAGCGCCGCTGTCTTCGCTGAGCATCAGGGAGTCCAAGGAGGCAGAGGCAGCTGACCAGCTGTGGTGTGTGGGGTTGGGGTCAGGGATGGGGGGGGGGGGGGGGGGGGGGGGGGGGGGGGGCTCGGTTGGCTTGTGTGAGGGGGTGGGCGTGGGGTTTGGGGGGTGAGAGAAAGAGGAGGGCAGCTGTCAGGGGAATAAGGCTGTTCTCGCGGGGTGGGGGTGGGGGTTGCAATTGGTGTCAGTGGTCCTGGAGTCTGCTTTCAGTGCTGCATGAGTAAGCTTTTCGTGCTGTGTATGTCTGCTGTCTGCGGCATGGGAGTCTCTGACTCGGGTGGGTGTGGAGTACACAGGGTGAGGGGGGGGGGGTGGTGATGAGAGTCAATGAGGTGGGTTTAATGAGTTGGGTGGATGTGACCCCAAGAGAGTAAGAAACAAGATTCCCACCTAAAGGGGGGGTAAGGGGGCTCAACTTATGGAGTAGCTGTACAGGAGGCTTATGCGTTGAGGCATGACAGCAATGAGATCTCTGAATAATGCAGCCTGATTAAGAAGGGTACCAATCAGCTCTGCCTCTTCCTGAAGCAGAAAGGAATTCATAGAATTATAGAATTTACAGTGCAGAACCATTTGGCCCACCGGGTCTGCACCAGCCCTTGAAAATAGCACTCTACTTAAGCCCAGATCAATTGTGCCCTTTAACATTCCTTGTGACAGTGTCACAATGCTTGTGACATAATTGGCCATTAACAGATCGGGGCTGGTTTAGCACACTGGGCTAAATCGCTGCTTTTAAAGCAGACCAAGGCAGGCCGGCAGCACGGTTCAATTCCCGTACCAGCCTCCCCGAACAGGCGCCGGAATGTGGCGACTAGGGGCTTTTCACAGTAACTTCATTGAAGCCTACTCGTGATAATAAGCGATTTTCATTTAATTCATTTCATTTCATTAGCAATGTTAGCTCCCCACAATCTCAAAGTCAGGGCTCAAAATTTGCTTCTCTGCACGGCCCCAACGCCTGCCAGTCAGAATCCATTAGCCCCCAGGAAGGACATAACTATCCAGTTGACCCTGGCCATTCGGGATGAGTGAGCTGATAACCCTCCTGTCAGAACCACCAGTGGCAGTTAGCTTAAGGGTGGGGAAACCAGACGGGAGGTGAAAGGCGAAACTAAGTGGGCGAGGACATAAACTGGGACAGTCCTGTTCTGGAGCTTTGAATACCTGGTCGCTGCCGGTGAAGCTCTGGGACTGGTTGCTTCCAATCTGGAAGGCCCATCGGACCAGGGGAGGTGATGATGCTGCGACACCAAGCTGACTTTTTCTCTCTCATCCCTCTCAGAATTCTGACTGATATCGTCATGGAGCCAGTGGAGCTGGCCAACCTACTAATCATTGCGCTGAAGGAGCACAGAATCCAGCAGCAACATGAGGCGGCACCGAGGGAAGGCCCTACAGAAAGACGCCGGGGGGCAGCAGAGCAGGCTCGGGCATCGAAGGCCACACCACACATCCAGGGGGCACAAAGACACCAAATTAAACAATGGGTCTACCAGACTCAGGTGTCCTTCACGGAGCTGTCAGGCAACATGTGCCGTCGAAAACTCTGCCTCATAGAATCATCGAATTTACAGTGCAGTAGGTGGCCATTCGGGCCAACAAGTCTGCACCGGCCCTCGGAAAGAGCACCCCACCTAAGCCCGCCTCCACCCTAGCCCTGTAACCCAGTAACCCCACCTAAAGCTTTTGGTCACTAAGGGGGAATTTAGCTTGCCAAATCCACATAACCTGCACATTTTTGGACGGTGGGAGGAAACCGCAGCATGCGGAGGAAACCCATGCAGACACGGGAAGAGCGTAAAGACTCCGCACAGACAGAGACTCAAGCCGGGATTGAACCTGGGACCCTGGAGCTGTGAAGCAACTATGCTAACCACCCTGCTGCTCATAAGGGAGATTTTATGGTACCTTTGTCATGTCCTTGTGGACTGGGTCACGGCAGATGACACCCCGTGGCAGCCCTCAACTTCTATGCCACGGGGTCCTTACAGGGCTCCAGTGGGACCTCGGTGGGATCTCATAGGCATCCACCCATAAGTGAATCCGTGAGATGATAAATTACTGTACGCACGGGCTCTGGACTACATTCCCTTTGATCTGGACCAGGCAGGGTGAGAGGGCTATGGGCTTTGGGCATACAGTTGGTCTGCCACAGTTGCAGAGGGTGATTGATTGCACCCAAGCTGCTCTCCACAACCCTGGAACCAGGGAGCCCCCTTCATAACCAGAAGGAGTTTCACTTGCTCAATGTCCAGCTGGTGTGCGACCACCAAATTGACTTCATGTACGTGTGTGCCTGTTTTCCATGGACCGTGCGTGACAGCTACATCCTGAGCCAGTCAGATCTTTGGAATCTTCCAGAACACCCAAGGCTACATGAATGGCTCTTTGGGGGCAAAGAATATCCGCTCAGGTCATGGCTGGTGATGCCAATGAGGAGGCCACAAACTATAATAGGGACCAGGTGTAACGGGGCGTACAGTGCGAGCTGTCATCGAATGGTGCATCAACCCGTTGAAGCTGATGTTCCGCAGCCTTGACTGGCCTTGTGGGGCCCTACAAGGCATCCCCCAGAGAGAATCCTGCATTGTTGTGGACTGCTGTGTCCTGCACGAGCTGGCTCTGCAGCGAGGTGAGGTATTTCCTGAGGATGATCTTGAGGAGTGGCACATGTCCTCGGATGAGAAAGAGGATGTGCCTGAGGATGCCTAGGTAGAGCCCGCTGAGGATGGAGGCCAGGTGGAGGCGAGAGTGCGTATGGGCAGGACGGTTAGATATGCCCTTATCGCCTTCCGCTTCATGTGTGAAGACTAGCTCGATGTCCTACAGCATGACCCCACAGAACGTCGTGACCCCTCTGCGATCAGGGTATGACGGTGGCCGAGATCTCTATCATCAGGATCTTGGGCTGGGAGTTCTAGAGTGGCTGCTGCCCGTTTAATGGAAGAGGGTGATAATGACTGTGGTCTGTGGTGAATGAATGGTCTGTGGTGCTCCTCAGAGATAATGCTTATGTCTGACTCCTGTCTGTCTGCTGCCATCACACTGACTCATCAGCTCATGCCTGAATGAGGTCCCGCACTTCATACCTCTCTCCCGTTCCCGTACCAGCCTCCCTGGACAGGCGCCGGAATGTGGCGACTAGGGGCGTTTCACAGTAGCTTCATTGAAGCCTACTCGTGACAATAAGCAATTTTCATTTCATAGAGGGAGATTAGGGGCGTGGGATTAAGGTTCACTGAATCATGCCTGAGTCCTATCACTGCAAATGAAACATTCTAGGGGTGATGGTTAAGCATTCTGAGGCATTGAAGTGGTGAGCACCAATAATACTTCATTCAGTAACATCCAAACGTTACAAATTACAACATTCCCCAACCAATTGTGTCTGTCTTCACCCCTGCTCAGGCTGTGCCCATACAATTCCTTAGACATACCCTCCAAATATGTCTAGGTGTGTTCCTAATGCACATCAGAGGTGGAGGCGGCCTGCTGCCTTCCCCGCCCTGCAGCCTGAGTTGCCCTTGGTGAGCTCCTCTGGAGGGCTGAGACCTAGATGGCCCTGGCCTACTTTTGGGTGGCACTGCCGTTGTTGCGTCACCCTGTTCTGTCCACGTGGATAGGGTGCGCCGGTTTCATGAAGGGGGGATTCAGATCAACTCGGCACTCCCAGGGTCTCTTGGGTGGGAGACCCTGGACTGTACTCCAGCGTATGCTCCTCCCTCCGGGTGCTAGTGGGCCCCTGGATTCTTTGGGATGGAAGAACAGCTGAAGTGAGACTCAGAAGCCTGAAAGTCAACCGGTGCTACCAGTCCTGGTGGCCGGTCATTACCTGCACCATGTAGTTGTACCCCTCAGCCATGGTCCTCAGGGACTGAACCATGCTTCTCCCATCACAGATCTGACCTCTTGCCCCAGGAATTGCATTGCGGATGCCATCCTTATAAAATGAAATGAAAATCGCTTATTGTCACGTGTAGGCTTCAAATTGAGTTACTGTGAAAAGCCCCTAGTCGCCACATTCCGCCGCCTCTTCGGGGAGGCTGTTACGGGAACTTTATAATGTTGACCTGGGTGCCATGCATTGCCGGCATCATCTCCTGCAACAGAAAGCTATGGAACTCCTCCATTCGGACTTGCAATAGCAGGAGTGGTCCTGACACCCACTTCCTGGCATTCCCAGCTCTGACTTTGCCTCTCAAGCAGCTCAAGCAGGGGAGAATGTGTCCATGGGCATGATACCTGGCTGGGGCACAGCAGAGTGCTAGGATCCAGCAGACCTCCGAATGTCCGATCCCTGGGACGTTCCTGCCACCACCTGATGTGCACCAGAAGCCGTGTGGTACTTGCCAGACAGTGACCCGGAAGCCTGTCTTCGAAAATCGTCCACCGATCCTGCAATGCAAGGAATAGTATTGCTACGTGACCAAGTCAAAGGTTTAGAATTGACAGGACTCATTTGAGTTTGGTCATCTTGGTGAACATGTAGTGGCTCCTTACTTTTCTCTCGCAGGCCCAACTAGCTATCAGCACTGGTGCATTCCTGCTCCTCCCCTGCGAACTCCTTGAAAAGAGTCAGGATCTTCATCTCGGGCATCCCACTGCCTGTCTTCTCTCAGTCGCGATGTTTGTAAGCTGCAGGAACACAAATGGAGATGATGTGAGCTGACCGCCTGGTGGATCAGGTGCCGATAATACCTGGCATGTTGAGGCACTGCGGGTAAACAGGAAGGGGTTCTGAAGGGGAGTATGGGGGTATTCGGAGGAAGCTTGTGGAAAGTTGGGTTCTGAGCCCTGCAAGGTAGCAACATGTGGAATCGAGGTGACATTCCCAGGGATGACAGCAAGGCGGCGTGCAGAGGGGAGACAGGGAGCACTTACCCTGGCAGAGCGGAATAAGTCATTCATCTTCTCGTGGTACTGCAATCCCATCGTCTTGTGCAGGCGGCTGGTACTGACCAGTGCTGTGACCATCTGCCAGGCAGGATTTGTTACCTTGCTGCAATGTCTCCTGCCAGCCTGAGGGTATATTCTCTCAACGGCATCCAGCATGCGGCTGAGGGCCCCCTCTGTGAATCGAGGAACCGGTTTCCTCGCTGCCAACCTCTTGAAATAAATGAATTTTTGGAGCCATTTAAATTGATTGAAGTGCTCAGATGCGTTATTCTTGTGGAGGAATTTTTATTTTGAAGTGCCGAAACATTACTGCCCGAATCGTACCGGTTTTCGCGCCGAGATTGACATTTTGGTGAAAACTCTTCTCTTAGTCTCTTAATGTATGGAGCATTCACGATCAGGTAATCAATTAGCAACTCTGATAAATATAAATGGTGACGATATAGTTGCAATTACAGAGACATATTTAACATTGCCATTCTCCGCCTCCTGTTTGAATCTTGTTATATTGTTTGATTATTCAAAAAGAGCTAGGAAGTTGAGCACACATATACATGAGTATCAGGACATCACAGCACTCGCTCCTACACTACAATCTGTCAGTCCATCAGTCACACAGAGAGCTGCAAGAACACAAGAAATAAGAGCAGAAGTAACGCACATGGCCCGTGGAGCCTGTGTGGAGCCATTCAATATGATCATGGCTGATCCTGGGCTTCAAGACCGTTCTCCCGGCTGCTCTGCATGTTCCTTCATTTCCTGAGAGATCAAATAGCTGTCTATCCCAGCCTGAAATGTATTTAATGATGGAACATCCACAACCTTCTGGGGTAGAGAATTTCAAAGAGTGAAATAATTTTGCGGTTCTATATTATCAGTCCCTGATCCTGAGACCGTGCCACCATGTTTTAGCTTCCCTGACCAATGGAAACAATAGCATCCACCCTATAAAGTTCCCTCATAATTTTGTAGGTCTCATAAAATCCCTACAATGCAGAAGGAGGCCATTCAGCCCATCGAGTCTGTGCCAATCCTCCGAAAGAGCTTTACCTCGGCCCATCCCCCAGCACTATCTCTGTAACCCTACCTAACCTTTTGGACACTAAGCGGAAATGTTATCATGGCGAATCCATCAAATACACACATCTTTGGACTGTGGAAGGAACGCGGACGACCCAGGGGAAACCCATGCAGACACGGGGAGAACGTGAAAACTCCACGCAGTCACCCAAGGCCAGAATTGAATTACTTGCGTGGGCCATACACTTTTCCGAAAGCAAGTTGCTTCTGTAATGCTCTCTCATTAATGAAATGTTATGAATTTCAAATCGGTTGGATCATTTACTTTCATGCTTTAGTGCATGAGTTCCACAAGCATGGCTCTGACAGGCATGGGTGAGCAGCTTTTGGAGAACAGAAATAATCACTTGGTGCAGTGTGTGGTGCTGGAGTTGTTACTGCTCTGTGAAAGTAGTTAAAGCATTGCTGTTAATGTACCTATTGCTGTTCTATGTTCAGTTTGTGGTTAAAAAAAATACAAATTTTATCTTTCACTGGCAGACCGAAACACATTCAAAGAATAATATTAGCAAGGAAGCATTACTTATATTCTTTCAACAATTTAAAAAAAATAGACATCACTCCCTTGAATCTAATGCTAATGGTCCCATAATCCAATTATCACTGGTTATAAATGAGCTAATTTCACCTGACAATAGCTCACAAATTGAGTTAATTGCACACACCCTTATTTTCAATGGGATGTGCACACAAATCCTTTCAGGATATTTATCCCACTGGAATAATTTGGCAGCAGGCAATCGACCTCCGAAATAATACTGTAAAGCTGCAGTTCAGGGCTCACCCCTACCAGTCGAGTGGGATAAGGATTACTGCTGAAAATCACGCTGGCATGGAAATCACTTCACAAATTTTAACCCAATAAATACAATGGACTGATTCACTTTGCATTCATGTGCTGTTTCCTTTTTTACTGACAGAATAAATTCTCTAGTGCATAGTTCCTCATCAAGTGTTGCTTATGCCACAGTAATGCATAATTGTGTTACTCTAGACTTAACAGACTTTTTGCAAATTCTAATTGTTCCAACAGAATTTAATAGAACATAGAACATAGAACGATACAGCGCAGTACAGGCCCTTCGGCCCTCGATGTTGCACCGACATGGAAAAAAAAAACTAAAGCCCATCTAACCTACACTATGCCCTTATCATCCATATGCTTATCCAATAAACTTTTAAATGCCCTCAATGTTGGCGAGTTCACTACTGTTGCAGGTAGGGCATTCCACGGCCTCACCACTCTTTGCGTAAAAAACCCACCTCTGACCTCTGTCCTATATCTATTACCCCTCAATTTAAGGCTATGTCCCCTCGTGCTAGCCACCCCCATCCGCGGGAGAAGGCTCTCGCTGTCCACCCTATCTAACCCTCTGATCATTTTGTATGCCTCTATTAAGTCACCTCTTAACCTTCTTCTCTCTAACGAAAACAACCTCAAGTCCATCAGCCTTTCCTCATAAGATTTTCCCTCCATACCAGGCAACATCCTGGTAAATCTCCTCTGCACCCGTTCCAAAGCTTCCACGTCCTTCCTATAATGAGGCGACCAGAACTGTACGCAATACTCCAAATGCGGCCGTACTAGAGTTTTGTACAACTGCAACATGACCTCATGGCTCCGGAACTCAATCCCTCTACCAATAAAGGCCAACACACCATAGGCCTTCTTCACAACCCTATCAACCTGGGTGGCAACTTTCAGGGATCTATGTACATGGACACCGAGATCCCTCTGCTCATCCACACTACCAAGAATTTTACCATTAGCCAAATATTCTGCATTCCTGTTATTCTTTCCAAAGTGAATCACCTCACACTTCTCCACATTAAACTCCATTTGCCACCTCTCAGCCCAGCTCTGCAGCTTATCTATGTCCCTCTGTAACCTGCAACATCCTTCCGCACTGTCTACAACTCCACCGACTTTAGTGTCGTCTGCAAATTTACTCACCCATCCTTCTGCGCCCTCCTCTAGGTCATTTATAAAAATGACAAACAGCAACGGCCCCAGAACAGATCCTTGTGGTACGCCACTCGTAACTGAACTCCATTCTGAACATTTCCCATCAACTACCACTCTCTGTCTTCTTTCAACTAGCCAATTTCTGATCCACATCTCTAAATCACCCTCAATCCCCAGCCTCCGTATTTTCTGCAATAGCCGACCGTGGGGAACCTTATCAAACGCTTTACTGAAATCCATATACACCACATCAACTGCTCTACCCTCGTCTACCTGTTCAGTCACCTTCTCAAAGAACTCGATAAGGTTTGTGAGGCATGACCTACCCTTCACAAAACCATGCTGACTATCCCTAATCATATTATTCTTATCTAGATGATTATAAATTGCATCTTTTATAATCCTCTCCAAGACCTTACCCACCACAGACGTTAGGCTCACCGGCCTATAGTTACCGGGGTTATCTCTACTCCCCTTCTTGAACAAAGGGACCACATTTGCTAACCTCCAGTCCTCTGGCACTATTCCTGTAGCCAATAATGACCTAAAAATCAAAGCCAAAGGCTCAGCAATCTCTTCCCTGGCTTCCCAGAGAATCCTAGGATAAATCCCATCCGGCCCCGGGGACTTATCTATTTTCACCTTGTCCAGAATTGCCAACACTTCTTCCCTACGCACCTCAATGCCATCTATTCTAATAGCCTGGGTCTCAGCATTCTTCTCCACAATATTATCTTTTTCTTGAGTGAATACTGACGAAAAGTATTCATTTAGTATCTCGCTTATCTCGTCAGCCTCCACACACAACTTCCCACCACTGTCCTTGACTGGCCCTACTCTTACCCTAGTCATTCTTTTATTCCTGACATACCTATAGAAAGCTTTTGGGTTTTCCTTGATCCTACCTGCCAAAGACTTCTCATGTCCCCTCCTTGCTCGTCTCAGCTCCCTCTTTAGATCCTTCCTCGCTTCCTTGTAACTATCAAGCGCCCCAACTGAAACTTCATGCCTCATCTTCACATAGGCCTCCTTCTTCCTCTTAACAAGAGATTCCACTTCTTTGGTAAACCACGGTTCCCTCGCTCGACCCCTTCCTCCCTGCCTGACTGGTACGTACTTATCAAGAACATGCAATAGCTGTTCCTTGAACAAGCTCCACATATCCAGTGTGCCCAACCCTTGCAGCCTACTTCTCCAACCTACACATCCTAAGTCATGTCTAATGGCATCATAATTGCCCTTCCCCCAGCTATAACTCTTGCCCTGCGGGGTATACTTATCCCTTTCCATCACTAACGTAAAGGTCACCGAATTGTGGTCACTGTTTCCAAAGTGCTCACCTACCTCCAGATCTAACACCTGCCCTGGTTCATTACCCAAAACCAAATCCAATGTGGCCTCGCCTCTTGTTGGCCTGTCAACATATTGTGTCAGGAAACCCTCCTGCACACATTGTACAAAGAACGACCCATCTAATGTACTCGAACTATATCTTTTCCAGTCAATATTTGGAAAGTTAAAGTCTCCCATAACAACTACCCTGTTACTTTCGCTCTTTTCCAGAATCATCTTCGCCATCCTTTCCTCTACATCCCTAGAACTATTAGGTGGCCTATAGAAAACTCCCAACAGGGTGACCTCTCCTTTCCTGTTTCTAACCTCAGCCCATACTACCTCAGAAGAAGAGTCCCCATCTAGCATCCTTTCCGCCACCGTAATACTGTCCTTGACTAGCAGCGCCACACCTCTCTCTCTTTTGCCCCCTTCTCTGAGCTTACTAAAACACCTAAACCCCGGAACCTGCAACAACCATTCCTGTCCCTGCTCTATCCATGTCTCTGAAATGGCCACAACGTCGAAGTCCCAGGTACCCACCCATGCTGCCAGTTCCCCTACCTTATTTCGTATACTCCTGGCATTGAAGTAGACACACTTCAAACCACCTACCTGAACACTGGTACCCTCCTGCGAAGTCAAATCTGTGCTCCTGACCTCTATACTCTCAATCTCCCGTACCCCAAAGCTACAATCCAGGTTCCCATGCCCCTGCTGAATTAGTTTAAACCCCCCCAAAGAGCACTAACAAATCTCCCCCCCAGGATATTGGTGCCCCTCAGGTTCAGATGTCGACCATCCTGTCTATAGAGGCCCCACCTTCCCCAGAAAGAGCCCCAGTTATCCAGAAATCTGAATCCCTCCCGCCTGCACCATCCCTGTAGCCACGTGTTTAATTGCTCTCTCTCCCTATTCCTCATCTCACTATCACGTGGCACGGGCAACAACCCAGAGATAACAACTCTGTTTGTTCTCGCTCTGAGCTTCCATCCTAGCTCCCTAAAGGCCTGCCTGACATCCATTTCCCCTTTCCTACCTATGTCGTTAGTGCCAATGTGGACTACGACTTGGGGCTGCTCCCCCTCCCCCTTAAGGACCCGGAAAACACGATCCGAGACATCACTTACCCTTGCACCTGGGAGGCAACATACCAAACGTGAGTCTCTCTCGCTCCCACAAAATCTCCTATCTGTGCCCCTGACTATTGAGTCCCCAATTACTAATGTTCTACTCCTTTGCCCCCTTCCCTTCTGAGCAACAGGGACAGACTCCGTGCCAGAGGCCCGTACCCCATGGCTTACCTCTGGTAAGTCGTCCCCCCCACAAGTATCCAAAACGGTATACTTGTTACTCAGGGGAACGACCGCAGGGGGTCCCTGCACTGACTGCTTCTTCCCAGTCCCTCTTACAGTTACCCATCTATCTCCAGTCTTTGGTGTAACTACTTCCCTGAAGCTCCTATCTATGACCCCCTCTGCCTCCCGAATGATCCGAAGTTCATCCAGCTCAAGCTCCAGGTCCCTAACACGGTTTTTGAGGAGCTGGAGTTGGGTGCACTTCCCACAGATGAAATCAGCAGGGACACTGACCGCGTCCCTCACCTCAAACATTCTGCAGGAGGAGCATTGTACTGCCTTCCCTGACATCACCTCTAGATTTAAAAAAAAACAAGAAAAAGAAAAAGAAAAAGAAAGGAAGAGCTTACCTGATATTACCTCAAACCCTGCTCCCGCTGAAAGTTAAGCAAATTTAAAGGCACTCACTCACCTTCACGACAGGCCCCTGCTCCCGCTTCCCAACCACCGTGGGGTGGGGGGGTTGGTTAGAGGAGGAGGTAGGGTGGGAAACACTCACGAAGTGTTTCGGGTTTAACTGTCACTTGCCAACAGCCCTTCCACAAACCACTTTCAACTTAGGCTGACCGCACTGCACGTATGCAAATTCCCCCAGAACAGCTGATCAGTAGCTTTGCTCTGCTGCCCTCTGCTGGATTCTTGCTTTCACTCAAACTCCTTGGGTCTCCTTCGCCGGTTCACCTTCAACTTAGGCTGACCGCACTGCACGTATGCAAATTCCCCCAGAACAGCTGATCAGTAGCTTTGCTCTGCTGCCCTCTGCTGGATTCTTGCTTTCACTCAAACTCCTTGGGTCTCCTTCGCCGGTTCACCTTCAACTTAGGCTGACCGCACTGCACGTATGCAAATTCCCCCAGAACAGCTGATCAGTAGCTTTGCTCTGCTGCCCTCTGCTGGATTCTTGCTTTCACTCAAACTCCTTGGGTCTCCTTCGCCGGTTCACCTTCAACTTAGGCTGACCGCACTGCACGTATGCAAATTCCCCCAGAACAGCTGATCAGTAGCTTTGCTCTGCTGCCCTCTGCTGGATTCTTGCTTTCACTCAAACTCCTTGGGTCTCCTTCGCCGGTTCACCTTCAACTTAGGCTGACCGCACTGCACGTATGCAAATTCCCCCAGAACAGCTGATCAGTAGCTTTGCTCTGCTGCCCTCTGCTGGATTCTTGCTTTCACTCAAACTCCTTGGGTCTCCTTCGCCGGTTCACCTTCAACTTAGGCTGACCGCACTGCACGTATGCAAATTCCCCCAGAACAGCTGATCAGTAGCTTTGCTCTGCTGCCCTCTGCTGGATTCTTGCTTTCACTCAAACTCCTTGGGTCTCCTTCGCCGGTTCACCTTCAACTTAGGCTGACCGCACTGCACGTATGCAAATTCCCCCAGAACAGCTGATCAGTAGCTTTGCTCTGCTGCCCTCTGCTGGATTCTTGCTTTCACTCAAACTCCTTGGGTCTCCTTCGCCGGTTCACCTTCAACTTAGGCTGACCGCACTGCACGTATGCAAATTCCCCCAGAACAGCTGATCAGTAGCTTTGCTCTGCTGCCCTCTGCTGGATTCTTGCTTTCACTCAAACTCCTTGGGTCTCCTTCGCCGGTTCACCTTCAACTTAGGCTGACCGCACTGCACGTATGCAAATTCCCCCAGAACAGCTGATCAGTAGCTTTGCTCTGCTGCCCTCTGCTGGATTCTTGCTTTCACTCAAACTCCTTGGGTCTCCTTCGCCGGTTCACCTTCAACTTAGGCTGACCGCACTGCACGTATGCAAATTCCCCCAGAACAGCTGATCAGTAGCTTTGCTCTGCTGCCCTCTGCTGGATTCTTGCTTTCACTCAAACTCCTTGGGTCTCCTTCGCCGGTTCACCTTCAACTTAGGCTGACCGCACTGCACGTATGCAAATTCCCCCAGAACAGCTGATCAGTAGCTTTGCTCTGCTGCCCTCTGCTGGATTCTTGCTTTCACTCAAACTCCTTGGGTCTCCTTCGCCGGTTCACCTTCAACTTAGGCTGACCGCACTGCACGTATGCAAATTCCCCCAGAACAGCTGATCAGTAGCTTTGCTCTGCTGCCCTCTGCTGGATTCTTGCTTTCACTCAAACTCCTTGGGTCTCCTTCGCCGGTTCACCTTCAACTTAGGCTGACCGCACTGCACGTATGCAAATTCCCCCAGAACAGCTGATCAGTAGCTTTGCTCTGCTGCCCTCTGCTGGATTCTTGCTTTCACTCAAACTCCTTGGGTCTCCTTCGCCGGTTCACCTTCAACTTAGGCTGACCGCACTGCACGTATGCAAATTCCCCCAGAACAGCTGATCAGTAGCTTTGCTCTGCTGCCCTCTGCTGGATTCTTGCTTTCACTCAAACTCCTTGGGTCTCCTTCGCCGGTTCACCTTCAACTTAGGCTGACCGCACTGCACGTATGCAAATTCCCCCAGAACAGCTGATCAGTAGCTTTGCTCTGCTGCCCTCTGCTGGATTCTTGCTTTCACTCAAACTCCTTGGGTCTCCTTCGCCGGTTCACCTTCAACTTAGGCTGACCGCACTGCACGTATGCAAATTCCCCCAGAACAGCTGATCAGTAGCTTTGCTCTGCTGCCCTCTGCTGGATTCTTGCTTTCACTCAAACTCCTTGGGTCTCCTTCGCCGGTTCACCTTCAACTTAGGCTGACCGCACTGCACGTATGCAAATTCCCCCAGAACAGCTGATCAGTAGCTTTGCTCTGCTGCCCTCTGCTGGATTCTTGCTTTCACTCAAACTCCTTGGGTCTCCTTCGCCGGTTCACCTTCAACTTAGGCTGACCGCACTGCACGTATGCAAATTCCCCCAGAACAGCTGATCAGTAGCTTTGCTCTGCTGCCCTCTGCTGGATTCTTGCTTTCACTCAAACTCCTTGGGTCTCCTTCGCCGGTTCACCTTCAACTTAGGCTGACCGCACTGCACGTATGCAAATTCCCCCAGAACAGCTGATCAGTAGCTTTGCTCTGCTGCCCTCTGCTGGATTCTTGCTTTCACTCAAACTCCTTGGGTCTCCTTCGCCGGTTCACCTTCAACTTAGGCTGACCGCACTGCACGTATGCAAATTCCCCCAGAACAGCTGATCAGTAGCTTTGCTCTGCTGCCCTCTGCTGGATTCTTGCTTTCACTCAAACTCCTTGGGTCTCCTTCGCCGGTTCACCTTCAACTTAGGCTGACCGCACTGCACGTATGCAAATTCCCCCAGAACAGCTGATCAGTAGCTTTGCTCTGCTGCCCTCTGCTGGATTCTTGCTTTCACTCAAACTCCTTGGGTCTCCTTCGCCGGTTCACCTTCAACTTAGGCTGACCGCACTGCACGTATGCAAATTCCCCCAGAACAGCTGATCAGTAGCTTTGCTCTGCTGCCCTCTGCTGGATTCTTGCTTTCACTCAAACTCCTTGGGTCTCCTTCGCCGGTTCACCTTCAACTTAGGCTGACCGCACTGCACGTATGCAAATTCCCCCAGAACAGCTGATCAGTAGCTTTGCTCTGCTGCCCTCTGCTGGATTCTTGCTTTCACTCAAACTCCTTGGGTCTCCTTCGCCGGTTCACCTTCAACTTAGGCTGACCGCACTGCACGTATGCAAATTCCCCCAGAACAGCTGATCAGTAGCTTTGCTCTGCTGCCCTCTGCTGGATTCTTGCTTTCACTCAAACTCCTTGGGTCTCCTTCGCCGGTTCACCTTCAACTTAGGCTGACCGCACTGCACGTATGCAAATTCCCCCAGAACAGCTGATCAGTAGCTTTGCTCTGCTGCCCTCTGCTGGATTCTTGCTTTCACTCAAACTCCTTGGGTCTCCTTCGCCGGTTCACCTTCAACTTAGGCTGACCGCACTGCACGTATGCAAATTCCCCCAGAACAGCTGATCAGTAGCTTTGCTCTGCTGCCCTCTGCTGGATTCTTGCTTTCACTCAAACTCCTTGGGTCTCCTTCGCCGGTTCACCTTCAACTTAGGCTGACCGCACTGCACGTATGCAAATTCCCCCAGAACAGCTGATCAGTAGCTTTGCTCTGCTGCCCTCTGCTGGATTCTTGCTTTCACTCAAACTCCTTGGGTCTCCTTCGCCGGTTCACCTTCAACTTAGGCTGACCGCACTGCACGTATGCAAATTGCCCCAGAACAGCTGATCAGTAGCTTTGCTCTGCTGCCCTCTGCTGGATTCTTGCTTTCACTCAAACTCCTTGGGTCTCCTTCGCCGGTTCACCTTCAACTTAGGCTGACCGCACTGCACGTATGCAAATTCCCCCAGAACAGCTGATCAGTAGCTTTGCTCTGCTGCCCTCTGCTGGATTCTTGCTTTCACTCAAACTCCTTGGGTCTCCTTCGCCGGTTCACCTTCAACTTAGGCTGACCGCACTGCACGTATGCAAATTCCCCCAGAACAGCTGATCAGTAGCTTTGCTCTGCTGCCCTCTGCTGGATTCTTGCTTTCACTCAAACTCCTTGGGTCTCCTTCGCCGGTTCACCTTCAACTTAGGCTGACCGCACTGCACGTATGCAAATTCCCCCAGAACAGCTGATCAGTAGCTTTGCTCTGCTGCCCTCTGCTGGATTCTTGCTTTCACTCAAACTCCTTGGGTCTCCTTCGCCGGTTCACCTTCAACTTAGGCTGACCGCACTGCACGTATGCAAATTCCCCCAGAACAGCTGATCAGTAGCTTTGCTCTGCTGCCCTCTGCTGGATTCTTGCTTTCACTCAAACTCCTTGGGTCTCCTTCGCCGGTTCACCTTCAACTTAGGCTGACCGCACTGCACGTATGCAAATTCCCCCAGAACAGCTGATCAGTAGCTTTGCTCTGCTGCCCTCTGCTGGATTCTTGCTTTCACTCAAACTCCTTGGGTCTCCTTCGCCGGTTCACCTTCAACTTAGGCTGACCGCACTGCACGTATGCAAATTCCCCCAGAACAGCTGATCAGTAGCTTTGCTCTGCTGCCCTCTGCTGGATTCTTGCTTTCACTCAAACTCCTTGGGTCTCCTTCGCCGGTTCACCTTCAACTTAGGCTGACCGCACTGCACGTATGCAAATTCCCCCAGAACAGCTGATCAGTAGCTTTGCTCTGCTGCCCTCTGCTGGATTCTTGCTTTCACTCAAACTCCTTGGGTCTCCTTCGCCGGTTCACCTTCAACTTAGGCTGACCGCACTGCACGTATGCAAATTCCCCCAGAACAGCTGATCAGTAGCTTTGCTCTGCTGCCCTCTGCTGGATTCTTGCTTTCACTCAAACTCCTTGGGTCTCCTTCGCCGGTTCACCTTCAACTTAGGCTGACCGCACTGCACGTATGCAAATTCCCCCAGAACAGCTGATCAGTAGCTTTGCTCTGCTGCCCTCTGCTGGATTCTTGCTTTCACTCAAACTCCTTGGGTCTCCTTCGCCGGTTCACCTTCAACTTAGGCTGACCGCACTGCACGTATGCAAATTCCCCCAGAACAGCTGATCAGTAGCTTTGCTCTGCTGCCCTCTGCTGGATTCTTGCTTTCACTCAAACTCCTTGGGTCTCCTTCGCCGGTTCACCTTCAACTTAGGCTGACCGCACTGCACGTATGCAAATTCCCCCAGAACAGCTGATCAGTAGCTTTGCTCTGCTGCCCTCTGCTGGATTCTTGCTTTCACTCAAACTCCTTGGGTCTCCTTCGCCGGTTCACCTTCAACTTAGGCTGACCGCACTGCACGTATGCAAATTCCCCCAGAACAGCTGATCAGTAGCTTTGCTCTGCTGCCCTGTGCTGGATCTAAATTTGTTCTCATCTGAATAAAAAGAAGGAACCCATATCCTTCTGGCAGGGTCATTGACAACATTTGATGAGGTTGACAATTGGTTTTCCTGTTGACTCTGTGCATATCTTGGAAAAGGACTTAATAACACTTTGGGATAAAATAGCTGGATGTCTGTCTTATAAATGTTTATCCCAGGTTTTCACTCTGGTAAATCAGAACTGTAAGAATTGCAAGGGTCAATGAAGTGTCTAGAGTAGCCACTGGAGGGAGCTACAGCTCCAAGCATATAAGGCAGTGATGCTAAACCTTGGAGGAGAGTGTTTGCAGGAGTTAACTAGAAAGAGTCAGAAGTACAAATCGTGTGAGTGAGAGTAGATCATATCTATATCAGTATGAAGATTAGCTGTAGATGAGTGTAGTTTAAATGTTAATAATCAACTGTGTATTCCTTAGGAGTACATGTTGAATCCAAATTAGTAGCATTAATAAATTTATAGCTTTGTTTAAGTTCAAGCTATTTTGTGGTCTTTGTGAACACTGTGCCAACAATCCTGAATTAAGCAACACGGAGAAGACCGCATTCACTACGAGCGTTAAGTAAATAGATGTAAGTCTGCTTGATTGGACAATGTTCTGGGGTAGGTCCAGAGTTACAAGGAGTTCAAAAGGAATATTAGATTTGCTTAAATGTTACTTTATATTTAACTATATAATAAGAACATAAGAACTAGGAGCAGGAGTAGGCCATCTGGCCAGTCAAGCCTACTCCACCATTCAATGAGACCATGGCTGATCTTTTGTGGACTCAGCTCCACTTTCCCATCCAAACACCAAAACCCTTTATTCTTCAAAAAAACTATCTATATTTATCTTGAAAACATTCAATGAAGGAGCCTCAACTGTTTCACTGGGCAGGGAATTCCATAGATTCACAACCCTTTGGGTGAATAAGTTCCTCCTGAGCTCAGTCCTAAATCTACTTCCCCTTATTTTGAGGCTATGCCCCTAATTCTGCTTTCACCCACCAGTGGAAACAACATCCCCGCATCTATCCTATCTATTCCCTTCATAATCTAATATGTTTGTAAAATCCCCTCGCATCCTTCTAAATTCCGATGAGTACAGTCCCTGTCTACTCAACCTCTCCTCGTAATCCAACCCCTTCAGCTCTGGGATTAACCTAGTGAATTTCCTCTGCACACCCTCCAGTGCCAGTACGTCCTTTCTCAGGTAAGGAGACCAAACTGAACACAATACTCAGGTGTGGCCTCACTAACACTTTATACAGTTGCAGCATAACCTCCCTAGTCCTAAACTCCATCCCTCTAGCAATGAAGGACAAAACTCCATTCACCTTCTTAATCACCTGTTGCACCTGTAAACCAACTTTTTGTGACTCATGCACTAGGGCACCCAGGCCCCTCTGCACAGCAGCATGTTTTAATATTTTATAATTTAGATAATAATCCCTTTTGCTGTTATTCCTACCAAAATGGATAACCTCACATTTATCAACATTGTATTCCATTTGCCAGACCCTCGCCATTCACTCAAACTATCCAAATCCCTCTGCAGACTTCCAGTATCCACTGCACTTTTCGCTTTACCACTCATCTTAGTGTCGTCTGCAAACTTGGCCACATTGCACTTGGTCCCCAACTCCAAACCATCTATATAAATTCAGGCACCAGAATGTGGCAACTAGGGGCTTTTCACAGTAACTTCATACTTGTGACAATAGAAAATTATTATTAAATTGTGAACAATTGTGGGCCCAATATTGATCCCTGAGGGACACCACTAGTTACTGATTGCCAACCAGAGAAACACCCATTAATCCCCACTCTTTGCTTTCTATTAATTAACCAATCATCTATCCATGCTACTACTTTTCTCTTAACGCCATGCATCTTTATCTTATGCAGCAACCTTTTGCGTGGCACCATGTCAAAAACTTTCTGGAAATCCAGATATACCACATCCATTGGCTCCCCGTTATCTACCGCACTGGTAATGTCCTCAAAACATTCCACTAAATTAGTTAGGCACGACCTGCCCTTTATGAGCCCATGCTGCGTCTATCGAATGGGACAATTTCCGTCCAGATGCCTTGCTATTTCTTCCTCGATGATAGATTCCAGCATCTTCCAGCTAACTGTCCTATAATTACCCACTTTCTGCCTACCTCATTTTTTAAACAGTGGTGTCATGTTTGCTAATTTCCATCCGCCGAGACCACCCCAGAGTCTAGTGAATTTTGGTAAATTATCACGAGTACATTTGCAATTTTCCTAGCCATCTCTTTTAGTACCCTGGGATGCACTCCATCGGGACTAGGAGACTTGTCTACCTTTAGCCCCATTAGCTTACCCATCACTACCTCCTTAGTGATAATAATGATCTCAAGGTCCTCACCTGTCATAGTCTCATTTTCATCAGTCACTGGCATGTTATTTGTGTCTTCCACTGTGAAGTCCAAACCAAAAGACCTCTTCAGTTCCTCAGCCATTTCCTCATCTCCCATTATTAAATCTCCCTTCTCATCCTCAAAAGGACCAATATTTACCTTAGCCACTTTTTTTTGTTTATATATTTGTAGAAATCTTTACTATCTGTTTTTATATTCTGAGCAAGTTTACTCTCATAATCTATCTTGCTCTTCCTCACAGCTTTTTTAGTAGCTTTCTGTTGCCCCCTAAAGATTTCCCAATCTTCTAGTCTCCCACTAATCTTTGCCACTTTATATGCTTTTTCCTACAATTTGATACTCTCCCTTATTTCCTTAGATATCCACGGTCTATTTACCCTCTTTCTACAGTTCTTTCTTTTTGATGGTATAAACGTTTGTGGCAGGGGGATGGGAACCAAATGAGGAGGTTAGTGGACAGTAAGGAGGTAGTAACTAAAGCCTGTAAGGAACTAGATCATGAAGTCAGCGTGACGAAGGGGAAGAGTAGGCAGGGAGCAGATGATGAACACAAAGGGACTGGTGGTCTGAGGTGCATTTGTTTTAATGCAAGAACTGTAGTAGGTAAGGCAGATGAATGTAGGGCTTGGATTAGTACTGGGAGTATGGTGTTATTGTTATTACTGAGAATTGGTTGAGGGCATGATTGGCAACTAAATATCCCAGGATATCGATGCTTCAGGCGGGATAAAGAGGGAGGTAAAAGGGGTGGAGGAGTTGCATTACTGGTCAGAGAGGCTATCACAGCTGTGCACTGTGGGGGATTCGAGCAGTGAGGCGATATGGGCAGAGCTCAGAAATAGAAAGGGTGCAGTAACAATGTTGGGGCTGTACTACAGACCTCCCAACTGTGAGCGTGAGATAGAGGTACAACTATGCAAACAGATTATGGAAAGATGTAGGAGCAACAGGGTGGTGGTGATAGGAGATTTAATTTTCCCAAAATTAACTGGGAAACACTTAGTGTCAGAGGTCTAGATGGAGCAGAATTTGTAAGGAGCATCCAGAAGGGTTTTCTAGAGCAGTATGTAAATAGTTCAACTCGGGAAGGGGCCATACTGGACCTGGAGTTGGGGAATGAGCCCGGCCAGGTGGTTGAAGTTTCAGTCGGGGATTACTTTGGGAATAGTGATCACAATTCCATACGTTTTAGAATACTCATGGACAAAGACGAGAGTGGTCCGAAAGGAAGAGTGCTAAATTGGGGGAAAGCCAACTATTCCAAAATTCGGCAGGAGCTGGGGAATGTGGATTGGGAGCAGCTGTTTGAAGGTAAATCCACATTTGATATGTGGGAGGCTTTTAAAGAGAGGTTGATTAGAGTGCAGGACAGACATGTCCCTGTGAAAATGTGGACTAGAAATGGCAAGATTAGGGAACCATGGATGACAGGTGAAATTGAGACTAGCTAAGAGGAAAAAGGAAGCATACATAAGGTCTCGGCGACTGAAGACAGACGAAGATTTGGAACAATATCGGGAATGTAGGAGCAATCTGAAACCAGGAATCAAGAGGGCTAAAAGGGGTAATGAAATATCATATATAAGGAGCAAGAGAGTAACTAGAGAAAGGGTTGGCCCACTCAAGGATAAAGGAGGATAGTTATGCGTGGAATCAGAGAAAATGGGTGAGGTTCTTAACGAGTACTTTGCATCGGTATTCACCGAGGAGAGGGACATGACGGATGTTGAGGTTAGGGATAGATGTTTGATTACTCTAGGTCAAGTCGGCATAGGGAGGGAGGATGTGCTGGGTATTCTAAAAGGCATTAAGGTGGACAAGTCCCCAGGTCCAGATGGGATCTATCCCATGTTACTGAGGTAAGTGAGAGAGGAAATAGCTGGGGCCTTAACAGATATCTTTGCAGCATCCTTGAACATGGGTGAGGTACCGGAGGAATGGAGAATTGCTAATGTTGTCCTCTTGGTTAAGAAGGGTAGCAGGGATAATCCAGGTAATTATAGACCGGTGAGCCTGACGTCAGTGGTAGGGAAGCTGCTGGAGAAGATACTGAGGGATAGGATCTATTCCCATTTGGAAGAAAATGAGCTTATCAGTGATAGGCAGCATGGTTTTGGGCAGGGAAGGTCATGTCTTACCAACTTAATAGAATTCTTTGATGAAGTGACAAAGTTGATTGATGAGGGAAGAGCTGTAGATGTCATATATATGGACTTCAGTAAGGCATTTGATAAGGTTCCCCATGGTAGGCTGATGGAGAAAGTGAAGTCTCATGGGGTCCAGGATGTACTAGCCAGATGGATAAAGAACTGGCTGGGCAACAGGAAACAGAGAGTAGTAGTGGGAGGGAGTTTCTCAAAATGGAGAACTGTGACCAGTGGTGTTTCGTGCTGGGACCATTGTTGCTTGTAATATACATAAATGATCTGGAGGAAGGTATAGGTTGTCTGATTAGCAAGTTTGCAGATGGCACTAAGATTGGTGGAGTGGCAGATAGTGAAGGGGACTGTCAGAGAATACAGCAGAATATGCCGTATATACTCGCGTAACATGCGACTTTTGAGCACCTAATTTGAAGCCTAAATTTCGGGGGTCGCATGATACGCGAGGTACAAAAATCGCGGGTGTGAAATGCTGGCCAAGATAAGTCACATAGCAACCAGCTGGCTTTACTAGCGTCGTTCAGCCACTTGCCGTTTCCATTCATAAAAACATGAATGGATGCGTCAAGTGGCTGAACATCTTCCCATCAGAATACTACTCTTCAGATTTTGGCCACAGCATTCTGATGGGAAGATGTTCAGCCACTTGATGTTTCCATTCATGTTTTTATGAATGGAAATGGCAAGTGGCTGAACGACGCTAGTAAAGCCAGCTGGAAAGCTGTTCGAATCGCGAACAGCTTTCACAGCAGAATCCACTCTGCAGAAACCACACACAATTATACCATTTGGAAGTTTTAGTTTCCAAAATTAATTTCCAAAAAAGTGACTCGCATGATACATGAGGTATACCATAAAATCATGTTTTTGGGATGAAAATTTAGGGGTCGCATGATACGCGAGATCGAAGGATACGCGAGTATATACGGTAGATAGATTGGAGAGTTGGGCGGAGAAGTGGCAGATGGAGTTCAATCTGGGCAAATGCGATGTGATGCATTTTGGAAGATCTAAATTAAAGAGCGAACTATATGGTAAATGAAAAAGCCCTGTGGAAAATTGATGTACAGAGACCTGGGTGTTCAGGTCCATTGTACCTTGAAGGTGGCTGTGCAGGTCGATAGAGTGGTCAAGAAGGCATACAGCATGCTTTCGTTCATCGGAAGGGGTATTGAGTACAAGAGTTGGCAGGTTATGTTACCGTTGTATAAGACTATGGTTCGGCCACATTTGGAATACTGCGTATAGTTCTGGTCGCGACATTACCAAAAGGAGGTGGATGCTTTGGAGAAGGTGCAGAGGAGGTTCACCAGGATGTTACCTGGTCTGGAGGGCGCTAGCTATGAAGAGAGGTTGAGTAGATTAGGATTATTTTCATTAGAAAGATGGAGGTTAAGGGGGGAGCCTCATTGAGATCTACCAAATCATGAGAGGTATCGACAGGGTGGATAGCAAGAAGCTTTTTCCCAGAGTGGGGGACTCAATTACTAGGGGTCACGAGTTCAAGGTGAGAGTGGAAAAGTTTAAGGGAGATATGCGTGGAAAGTTTTTTATGCAGAGAGTGGTGGGTGCCTGGAACGCATTGCCGGCGGAGGTGGTAGAGGCAAGCACGATAGCGTCATTTAAGATGTATCAAGACAGATACATGAATGGGCAGGGAGCAGAGGGATACAGATCTTTAGAAAATAGGCGACAGTTTTAGATAGAGGATCTGGATTGGCGCAGGCTTGGAGGGCCGAAGGGCCTGTTCCTGTGCTGTAATTTTTCTTTGTTCTTGTTCTTTGTTTTCTGAGCACTGTGAAAAATCACTTGGATGTTTCTCCACTGTTCCTCAACTCTTTCACCATAAAGTCTGTACTCCCAATCTAACTTAGCCAGCTCTTGTCTTATCCCATTGTAATCTCTTTTGTTTTACCTTCTCACCCTCCATCTGTATTTTAAATTCATTCATATTGTGATCACTCCTTCTGAGAGGATCCCTAACTATGAGATCAGTGATCAATCCTGTCTCATTACACGGACCAGATCTCGGATCTCTTGTTCCCTCGTAGGTTCCATTACATACTGTTCTAGAAAACTAACGTGGATACAATATATAAACTCCTCCTCAAGGCTGCCTTGACCAACCTGGTTGAACCAATTAACATGTAGATTAAAATCCCCCATGATAACTGCTGTACCATTTCTACATGCATCAGTTATTTCTTTGTTTATTGCCCGTCCCACCATAATGTTAGTATTTGCTGGCCTATAGACTACTCCTATCAGTGACTTTTTTGCGTTACTATTCCTGATTTCCACCCAAATGGATTCAACCTTATCCTCCATAGCACCAATGTCATCCCTCACTACTGCCCGGATAACATCCTTAAATAACAAAGGTTAACCACCTCCCTTACCATCCACTCTGTTCTTCTGATTAGTTTGATACCCTTGGATATTTAACACCCAACCATGACCATCCTTTAACCATGGTAATCCTTTAACTGCATTTTATTAAATTTATATACTATTTTAAATATTTTCAAAGCTTTTCATTGATAGAATGCCACAAGAGGTACAGATTGCTGTTACCTACACACAAATAAATGCTAGCTGAAGCAGAGACAGTCTGTTTTTCAAGCATTTTATTCCAGAATTACGTACTTTTTATCTAAGTGCAATCTATGAAATGTAGCCTGGTTCTTCATGGATATCTAGGTCCTTCTCAGAGCTATGTGATTATGATTTTGCATTTGTCTCTTGTTAAAAGTTTGGCAATTTACTCACAGCGTTGTCTGAAACCTTAGCTATAAAAGTCTCTTTTAAGAGTAAAATCAACAATTTTGGAGGTGACCATACGATAATGAAATGTGTGAATATGTGCTACGGAACATTTTCATTGTACCCGATTGTAAAGGTCAGGAATAATGTTGCCCTATTTTGCCAGCTCTTTGCTTCGGCTGCATTACCCTGATCTTTGGGAGGTTCCCTGGCAGGGCTTAGCTTTGCCTGGATGTGAAAGGCATGTGAATGAGATAGCAATGGGCATTCTCGGGTCTCAACTGGTTATGGGCACTCAGTGAAACATGGCACTACAGTTTGCTCTTTGGCAGGGAGAGAAGCTGATACTTGATTTTTCACAACTGCCGGAGGATGTTGATGTCCATCAGCAGCCAAAAAGGGCCTTATCCTGGAAGCCTGCTATGTGGCCGCAGGCCTGACAGTCTGTGTCTGAATTTCTTCCCCCTTCTGATATTCCCAGGGCTTAGGCCTGTGTCTGGGCCGTGGAACAGGAAAAAAGACAATTCCTGGGCATGGGCAAAAGCACTGCACTCTTGGGTGTCCTTCGTTTGCCTAAGGCCAGTGCACAGGAGGTCAGAATAATTGACCCGATTGTCTCTTGCCAAGGAGATGAATGGTATTGTGAATACTCCTTTCCATTCTTCATTTATCAGAATGGTACATATCTCTGTTAAAGAGAAAGCTAATGGTTTGGATCACTTTTTTCCTCTGACTCTAATCTTGTGAAAGGACCACCTTTATGCTGTTTTCCTTGGAGTTCTGCCTAATTCTGCCCTTCAATAAGTTCCCTGATGCAGATGACATTGTTCCCGTTATGCTCAAGTTGTGTGCCTCTGAACATCCCCAGTGCTTTTTCTGCAGCCTCTCCACTACTCCCCACCCCCATCTGCCGGATTACAGTCCCCCCTTCTGCCTCTCTCCTCCTCCCTCCCTTTCCCCCTTCTCTGCCTTACCCTTTCCCCTTCCTTTCCCCTGTCCACAAACCCCCTCTGGATTTCAGAACCTTCCTCCTCCCCCCCCCCCCCCCTCCCCCTCAGGTTGCAGCATCCTTTTCCTGTCGGTGAGGCTTTCAGGGCAGGGTGGGAACAGGAAGTGACAGAGGAAGGGGTGTACTCCAAGAGCGAGCAGCATGGGAGGATCAATTACAGTGGGAGGTGAAACAGATGGAGATTAGTGTTGGGGTAGTCCCAATACAATAGTATTATATTTCTGGGGGTTTTGTATTGGGTGAACTAATGTTTCTGAATTTTAAGGTCGCCACTTTTTAAATAGACTTGTTTGAATTTCTGTTCGACAATTAACAACCAAGGCAATTGGAGAACTAGAAAGCAGTTACTTGCAAGAAAATGCACTTAAATGAGTCTTATGACTTTGATGGTGTCTTGGGGTTTGAATTCGAGATGTTGTCTGCATTGAAGGAATAATTGAAAGGGTTGAGTTGAATAGTTTGAACTCAGGATGGCACAGTTTAGTACAGGGCTAAATTGCTGGCTTTGAAAGCAGACAAAGCAGGCCAACAGCACGGTTCGATTCCCGTAACAGCCTCCCCGAACAGGTGCCGGAATGTGGCGACTTGGGGCTTTTCACAGTAACTTCATTGAAGCCTACTCGTGACAATAAGCGATTTTCATTTTTTCATTCATTTTTGAATAAACCATTGTTTTAATTGATCTGGACTAGAGAGACACCTTGGGGGCGATTCTCCAAGCCCCGCGGCGGGCCGGAGAATTGCCGCAACCGTGCCACGATGCCCCGCGTTTGGCACAGCGCGGGCCACGGGCTGCTGGAATCGGTGGGGCCGCCGAATCTCCGGCCCGGATGGGCCGAGCTGTGCCGAGCGGCCACTCCGATACAACAGAGTCCCACCGGCGCTGTTCACCGCTGATCGTTGCCAGCGGGAACTCTGCGGGTCAGGGGGGTGGCCTATGGGGTGGGGTGGGGGGGGAGGGGAGCTCCTTCACTGGGGGACTCTGATGGTGTCTGGCCCACGATTGGGGCCCACCAATCGGTGGGCCGGCCTCTCCCCACCCCCCCAGGTCTACTTCCTGGCGCGGCCGGCCCCTGAACACCGACTCCATGTTGGTCGGAGCCAGCACGCAAAAGAAGTCTCCCGCGCATGCGCAGGTTGGCGCGGCGCCCATTTGGTGCCGTGTAAGGAGGCTGGAGCAGCGTGAACCGCTCCAGCGTCATGCTGGCCCCCAATCTGTCGTGCCCGGGCCCGGTTCGCGCCATTGTGAAATGCGACGGCGTTCACGACGGGGCGAACATTTGGGCCCAATATTGGAGAGTCGTCCCCCCTTTATTTTCTGATATTCTGCTTGGATTTCTTTTTAACATTTGTTCTGAATGGTTTTAGTCTTTTTAGGAATGGGTTAGACCAGGGGTGGGCAAACTTTTCCGTGCAAGGGCCACATTCAGAAATTCACAATTCACAAAGGGCCGCATAGTATATTAAGTAAAAGAATTACTTCACCCGATTATGATTCTGGGCGCCTCATATAGAACATAGAACAGTACAGCACAGAACAGGCCCTTCGGCCCTCGACGTTGTGCCGAGCAATGATCACCCTACTCAAGTCAACGTATCCACCCTATACCAGTAAGTAACCCAACAGCCCCCCCCCCCCCCCCCATTAACCTTAAAAAAAAAAAAAAAAAAAAAATTTTAAATTTTTTTTTTTTAATGACTTGGTGGGCCGCAGAAATACCTTTGGCGGGCCGCATGCGGCCCGCGGGCCGTAGTTTGCCCACCCCTGGGTTAGACTCAAAAGTATTTTGATGTGAATGTTTACGATAGATGTACTGTTGATACGAGGATGTGAGATTGTTTATACATTGGTGATCTGTATAAATTCTTTTTGTTCACAATGAAATGCCAACTTCTGGGGCCGAAGGAAGCAAGCGATAGAACTCGGTCTCAGTTTATCGCCCATGAGGTAAGGGCTGCAAAGGTGGGATGACACCAGATGACCTTCACCCTATAGCCAATCAAAAAGGGTAATTTGAACTACTTCCAAATGTCACACAAGCCAGACTCTGGGGGTTGTTCTGAAATCGGGATTGGTGCAGTGGTCATGGTCATGCAGCTTGGCTTGAGACTTGTTGGGGGGGGGGGGGGGGGGGTGAGGGGGGGGGGGGGGGGGGGGTGAGGGGGGGGGGGTGAGGGGGGGGGGGTTGTGGGGGGGGGGGGGATTGTGTTGGGCACACAGCTTGGAAAAGAACCTCGGCTTGTTTATATTTAATTATCCGAATCTCTTAACTGAACAAAAATAACTCCTTCATACAATTTGTAGTTTCACAAAATACTTAAAAAAATTTCTCATCTTAACTAAAAATATTCAAAACGTTGGATGGCAGTTTTAATAATCTCCTTTCTTTCCCGTTGTTAGAAATAATCCCAGTCTACATCACAGTTAAAAGGCACACTTAATCGTACCGCATCAAGAAAGTGAAAGGAGCTTTGGAAATTCTGTCTTCAGTATTGCCTCATTGGTTGATAAATTTTAAGTCAGACTGCCAAAATAATAATAATAATCGCTTATTACAAGTCGTCACAAGTAGGCTTCAATGAAGTTACTGTAAAAAGCACCTAGTTGCCACATTCCGGCGCCTGTTCGGGGAGGCCGGTACAGGAATTGAACCCACGTTGCTGGCATTATTCTGCATTGCAAGCCAGCTATTTAGCCCACTGTGCTGAACCAGCCCCCAAAATATGTTCTTACCTAAATGGTGATTTGTATGAAGGTTAAGGAAAAGGGGCAGGATTTCTATGAGCCTGAGGGTTGGCTAGCCCCAATTCTCAACAGGAGAGAGGGCGAGAGGTTGGAGGACTCAAGGAGAATAAGAGGTTGCTGGGGTACGGCTGGGGTGTGAAGAACCATAGACCACTCCACTGACATTGAACCCCACCATCTCCGCTCATCTCCAAAGGATCACTTTATTTTGCAGAGTGAATCACCATGGGGAAACCAACAACAGCATCGGAGGTGGCGTGGCAGAAGCAGTGGCAGAGCTGGCAACAGCAGTGGAAACAGAGGATGGCTGAGGCAGCGGCTAAGGCAACAGGAGAGTCGGAGGCAGCATCTGTGCCGGAAGACGCAACAACAGCGGTGGAGATGGTGGCAATAACAATGGAGATGACAGAAACAGCAGTGGACGAGGTGACAGAGATGGCAGAAGGGGAGGAAGCAGTAGTAGAGAAGGAAATAGAGGAGGCAGAGGCAGCAGGGGTTACAGCAAGAGCTATGGAGGAGGAGGAAACAGCAGCTGTGTCAACAATAGAGACAAAGGTGGCAATGGCAGCAGAGGTAATAGCAGAGGCAGCAGCAGTGGTATCGGAGGTGGCAACGGTGGTGGAGGAGGCAATATCTGAAGCAGAGGCAGCAGGGGAGGTGGAAACAGCAGTAGAAAAGACCAAGGTGGAAGCTGAAGATTCATTGATGGATGCGGTGAGGAGATGGTAAGAGACGGGGAACACTAATAAAACGGCCTAGCCGTTAGGCTCAGGGTAACATGATGCCCGTGAGTAGATACCTCATCTCTGTGTTGTCCCCGGGAGCTCCCTGCTTGGCTCCAAGTCAACAGCGTACCGGGTCGCCGAGCTCCTGCCTGATTAACGCTGCGGTTCACCCAATATGGTAAACCACTGTGACACCTGTATTAGGTGATGTAAGGTAGGACCTGTACTACAGGTTCGCCGGTAGCCCTTGCCTGCTGGCTCCGCCCAGTAAGAAGAGCGTGTCCTCGATTCAGCAGCCATTTCACCAGCTGCTGTGGGAGGCCACACATCTTACTGCAATAAAGCCACAGTTGTATCCAACCTTAGTCTTTGTACAATTGATTGTGCATCAATTTATTGCAGTAAGATTTTCTAAAAGATGGACCTCCGAATCAAACCAGATCGCCTGCAGCTGGATCCGCACTCAAGCGACGCCGAAAGGGACTTTGATCATCAACTAGCTTGCTTCGAGGCGTATATCAATTCAGCGACCACCCCTCCAATGGAGGCTCAGATCCAGATCCTGTACTCAAGGTTGAGCTCCAACGTGTTTCCGCTGATCCAGTACGCTCCAACCTATGTAGACGCCATGGCGCTCCTCAAAGAAAACTACACACAGAAACCGAACACACTCTTCGCCAGGCACGTACTCGCAACTCACTCTTAAATCCCTGGTGAGTCCATAGAAGACTTCTGGCGGGCCCTAATCCCACTCGTCCGGGACTGTGACTGTCAGGCTGTTACGGCCACCGAACATTCCAACCTTCTTATGCGCGATGCGTTTGTAATGGGGATTGGGTCGGATCTCATGCGCCAAAGACTGCGAGAAGGGGCCACACTCGACCTAGCTGAGACTAAAAAGCTAGCACTCTCCATAACGGCCGCCTCAGGCCTATACTTCTGGCCACGCGGCACACCCCTCCTATCCCTCGTGGACTCCACAGACGGCCGCCCCAGCCAGGGCTTCACCCAGACAGAACACCTGCGCCACATGCCAACCCACGCACCCCGGGGGTCCCTGATGTTACTTCTGTGGCCAGCAGAACCACCCCCGCCAACGCTGCCCGGCCCGCAATGCCATTTGCAAGGCTTGTGGTATAAAGGGGCACTTTGCCGCGGTGTGCCAGACCCGCGCAGTCGCCGCTATCGCCCCCTTCCCCTGACCTACACACAATGGGCGCAGCCATTTTCGCCCCAGACCACGCGCAGCCAGTGGGCGCCGCCATCTTCCCCCCCCTCAGTCCACGTGCGGCCTATGGGCGCCATCATCTTGTCCAGCCCCCGCAACGTGCGGCCCATGGGCGCTGCAATTTTGTCCCCCGCAGGAACTTCAGGCGCCGCCATCTTGGCTTCCCCATGGGGCATGGACGCCGACAGCATTCCATGACCTGGGACCCCACACTCTCCATCTTCTGATGTCAACGACGACCGACCGCAGCTCGCCTCTGTGACGATCGACCAGTCACGTCCGTACAACACAACAGTGTGAGAATCAACGGTCACGTGACCTCTTGCCTGCTGGACTCCGGGAGCACCGAAAGCTTCATACACCCCACTAATCAAAGAATCTCCCTGGCCTCCGGATTCCATTCCGTCGTGATCTGGGGGTTCTGCACGGTCACTCTCACGGTCCAGGATGTAGAATTCAGCGGCTTGCACTTCTACGTCCGTCCTAATCTCTGCACTGCACTACTACTAGGCCTGGATTTCCAGCGCAATCTCCAGAGCCTTACCCTCAAATTCGGCGGGCCCCTACCACCCCTCACTGTGTGTGGCCTCGCGACCCTAAAGGTCGACCCACCCTCCCTCTTTGCCAACCTAACTCCGGATTGCAAACCTGTTGCCACCAGGAGCAGACAATACAGCACCCAGGAGAAGACCTTCACCAGCTCCGAGGTACAGCAGCTGCTTTGGGGAGGCATCATCGAGGCCAGCAACAGCCCCTGGAGAGCCCAAGTGGTAGTCGTTAAAACTGGGGAGAAACATAGAATGGTCATAGACCAGCAGCTCGACGTGTACCCCCTCCCACGGGTATCTGATATGGTCAATCAGATTGCGCAGTACCAGTTCTTCTCAACGTTAGACCTCAAATCCGCCTACCACCAGCTCCCCATTCATAAATCGGACCATCCATACACTGCTTTCGAGGCGGACGGTCGTCTCTATCACTTCCTCAAGGTTCCCTTTGGCGTTCCTAACGGATTCTCGGTCTTCCAAAGGGAGATGGACCGAATGGTCAACCGGTACGGTTTGCGGGCCACCTTCCCGTACCTAGACAACATCACCATCTGCGGCCACGATCAGCAGGACCACGATACCAACCTTGCCAAATTCCTCCACACCGCCACTCTCCTCAACCTCACCTACAACAAGGAGAAGTGCGTATTCAGCACAACCCGCTTAGCCATTCTCAGCTATGTGGTCCAGAACAGTTCTGGGGCCCGATACCGACCGCATGCGCCCCCTCATGGAGCTTCCCCTCCCCCACAGCCACAAGGCCCTCAAACGCTGCCTGGGGTTCTTCTCCTACTACGCCCACTGGGTCCCAAACTATGCGGACAAGGCACGCCCACTCATTCAGTCCATCCACTTTCCTCTTACGGCCGAGGCACAACAGTCATTCGCCTGTATCAGAGCTGATATAGTCCAGGCCGGGATGCACGCAGTAGACGAGACACTGCCCTTCCAAGTAGAAAGCAATGCATCAAACATCGCACTTGCTGCCTCCCTCAATCAGGCAGGCAGACCCCTGGCATTCTTTTCCTGCACCCATCATGCCTCAGAAATTCGGCACATGTCCGTCGAAAAAGAAGCCCAAGCTATCGTTGAAGCTGTGCGGCATTGCAGGCATTACCTGGCCGGCAGGAGATTCACTCTCCTCACTGACCAACGGTCGGTAGCCTTCATGTTTAACAACACGGAGCTGGGGAAGATCAAAAACGATAAAATCTTGCGGTGGAGAATCGGGCTCTCCACCTATTATTACGAGATTTTGTATCGCCCCGGCAAACTCAACGAGCCCCCAGATGCCCTATCCCGAGGTACATGTGCCAGCGCACAAGTAGACCGACTCCGGGCCCTACATGACAGCCTTTGTCACCCGTGGGACACACGATTGTACCGTCTTGTCAAGGCTCGCAATCTGCTCTCTACTCCGTCGAGGAAGTACTGACAGTCACCAGAGACTGCCAGGTCTGTGTGGAGTGCAAGCCGCACTTCTACCGGCCGGACCGTACGCGTCTGGTGAAGGCCTCCAGCCCCTTTGAACGCCTCAGTGTGGATTTCAAAGGGCCCCTCCCCTCCAGGGACCGAAACACTTATATTCCCAGTGTGGTCGATGAGTACTCCAGATTCCCCTTCGCCATTCCATGCCCCGATATGATGTCTGCCATCGTCATCAAATCCCTAAACACAATCTTCGCTCTGTTCGGTTTCCCCGCCTGCATCCACAGTGACAGGGGATCCTCATTCATGAGTGATGAGATGCGTCAGTTCCTGCTCAGCAGGGGTATCGCCTCCAGCAGGACTTTCAGCTATAATCCCCGGGGAAATGGGCAGCTAGAGAGGGAGAAGGGGACAGTATGGAGGGCCTTCCAACTGGCCCCACGGTCCAGGAACCTCCCAGCCTCTCGCTGGCAGGAGGTCCTCCCTGATGCACTACACTCCATCCAGTCACTACTGTGCACCGCTACGAATAACACACCCCATGAACGTCTTTTTGCCTTCCCCAGGAAGTCCACATCCGGGGTGTCGCTCCCCACTTGGTTCGCAGTTCCAGGACCGGTCCTGCTCTGTCGGCACGTCCGACTCCACAAGGCGGACCCATTGGTGAATAGGGTGCACTTGCTCCATGCCAGCCCCCTGTATGCCTATGTGGCGTACCCCGACGGCCGCCAAGATACTGTCTCCCTCAGGGACCTGGCACCAGCAGGTTCCACCCATACACACTTCTCCGGCCCGGCGCCACCTTCCCCTCCCCCGGCGCTCCCAACATTAACCCCACCAGGACCATCCCTCCTTCCCCTGCCCACGCCAGAGGATGAAGAGGATTTCAGCACACTCCCGGAGTCATCCAACATCAGGTCAGCATCGACATCACCAGCATCGACATCGCCGCCACCACTAAGTCGCTCAGCAGAACGTCAAGGCCCCAGGCCGGTTGAATCTCTAACTGGCACCGGACTTTCAAAGGACATTTTCTTTTCTTTTCCCTGATAAAACACTGTACATAAATTCACTACTGTATATAGTTCTCCACCACCCCCGCCGGACTCATTTTTAACAGGCGGTGAATGTGGTAAACCACTGTTACACCTGTATTAGGTGATGTAAGGTAGGACCTATACTACAGGTTCGCCCCTAGCCCCTGCCTGCAGGCTCCGCCCAGTAGGAGGAGCGTGTCCTCTATTCAGCAGCCATTTCGCCAGCTGCTGTGGGAGGCCACACATCTTACTGCAATAAAGCCACAGTTGTATCCAACCTTAGTCTTTGTACAATTGATCGTGCATCGCCCAACTCATAAATCTGGAGGATAGGTGATGGAACATGCCCAGTGACAGGGAGAGCTGTTGGGAATGACTGCGAGGTCGGAAGCAGAGAAGGCAGGCAGTCCTCCAGGAAAAATGGTGAACATTCCCAGGTTTACTGGCTACCTCCAGAAAGAATTTGTTGCAGCTTTCAGGCAGGCTACACACTTGTTTATATAACAGTAATTTAAAGTTACCTGTCACATCCTTTTCAGTGCTGAATCAATGCAGCAACCATCTGGTTCGAAAAAGATGATTCATTTGTTGGGGTTGTGCAAATGTCCCTCTGTCTGCTGATATAAAAATAATAAACATTTCTAACTTCCAGTTGCAGCAAGAGGACATTACACACCAGTCTCTGTTGCAGCTCAGAAGTACATCTCTCAGTGCTCCAGTACCTCCCAGGCACATGTAGACAGCAGCCCCTGCAGTGATTGTTACAGTTGTAGAGGAAAGCAGGCAAGTGGAGAAACTGTACACTTGGGCAGTATTGATTCCCACAATAAACAGCTTTTACTCAAACCTTTATTCTGAATATTTCGTCTGCACAAATTGGAGACGTAACAACACATTTTGATCCTCATTCACTTCTGCGATATGCTCTTTTAGTTAAACAAACAATCAATAAATTAAATACAAATGTGAGGGAGTGACAGCACCTGGTGGGGCACTCCAACTAAATCAAAATTTCAGAGGAAACTGGAATGTACCAACCCGATTTAATGTCCTCAAGAGCCTCGTGGAGTACGAGCTTCCCCACTGAGGGGCGGAGGCCTGTCAGTGGGCCCGTAAATTCCCCTGGATAAAACCCAGCTCAGGTAGAAGCTGGAGTTCCAGAATAGTCCCGGTTGGGTCTTGGACTGCTGCTTGCAGAGACTTTTCCTCAACCGAGGTTTAGAAATAAACATTTTTTGACTCTCCTTTCCGGACTCCACGTTGACTTCCAAACAAGGAGGATAAAGCGGAATCGCAGTGGGCGCTGCTAGCCATTTGGAGTACCGCCACCTCTCTTCGAGGAGGAATAAGGTTTGCAGCGTTTTGAAAATGCCCGCTTTGGCAGACTCGATGCTGGTGTGGAAGATTGGGCTCAGTACCTAGAGCGTATGCGCTATTTCTTTAAGGTGAATCCAGGCATCGGAGGTTTCAAACAGTGACGGTGGCGGCGATCAGTCTCCAGAGGTACCCCCCCAGCTGGTGCAGACTCGCTGGGCTAAATGACCTCCTCCTGCACTGTCAGTTCTCTGATTCTATGATCAGCACAATAGCTGAATCACATCCTGATCTGACTTAAAAAGGCACACTGTAATTGAATCACTCATTTTGACCTTCAATTGTAGTTGTATATTTCTGTCGTCAGGATTCACAAAATCCAAACACAGTGTGAGTGAATCTCTATTTGCTCACCATGCACACATTGCAGTGGTCAGCAACTCTGACCATTTGTATTTACACAATTTCAATTCAATTTGAAAAATTGCTCAACATAGAGATTGTGGAATAGTGGTAATGTCACTGAACTAGAAATCCAGGGCCTATGCTCAGGCTGTGGGTGCACCTTTTAAAATCCCACCATGGCAACTGGGGGAATTTAAATTCAATGAATTAAAAACATCTCGAACTGAAAGTTTGTCTAAGTACGGTGACAACGAACATTGTTGTAAAAACTCATCTGGTTCACAAATGGCCTTCACCAGAAGAAAATCTTCTGCCTTTATCTGGGTCTGGCTTCCAGGCCCACAGCAAGTGCTTGATTCTTAACTGATCACAAGGTTAATTAGACATGGGCAAAATTTTCTAGCCTTTCCAGCTATGCTCACATCCATGAAAAGAAAGGGAAAAATGTACATCATCAGAGATGTCCCAGTGTGACTGTGGTGAAAATAAAATAGCCCTACTTGTGTTTTTTTTCCAGAAACAAGTACGTCATTCACAGTCCGACTGTAAATATTGCTGGTAATGAATGCAAACAGAGGCCGACATACCACGAGCACAGACTGGGAGTAGGGAAACAGAAAATGTCGATGATGAGCAGAAAAGAGCCACTCCAAATGGTGACCTAGTTAAGAGCTGACAAATTCACTGTAAAATTCGTCAGCCGTATTACTGGATTGGATCATTTCCTCTGAGAGCAGCAATGTGAATCTTCAGACAAGTAACGTAGCAGTATGCCAGGATAGCATGCTGGCTGATGTTAGGAAATGCATCCTTGTAATTTTATTTTAGATCAGCATTAATTTACCCAGTTGTAATTGGGATACTGTTTCAAAGGCTCTCAAGTTTCAGACTCGTTTGTGCTCAGAAATGTGGACAATAACTGATGATTATTTCATAAATCTTTTGATGATGAATGTAGAAATTGTTATATATATTTTATATCTGTTGCAGCAATGTTGTTAAGGTATATATTTGTTGCAGTAATATTTTTTTGAAATCTAGGTTAAGATACCCACACAGTGGGCGGGATTCTCCGAAATGGAGGCAGAGTCTCCACGCCATCGTAAATGCTGTCACGTTTTACGACGGCGTGAATAGGATGATCCCACGTTGAATTCTGGCCCCTACAAGGGGCCAGCACGGCACTGGAGTGGTTTGCAACACTCCAGCCGCAGGTCCCGGCGCAAACTGGGCGCCGTGGGATCAGCGCATGCGCAGTGGCGCCGGTGCCAACCGCCACATGCGTGCTAACCTCGCAGAGAGCTCCAGCCCCTCACCAACATGGTGCCGGAGTTCTGGGGTCGGTCGCGCAAGGAAGTAGGCCGGAGGGGGGGGGGGTGAGGCTGGCCCGCTGATCGGTGAGCCCTGATCCGGGACTCCATGACCCCATCGGAGGCACCCCCCGGGAATGGAGCCCCCATTCCCCCCCTCACAGGCCGCCCCCCCAAGCCTTCGCAATGAGTACCCACCGGCAGTGACCAGGTGTGGATGGCAGCGGCAGGACTAGGCCGTTTACGTGCGGCCGGTCGGCCCACCCGGGCCGGAGAATCAGCGCTCGCCGTTTGCGGTGATTCTCCGAGAGGCCCGGCGCGATTCGCGCGGTGCTGGTTTCAGGGGGGTGGAAGAATCGCATGCGGGGGTCGGGGCGGCGTGGCGAGATTCGCGCAGCGCCCCGCCGATTCTCCCACCCGGCCGGGGGGGGGGGTAGAATCCCGCCCTGTGTGTCTGCTAAAGCTGTAATTAAGGAGTTGTAAAAGAGTAAGGTAATTATTGATTTAACCATTTACTTGGTTACAGATAAAGGGCTAATGGAATAATGTTTTGATTGCAGGTGATTCCCTGGAGTGTTGTTAATTAATGAGGATGTGGTGTTTAGTCCTAGATAAGCAGGTCATGGTACTTAGTGGGATACAAATGATATAATTAATGGGAGGAGCCGAATCCGTCTAATGGTTTGGCAGTCTGTTATCAGATTTTAAGTTGAACGGCAGTTTTGACAAATGCTGTTAGGTTCAGCCGAAGTGTACTGGTTCTATTTTTGAAAGTAACTCTCTCAAAAAGTATCCACACAGCCGAGCAAGTAAACCTGTTTTGTTAACTTTATTTATAAGTGGCATTTGAAATGTATTTGGTTGTTGAATTGGAGTTAGTAACAGGTGTAGATCATACGTTAAGTTCTTCCTTGTATTTAAGAACTGTTTTCTTTGATGTTCGTGGTTAATGCCGTGTTTGAATTAAAGTTTGTTCTAAAGTAAAATATACCTATTGATCAGAGTCATCACTCTGAGGGAGAAATATTCTTTCCTCAGAATTTTACAACTTAAAAAAATTGTTTGTGGTTCTCCTCCGGTATTCTAACAAATGGTGGGGTCTGGCCTGGTATCCTAACAAATACTGGGGTCTTGTCCGAGAGCCTAACACTTATCATCACAGGTAAGGAAATGGCTTTTGCAGATATTAATTCAGATTAGAAACTGCCTCAGATGATGATAATCAACAGCTTGCATTTATATACCACATCTAACCTTGTAAAATGTTCCAACGCACTTCAAAGGAGAAATATTACGGCAGATGAACAAAAGTTTGCCCAAAGAAGTAGATTTTAAGGAGTATATTAAAGTTCAACTTAAGAGGTCTGTTGTGTACGTAGGAGCAGAAATTTATAAAGGGATAAAGGCAGTTCAATGAAGGAATTCAATGTGGAGAAATGTAAGTTCATCCAGTTTGGATCCAAGAAAGCATAAATTAGATATTTTCCCTATGGCGCAAAATAAAGAAATGGGGAGGTGCAATGGAATTTTAGGTGTCCATGTACACAAATCTCTAAAAGCAGGGACTTCTGGTGGCGACAATGGAGCGAAAGGTCGCCCATTCAGCAACTCTCATCTTTAGTGGTTTTTTTAATGGTTTTTAAGCCGGATTTTTCAGGAGATTTCTCAACATAAGTTGATCGAAGGGAGAGGTGACGCTCAATTTATGGAATTGTGTCCAAATAAGAATTGTAAAAGAAGAAACCAAAAGATGAGTGAAAGCAAGGTTCAGAGGCCATCGAGCACAATGGTAATGAGACAAAGCATGTCCATGCCAGCTCACTGGTCGATGGAGCAATGGATCGAGTTGATGAGAAGTTCGCCCGGCATTGTAAGGAGTCTGCAGAAGACATGACTCAGGTGATAGCCTCGATTAAGGAGGTGGTTGACCAGGTGGAGGAGAAATTCAGCTGGCGGTCACCGCCAAGGGGCGGATCAAGTGAGGTGCGGAACACGGGCTAGGAGCTGGCCTAGGAGAGGTCATGGCCGATCGACAGGGGAGAGGGGCAAGCCCCCCCCCCCCCCGACCACACTGGTTATGTGGAATGTTCGTGGGCGGAATGGGCCAGTTAAGAGAGCCCGTGTGTTCGCACACCTGAGACAGTTAGAAGCGGACGTGGCCATGTTACAAGAAACACACCTGAAGCTGGGAGGCCAGATTACATTAAAGAAGGGATGGGTCGGGCAAGTGCTTCATTCAGGACTGGACTTTAAAACAAGGAGGGTGGCTATCCTGATTAACAAAAGGGTGACATTCGAGGTGGGGAAGATAGAGGCAGACCCGGGAGGCAGATTTGTTATGGTTAGCGGGAAGCTCGAGGGAATGGCAGTGGTGCTGGTGAATATATATGCCCCAAACTGGGATGATGTTGCATTTATCAGGAAGGTGCTGGGAAAGATCCCAGACATTGACTCGCATGGGCTGATCATGGGTGGTGACTTTAATATGGTCCTGGACCCGAGATTGAACCAGTCGAGTGCGAGGTTGGGGAAGCTATCAGCAATGACAAAGGTACTGCAGGACTTCATGGAGCGCATGGGAGGGGTAGGTCCGTGGAGATTTGACAGACCAAGGAGCGGGGAATATTCATTCTACTCCATCTGCCAGCTGGTCCGTGCAGGCTCTGAGTGCACGACCAGGGATCCTTCTGGGCCCGTCGCCTTCCGAGGGTTTACTTTCAGGAAAGCCGATCGGACTTCGGAAGCTGTGATGCTGGGTATAGGTAAGTTATGGTCTGCTGGAGCACTTGACAGTGGACTGTTGGTTACCTGCTCGAACCGAGCATTGACTGCATTGAGTTCATCGGGGAGGGGTGCGCTGCTGCCAGAGATACTGCTCGGCTTCGCTTTGTAGCCGTTATGTTGTTAAATCCTTGCCACAATGGCCAAGAGTCTGTCTGTGACTCCAGCTTGGTTTGATATTCTCTCTTGGCATCTCGGGTGGCTTTGCGGAGGTCATACCTGGATTTCTTGTATAGGTCAGTTTCGTCTGACTTGAACGCCTCAGACCTGTCCTTCAGTAGAACATAGAACATAGAACAGTACAGCACAGAACAGGCCCTTCGGCCCTCGATGTTGTGCCGAACAATGATCACCCCACTTAAACCCACGTAACCCGTATACCCGTAACCCAACAATCCCCCCATTAACCTTACACTACGGACAATTTATCATGTCCAATCCACCTAACTTGCACATCTTTGGACTGTGGGAGGAAACCGGAGCACCCGGAGGAAACCCACGCGCACACGGGGAGGACGTGCAGACTCGACACAGACAGTGACCCAGCCGGGAATCGAACCTGGGACCCTGGAGCTGTGAAGCATTGATGCTAACCACCATGCTACCGTGAGGCCCTAGGGAGTAGGGAGTCAATCTCATGATTGAGCCATGGTTTCCAGTTGGGGAACGAACGTACTGCTTTCTTTGGCACACAGTCGTCCACACATTTGCTGATGAAATCTGTGATGGTGGCAGCATACTCATTTAAGTTGGTCGCTGAGTTCTTAACGGACCAGTCCACTGTCTCCAAGCAGTCACGTAAGAGCTCTTCTGTTTCCTCGGACCAGCACTGCACGACCTTCTTAGCTGGATTCTCCCGTTTGAGTTTCTGCTTGTAAGCCGGGAGAAGGAGCACAGTCTTATGGTCTGATTTCCCAAAGTGCGGTCGGGGATGGAACGGTAGGCGCCCTTGTTTTTTGAGTAGCAATGGTCAAGAATGTTGTCACCCCTGGTGGGACAGGAGATGTGCTGTTGGAATTTTGGCAGTACATTCTTGAGGTTGGCCTTGTTGAAGTCTCCGGCCACGATGAACAAGGCCTCAGGATGTTCTGTTTTGTAGTTGTTTATAACTGGGTACAGTTCGTCCAGTGCCTTCCTCACCCTGCCTGGGGTGGGATGTAGACCGCTGTGATAATGGCTGAAGTGAACTCATGTGGAAGATAGTATGGGCGGCATTTCACAGTCAGATATTCCAGGTCCGGGGAGCAGTAGGTCACCAGGGTCACCACATCCAAGCACCAGGATGAATTGATGAGGAGGCAAACCCCTCCACCCTTTGCTTTGCCTGATGACGCAGTGCGGTCCACCCGATGAATTGAGAAGCCTTCAGGTTGTATGGCACAGTCCGGTGAGGTAGGGGTGAGCCATGTCTCTGTGAAACAGAGCACACAGCAGTCTCTTACTTCCCTCTGAGAGGTACGTCTAGCGTTAAGTTCATCCAGCTTGTTTTCGATCGCTTGGACGTTTGCCAGGAGTATGCTGGGGAGAGGGGTCTTGAAACCGTGTTGCTTCAATCTAACCTGCAGACTGCCGCGTTTGCCTCGCTTCCTCGGTTGGAGTCTGTGGCTGGATTATCCTGGGATCCGATGGGAGAAGTCTGACCTTGTGGAAGGTAGGTGGTTGCGCCTGGCAGGGTCCAGGGCGCTGGCAGGGACCAGGGCGCTGGTTATGTTTCCGGGGTCACGTCTGGCAGGGTCCCGGGCACTGGTTGAGGTAGAGGGGTTGCTAGGGGGGCATGTTTGTGATCCGGATGGGTCCCGGTGTTCTGCGGGCACGGGAATACCTTTCAGCGTGTTTGGGTCCTTGTGCAGGGTCTCTACAATTTTGGGGGTCCTGGGTCATGGGCAGAGGCTTCCTGATGCAGGTTTGGCTGAGTCCCGTGGTCTGCTCCCTCCCTGGGCGCTTCTGGTGTCGGGTCTTGAAGTAGGCCCGGTCGGGCCTCCACATGTATTTTTCTTTCTTCCATCTCTAGGTAGGTCGGATTGCTGGGCTGGCCTCTCCGGGCCGGGCCGCTGGGCGGGTCTCTCGGGGTCGAGTTGGGCCTGGTGGCGTCATCGGGGGTCGGGATCTCCAGGGACTTAGCCGGGCGATCCAGGAACTGGCGTCGGTTGTTAGGCCGGGTTGGGAGCTCCGAGGTCTGCGTCGGCTCCAAATTGAGGTCAGGGCTTCACTTCCAGTTTGGGCCCGATCCACTTCCAGGTAGTGGAGTTCAGGTCGGGTAGGGTCAAAAGGTCTCCATGGGCCTCGGAGGATGTTCAAGCCTGCAAGAAAAGATAAAAGAGAGAGGTTTGCAATAATGTTAGTCTTAGAATTAAATTTTAAAAGATTAAAACGAGTATAAGTTAAGTAAAAAGTGGATCTGTTGGGGAAAGCTCGCAGAGATTCGCCTCACTCCAGCGCCATCTTCTTGAGTTACCTTTTAAAGTGGTTGGGAGGAGTTTTAGGTATCTGGGTATTCAAGTGGCCATGGACTGGGGGCAACTTCACAAGTTAAATTTGGACAAAGCAGTCGATCAAATGAGAAGGGATTTCCGTAGATGGGAGATGCTCCTTCCGAGACTGCTTTTCTTTTATTGATGCCTCCCGATTTTTGTCCCAAAGGCTTTTTTCAGAAGTATGAATGTGGCAATATCGAGGTTTATATGGGCGAGTAAAACCCCGAGTAAGGAGGGTGATGCACGATTAATAACTCCTGAAGCAAGATTGTAGGACAATTGAAGGCTTTATTGAACTAGATGTTTCCCCCAACAGCGCAGGTACAGAAATGCAGCAGCTAGGGAAACACAGACTCTTATACTCTGCCTTACTGGGCAGAACCAGCAGGCAGGCTTCACCAATGATCTTACAGTATCAGGTACCTCCAACACCAATGATCTTACAGCATCAGGTACCTCCACCACCAATGATCTTACAGCATCAGGTACCTCCAACCTGGGTAGTAATACCCTAATACCGACTACCACAGAGGGCACTCCTGGAACGGATCCGCGGAGATGGGGGTTTGGCTCTCCCGAGCTTTATAAACTCTTACTGCGTTGCCAACATATCGATGGTCAGCAAGTGGGTTGTGGGGGAGGGGTCCGTTTGGGAGCAGATGGAGGTATCATCCTGCAAAGGTACGAGTTTGGAGGCATTACTGATGGCGCCCCTGCCATTCTCGCCGGCTTGGTACTCTACAGATCCGGTGGTGGTGGCAGACCTATTGGTGTGGGGGCAATGGAGGCAGCATATGAGACTGGAGAGGGCGTCAGTGTGGTCACTGATTTGTGAAAATCACCGGTTTGTCCCGGGGGAGCTTGATGAGGGCTTTAAGGTATGGCAGCGGGCAGGGATTGAGAGGTTTGGGGATCCAGGAGGGCTTCCCCACCTTGGAGACATTAGAGGAGAAGTTTGATTTGCCGGGTGGGAACGGTTTTCGGTACCTTCAAGTGCGGGACTTTGTACGGAGGCAAGTCCCAAGCTTTCCTCGTCTCCCCCTGAGGGGACTACAGGATAAAGTGCTGTCAAAAACAGGGGTTGGAGGTGGGAAGATTTGGAGATATACAGGGAATTGTTAGAGTGGGAAGGGGCCCCTATCCGAAAGGTGAAGAGGAAGTGGGAATAGGAGCAATGAGGGGAGCTGGAAACTGAACTACATAGTAACATAGAATTTACAGTGCAGAAGGAGGCCATTCGGCCCATCGAGTCTGCACCGGCTCCTGGAAAGAGCACCCTACCTAAGGTTAACACCTCCACCCTATCCCCATAACCCAGTAACCCCACCCAACACTAAGGGCAATTTTGGACACTAAGGGCAATTTATCATGGCCAATCCACCTAACCTGCACATCTTTGGACTGTGGGAGGAAACCGGAGCACCCGGAGGAAACCCACGCACACAGGGGGAGGATGTGCAGACTCTGCACAGACAGACAGTGACCCAAGCCGGAATCGAACCTGGGACCCTGGAGCTGTGAAGCGATTGTGCTATCCACAATGCTACCGTCCTGTGCTAGACTTAGCTTGATTCAGTTCAAGGTAGTTCACAGGGCCCACATATCGGCAGCCCAGATGAGTAGGTTCTTCGAGGAGGTGGAGGACAGATGTGGACAGTGTGGGGGTAGCCCGGCCAACCATGTTCATATGTTTTGGGCATGTCCGAAACTGAGGGAATTCTGGCAGGGATTTGCAGATGTTATGTCAGAAGTCCTGGAAGGTAAGGTAACTCCGAGTCCAGAATTGGCAATAATTTTGGTGTCGGAGGATCCGGGGGCAAAGGAGGGAAGGGAGGACGATATCCTGGCCTTCTCCTCCCTGGTGGCCTGGAGACGGATTTTGCTGAGATTGAGGGAGTCAGAGCCCCCAAAGTCAGGAATGTGGGCCAGCGATATGGTAGGGTTTCTCAGTCTGGAGAAAATCAAGTTTGCTCTGAGAGGATCAATACAGGGATTCACCCAGAGTTGGCAGCTGTTAATCTATTTCTTTAACAAAAATTGAACGTCAACAGTAAGGGGGTGATGTACCATCAATTCACCGAGAGACTGAGAGAGCGAGTGAACATTAGGCTTTATTAATCATGAACTTGCCTAGCCAGAGTTGGTTTTACAGATGAGTGCCACCCACAGGTGGCCGGTCTATATATGGCCCCGGTGAGGGCGGAGCCAGAGGCGGAGCCCATCGGGGTTACAGTACAGGACCTGGAAGTAGCTCGTATCACCACTTCCAGGTCATTGGGTACAGTATCATACAGACAGCTCATGCATTAGGTGAATACATTCACCACAGAGGGGAAAGGGAAAAGGTGGGGGGGAGGAAAACAGGAGGCATGGTAATGTTAAATAAGGACAGGGAGCTTAGTATATCGGTAATTGGGGACAGGGCGGGAGAAGTGGGGGGCGTGGTTTATTGTTTGTTGTTCTTTTAGGGGGTATTTTGTGCGTCGACCCGCGTGGTTGTTTTAGAAATGTCAACATGCTAAATTGTGAAAATTACAAATGCTTCAATGAAATATTTTCTTAATAAAAAAGGTGGGACCCAGGTACAGAAAGTAACCAAAAGTACAAACGCAATATAAACTTTATCTCCATTGGGCTGGAATATAGAGGTGATGAGGATATGCTTTGGTTCCACAGAACTCCAATAAAACTTCATCAAGAGGAGTTGTAAAGTGGTATTGTCGCTGGACGAGTAATCCAGAGACCCTCGGCAATGATCTGGAGACCTGGATTCAAATCCCACCACAGCAGATGGTGGAATTTAAACTCAATAAAATATCTGGAATTAAAAGTCGAATGGTGACCATGAAACCATTGTCGACTGTCGCAAAAACCCATCTGGTTCACTAATGTCCTTCAGGGATGGAAATCTGTCATCCTTGCCTGGTCTGACCTACATGTGACTCCTGACCCACAGCAATGTGGTTGACTCTTAAATGCCTTCTGAAACGGCTTGGCAAACTACTCAGTTGTATTCAACCACGAGGAAAACACAAAAATGAATTAAGTGGACGGATGACCTGGAATCGACAATGGCAAAGTCAACCTTGCAAGTCCTCCCTACTAACATCTGGGGGCTTGTGCCACAGCCTGACATAGTCATACTCACGGAATCATGCCTTACAAAAAATGTTGCAGACACCATTCCTGGCAGGAAAGACCCAGCAGAGGTGGCGGTACAGTGGTACACAGTTGGGAGGGTGTTGCCCTCGGAAGTCCTCAGCATCACCTCTAGACCCCATGGTTTCAGGCCAAACATGGGCATAGAAACGACCTGCTAATTGCTGTGTACCATCCACCAACAGTACTCCACTGTGCTGAACACCACTTGGAGGAAGCACTGAGGGTGGCAAGGGTGCAGAATATACTCTGGGTGAAGGACTTAAATGTCTATCACCAAGAGTGGCTCCGTAGAGCCACAAACCAAGCTGACCAGGTACTAAAGGACATGTCTGCTAGACTTGGACTGCAGCAGATGGTGAGGGAATCAACAAGATGGATAAACATACTTGACCTCGTCCTCACCAATCTAGGCCCAACCATCTTCAGTTGCTTCATCAATGACGTCTCTTCCATCATTAGATCAGAAGTGTGGATGTTCGCAGATGACTGCAAAATATTCAACACCATTCGCGACTCCTCTGATAATGAAGTAGTTCATGTTCAAATGCAGCAAGACCTGGTCAATATCCAGGCTTGGGCTGACAAGTGGCAAGTAACATTTGGGTCAGACAAGTGCCAGGCAATGACCATCTCCTAGAAGAGAGGATCTAACCATCACCCCTTTAGATTCAATGGCATTACCATCGCTGAATCCCCCACAATCAACATCCTGGGAGTTAGCATTGATCAGAAACTGAACTGGACTAGCCATAATAATACGAATGCTTCCAGGGCAGGTCAAAAGCTATGAATCCCACAGTGAGTAACTCACCTCCTGACCCCCTCCTCCTACCCAAAGCAGTCTATTATCTTTTTTTATTCCTTAATGGAACGTGGGTGTTGCAGGTAAGGCCAGCATTTGTTGACAATCTCTAATTGCCCTCGAGCTGAGTGACATTTTAAGAGTTAACCACATTGCTGTGGGTCTAGAGTCACATGTAGGCCAGGCCAGGTGAGGATGGCAGATTTCCTTCCCTGAAGGACATTAGCGAACCAGATGGGTTTTTACGACAATCAACATTGGTTTCATGGCCATCATTAGACTTTTAATTCCAGATTTATTTTTTAATTAAATTCATTTTTCACTGTCTGCCACAGTGGGATTCAAATTCAGCTCCCCAGAGCATTAACCTGGGTGTCTGGGTTACTAATCTAGTAACAATACCACTACTCCACTGCCCAAGGCACAAGTCAGGAGTGTAATGGAATACTCTCCACTTGTCTGGATGAGTGCAGCTCCAACAACACTCAAGAAGCTCGACACCATCTTGGACAAAGCAGCCCCCCGCTTGATTGCTCCCCCTGACACAACCATGCATTCTCTCCACCACCGACGAGCAGTGGAAGCCTGTGTACCATCTACAGGATGCACTGCAGTAACTCACCAAGGTTTCTTAGGCAGCATCTTCCAAACTCATGACCACTACCATCAGGAAGGACAAGAACAACAGACACTTGGAAACATTACCATCTGGAGGTTCCCCTCCAAGCCACTCACCATTCAGACTTGGAAGCATATCACGGTTCCTTCGCTGTCGCTGAGTCAAAATCCTGGAACTCCCTCCCTAACACCACCTCAGGGATTGCAGCGGTTCAAGAAGACAGCTCACCAACACCTTTGAAGGGCTTCGAAGGATGGGCAATAAATGCTGGCCTAGCCAGCGACGCCCACATCCGTGAATGAATAAAAACAAAAGAAGGACTCCTAGGTTTTGGCTATCATACCTCAGGAAGGATGTTTTTGTTGGAAGGGTTGCATCCCAGAAACACTAGAATTATAACAAGATCTAAAGTATTAAATTATGAGAATTACACATTACAAATACAAGGGCTGATTACAATCTAATCAACTGTTTAAAATGATTCAGAAATTCAATCGGAGCACCTATTTGCTCCGGTGTAGAATCCTGAGAAAAATAACGGCATCTTAAAATAGTTTGGGCATTTTGGATTGAAATCAGGAAACACTTTTTCACAAAGGGCAGTGGAAATGAAAAACTTTCGCCGCAACAGGCTGTGGATGCTGGTCAATTGAAAATTTGAAGACTGAAAGCAATTGATTTTTTGTTTGATAAGGGTATCAAGGTCAATGAAGTAAAGTTGAGGTACAGATCTCCATCATCTCTATGAATGGCAAAGCAGGCTTCAATGTGTCTTGCTCCAGTATATCATAAAATCAGAAGTTTTTTAACATAGACATAGAACATACAATGCAGAAGGAGGCCATTCGGCCCATCGGGTCTACGCCAACCCACTTAAGCTCTCACTTCCACCCTATCCCTAAAACCCCTCCTAACCTTTTTGGACACTGAGAGCAATTTAGCATGGCCAATCCGCCTAACCTGCACGCCTTTGGACTGTGGCAGGAAACCGGAGCACCCGGAGGAAACCCATGCAGACACGGGGAAAACGTGCAGACTCCGCACAGACAGTGACCCAGCGGGGAATCGAACCTGGGACCCTGGCGCTGTGAAGCTGCAGTGCTATCCACTTGCGCTACCGTGCTGCCCATTATTAAAATGGCTAATTCAAATCATGTGACCCTTGGCATGTTCAGCTCCTGACAAGTTCTGTCAAGTCTCATGCAAATACCTAATTATATATAGACATGCACTGCCATCCAGGAAATTCACACATCTCCTTATTTAAGGATCAACCAACAACAGCAGTACTACAGCATTCCAGGCAGCATATATTTATGCTTTCAGCATGGACAATAGAAACATTGGGTGGAACTTTCCCATCTGGGACCAAGGGGGTGATTTTCAGGCCGTGTTGCTATGTCAAGAAAATTCCGAGAGAGCCCTGAAACGGGATTTGCGGCAGGCACCAAACAGTTTGCAATGTTCCCTGGGCCCTCCCAGCAGACCTAATCAGGTTCACGTCCGGCAAGGGTGTGAACCTCATTACCATTCACTTAAATGGATTTAAATATTTAAAGTCGGCTCAAAGCCAAATCTTCCGGGGAAGCGCAATGCTCCCTCCTGCCATCATGAGGTGGCACCGGCGGGAATTCCTACTGGTTTCTACAAAGGGAGATCAGACGTGATGATCACGGCAGAGGGCTCAGAGGCCATTGTGGTGTCAGATGGTCAGCGATATGGCAGGGCAGTGCCCTGGCACTGTCCCCTGGCACTGCCAAGGGGCAGGACCTGAAGAAGTGGTGACAGAAAGATTGGGGCCTGAAGAGGCAGGACTAAAGGGGGGGCCTATAGAGAGACTCATTGGTCGGGCACTGATGCTCGCGATCCTGGGGCAGGGAGAGGGTTGATTCCAGCGATCCTTGGGGAGGGGGTTGATGCCGGCAATCATTGATGCAGGGGGGTCCCAATGTCTGTGGTGGGAGGAAGGGCTGTCACTTTACTTTAAAAACGGCACCCGATCTTTGACGTGTAAGACCTGCTGGTGTCTATAGGCCCACCCCTCTCAATGCTGTTGCAAATCACCCCCTGACCAAAAGAATGAGTAAACGGGGGTGGATTGCGTGGGATTGAACTGACCCACTGGGCAGGAATCACATTGTTTTTCCGCTAGAGATGAGACTTTGTCATTTTCTTGAGAATTGTGCCCTATGCTGTGTGGCTGGGGTGTGAGGGAAGGGTAAGGAGCTGGAGAGAGATTCCTGCTGCGGATGCCAATGGGAAACCATGCCATATTTTCCAGCCCTGACCTCATGAATTAAGCATCTGGGTGTTTAGCACCGTATTCCGTGGGCGGTGGGTTTGATTGTATACGTCCCACTGTCATATCCGGGTGCCATATTTAAAAGGTACTCAGCATCGCTGACCCACCATTAAAGAAAGAGAATTCCCCCTCTGAAAAAGAAGATGGATCTTCAGGAACACTCTGAGGCAAGAAGGTGACTTCCTTGATGACACTGAAGCACCCGCCCCTTTATTGGCCAAAATCAAAGGCAGTGATTGAAGCCTGTCGAATTATTGGGTCCAAAGCTAAGGACCGCCCCAAAGAGCGCAAAATCCCAGAGGGATAAAAATAGACACAGCCATGTGTTCGGTCTCTCTTGGCCCCGGCCTACGCCTAAAACCAAGTGTAGCATTACGACCAGAAGACAAGTTCAAGACCAACGATCGCTACTAGACGGATGAGCCCAGCAGAAACAAAGCCACTTCTTCTACCCAGCCACGCAAGATCCGAACAAAGGTCTTGTTCATTTGCAAAGAGCCGGTTGCCCTGAAGTTAAGTACATGTTATCGTAGTTGTTAGGTGTAGTTTAACTTGTAGTGTTTTATATTGCATGTCGAAGTAATCCTTGTGTGTGTAAATAAACTATCTTTGAACTTGAACTGACTAACTAGTTGTTTGGTCTTCGATCGATATCCGAGTAAAGTCTTGTGGTGGTACCATTTGATACCCGCCGACTCTGAAAAGCAATATTATCATTAATAACTGCCATATCTAGTTAATTTGGCAACATCATTGGTGACGCAGGTGGGACAGTATTACACTCATTAAAAAGAACAACATTATTGGCATCTCCGGTGCCGATTGGCAACAATTCAAATAGAATGTTCCTGATGGTGGGGGAGTCCAGAACTAGGGGTCATAGTTTGAGGAGAAGGAGTAAGCCTTTTAGGACTGAGGTGAGAAGAAAATTCTTAACTCAGAGAGTGGTGAATCTGTGGAATTCGCTACCACAGAAAGTAGTTGAGGCCAAAACGTTATATAATTTCAAGAAGGAATTAGATATAGCTCTTGGGGCTGAAGAGATCAAGGGATACGGGGAAAAGGCGGGATCAGGTTATTGAACTTGATGATCAGCTATGATCATAATGAATGGCAGAGCAGGCTCGAAGGGCCAGATTTTCTATGCTTCTGTGATGCCACCTGACCACGACTGGAGGAGCGAGCTGGCTGGTGGCACTCCAGCTTCATAAAATCTCTTTCATGCTTTGTTCGCACAATTAGATCTGAGAATTCCCCCCCCCCCCCCATCAGTTCTTCAGCACCCTGACACATTGTGGCTTGTTGTCTGCTGACAGGGTACAATAGAAAGCCTCATTCTGTGGTTGCCCTGTCTCCCTGAAGGTCAATTCCACATCTCCCCTTCCCCAACCCAGGCATTATTGTGGCTCACCTCCCCGTCTAGTGCACTGGCGCCAATTGTCATTCCAGCTTTGTCAGGGCAGGCCTCAGTACCATTTACATTACAGACTTAGACCTCTGAGGGCACAGAGGACCAGGCAACTGTCAACACCACTCCGCACAGGTCTATGCCATCTCTGCACGTACCCTTGCTGTCCGTAGAAGATCATTGAACCTTTTGCAGCACTGATGCCAGGTGTGATGCACCACTAGGCAGTGACCTATAACCAGGCCTTGTTGGTCAGGTTGGGTGACCTTCTCTTGCCATTCCTAGGCATGAGAATGTGCCACTTGACACTGACCTGAGCCAAGTCAACCAGGCAATCATCAGTGAAACATTGCATACCCGACTTGCCCACCTGCCTTCGATGACCGTCAGGTGCTGATGCCATTGCCGGACAACAGGAAAGTTATTTTAATGGCTGCAGAAAACTCCCTCAACATCCCCCACAATTCCTGGTAGCCTTCAGGGAGCTGCCTCCTTTGTTCTTTAAACCCCCCTCCACCCGCCCGCTGGGTCCCCATTGAACCCGGTGCCTGAAGCGATCCTGCCCTCTGCGCAGTGCAGACCTAACCCACAGATGTATTTCACATTGGGCGGGCCTTAATTGGCACCCAGCCTAATATGGGTAAAATTCAGGCCATAAATTTAGCCCAAGGCAAAGGGCTGAATGGCCTACTCCTGTTCCTATGTTTAAGGTTGTCATTTTTACATGTTGCAAGGACAAAGGCTTTTTTGTTTTAGCATTTCAGCTTCTTTTTCATAAATACATTGGAATCTCTTTTGTGCAAGCAATTTTATATCTCAAAGATAAAAACATTCCTCCACAAAATACAACTTTGATTTTTTTAAATAAGTACAATTAAATAATATCAGCACCCAGCAGATGGGGATAAAAACCAGTTCATAAATATAGGGATACAATTGAGGCATTGAAAGTAAAATTGTTAAGCAGGGGTAATTTAAATTTCTAATGCTTGGGCACAAAATTGGTGCTTTTGAATTGGCCTCTCGTTTCAGATCTAACCTGATTTTCTTCTCCACTGACTTCAACAGAAAATAAATTGGACGAGATAATAAAATGGTCAGTAATTGGCTATCATCTCTTTCCCACCAACAGTAAAAGTAAGCACTTCCATGAAATTTTAACGTTTACATAATCTTGTATGCTCCATGTCAATACAACATAGATATGATTGCACTCAAAGTTTTGCAATCCTATTTTAATTATTATTTTAAAGTCATATACAGTGCTCTGTTGATCTGATCCATGATTATTTTCTTATTCCTCCATTCACTCCTCGAGAGAAAAATCCAGTTTTCATGGCTTGCCTTAAGCAATTAGTTGTAATCAAACATTCAGCACAGCCTGGGCATGCAGGAGATCAGATTCAGTTAAGTTAAATTGATCCAAAGTAAATCTGATTTTCTTCTGTTCTTACATTGTATCTTTTTCCTGAGGAGTACAGAAACCCTGTTGCACAGTAGGACACAAATGTTTTTTTACATCAGTCTTATTAGAATCATTCTGATTCACAACCTGTCAGTTCAAAGTTGGCATTCGCTGGCAGGCATTTTTAGCACAAGGTAATAGCGGAGTAAACATATTTACACCGCTTGCTTTATTTGTTTTACGTTTGAATGATTGCCAATTTGGTACAAAATCAAATTAACAGATGCTCTTTAAATGGGTTTATAGACATGGCCGTGACTATTTGCCAATTTAGATAGATGGTGTAGTATGTAGGTACTCTATGTAATTAGCGAATAAAAATTAGGTTGATAAATAACCTTTGCTCAGATTGTTTAATATTTTCTCAATTTTAAGTGACAAATACATAATTGTAAATAACAACATGGAATAGATATATGTATATATATATACATTAATCACAGAGGTAATTTACAATCATTGGGAGTTTATTACCTCCTGGATTTCTGACACTTAATCAATTTACACAAAAATTCAAATCCTTACCAAAAAAAATCATTTTCTTTTTTAAAAAAAGGCCTTGATTTTAATTCTGGGCCAGTTTTGACATAAAATTATCACTCCCTGCTCCATGAATGAAGGTTTAGGTTTTTTTTTCCCAATTAAGGGGCAATTTAGCGTGGTCAATCCACCCATCCTGCACATCTTTGGATTGTGGGGGTGAGATCCACGCAGACACAGGGAGAATGTGCAAACTCCACACGGACAGTGACCCAGGGCCAGGATCGAACCTGGATCCTTGGCGCCGTGAGGCAGCAGTGCTAACCACTGCTCCACTCTGCCATCGATGATTTGGGTATTTAACACCTGGGCTTACTTTAAATGCCATCAACTGATTTCCCACCCATTCCAGGGAGGAGATTGATGGGGAATGGGAAATATCAGGAAGAGGGATGCTTCCTGAAGACTATTTGTTGAGAGCAGATTAAAGTGGCAGAATTGACTGTAGATGCATCTCCGTTTGAAAGCATCGGCCAGATGTGGTACCGGACGCCACTGGGACTTTGAGACACTGAGCATTTTGAGTTAACCCTTTTGGCCGTGATGTTGGGTCACCTGGTGGAGTACTGATGGAATCATTCAGACCCAACATTTTACTTTTGATAAGGACCTAACAAGACTTGGACAGTTTGCTCACAAAGCAAGTTCAAATTAAAAAGCAAGTGCAAATTATACTCCCAGAGTGTTAGTAAATGTGACAATTTCAATTGCCTACTCGTCATATTTCCACAGGTTAGGTAGGGCTAAAATCGCCCCCATAGTAACACTGATTTGTTAACTTGATGTTGGCGTAGTTAGCATTATGTTTGTCTTCCTCTTCGGTGCATGACTGGATGGCCATTTTATTTATGCTCCTGTATAAGATAATGGAAGCAAGGTTAGATTTCGCTGAGAGGTTAAAAATAAATTGTGTAACATACACGTGCTGAGGAAGTATGTTTGACATAATCTAACATTTTATCTGCACTGTCCATTGTTGAATCCTGTTTCAGTTTTGCAACTTTTCCCTGATATTTATCTTGGTCATATGGCATTGGGTGTGGTTCAACCTGTAAAGGGCCTTGGAGTGACCGTTTAGAGTACTGCATACAGTTTTGATCTCCTCATTTGAAAAGTATATAATTGCATTCAAAGCAGTTCAGACAAGGTTCACTTAACCTATTCCTGGGATGAGGATCTTATCGTATGAACAATGGTTGAACAGGATGGGCTTATACTTATTGTAGTTCAGATGAATGAGGGGTGATATTATTGAAACGCATGTGATTCTGAGGGGACTTGATAGGATGGAGACAGGGAGGATGTTTCCTCTTCTGGGGAGACTTGATCTAAGGGGCACAGTTTAAAATAAGAGGTCTCCCATTTAAGGCAGACGTGAGGAGAATTTGTTTGTCAGAGGTTTGATCTGTGGAATAGTCTTCCTCGCACATCAATGGAGGCTGGGCCATTGAAGGCCCAGTTAGATAGAGCCTTAAGAGGAGACAAAGGGCAGACAGGAAAGTGGAGTCAAGGCCACAATCAGATCAGCCATGATCTTATCAAGTGATGGAGCAGACTTAGGGCAGCAATGTGGCTCAGTAGGTTAACACTGCGGCCTCACGGCGCTGAGGTCCCAGTTTCGATCCCGGCTCTGGGTCACTGTCCATGTGGAGTTTGCACATTCTCCCCCTGTTTGCGTGGGTTTCGTCCCCACAATCCAAAAATGTGCAAGCTAGGTGGATTGGCCACGATAAAATTGCCCCTTAATTGGAAAAAATGAATTGGGTACTCTAAAATTTAGAAAAAAAAAGTGATGGATCAGACTTGAAGGGCTGAATGGTCTGTTCCTGTTTCTATATTCCTCCGGGCGGGATTTTCTGGTCGCACCTGCCCCCAGACCGGAAATTCCCGTCCGTAGTCAACGGACGTTTAAATGGTCCGTCAAAGTTTCCATCCCACCCGCAACGATTCCGGAGAAGTTACCCCCATGTTTTTAAGATTCTATTTCATTTTCAATCCAGCATAAAAGCATGAGGAATGTTCCAGTAAAGAATTGTCCCGCAAGTTTGCCTTGGCATATGATGGAACTTAATCTCCAAATCTTTTGTCTGTCATGATTTACTAAAGTGTTCAGTCTCTAACTTTTATGTCTGCTGCAAGAAAATGCTTGCAGTATGGCTGCTAGCTGAGATGCAACGTTAGAATGTCGTCTCCACTGGCCTCTGCCAAAGAATAAGGAGGCACCTGTGAAACTAATAACCTCTAGCACTGATATCTTTACGGGAATCAATTATCAGCATTCTCAATTCAAACCCAAGCAAAATGATAGGCATCTCAGTTTGTTTGTTTTAATATTGTACTTTAATTGTATTATGTGACTCGAAAGAAGGCTTCACCTTCCCCACATCATAACATAACCTATTGAGATGAAGAAATAAGGCAGATGTCACGGTGCCTAATAATATGGAGCATATGCTTTGGCCGCAGCGCTGTTATCTAGGCCGCTTTTCACCTTCAATCACACAACCTTGTCTGTGTTGTCCAAATGATTTGCACGAACAGAGAAAATAAATTTTCCTCAGTGCAAATACTACACTTCAGCCACATGAGTTATAGCAAACCAAGGTAATCTTGCCCAGCCAGCTTGTCTTTTGTTTTTATGCTGATTTCCCTCTTGTCTCTCCTATCCTGTGAGAGAATTATATTTTCAGCACTCTGTCCTGAACCTATCCTCTCCTACAGAACTGAAAATGATGTACGTTTGCCTGAATAAAATGGCATTGATATTCAAGTGGCCATTTTTGCAATCAGCTACTCTGCCTATTTTATTTCTACTTTCATACCTAACCTCCTCTCTTGCAACGTGTTTACAATTGCCCCAGGCTCTCTATCTTGTCATGATTAAATAGGACTGTTTGGTTCATTCCAGCTGCATCACCTGTAAGAAGAATTGTGCAGTCCCCCTCTACATTGCTCTTTGTCTAAGCACTAATTTTAGCTCGTGCCCCAGTTTTTAGATATCGTATTTACATACCACAGGCAGCACCAAGTCAAATACACTTGGATCAGATATTCTCCCTTTTATATAGCATTCTGTGCTGCCAGCGCTCATACCTTTTATTAATTTGTTAATTTTCTATTATTTTAAGGTACAAATTTGCATGGACAAGGAACGGGCTATTTCGTCCATGCCAGTGTTTTTATACTTCTCATGACTTTCCACTTATTTTATTTCATCTCATTCCATTAGCATAACCTGCCATTATTTTTCCCTCATGTTTGTTGGTCTTCCACTAAATGTGCCTATACCTAGTTAAATCTGGTTAAATCTCTGCATTCTAACCACTCTCTGAGTAAAGAAGTTTCTTCTGAATTCTCTGTTAGATAGATTGGTAATCATGTTATATTTATGGTTCTTGGCTTTGATCTCCCCTATAATTTAGCCACACTTACCCTCATGAACACCGTTGCCATTTTTAAAGTCCTTTACTTGTCACCCCCTTCTCAGAGAATGGTTTATAATAGGAGTGCACTTTTCTCATTTTAGCCAGAGTGGGATTCGCTGTTCCGGAATGCATTCCTTAATGAGACGGAGAATTGGGTGTCGGAACATAATCAGGATCGATGCCGGGCACTGAAAGATCGCGATGCTCCGAATTTCCCGCTGGCAGCGGGAACGAGGTCCACGACAGTATGCCACCGGTGGGATGTAAATGAATGCAAATGGATCTTAATGTACTCGCTCAAGTGATGAGAATGCACTTAGTGCTTGAAATGCATTTACCACTCTTTGATGTGGTCAATGTTTGTAAACATTGGGTTTCATCACTTAGGCCACTCCTATTGCTTAGAGGCAGTTATCTGTCAGTCACCTGAAGCCTGCTTAGTGGCACAAGAGTGTACATTGTATTCTTCGGTTTGAAGCTTAAGTTGTGTGAGTCACCTTGGTTTGCTGAGTTCTATATAAGAGACAGGCATCAAGCGCACACTCAGTAAGCTGCGCAGATGAAGGAGACACATCCTGAGTGAGACACAGCCAGAGTGGAAATTGGAACTTGGTAATTTGGGGCAATGTGGTAATTCGGCACGGAGTGGTAGGAGGTGCTGTTTCTCTTTTTGGTCTGTTTTCTTTGTTTGGCTTTGTAACTGGTAATCTGCAGGGAGAGATCCAGAGTGCATTCCGGGAAGCAGGGAGAAAACCAGGGAGCACCCTGGGAAGATAGGTGACATAAAATCTTACCTCCTGGTTCCAGCGGCCTTCATTTTTGGAAGCGGGACTGAGAGAAAGAGAGGCGGGGAGCAGCTTGGGAACAGGTAAGTGATAGATATTCTGCTTCCGGCGTCCCAGATGGCTTCATCTGCAGAAAGTGCACCCAACTGAGGCTCCTCATAGACCGCATGGTTGGTTGGAGCAGCAGTTGGATGCACTTAGGAGCATGCAGGTGGCAGAGAAGCATCATAGATAGCAGTTATATAGATGTGGTCACACCCAAGGTGCAGGCAGAGAGATGGGTGACCACCAGAAAGGGCAGGCCATCAGTGCAGGAATCCTCTGTGGTTGTCCCCCTCTCAAACAGGTATACCGCTTTGGATACTGTTGAGGGGAATAGCAGCCAGAGTAGGTTGGCTCTGATGTTCAGCAGGGAGGGTGAAAGTGCAGAAGAGCAATAGTCATAGGGGACTCTATATTCAGGGACACAGATAGGCGCTTCTGTGGACGTGAAAGAGACTCCAGGATGGTATGTTGCCTCCCTGGTGCCAGGGTCCTGGATGTCTCCTAGCGGGTAGCAGGCATCCTGAAGGGGGAGGGCAAACAGGCAGTGGTTGTGGTACATATTGGTGCTAATGACATAGGCAGGAAGGGGGATGAGGTCCTGAGACAGGAGTTCAGGGAGTTAGGCAGATAGTTAAAAGACAGGACCTCAAGGGTTGTAATCTCGGGTCTACTGCTTGTGCCAGTGAGGCTAGAAATAGGAAGATAGGAAAACTGGTGGCTAAACAGCTGGTGTAGGAGGAAGGGTTTCAGTTATTTGGACCACTGGGAGCTCTTCTGGGGCAGGTGTGACCTGTATAAGAAGCACGGGTTGCATCTAAACTGGAGAGGCATAAATATCCTGGCCGCAAGGTTTGCTCATGTCGCACGGGAGTGTTTAAACTAGTATGGTAGGGGATTGGGTACTGGAGCAATGGGTTGGGTATTGGAGCAATAGGGCAGCAGGTGAAAAAATTGAGGGAAAACAAGGAAATAGGGCCAGTACAGCTCTGAGGAAGGGCCGACAGGGATATGTTGCTGAAAACAGTGGGAACAGGCAGATTAACGTAGAGCTTGGATCAGTACTTGGAACTATGATGTTGTTGCCATTACAGAGACTTGGTTGAGGGAAGGACAGGATTGGGATCTAAACGTTCCAGGATTTAGATGTTTCAGGCAGGATAGAGGGGGATGTAAAAGGGGTGGAGGAGTTGCGCTACTGGTTAGGCAGAATATCACAGCTGTACTGCGGGAGGGCACCTCAGAGGACAGCGAGGCTATATGGGCAGAGATCAGGAATAAGAAAGGTGCAGTCACAATGTTGGGGGTTTACTACAGGCCTCCCAACAGCCAGCAGAAGATAGAGGAACAGATAGGTAGACAGGTTTTGGAAAGGAGTAAAAGCAACAGGCTTCTTGTGATGGGAGACTTTAACGTCCCCAATATTGACTGGGACTCACTTAGTGCTAGGGGCTTGCGACGGGGAAGAGTTTGTAAAGATCATTCAGGAGGGCTTCTTAAAACAATATGTAGATAGTCCAACTAGGGAAGGGGCTGCACTGGGGAATGAGGCCAACCAGGTGGTAGAGGTTTCAGTAGGGGAGCATTACAGGACCAGCGGCCACAATTCAGTACGTTTTAAAGTGCTGATGGACAAGGATAGGACTACCGGAGCAATAGGGCAGAAGGTGAAAAAAATTGAGGGAGAACTGTGAAAAAGCTTGCGCTTTTCAAGGAGACACATCCGGAGTGAGGCAAATCCAGAGTGGGAAGTTGGACCTTGGTAATTTGGTGCAGTGAGGTAATCAGGAAAGATAAGTGGAAAATCTAATTCTGCTGTTTTTCAGTTAAAAGTGCAGTGTGTAGCTTAGTGTCTGATATGTTGAAGCTGGCCCCACCCTAATTGCTGAGAGGCAGTTATCTGTCAGTCACCTGAGGCCTGTTTAGGGGCACATTTCTTCTCTTTGAAGTTTAGGTATTTTTTGAGCCATCGGTTAGCTGAGGTCTGCATAAAAGACAGACAGAGTGCGCACTCAGTAAGCTTGCGCTTTTCAAGGTGACACATCTGGAGTGAGGCAAATCCAGAGTGGGAAGTTGGATCTTGGTAATTTGGTGCAGTGAGGTAATCAGGAAAGGTAAGTGGAAAATCTAATTCTGCTGTTTTTCAGTTAAAAGTGCAGTGTGTAGCTTAGTGTCTGATTGGTTGAAGCTGGCCCCACCCTAATTGCTGAGAGGCAGTTATCTGTCAGTTACCTGAGGCCTGTTTAGGGGCACATTGTATTCTTCTCTTTGAAGTTTAGGTATTTTTTGAGTCATCATTTAGCTGAGGTCTGCATAAAAGACAGACAGAGAGCGCACTCAGTAAGCTTGCGCTTTTCAAGGAGACACATCTGGAGTGAGGCAAATCCAGAGTGGAAAGTTGGACCTTGGTAATTTGGTGCAGTGAGGTAATTTGGTGCAGAGTGAGAGAAGGTGCTTTTTCGGAGGTGCTTTTTAACCCTGGTAAGTGACTGGTAAGTAGTTTCTCTTTTTCTTTTCATTGTCTAATTTATTTATTTTTACTTTGAAATTATAGTTGTTTAAGCTTACCTAAGGTTTAAGACATGGCAGGAGATCCCAGACCCGTGTCATGCTCCTCGTGTGCGATGTGGGAGCTCAGGGACACGTCCACTGTCCCTGGCTCTTTCACGTGCAAGAAGTGTGTTCAGTTGCAGCTCCTGTTAGACCGCTTGACGGCTCTGGAGCGGATGGACTCACTTTGGAGCACCTTTGCTGAGGAGGTCGTGGATAGCACGTTTAGCGAGTTGGTCACACCACAGGTGAAGCTTACTGAGGGAGATAGAAAATGGGTGACCAAAAGACAGAGCAAGAGTAGGAAGGCAGTGCAGGTGTCCCCTGCGGTCATCTCCCTGCAAAACAGATATACCGCTTTGGATACTGTTGAGGGAGATGGCTCACCAGGGGAAGGCAGCAGCAGCAAGGTTCATGGCACCATGGCTGGCTCTGCTGCACGGCAGGGCAGGAAGAAAAATGGCAGGGCTATAGTGATAGGGGACTCGATCGTAAGGGGAATAGACAGGCGGTTCTGTGGACGCAATCGAGACTCCAGGATGGTATGTTGCCTCCCTAGTGCAAGGGTCAAGGATGTCTCGGAGCGGCTACAGGACATTCTGGGGGGTGAGGGTGAACAGCCAGCTGTCGTGGTGCACATAGGCACCAACAATATAGGTAAAAAATGGGATGAGGTCCTACAAGCGGAATTCAGGGAGTTAGGAGATAAACTAAAAAGTAGGACCTCAAAGGTAGTAATCTCAGGATTGCTACCAGTGCCACGAGCTAGTCAGAGTAGGAATGGCAAGATAGATAGGATGAATGCGTGGCTCAAGAGATGGTGCAAGAGGGAGGGATTCAAATTCCTGGGGCATTGGGACCGGTTCTGGGGGAGGTGAGACCAGTACAAACCGGACGGTCTGCACCTGGGCAGGACTGGAACCGAGATCCTGGGGGGGGTGTTTGCTAGAGCTGTTGGGTGAGTTTAAACTAATGTGGCAGGGGGATGGGAACCGATGCAGGAAGTTGGAAGGTAGTAAAACAGGGACACAAGCAAAAGGAAGTAAGGGGAAAAGTGCAAGGCAGAGAAGATATAGTCAAAAATCAAAAAGGGCGACAGTACAAGGTACAGTGACTGAGGGGAGCTCAGTGAATAGGCCCAGTAATACTAAAAGGACAAAAACTGGAGATGTTAAGATTCAAAACAGAGGTAAAAAAACCAACATAAGTGTACTTTACCTGAATGCTCGTAGTATTCGGAATAAAGTAAATGAGTTGATGGCACAAATCATCGTGAATGACTATGATTTAGTGGCCATTACTGAAACATGGTTAAAGGATGGTCACGACTGGGAGTTAAATATCCGAGGGTATCAAACTATTCGGAAGGACAGAGTGGATGGTAAAGGAGGTGGTGTTGCTCTGTTATTTAAGGATGACATCCGGGCAATAGTAAGGGATGACATCGGTACTATGGAGGATAAGGTTGAATCCATTTGGGTGGAAATCAGGAATAGTAAGGCAAAAAAGTCACTGATAGGAGTAGTCTATCGGCCACCAAATAGTAATATTATGGTGGGGCAGGCAATAAACAAAGAATAACTGATGCATGTAGAAATGGTACAGCAGTTATCATGGGGGATTTTAATTTACATGTCAATTGGTTTAACCAGGTCGGTCAAGGCAACCTTGAGGAGGAGTTTATAGAATGTATCCGCGATAGTTTCCTAGAACAGTATGTAATGGAACCTACGAGGGAACAAGCGGTCCTAGATCTTGTCCTGTGTATTGAGACAGGATTGATTCATGATCTCATAGTTAGGGATCCTCTCGGAAGGTGCGATCACAATATGGTGGAATTTAAAATACAGATGGTGGGTGAGAAAGTAAAATCAAATACTCGTGTTTTGTGTTTAAACAAAGGAGATTACAATGGGATGAGAGAAGAACTAGCTAAGGTAGACTGGGAGCAAAGACTTTACGGTGGAACAGTTGAGGAACAGTGGAGAACCTTACAAGCGATTTTTCACAGTGCTCAGCAAAGGTTTATACCAACAAAAAGGAAGGACGGTAGGAAGAGGGAAAATCGACCGTGGATATCTAAGGAAATAAGGGAGAGTATCAAATTGAAGGAAAAAGCATATAAAGTGGCAAAGGTTAGTGGGAGACTAGAGGATTGCGAAATCTTTAGGGGGCAACAGAAAGCTGCTAAAAAAGCTATAAAGAAGAGTAAGATAGAGTATGAGAGTAAACTTGCTCAGAATATAAAAACAGACAGCAAAAGTTTTTGCAAATATATAAAACAAAAAAGAGTGGCTAAGGTAAATATTGGTCCTTCAGAGGATGAGAAGGGAGTTTTAATAATGGGAGATGAGGAAATGGCTGAGGAACTGAACAGGTTTTTTGGGTCGGTCTTCACAGTGGAAGACACAAATAAAATGCCAGCGACTGATAGAAATGAGGCTATGGCAGGTGAGGACCTTGAGAGGATTGTTATCACTAAGGAGGTAGTGATGGGCAAGCTAATGGGGCTAAAGATAGACAAGTCTCCTGGCCCTGACGGAATGCATCCCAGAGTGCTAAAAGAAATGGCTAGGGAAATTGCAGATGCACTAATGATGATTTACCAAAATTCACTAGACTCTGGGGTGGTCCCGGTGGATTGGAAATTAGCAAACGTGACACCACTGTTTAAAAAAGGAGGTAGGCAGAGAGCAGGAAATTATAGGCCAGTGAGCTTAACTTCGGTAGTAGGGAAGATGCTGGAATCTATCATCAAGGAAGAAATAGCGAGGCATCTGGATAGAAATTGTCCCATTGGGCAGACGCAGCATGGGTTCATAAAGGGCAGGTCGTGCCTAACTAATTTAGTGGAATTTTTTGAGGACATTACCAGTGCAGTAGATAACGGGGAGCCAATGGATGTGGTATATCTTGATTTCCAGAAAGCCTTTGACAAGGTGCCACACAAAAGGTTGCTGCATAAGATAAAGATGCATGGCATTAAGGGTAAAGTAGTAGCATGGATAGAGGATTGGTTAATTAATAGAAAGCAAAGAGTGGGGATTAATGGGTGTTTCTCTGGTTGGCAATCAGTAGCTAGTGGTGTCCCTCAGGGATCCGTGTTGGGCCCACAATTGTTCACAATTTACATAGATGATTTGGAGTTGGGGACCAAGGGCAATGTGTCCAAGTTTGCAGATGACACTAAGATGAGTGGTAGAGTGAAAAGTGCAGATGATACTGGAAGTCTGCAGAGGGATTTGGATAGGTTAAGTGAATGGGCTAGGGTCTGGCAGATGGAATACAATGTTGACAAATGTGAGGTTATCCATTTTGGTAGGAATAACAGCAAACGGGATTATTATTTAAACAATAAAATATTAAAGCATGCCGCTGTGCAGAGAGACCTGGGTGTGCTAGTGCATGTGTCACAGAAAGATGGTTTACAGGTGCAACAGGTGATTAAGAAGGCAAATGGAATTTTGTCCTTCATTGCTAGAGGGATGGAGTTTAAGACTAGGGAGGTTATGTTGCAATTGTATATGGTGTTAGTGAGGCCACACCTGGAGTATTGTGTTCAGTTTTGGTCTCCTTACTTGAGAATGGACATACTGGCACTGGAGGGTGTGCAGAGGAGATTCACTAGGTTAATCCCAGAGCTGAAGGGGTTGGATTATGAGGAGAGGTTGAGTAGACTGGGACTATACTCGTTGGAATTTAGAAGGATGAGGGGGGATCTTATAGAAACATTTAAAATTATGAAGGGAATAGATCGGATAGATGCGGGCAGGTTGTTTCCACTGGCAGGTGAAAGCAGAACTAGGGGGACATACCCTCAAAATAAGGGGAAGTAGATTTAGGACTGAGTTTAGGAGGAACTTCTTCACCCAAAGGGTTGTGAATCTATGGAATTTCTTGCCCAGTGAAGCAGTTGAGGCTCCTTCATTACATGTTTTTAAGGTAAAGATAGATAGTTTTTTGAAGAATAAAGGGATTAAGGGTTATGGTGTTCGGGCCGGAAAGTTGAACTGAGTCCACAAAAGATCAGCCATGATCTCATTGAATGGCGGAGCAGGCTCGAGAGGCCAGATGGCCTGCTCCTGCTCTGAGATCTTATGTTCTTACAGCTCTGAGGAAGAGCAGGCAGGGAGATGTTGCTGAAAACAGCGGGACTGGTGACCTGAAGTGCATATGTTTTATTGCAAGAAGTATAACAGGTAAGGCAGATGAACTGGGTGAATGTACTAAATTGGGGGAAGGCTAATTATAACAATATTAGGCGGAACTGAAGAACCTAGATTGGGGGCGTATGTTCGAGGATAAATCAACATCTGAGATGTGGGAGGCTTTCAAATGTCAGTTGAAAGGAATTCGTTACCGGCATGTTCCTGTGAGGAAGAAGGATAAATATGGCAAATTTCAGGAACCTTGGATAGCAAGAGATATTGTAGGCCTTGTCAAAATGAAAAAGGAGGCATTTGTCAGGGCTAGAAGACTGGGAACAGACGACGCCTGTGTGGAATATAAGGAAAGTAGGAAGGAACCTAAACAAGGAGTCAGGAGGATGAAAAGGGGTCATGAAAAGTAATTGACAAATAAGGTTAAGGAAAAACCCAAGGCTTTTTACATGTACATAAAAAGCAAGAGGGTAGCCAGGGAAAGGGTTGGCCCACTGAAGGACAGGGGAGGGAATATATGTGTGGAGCCAGAGGAAATGGGTGAGGTACTAAATGAATACTTTGCATCAGTATTCACCAAAAAGAAGGAATTGGTGGATGTTAAGTCTGGAGAAGGGTGTGGAGATAGCCTTGGTCACATTGAAATCCAAAAAGACGAGGTGTTGGGCGTCTTGAAAAATATTAAGTTGGATAAGTCCCCAGGGCCCGATGGGATCCACCCCAGAATACTGAAGGAAGCAAGAGAAGAAATTGCTGAGGCCTTGACAGAAATCTTTGGATCCTCACTGTCTTCAGGTGATGTCCCGGAGGACTGGAGAATAGCCAATGTTGTTCCTTTGTTTAAGAAGGGTAGGGTAGCAAGGATAATCCAGGGAACTACAAGCCAGTCAGCCTTACGTCAGTGGTAGGGAAATTACTGGAGAGAATTCTTCGAGACAGGATCTACTTCCATTTGGAAGCAAGTGGACGTATTAGTGAGAGGCAGTACAGATTTGTGAAGGGGAGGTCGTGTCTCACTAACTGATAGAGTTTTTCGAGGAGGTCACAAACATGATTGATGCAGAGAAGGCAGTGGATGTTGTGTATATGGATTTCAGAAAGGCCTTTGACAAGGTCCCTCATGGTAGACTGGTACAAAAGTTGAAGTCACACGGGATCAGGGGTGAGCTGGCAAGGTGGATACAGAACTGGCTAGGTCATAGAAGGCAGAGAGTAGCAATGGAAGGGTGCTTTTCTGATTGCAGGACTGTGACTCGTGATGATCCGCAGGGTTCAGTGCTGGGATCTTTCCTGTTCGTAGTACATAAATGATTTGGAGGAAAATATAACTGATCTGATTAGTAAGTTTGCGGACGACACAAAGGTTGGTGGAATTGCGGATAGCGATGAGCACTATCAGAGGATACAGCAGGATTTAGCTTGTTTGGAGATTTGGGCGGAGAGATGGCAGGTGAAGTTTAACCCAGCCAAATGTGAGGTAATGCATTTTGGAAGGTCTATTACAGGTAGGGGATATACAGTGATTGGTGGAACCCTCAAATGGTATTGCTAGATCTAGGTCTACAGATCCACAGATCACTGAAAAGGGAAACACAGGTGGAGAAGGTAGTCAAGAAGGCATACGGCATGTTGCCTTCATTAGCCGGGGCATTGAGTATAAAAATTGGCAAGTCATGTTGCAGCTGTATAGAACCTTAGTTAGGCCACACTTGGAGTATAGTGTTCAATTCTGGTCGCCACACTACCAGAAGGATGTGGAGGCTTTAGAGAGGGTGCAAAAGAGATTTACCAGGATGTTGCCTGGTATGGAGGGCATTAGCTATGAGGAGAGGTTGAATAAACTTGGTCTGTTCTCACTGGAACAAAGGAGCCTTAGGGGCGACCTGATTGAGGTCTATAAAAGTATGAGGGGCATAGACAGAATAGATAGTCAGAGACTTTTTCACAGGGTACTCAGGGGCATAGGTTTAAGTGCGAGGGGCAACGTTTAGAGGAGGTGTACAAGGCAAGTTGTTTACACAGAGGGTAGTGGGTGCCTGGAGCTCGCTGCCGGACGAGGTGTTGGAAGCAGGGACGATAGTGACATTTAAGGGGAATCTTGACAAATACATGAACAGGATGGGAGTAGAGGGATACGGACCCCGGAAGTGTAGAAGATTTTAGTTTAGACGGGCAGCATGGTCAGCACGGGCTTGGAGGGCCGAAGAGCCTGTTCCTGTGCTGTACTTTTCTTTGTTCTTTGTTCTTTGAACAAAGGGAGATGAATGAATCAAAGCTGCAGATAGTTTGTCGACACTGTCAATCACAGACCACGACAAGAAAGCTATGAATGGCTTGCAGCTAATGGATCTGTGGGAACCAGACGCAGGCCACAGCTGTTCTCCATCGAGGAATGGACACATGGACCTTCAAGGTAAGCATGATAGCGATAATTCTTCTGACATCCCCTATCTGGACTGTTCCCTAGCATCCAGACAGGGGTCTGTTTTCTGTGAGGGGCCTGTTTGAGTGCAGGGAGGGTCCCGGGGGGGGGAGGGGTGATCTCTTTAGGCAGGGAGTCCCTGGGGGTCTCCCTATTACAGGATTTCCTGGGGCTCCACTTATTACAAGGTCCCCGGGGGCGCCTCCCTAATTCAGGTGTCCCTGAGGGGGTCTTCACAACAGCAGGGGTCCCTGGTGTGGGTCCCCAATTACAGGGGTCCCTGTGGGGGGGGGGTCTCCCTAATATATGGGTCCCTGTGGGGGAACCTCCCTATTACAGGGGTCACAGTAGGGGGCCTCCCCATTATAGGGGTCCTGGGGGGGTGGGTCAGGTGCTTGGGGGAAGGTGGGGGCACCCACGTAATCCAGGAGGGGGGAGTGCTGTGTGGTCGGGGGGGGGGGGGATTCGGAGCTGCTTTATGGTGTGGGGCAGTGGTGGCTGTGGCCCAACAGCGGGCTTCCCTCAGGAATCCCTCATATTCCATGCCATGCTTAAATTTACATGGCAAGGAATACGGAATTACTTGCCAGTTTGTGCTCGCAGGTGGATCGTTAATCGGTTGTGATTCACCTCCGGGTGGAGAATAGAGGGCAGGATTCTCCGATTTTGCCAATGGCGGAGTGGGAACAGTGGCGTGGTGACTGCGGACTGAGTCCATCGCCGCCACAGTCCAGTGGGAGCCGTTCCGTGGGCAGGGCAGAATTTGACGGGGGCTGGGGGCACTGGTGGGGGGTGGTCGGGGGGGGGGGGGTGGCAAGCCTGGTCAAAGGGGGGTATTATTTGGCAGGCCGGGTCTGCACAGAGACACACATCTTGGTGGGCGACATTAGTAGACAGGTTTCGGGGCACTTTCTGGTGAGCAGCACACAGTTGCTGATGCACATCAGGTGCAGGCAGAAACATCGAAGGGAGTCAACAGTCGGTGGTCTACTGGATCCTAGGACACAGCCGAGCATCTGGATAAGGTTCTTCCTGAGCTGATGCAGTTGCCAGAGTCATGAGATTCAAGAGGGGGTGTGAGCGATATTTGAGGTCTGCAAGGCCAATTGGAGGAGTCCCAAAGGCTACGGGTGCAGGAAATGATGATGATAATGCGTGGCACTGACGTCAACACTGCTAGCGTGATGACCGCAGTGGAAACCTTAGAGCACAAGGTCCGCGTCTTGAATGGTGGTGTCCAAGGCATGGCTCGGTCTGTAACGACCATGGCTGAGGGCCTCGACACCATATCCCAGTCACTGAGGGACGTGTGCCAGATGCCACTGGACATTAGAACATCGCAGAGGGTGACCCAAGCACTGAGGAGCACCGCCGAGAGCGTTGACACCATGGTGCAGACAACGGGAAGGCGCCAGAACTGGCAGAGCCAGATGACACAAAATCACTCGAGCATGAATGGGGGTGATTGGAATGCGCTTAACTCTCTTTGAAGTGGTTGATTGTTGTAAACATTGTGGTAACAGCATTTCAGAGTTACTCATCCATGAAGAGAGAAAAATGAAGCAAGGCTAACAGCTGTGTTTGTGGAAGCTGTCAATCACAGCCCACGAAGAGAAATGAATGAATGGCTTGCAGCTAAAGGATCTGAGGGGTTTAAACACAGGTCACTGGTTTTCTCGTTCCAGGAATGGAGTCATGGTGCTTCCTCTGTCTGAGCCAGCAGGTGTATCCCCATCTGAGTGTTACAACAGTAGTTTTTTTCACTGCCCCTGTCTGGATTGCTCTCTCGCTTCCAAATAGGGGTCTCTTTTCTTTGGGGGTGTCCCTTTAGTTAGGGGATCTCTGGGGAGTGCGCGGGTCAGTTCACTCCCATACTTGGGGGAAGGGGGGACCCAGAAAATCTGGGGCTAGAGAAGTTGGGGTCTGCTTTGCAATGAGGTGGGGGGGGGGGGGGGTGGCCAGCCACGGACCTTGCTGTCGGCTTGCCTGATCAGAATGGCAGCACGATAGCAGGATTCCCTTGGGTATTCCTCGTATTACTCGCCCTGCATGAATTGCATGGTGAGGGATACTGCATTGCTTCTTGATTTGTGCTCCTACTGGGAGTTCCAATTCACCTCCAGTGGAAGAACATAGGGATGAATTCTCCATTGCCCGGCGCCGATATCGCAATCGAGGCGGCACCGGTTTGACATCAGCTTTTGAGTCACCGCCCCCTCTGAAATTGCGTCTTTGCATCACGCGCCGCTCGCCGTTGCAATGCTGTTGGCGCGTTATCGTCAGGCCCTCCAGCGATGCTCCACACCCGATGTGTCGAGTTCCCGACCGCACGGTTACCACTCCTTGCACATCAGTTCTTAACTTTTCCCCACACATTTTAAACCCATGTCCCCTAGTACTTTATTCTCCTACCCGAGGAAAGATCATCTGACTATCCACTCTGTCCATGCCTCTCGTAATCTTGCAGACCTCTATCAGGTCGCCTCTCAACCTCCGTCGTTCCAGTTAGAACAGACCGAGTTTATCTAACCTCTCCTCATAACTAATGTCCTCCATAATGGGCAACACCCTAGTAAACCAGTTCTGTACTCTCTCCAAAGCATTCACATCCTTCTGGTAGTGTGGAAACCAAAATTGTACACAATATTCCAAATGAGGCCGAACTAAGGTCCTGGACAGCTGCAGTACGACTTGCCAATTTTTATATTCAATGCCCCGACCGATGAAGACCAGCATGCCGTATGTCTTCTTGACCACCTTATCCACATGCGTTGCCACTTTTAGTGATCGGTGGACATGCATGCCCAGATCTCTCTGCCTGTCAGTACTCGCATTTATTGTGTAATTCTGACATGCATTGTATCTTCCAAAGTGCATTACCTCACACTTGTCCGGATTAAACATCATCTGCCATTCTTCCGCCCAAGATTCCAAACAGTTTATATCCTGCTGTATTCTCTGACAATCCTCTTCACTATCCACAACTCCACCAATTTTTGTGTCGTCTGCTAACTCACTAATCAGGCCAGCTACATTTTCTTCCAAATCATTTATATACACTATGAACAACAAAGGCCCCAGAACTGATTCCATTCAGAGAAGCACCCTTCGACTACTATCCTCTGTCTTCTGTGCCCAAGCCAGTTCTGTATCCAATTTGCCAGCTCTCCTCTGATCCCATGTAACTTCACCTTTTGTACCAGTCTACCATGAGGTACCTTGTCACTTCCTCTGATTGCAGGGTCAGAAGTCGAAATGTTGAGGAGGGGCCAGTTCAGCAGTGGATCAGTTTGTTTCGGAGGCAATGGTCTCTTTGGAATGTTGATGGGAGGTGAGGGCAAGATGTGTTTGGAAGTGGCATTATATCGGAAGTGGCGGAGGATGATCCTTTGAAGGTGGAGGCTGGTGGGGTGGAAATCAAGGGGAAGAGGAACCCTTATTGCAGTTCTGGCAGGGAGGGGAAGGGTTCAGAGCAGAACTGCGGGAAATGGGTTCGGACTAGGTTGCGGACCCTGTCAACCACAGCGGGGGTGTATCCTTGTTTGGGAAAAAAGGAAGACGTATCTGAGGCACTGTTGTGGGATGTTGCGATGGAGATGGAATGGAATCCTTACAGAGTGTAGGGTCTGAAGAGGTGTAGCTGAGGTAGCTGCTCGAGTCGGTGGGCTTATAATGCGTATTAGTAGAGAGTCGATCCCCAGAAATGGGGGCAGAGAAGTCCAGGAAGGCAAGTGTCAGAGATGGGCTTTGTGAAGGTGAGAATCCAGTAAATGAGAGTCTAGCAATGCTGCTCAGTGCTATGAGAAAGATATAATGGATATGACTTCTCCTGTGGGACTTTTGCTTGAAATTAATACAAACTGAATATTAATGGTGTGTTTAGTTACTTCAGATACATTGCTGATATTATGAAAATTTGGGCAGAATTTAATGACCCCTTCATGGCAAGGGTGGGGCTGGAACATCTGGCGAGCAGTTGAAAAGTCCATTGACTTTGGTGGGACTGGAAGCATTGAGGGTTCTGATGAAGCCTACCGGTGGGGGATTTGCGGATGACGCTGGGAGGTCAGGTGCTGGGAACCAGCGAGGTAACGGCATGTGGGTTCAAGGTGACATTCCGGGATCTGGCATGAACAGCTGAAACTTCTCAGGCGGGATTTTCTGTTGCCCGATGCCGAAATCAGGAACGGCGATTGGATGGAGAATAGCTCACGACACTAAAATCGCGGCAGGTGCTGGTTTAACGCCTGGACGCGATGCTCCGCCTCCTCCAAATCGGCGTCAGGCATCATTGATACTCGCACCACGCGCAGCCGCAACCCCGTTGGGATGTCAATAGCGGGCCCACTGGTGCTGCTCAGCATCCGATGGGCCGAGTTTCCGATGGCGCAGGCCACGTGTGACGTGTGGTCTCAGCGGTCGTCAGCCTCACGTGGCCGTTGCGGTGAGCGAGAGGATGTGTGGACAGTGTCCAGCACTGCCACACTTGGTCGACAACCGTGTCGCTGGCTCGGGGGCTTCTGCCAAACCTGGAGGAAGTGGTGAGGGGCGGCCAGGAGGTGGGTTGTGGGATTGGGGTGAGCGGGTACGCAATCTAACACAGCCGGCGCCATCTTTTGCGGAGCGAGCGGTGCGTGCGTGATGGGTGTAAGCGTACGCGCGGCTGCAGCTTGTCAGCCCTGCACATGTGCAGCATGGACCCAGTGTTTCTCCAACCATTTTCCACACTTTCCGTGAGTGCTAGCCCCTCACCAGTAGCGGAATCAGCGCAGGTTTCGCGCCAATTTTCCTGTCGGGAAACAGCACGGATCCTCCATTGGTGTTGGCACTCTGGAATGGAGAAAAAACCCTTCTTCTTTTGTTGCTCTTTAAATTGCTATGTAGGACTATTCTTCTACATTTAGCAGAAAGACATAAGGGAACCTGCCTTCAAAATTCTGACATGAGTCTTTCGTCAATGCTGATGACCATAGAAATATTTCATGAATAATATCTGGTTCTCTATACTAACTCAATATCTACAAAGCATTTTCCATGCATATTTTCTCATTCTTCATATGCTCCCACTCAAGCACAGTGGATGTGCATGTGTATATTCAATATTTCCATTAGTCTTTCACACTGTTTGTAAAATATTTCCCAGGTCAGGCAATAATGCTAAGAAATAATTTTGCATAGCATTGACTAAAATTACAAATATGTACTTCTCAAATATCTGCCAAATGTAAACAATTAAGACTCAAAATGAAGTTTTCCAGGAAAGTACAGGGCAGCTGAACAGAACTAGTTCACATTAGAAGTTTATCCAGCACGTTATTACTCAGCCGTCTCATTCTGGTGCTCACGATTGAGCAAGAGTATGATTTGCTTTTAAAGATCACAATCCATGCCTTGCTAGCCAGTTGCATGATCGTGTGTATGGGTGGCCAAGGTCACTTCCCTTGATATCCATTCAGAACTCTGTATGTACCCTCTTTGTCTCTCTCTATTCCCTCCCATAGCCAGATAAGATCAGAGAGGGTGAGGAATGATAGACAAGAATCTATCTTGTATTGCATCAGTGGAGATTGGTATATAAACAAAATGCACCAGACGAACCTTCCTCAAATTGTTCTAAAATTTGCAGGGGCCAAAAATTATCATTACTTGGACGAGGGCACACCCGACCCTCTGGGCGGGATTCTCCCAGCCCCGACGCCGGCACGTCATTCTCCGCAGAGAGCATGTGCGGGTTGGCGCGGCGTGTAGTTCACGCTGGGATGGGAGGCTGGAGCAGCGTGAACCGTTTCAGCGCCGTACTGGCCCCGAATCGGTACTCCCAGCGGCATGGACACTCTGCCGCCGAATGGGAGAATCCTGCCCTTTCGTGGATTAAATTGTGTAAAAAAATGTGCATTCCGATGTCATTGTACATTCGCGGAATATTTCATGGAATATTTCAGTTGCTGGACTGTGCGATAGCTGGGGGCTCACGCCGACAATCAAGCAGGCAATTAAGCCCATTAAATCAAATGGAATTTTACATTGTCTGTCTGCTTTTATGGTTGGTGAGCAAGCCGATTGGCCTGCTGGCTTTTGCATTCTAACTTTAACCTGAATCCAGGACGGGATGAACTATCAGGTTATTTTGTAAGCAAAATTAACAAAGGCATCTGGGGACTAAGGTTTGCATGCGATTGTGCTGCCAGGGCACTCTTTGCATTGTTGTCCATTGCTATTGATTTTTTAAGGGTCAGCAGCTCCCTGAGACAGCTCTGCAGTGGCTGTCCCCCTGAGGGAACACTTGAGAAGCCCCAGCCTGCACTCTCCCTTTTTTGGCACCAACACTCTTCCCTCCCTCCCCGGCAGCTCTCATCCTTTCACAGAGCACATTTCACGCTAGCGGCCTGTTAATTGGTCAGCCTGTGTGAAATTGCTCTCTGCAATGGACCGCAACCGTGAATGCGTTGCACATCCACTTTCCGTCCCACCTTGTGTGTGTGCCCGATGGGTGAAAAATTCAGGCCAGGAGTAAATTGGTTTGTGTAGAATGGTTGTAGGTTACATTAAATCCTTGGACAGTCCTTCAGCGTCGAGGATAACTTGCTTCTACTCCGGGGAGGTGGGTTCTACTCTGGGGAGGTAGGTGGCGGAGTAGTCCAATCCTGGATCTGCAGACTCTGCCACAGGTTTGGCAGCTGATGTGTGATGAGGTGGGTGGGTCAAACGCTCTGGATTCTACGCTCTCTTTCCGCTGTTTATGCCAGGCCTCCACATGCTCCACCCTGTGATGCTCAAGCTGATTGGCACCATCACGGATGCTACTCCAGTTTATGCGTTCTAAGGCAAGCGATTCCCATTTAAGGGGATCATGTGTTATGGGGAGAAGGTAGGAGAATGGGCATGAGAAACATATCAGCCATGATTGAATGGCGGAGCTAACTTGATGGGCAGAATGGCCTAATTCGGCTCCTATGTCTCACAGTGTTCATGGGGATGTTGCATTTATTTAGGGAGGCTTTCAGAGTGTCCTTATAGCGTTTTCTCTGCCCTCCTAGTGATTGCCTGCCATTGTGGAGCTCGGAGTAGAGCACTTGTTTTGGGAGTCTTGTGTCGGGCATGTGGGCAACATGGCCCGCCCATCGCAGCTGGTCGAGCATGACCAATGCCTCAATACTGGGGATATTAGCCTACGATATAAACGCTCACATTGGTACACCTATCCTGCCAGTGGATTTTCAGGATTCTGCGGAAGCGGCGTTGGTGATGCGTCTCCTGGGATTTGAGGTGTCTGCTGTACATTGACCATGTTTCTAATGCATACAGGAGGGCAGGGGCCTTGAAAAGTTCAGGCCAGGAGTAAATGGTTGGAGTAGAAGGGTTGTCAGCTGCGGCTCCTGCAAATTTGTGCAATGGATTAGTTCAAAAACCAAAATGTGCAGCTGCTGTTTCTGTGCAAATGTTTATCATCTAAGTAAACTGTGGCAAGTTCAATAATTTCCATTCAGCTAAGCCAACTTTCAAAGGAACACAATTAGTCAGTAGGACAGTAAATGGGTTGCTTCAGCTTTCCAGCAAGAATTATTTACTCAGCCTTAAAAGTCTGGGTGTCAAGAATGTGCATCTGCTTTTGGCACACACCCTCTGTATTCTAGATAAAATGGGTCCCAGCTTTGCCCATCCGAGGACTTGTTCAGCTTTGCCCATCCGAGGACTCGTTTGGCATGTTCACCCTAAGTATGCTTTCCCTCCAAGAAGGGAGCATGGTTGACTGACAGAAGGGACCTTCAGGCTGAGCGATTCCTCACCACTGGCCTGAGGGAGGAACAGTGAGCCAGTAAGCTGAGTAGCAGGCTGGAGGAAGGGCAACCCATTTGGAAAATTTTGGCCACCCTTAGCATCTGCTGATTGGCATGAACTCAGGGGAAGCCTACCATTGATATCAGAACATAGAATAGCCCCAGAGCCTACAGCCTTTGGCAGGATTATCACAAGAGGTGGTCGCATTCCGGACCTTATCATGTTTTGAACAACTAATAGATATTAAAAAAAGACTCAAGACCAGCAATTACTACTTCGCTTGACGTTGTAACTTGCTATTTTTAGAAATAACATGTCTGGGGTTTTTTTCTTACCAATTTCCATCCTCCTTCTCATGAAGGCACGGGATTCCTTGTTATATGGTGACACAGATGCCAGTCAATGCAGCACCAATCTGAGTGCTCATGATTCTATGTGTGCCTCTCGTCAGTGACCATTCTAATGTAAGGATAAAATGCGACAGAGCCTGATCTTGTCTTCACCCAGCATCCTTTAGAGATCCAGCAACAGGAGGAGTTGATTGGGGACCCTGGGGCAGGATTGCCTGATTGATTCCCCTCTCTCTAACATGAGGACAGAATGCAATTAAGTACTGCCCCAGCTGGGAGGATAAGAGGAGAAATGAAATTTCATTTTCCCTTTATATTTTAGATGCATATGTAATTAATGTGACTGCTGCCGTCGGATGCAGTGTTAAAATTAAGTTGTATGGAAGTTCTAATGGTATTTTTGGAGCGGACTGGGACAAGCAGAGGATTTGATTTGAATCTACATTGACATTTGAAACAAAGTTCCACAGATGTTCCATTTGCAGAGTTAGATTCACTGGCATATAAAACTGACTCTGGAATAAATTTCGAACTCGGCGCACAGCTCTGTACACATTGCTGAGCTTCGAGTAATGCCAGTCCTGCAAATACCTGACATTTCCTGAACCAAATCAACCTTTTCTGTCCGAATGAATTTGGGATTTAAGCAGAATGATTTGTTTTAGAGAATTAATGCAATGTCACTTCCACCAAAGGTGGCAAGCAGCCGATTAATAAATATTAATAAAGTGTCGGCCAGTGCCAGAATCTGTCAGCGGAAAGGAGACAACAGAAGATTGTGATGCTTTTATCCTCACTCGCTACAGAACGGCATCTGAATGTATAGCTGGAATCCTCTCTGACTGAGGATGGTGCTCTAACCATGTAACAGAGAAACTGGGTCAGTTAAAAACTCACAGCACAGAAGGGGGACACTTGGTCTGTTTAGCTTCTGCTGGCTCTTTGAGGAAGCTGAGCAATTTAGTGCCACATCCCAGCTTTTTAAAAAATAAATATAGAGTACGCAATTCATTTTTTCCAATTAAGGGGCAATTTAGCGCAGCCAATCCACCTAGCCTGTGCATCTTTGGGTTGTGGGGGTGAAACCCACGCAAACAGGGGGCGAATGTGCAAACTCCACACGGACAGTGACCCAGAGCCGGGATCGAACCTGGGACCTCAGCGCCGTGAGGCAGCAGGGCTAACCCACTGCGCCACCATGTTGCCCTTCATCCCAGCTTCTTAACCTTCAAATTAGTTCCTTTAAACATATGTCCAATGATCTTATGAAAGCTGCAATGGCGCCAGATTCCACCACCATTTCTGTTATGCATTTCAGTTCTTAACTACTCTACCTGTTAAAATGTCTCGGGGTGAATTCTCCGTCTCCCCAGCTGCGTGTTTCTCCGCGGCGTGCCGTTGTCGCTGGAAGTGGGCTTCTCCGTTCTCACTGATAGGCAATGGATTTGCCATTGTAGGCATGTGGCAACTGGAAGAACGGAGAATCCCGCCAGCGGAGAATTCACCGCCTCATTTCCCTTTTAGTGCTATTGCCAATTATTTCAGATTGGTTGCCATTGGACGTATTTTCTCAATCAAAACACCTTATTTTAAATCCCTCTACTAGGCCTATTGTTAACCTACTCTGCTCTAAGGAGATCAATCCTAGCTTCTCCAATGTCGCTATATAGTTGAAGACCTTTATTGTAGGTAATCCCCCTCGGTACTCTTACCAAAGGCTTGAAATCCTTCCTGAAGTGTGATGTCCAGGATTGTACACAACACCTCAACTGGGGCCTTGCTAGTGATTTTTAAAGGTTTAAATGTTTCATATATGAGGACAGCTGTACTTCTTCAGTTTGTTTCCGTGAGAGGCTTTTATTGAACTGGCCTTAAGGGCCTATGAGGCAGCCTCGTGTCATAGTCACATGACTACGGAGAGCCAGAAGTTTCAATCAGACTGATTATGATTGAAAGCTCTGGCTTTATTTCCATCTGCTCCCGATAACATTTAATTCTGTTGCCTAACATGAATCTATCAGGGACGGCACGGTGGCACAGTTGTTAAAGTGGTTATCACTGCTGCCTTACAGTGTCAGGGACCCTGTTTCAATTCCAGCCTTGAGTGAAGGTCTGTGTGGAGGTTGCACCTTCTCCTCTTGTCTGTGTGTTTCCTCCGGGTGCTCCAGTTTCCTCCCACAGTCCAAAGATGTGCAGGTTAGATTAGGTGGATTGGCCATGCTAAAATTTCCACTTAGTGTCCAAAGATGTGCAGGTGAAGTTGATTGGCTATGCTCAATGCGCAGAGTCACAGGGGTAGGGAGGGGGAGTGAGCCTAGGTAGTGGACTCTTTCGGGGAGTCGGTGCAGGCTCGGCCCATAGGAATTGTGCTGTAGGGTTTCCATTTTACATTTCAACATCCCCATCTTCATCTCAAACAAAAGGTACAAACATCCCCCTTTTCCTAGGGAACAAAAGACATACTTGCATGCGCGCCTCCGTGTAACTGTGAACTGCAAACATTCAAAACATACAAACATGCAAAATAGGATCAGAAGTGGCCCCTCGAGCCTCCTCCACCATTCAATAAGATCATAGTTGATCTCTTTATATTGAGTACCAAATTCCCATCTACCCCCCGATAAGCATTGATTCCCAGGCTGAACAAGAATCTACCTACCTCTGCCATAAAAATAATCAGTCATTCCGTTTCCACCGACTTCTCATGCAGAGAGTTCCAAAGTCACACAACCCTCTGAGGGAAAAATAATCTCCTGATTTCTGTCCTGAAGGATAATCCCTAATTTTAAAACAGTGTTCCCGAGTTCTGGAAACATCCTTTAAATGCCTACCTTGTCAGTAGTATTCAGGATCTTTTATACATTAATTACCTTTCACTCTTCTAAATGCAAGTGGAAACAAGCCCAGCCTGTTCAACCTATCCTCATAAGACAACCCGCTCATTCCAGGTATCAATCGACCGAGGTACTTCTCATGCATCAACAATTTTTGTTCCACACATAGGACAGAATTATCCATTCTAGAAACATACAAACATTGAGGAGAGGCAATGGCGCAGTGGTATTGTCACTGGACTCGTAAACCAGAGACCCAGAGTAATGCTCTGGGAACCCAGGTTCAAATCCCGCTACTTCAGATGGTTAAATTTAAATCTGGAATTAAAAGTTCAATGATGACCATGAACCTATTGTCAATTGTCAAAAAAAAAATCCCATCTGGTTCACAAACAGGGGCTGGTTTAGCACAGTGGGCTAAACAGCTGGCTTGTAAAGCATAACAAGGCCAGCAGTGCGGGTTCAATTCCCGTACCAGCCTCCCTGAGCAGGTGCTGGAATATGGCGACTAGGGGCTTTTCACAGTAACTTCATCTGAAGCCTACTTGTGACAATGCAATTTCCATTCATTTCATAATGTCCTTTAGGGAAGGAAATTTGCCATCCTTACCTGGTCTGCCTTACACGTGACTCCAGACAAACAGCAATATGGTTAACTCTTAACTGCCCCCTCAAGGGTAAATAGGGATGGGCAATAAATGCTGGTACAGCCTGCGAAGCTGGGTGTAGGAACATGGGTAGGCCATTCAGACTTTCAAGCCCGCCCCTCCATTCATTGTGATCATGGCTGATCATCCAACTCAGTGCTCATGATTGTTCCATAGGCTACAGAAAGCCAGAGGTGTCAATCAGACTGGTTGCATTTCGAAACCCACCATTAACAGGACTTTTTGTTTTTATATTCAATGGCCTTATTTACAATGTCAAGTATCACATACGCTTGCTTGCCTGTCTCAACTTCAAGATTTGTGCATATGCACCCCTAGGTATGCCTGCTCCTATACTGTATCAAGTTGGTAACATTTGGATTATGTCTATCCATGTATCCGTGTTGTTCCTTACAAAGTATGTTGTTCCTTACAAAGTGTATCATTTAATTTATATCCGGATTAAATTGCATCTATGACTAATCACTATATTGCAAAATTTTGTCTGTTCCACAAAATTCAAAATTGTACTCTCGATGCCCAACTTCAGGTTACTTATATATAAGAAAGGCAATAGTCCTAATACCAGTGCTTGGGGGACACCACCTCATAATTCAGGCAGAAAAATCATCCATTCACCATGATTGTTTTAGCTAATTCTTAGTTGATTATATACCCAAGTTATCACCATCACTATTACCTCATGTACGCCTATTTTCTGAATAAGTCTATTACTTTATCATGTGCCTTTTGAAAGACCATGGGGACAGAATTAAATAGCCGCTTAAAAATAAGTGCATGGGGTCACGATGAGTGACTAATCCATTTGTGTTGCTTCTGATGCAGGTAATATTTAGCTTTAGACTGTCTGCTCATTTGCATGATTGCTGCACGCCAGCATTAAACACGCTGTTGAGTGGCTGAACACTTCAACAAGGAGCCCGTGTTTGTGTGAGGCTGGCACTGCTTAAAACCAGCCCACATCTTTTTAAACTGAGGTGCATTCATTCTGGCTGGAGAAGGTATTGGAACTGCTTATGGAGAAGAGTCATAGCAGGTGGAAGGGTTAATCATGGTGTAATGGGGGAAACAACATTCTCCAAGGTTTCCTGAAGCTGCACAGGAGGCCTTGAGGATTTATCCACAGGCAACCAGGAAGCCCTCTGTGTAAACTTTGCAATGGCAGTTGGATCAGGTAGCTGTTATGGTCAAAACCAGGAGTCGAGACCAACGGCACAGTGGCACAGTTCTTAGCTCTTCTACCTCACAGTGCCAGGGAACCGGGTTCGATTCCGGCCTTGGGTGACCATCTATGTAGAGTTTTAACATTCTCCCTGTGTCTGCGTGGGGTTTCATCTGGGTGCTCCGGTTTCCTCCCAAAGTCCAAAGATGTGCAGGTTGGGTGGATTGGTCATGCTAAATTGCCCCTTAGTGTCCAGTCATGTGCAGGTTAAGTGAAGTTACAAGATTGGGCCGGGGAGTGGGCCTAGTAGGGTCATCTTTCAGAGGGTGGGTGCAGACTCAATGGGCTGAATGGCCTCCTTCTGCACAGCTGGGATTCTATGATTTTATGACCTGAGAGCAGAGCTACAAGAAGTTCACGTAAGTGGTCCAGACAAGTAAATGTATCTTCACATTCCAAATACACCACTAGCCTCAGATACTGCTCCACATCCACCATCACTCGCCTACCAATGATTTTTATCACTCATTTTAAAAAAAAATTTAGAGTACCCAATTATTTTTTCCAATTAAGGGGCAATTTAGTGTGGCCAATTCACCTAACCTGCACATCTTTGGGTTTTGGGGGCGAAACCCGCGCAGACACGGGGAGAATGTGCAAACTCCACACGGACAGTGACCCAGGGCCGGGATTCGAACCCGGGTCCTCAGCGCCGTAGGCAGCAATGCTAACCACTGTCCCACCGTGCTGCCCGATTTTTATCACTCATGACTCATCCTTCAAATTCACCTCATCCTCACATACACATCACTGCTACAAGTTTCACAACCACATCTCCCTGTCAGCTATTCGAACATGATAGCTACATCGCCTAAACTCATCGCATCACATTCAGTGACACACTCTCTAACTTGAAGGGCAAGGCAGCCCTGGGAAGAAGATGCTGAGCAGCAGGAAACAGGTGCTCCTGGGAGTCCTCACTCCCATGGAAAAGCTCAATCCAATGGTTTTCGCAATTACTGGAGTGCACATTACTGAGTACCATTGAACCCATTGAAGATGATAGGAGGTACATGGCTTTCTGAAGAACAAAATCCTCTGCTCCACTGTTCAGCGAGGCCTCCTTGGGGACTCTCCTCCAAGCCGTCCAGGATAGGTGGGAGGTTCTCTTCTTACTTCCCGTTACACATTCTCTTCTGATATAGAAGCTGCATATGAAGTAAGCAAGTACCTCTTACTTTTATCCACCTTTCTCTCTAGCCCAGGGGTGGGCAAACTTTTCCGTGCAAGGGCCACATTCAGAAATTCACAATTTTAAAGGGCCGCATAGTATATTAATTAATAGTCCCGGTTGTAACCAATTAGCGTGCGGCATATACCTCAGCGCTTCCCCCGGCGGCATCCTGCCTTTAGCCCTCTTTTTCTCTACTTTTCAAAAATGGCGCTTCACCCGGTTATGATTCTGGGCGCCTCATATAGAACATAGAACTTAGAACAGTACAGCACAGAACAGGCCCTTCAGCCCTCGATGTTGTGCCGAGCAATGATCACCCTACTCAAGTCAACGTATCCACCCTATACCAGTAATCCAACAGCCCCCCCCCATTAAACTTATTAAAAAAATATAAAAAATTTTAAAAAAAATTTGTTTAAAAAATTTTTTTTTTTTTTTATGACTTGATCTTGGTGGGCCGCATAAAGACCTTTGGCGGGCCGCATGCGGCCCGTGGGCCATAGTTTGCCCACCCCTGCTCTAGCCCAACCTCTGTACCTTTCTATTTTCAAATATTCAAGAACCGTAACATACTTGAAGACGAAAAAGTGGGACTGAAAGATGAAAAAACACCATCACTCAATCTCACATTCACAGGCACTAGCTCAAACGCTGGCACAGTGCATAGCTTAGAGGCAGGATGCGTACATGGTGAGACTTGCTGTTACTAGTCAGCAGGGTTCTGGTGTTCACACCGGGTTGGTATTGTATGAGATTGGGCCTTCTCAAACTGCTCGAGGTCACCCTGTGAGGTCCATTAGATGTCTCCCCTAATCAGCAGTCATCCCGTAACCATTCTGCAGCCACTGAAGAAGCACTGCATTAAACACGAGGCCAGACAAAGGCACACAGAACATAGTGTGGAATATTCCATTCCGGAGCCAAGTGTATTGGTGTGCAGGAAGGTTGGTGTGATTCCCACTGGGTGGCGGGTTGGATTAATGATGTGACTTTTTACTTTTAAGCAAATTAATTATGCATCAGTGTGGAGCTTGCCAAATCTCGCGGTGACAGATTCATCCGCCCTGTCATTGCTTCATAGGGCTCAAGGTCCTGGTACCATCTTTAAACAGCACCCATACAGATATTCACTCATGGAAGGCCTTATGTGTTGTTACGTTTGGCTTCAACATGGCGTTCTAAAAAACCAAACCCTCTGCTCCATGGTTCATCAAGGCCTCCCTGGGTATTCTCCTCCAGGCCGCCCAGGATACGTGGGAGGCTCTTTTTCCTTGGAGGGGGAGCAGGAGGTCCTCCCACCTGACAACATTGGCAAGTGAGTAGGTCACCAGCATATCATTTCTGAATGTACAATGGTAGTGCGGTTATTCATTCACTGGATATAATCTTCACTATTGTAAATATTGTTCACATTTATCCCTTTCCAAGTCTCGCTGACTAATGATTATGATGCAAGGTCCACATTCATTCAAGGGTACAAAGCAAACCCTCCCCAATTATCTCCCATCTGGTTCTTCAGTTCTATTAAGTCTCACTCAATCTAATTTTTTTTTTTAATTGATGGATGGAGGCATCGCTGGTTAGGCCAGCATTTATTGCCCATCCTTAATTGCCCTGGTGAAGGTGGTAGTGAGCTGCCTTCTTGATCTTCTGCAATTCATGTGGTGTAGGCACATCTACGGTGCTGTTAGGGAGGGATTTCAAGGATTTTGACCCAGTGACAATGAAGGAGTGGCGATATATTTCCAAGTTAGGATGATGTGAGGCTTGGAGTGGCATCACAGTGAATCACCCTTATTTCTGCTTTGACAAAGAGTCATCGGACTCGAAACGTTATCTCTTTTCTCCCCCTACAGATGCTGCCAGACTTGCTGAGATTTTCCAACATTTTCCCTTTCGTTTCAGATTCCAGCATCCGCAGTAATTTGCTTTTATGCTTTCACCCTTATTTCCACATCTGCGACATGAAGAAAGGCACTTTATATGTTAAAATGATGGCTGGACTATAAGCATATCCCTTGCATCTTAGGCAGGCTTTAATTGCCTTTATGAGAATTGGTCATCAATGTTAGTGATTATCCATGATGCTATTACAAAGTTTGCCGTTTGTGGATGTTGAAAGTGTTTGTCGCAACAAATGTTAGTCTTTTCCTCCCAGGTGTACTTTATCACGGTGTTTATTCCATGTCTGTGAGTTTTGGGGACAAGTATCATCCATCAGTATAGCCTAAAGGCAGCATGTTCTCATCTCCGTGCTTAAGGCTGAACATTACCCTTTCTTAGTTCCCGCTTTTCCCATGCACGATGTTGAAATATTGAAATTGATTCCACTCGGTGACATTTGAAATGCCTACAGGAGGGGAATGAGTGTCACGAGTGCCAGAGGTTTGTGCTCATCCTGATGAAGTTGTCGGGCAGTGCTTTATGGAATCCTTCTGTAAAGGCACAATATGTGAATCGATATGGAATTCATTATATGACTGTGCGCTCATTGACTTAGGGTAGATAGAACGGATTGACCTTGATAAGATGGATAATGTTGAGGACTGTAATGCTATGTAAGCGATGCTTCCTTACATCCCCTGAGTGCTCAGCAGGATCTGTGAAGGGAAGAAATTTTCCCTGACTGCTTTGTCAATACTGACTGGGCCGCATCTCTCTCAAGTGCCCAGGAAATGTAGGACGTAGACCTGGCAGACCTCCCACAAATGAGTGTTTTGTAAATAATCAAATTATGGCCCCGCTGAACTATTCCTTGTGAGGACAATGCTGACATGACTCACAGCTTTGAGTGCATGTTGTCGAGCAACAGGTCACTGCGCCCTGATGTCGGAAGACACATTGGGGCTTAGTAGCAAATGAGGCCTCTGCATTATTCATCCACGAGAGCTGGCATTTGGAGAGATGGTGCTGTCTGGAGATAGCTCCCTCTTTACATGGTAAAGCGCTAACCAGTGACAAATGCTTTTTCTGTTAACGCCACCTTGCTAAGCTGCTGTCAGACGAGAATGAGTCCATCCATGTGTGAAATGATGTTTCAGCTGCTTGCAGGCTGCCATGCCCACTGACTTGCCTGCTCCATGGTTGAAAAGATTGCAATATGTGTAGTTGCTTAAGGAGGTTCTGTAGTGGAGTGCTGATCACATTCCAGTGGCCAAATGTTCCCTCGGCTACTGTGTCTTCCAAGGACGACCCCATCATTTGGGTTGAAGGTGATTGATGCAGCCTCTACGATCATTGTGAGATTGATGACCCTTCATGATATGTTGATGCGGGCAGTGAAGATCCTGTTGTGCTTCCTGCATTAAAACCTGAAGAAAACTTCAACCGTGAAAACCTGTCTTCAGCTTATTCCTTCTGAGAGTTTGTAGCTATGAGGTTGTCAGGGGCATATCTGCCACATTCTGTCCTTCATAGTTCTCTGGGGTGGAGAATTCTGAAGACCCACAACTCCCTGAATTAAGACAATTTTCATGGTCTCTGTCCTGAATGGCTGACCCATTACCCTGAGGCTTTGACAGAAGTTCAAACCTGTTTACACAGTGAGTGGTTACGATTTGGAATGCACTGCAGAGAATATGGTGGAGACAAATTTAACTGTAGCTTTCAAAAAAGAATTAGGTATTTATCTGAAGAGAGAAGATTTTCAAGGTTATTGGGAAATGGTAGGGGAATAGGGTGAGTTTAATTCTTGCACAGAGGCAGCATGGGCACAGGAGGCCAAATGACCTCCTTCTGTGCGAGAAACATTCTATGATTCTGTGATTCTATGTCCCCTGGATTAACCAGCGAGGTGAAACAGCCTCTCAGTGGCCATCTTCTTAATCCCTGTTTTATAACTTTGAACGGGATCACCTCTCATTCTTTTAAGTTCTATAGAGCATGGATCCATTTTATTCAGCATCTTCCAATCGAATAGTTCTGCCTTCCCAGGAACCAATCAAGTAGACCTGTTTTACACCCTTTAGGCATGTATATTAGTTTTAAAAAATATATTTTTATTGGCATTTTCCAATTTTAACAATTTAACAATTGGACATATAAAACACATGATATTTACAGAATCAGACGTTTCTTATGTACAATTTTACCCCTTTTATCAGTCCTCCCCCTTTCCTTGCTCCACCTGCCCCCTCCCCTGTTGATAGTCAGTCTCCATCCTGGTCCCATCTTCCACCTGTGGTGAATGTATATATGTTAATTCACACTGTCTTTGTAAGCGCAGTAGTGCTGTCCTACCACTAGGGGGAGTAGCGCTGGGAGCACTCAGGAACTTGTACTGGGCTCCACCCTTGGTTCCGCCCACGACTCCTCCCCCTAGTGCAGCTGTATAAATATCCGTGTCCAGAGTCAGCCTGAGTTCACTACGAGTTAATCGACAGGTAACAGGCTGGCTCTGAAGTAAGTCGATTAAAGCCTAGATTCATATCGGAAACACGTGTCTGGTGCATTGATGGTTCCATCACCACCCTAGGTGTTGTATTATATTCTTTCCTTCATTTTGTGATTTGTGCTGTTAGCCCTGTGGTTTAGCTGGGAGCCTTGCTCCTTTCCCATGTCCCTTCCTGATACTTTCCTGGGTTCCTTCCTTGCCTCGCCACCACCGCCACCCCCCCCCCCCCCCCACCCCCCGCCCCACTTCCAGGGTCCTCTCTGCTCTGTGCGATCTTGTCTGCCTTCATTGGTCCCCGCTCTTCCTAATTACGATTAGCTTTGAACAGATCTTGGAACAGGCTGACGAACAGCCCCCCATGCTTTGTGGAAGCTCTTTTCCAACCCTCGGGTGGTGTATTTGATCTTCTCCAGGTGAAGAAATTCCGACAGGTCTGCCAGCCAGTCTGCAGCTGGGGGCGGTGCTGCTCATCGCCAGTCGAGCAGGATTCTCCAGCATGTGATTAAGGGAGCAAAAGCAAGGGCTTCGGCCTTCTTCCCCATATGCAGTTCTGGCTGGTCCGACACCCCGAAGACCGCCACTCTCGGGCACGGCTCCACCCTCATCCCCACAACCTTGGATATCACCTCGAAGAAGGCTGTCCAGAACCCAATAAGCCTGGGGCAGTTCTTTATTAGTAAGGAGACCACAAATATTCAATCTACTCCAAGGGTGGGATCACTAAAGACCTATATAATTCACAAGACTTCCTGACTCATATCCCAATCTTCTTGCAATGAAGGCGTACATATGTTTTGAGTTCCTTGTTTCTTACTTTATCTGCATGTTAACTTTCTCTGATTTGTGTGCAAAGATGCCCAAAACCTGGGCAACAAAATTTACAAGATTTTTACCTTTACATAAATATTCTGCCTCTTTATTCTTCTTAGCAAACTGGATACTTTCACACTTCCTCACAATGGACTGGATTTTTCAAGGATGAGCTGGAGCTGGCGAGGGGACTTGTTGACAATTAACCGTGAGCTTTAAGTGTCATTACCCCTCTGAAACTGACCACACCTTCAGGATATGGAGCATGTGCCGGTCAGAACGGAAATCCTGAAGTTGCAGTCTCTCACACAGTGCTCAGACACAGGTTACCCTTGAAATGAAAAATGAAAATCGCTTATTGTCACGAGTAGGCTTCAATGAAGTTACTGTGAAAAGCCCCTAGTCGCCACATTCCGGGGCCTGTCCGGGGAGGCTGGTACGGGAATCGAGCCGTGCTGCTGGCCGGCTTGGTCTGCTTTAAAAGCCAGCGATTTAGCCTGGTGAGCTAAACCAGCCCCTTTCATGGAATCATAGAATCCCTAAAGTGCAGAAGAATGCCACCGAGCCTGCATTGATCCCAAAAGACCCAGATCTAGGCCCACTCCCCCATCCTATTACTGTAACCCCGTAACCCCACTTATCCTTTGGACACTCAGGGGCAATTTAGCATGGCCAGTCCACCTAACCTGCACATCTTTGGACTGTGGCAGGAAACTGGAGCACCCGGAAGAAGTCCACACACACACTGGGAGAATGTGCAAACTCCACAGAGAGAGTCACCCAAGGTTGGAATTGAACCCAGGCTCCTGATGCTCAGCACTGTGCCACCGTGCCGCCTATAGACCCCGAGAAAAAAATCCCCAAATCACCCAAATCAGTGAGAATTTCAACCTTCTTGCTCTCACATTGTTGTTAGGAACTCCTTAAAAAGCTATACCTTGTTCAATCGGGTCTAACTGGTTCTTACTGACAATGTGATCAATAATGAACAACAAAACCGAAACTGAAAAACTAATTTTATATCCGCAAAGTGCTTTTAAATGATTAATTAGTAGGTTTATAAGCAAATTTTAAATTATTAAAATGAAGATTTTTAAGAGTATTTTAGCTTCTACATTTACCCCCAATTTAATGTCCGAATCTTTAATTTGCTCAAGGTACCAATTCGCAGAAACTATTTTATTTTTCTGTCTTTTATTCCTCTGTTGAATGTATGGAAAAATCCTTCAATGAGATTGGCCACTTGGCCATCAATGACCACACTCCAGCTCCATGCTGGAAGCTCCCCAGTAAGGAAAGCATCACTCCGTCATTGTAATGCAAATTTAAAGTGGTGAAATTCTCAGCAAAGAGATTGCTTGATCTCTCAATGAGGCTAACATCGAAGTCAGCAGCAAGCAACCTGGCTTTGACGCAGATCACAAACTCCAGGCCATTATTCTTCAATTGCCATCTTCTTCCAAAACTGTTTTCTTTCGATTAACCAATTCTCAATCCTTGCTTTCTTGAATATTACATTGAATTATGTAGTACAGTGTTTCTCAAACTATTTTTCCGGGACCCATTTTTACCAACCGACTGACCTTTGAGACCCATGGCTGCCCAAACTTCTCAACCCACAATGCTCGAGATTGACAACCCACCATTTTCGCTTACCTTTAATGTGACAGGTAAGCCTATTTGGTCATCATCATCTCACTTGCTTTGTCATTCAATGTTATATTTCTGTATGGGTTGTTCATCAGAGGTCCGTGAGCTCACACCAGCACTGCTTTGTCCTGCCGTGGACTCTCCTGTGAAGCTCTCTCCAGCAGATTTGGTTGTGAGATCCTGGCCTGTTTTTGTCTCTGGCCCTCTCTTCCTTCGTCCAAAAAACAGGTTAAAGTCCAACAGGTTTGTTTTGAATCACTAACTTTTGGAGCACTGCTCCTTCCTCAGGTGAATGAAGACGTGGGTTCCAGAAATATATATATATAGACAAAGTCAAAGATGCAATACGATACTTTGAATGCAAGTCTTTGCAGGTAATTAAGTCTTTGCAGGTCCAGACGGAGCAACTGGAGAGAAGGATAATCACCGATTAAAGAGGTGTGAATTGTCTCAAGCCAGGACAGTTGGTAGGATTTTGCAAGCCCAGGCCAGATCGTGGGGGGTGAATGTAATAACAACATGAATCCAAGGTCCCGGTTGAGGATGTACTCATGTGTGCGGAACTTGGTTGTAAGTTTCTGCTCGGCGATTCTGCGTTGTCGCGCATCCTGAAGGCCAGCTTACCCGAAGATCAGAGGCTGAATGCCCTTGACAGCTGAATAGTACCCCGACTGGAAGGGAACATTCCTGCCTGGTGATTGTCGCCGTGTCTGCATGGTCTCACCAATGTACCACGCTTCGGGACATCCTTTCTTGCAGCATATGAGATAGACAGCGTTGGCCGAGTTGCACGGTATCACGTGCCTGGTGGGTGGTGTTCTCACGTATAATAATGGTTCCACACACATGAGTACGGCCTCAACCGTGTCTATATATATATGTTTCTGGAACCCACCTCTTCATTCACCTGAGGAAGGAGCAGTGCTCCGAAAGCTAGTGATTTGAAACAAACCTGGTGGATTTTTTTTTTATAAATTTAGATTACCCAATTATTTTTTCCAATTAAGGGGCAAGTTAGCATGGCCAATCCACCTACTCTGCACATTTTTGGGCTGTGGGGGCGAAACCCACGCAGACACAGGGAGAATGTGCAAACGCCACACGGACAGTGACCCAGAGCCGGGATCGAACCTGGGACCTCAGCGCCGTGAGGCGGTTGTGCTACCACTAGGCCACCGTGCTGCCCTCTGTTGGACTTTAACCTGGTGTTGTAAGACTTCTTTCTCTGCCCACCCCAGTCCAACGCCGGCATCTCCACATCATTAGTCCAAAAACGTCCATCTTCAGTTCTTCACACAGTCCTGTTGATTGCTTGCTGGCAGCTACAAAACAGGGGAAGCTCTTCTCAGCAATTTCATGTCCAGAGCACATGACATAAGAGTATAGGGCACGTGACATCAGAGTATAGGGCACGTGACCTGCTCTCTGCCGGCGCTTCTGGCGGGAAGACTCCATCGATTAAAAAAAAATCTTCTCCTGGGACAGCGCGCTGACGTACGGAGGAGGTGGTCTGCCCCGCTGGACTCCTGGCCTGCGCACTGCTACATGGGATAGCCTGTGCTCTTGAAAGCCGGACCTGGCCGGCATTGGGCACTTCTTCCTGTGATTGGGAACGCCACAACTGGTCACTCAGTGACCCTCCTGATATCCACCCTCACACCACCCACGGGTCATGACCCTGAGTTTAAAAATGACTTATGTAGGATAGAAGTAGACAATTTTATCCAACCAGTTCATGCCTCTGTCCATGCTCCACCCAAGACTCTTCTCATGCTTTCTCATCTAATGCTATCAGCATAATCCCTTCTCCTTTATGTGCATGTGCAGCCTCCCCTTATATACATCTATGTCATTCACTTCAGATATTTCCTTTTTTGCTCACTCCGCAGTCCCACCAATCTCTTGGTAAATAAGTTTATTTTGAATTCCCTCTGTGATTTCTTGTTGACTAACGTCTTTTGATGGTTCCTTGTTTTTCTCTTCCTCACATGTTTAAATACTCTCTCCATGTCTACTCTATCAAATCCCTTCATTACTTTAAATATCTTGAATGCATCCAAGTGCCCTGTATAGCTTCGCTCATAATAGCATCAACACATTTTCCCTATGACAGATGTTAAGCTAACTGACCTGTAGTTTCCGACTTTCTGTCTCCCTTCCTTTCTGAATAACGGAGTTGCAGTTGTTTTCATCCAATCTAATAGGACCTTTCCTGAATCCAGGGCGTTTCAGAAAATTAACTCGGTGGGGTGCTCTATCGGGCGGGGTCAGTGCTGACTCGATGGGTCGAGTGGCCTCCTTTAGGGATTCTAAGTTATGTAAGTTCTGAGACGCAAGCTCTTGTCAGCCCGCAGCTCCAATAATTTACTCAGTACCACGTCTCCGGGGATTGTCATTTTCCTGAGTTTCTCCCTCCCATTTCCTGATTTGTTGCAGTTGCTAAGATATGATTTGTTTTCACTATGGTGAAGATTTATGCAAAATAGCTATTCTACTTATCTGCCATTTCCTTGTTTTCCATCATCAGTTCTCTCGACTCACTTTCTATAGGACCAACACTCAATTTGTGAACTTGTTTCTTTTTAAAATATTGATAGAAACTCTTACCACCTCTTTATATATTTCTAGCTAGCATTCTCGCGCACTCTCATTTTTCCATCCTTATTAATCTTATGGTAGCCATGATGTGGAGATGCCGGCGTTGGACTGGGGTGAGCACAGTAAGAAGTCTTACAACACCAGGTTAAAGTCCAACAGGTTTGTTTCAAACACGAGCTTTCGGAGCACGGCTCCTTCACCTGAAGAAGGAGCCGTGCTCCGAAAGCTCGTGTTTGAAACAAACCTGTTGGACTTTAACCTGGTGTTGTAAGACTTCTTACTGTATTAATCTTATAATCACCCTTTGCTATTCATTATGTTCTGTCCAATTTTATGACCTTCTACCTACCTTTGCACAATTATATGCTTTTGTTTCAAGTTTGATGCTCTCTTTAACCTTTCTAGTTAACTACGAAAGGTGGGTTTGTCCCTTGAGCTTCTTCCGACTGATTGGACTGTATGGAAGGTGATCATAGATCAAGCATAATGTATGAATGGTAGAACAGACTTGAGGGGCACATTGGCCTACTCATACTCTACTGTTCCATGTTTCTATGATACAACTTTAGCATTACCGCTCTATTTTTCAATTAATATTTGTAGAATTACTCCAATTGAGGAGCAATGTAGTGTCGCAAGTCCACCTACCCTGCACATAGAACATAGAACATAGAACGATACAGCGCAGTACAGGCCCTTCGGCCCTCGATGTTGCACCGACATGGAAAAAAAAAACTAAAGGCCATCTAACCTACACTATGCCCTTATCATCCATATGCTTATCCAATAAATTTTTAAATGCCCTCAATGTTGGCGAGTTCACTACTGTTGCAGGTAGGGCATTCCACGGCCTCACCACTCTTTGCGTAAAAAACCCACCTCTGACCTCTGTCCTATATCTATTACCCCTCAATTTAAGGCTATGTCCCCTCGTGCTAGCCACCTCCATCCGCGGGAGAAGGCTCTCGCTGTCCACCCTATCTAACCCTCTGATCATTTTGTATGCCTCTATTAAGTCACCTCTTAACCTTCTTCTCTCTAACGAAAACAACCTCAAGTCCATCAGCCTTTCCTCATAAGATTTTCCCTCCATACCAGGCAACATCCTGGTAAATCTCCTCTGCACCCGTTCCAAAGCTTCCACGTCCTTCCTATAATGAGGCGACCAGAACTGTACGCAATACTCCAAATGCGGCCGTACCAGAGTTTGGTACAGCTGCATCATGACCTCATGGCTCCGGAACTCAATCCCTCTACCAATAAAGGCCAACACACCATAGGCCTTCTTCACAACCCTATCAACCTGGGTGGCAACTTTCAGGGATCTATGTACATGGACACCGAGATCCCTCTGCTCATCCACACTACCAAGAATTTTACCATTAGCCAAATATTCCGCATTCCTGTTATTCTTTCCAAAGTGAATCACCTCACACTTCTCCACATTAAACTCCGTTTGCCACCTCTCAGCCCAGCTCTGCAGCTTATCTATGTCCCTCTGTAACCTGCAACATCCTTCCGCACTGTCTACAACTCCACCGACTTTAGTGTCGTCTGCAAATTTACTCACCCATCCTTCTGCGCCCTCCTCTAGGTCATTTATAAAAATGACAAACAGCAACGGCCCCAGAACAGATCCTTGTGGTACGCCACTCGTAACTGAACTCCATTCTGAACATTTCCCATCAACTACCACTCTCTGTCTTCTTTCAACTAGCCAATTTCTGATCCACATCTCTAAATCACCCTCAATCCCCAGCCTCCGTATTTTCTGCAATAGCCGACCGTGGGGAACCTTATCAAACGCTTTACTGAAATCCATATACACCACATCAACTGCTCTACCCTCGTCTACCTGTTCAGTCACCTTCTCAAAGAACTCGATAAGGTTTGTGAGGCATGACCTACCCTTCACAAAACCATGCTGACTATCCCTAATCATATTATTCCTATCTAGATGATTATAAATCGTATCTTTTATAATCCTCTCCAAGACTTTACCCACCACAGACGTTAGGCTCACCGGCCTATAGTTACCGGGGTTATCTCTACTCCCCTTCTTGAACAAAGGGACCACATTTGCTATCCTCCAGTCTTCTGGCACTATTCCTGTAGCCAATGATGACCTAAAAATCAAAGCCAAAGGCTCAGCAATCTCTTCCCTGGCTTCCCAGAGAATCCTAGGATAAATCCCATCCGGCCCCGGGGACTTATCTATTTTCACCTTGTCCAGAATTGCCAACACTTCTTCCCTACGCACCTCAATGCCATCTATTCTAATAGCCTGGGTCTCAGCATTCTCCTCCACAATATTATCTTTTCTTGAGTGAATACTGACGAAAAGTATTCATTTAGTATCTCGCTTATCTCCTCAGCCTCCACACACAACTTCCCACCACTGTCCTTGACTGGCCCTACTCTTACCCTAGTCATTCTTTTATTCCTGACATACCTATAGAAAGCTTTTGGGTTTTCCTTGATCCTACCTGCCAAAGACTTCTCATGTCCCCTCCTTGCTCGTCTCAGCTCTCTCTTTAGATCCTTCCTCGCTTCCTTGTAACTATCAAGCGCCCCAACTGAAACTTCACGCCTCATCTTCACATAGGCCTCCTTCTTCCTCTTAACAAGAGATTCCACTTCTTTGGTAAACCACGGTTCCCTCGCTCGACCCCTTCCTCCCTGCCTGACTGGTACGTACTTATCAAGAACATGCAATAGCTGTTCCTTGAACAAGCTCCACATATCCAGTGTGCCCAACCCTTGCAGCCTACTTCTCCAACCTACACATCCTAAGTCATGTCTAATGCCATCATAATTGCCCTTCCCCCAGCTATAACTCTTGCTCTGCGGGGTATACTTATCCCTTTCCATCACTAACGTAAAGGTCACCGAATTGTGGTCACTGTCTCCAAAGTGTTCACCTACCTCCAGATCTAACACCTGGCCTGGTTCATTACCCAAATTTTGGCTTGTGGGGGTGAGACCCATGCAGACATGGGAGAATGTGCAAACTCCACACGGACAATGACCTGGGGCTAGGATCGAACCTGGGTCCTCAGCACTGTGAGGCAGCAGTGATAACCAATGTGCCACTGAGCCGTCCGTATTTTTCAATTAAATCCTTCTGGAAAGAAACACCAGTGTTCGGTTTGCTTTCGCTGTGGATGTATTTGCATGGGTCACTACTTCTAATGATTTGTATCTTTGTCCTCCCAGATCTCTTTGCTCCGCTACCCCACTTAGATTCTTATTCTCCAAGCAGCATGTGAAATCCTTAGCTCTCTTACCAAAATGTGATACATCACACTTAGCAGTGTTGGAATTCACCTGTCAATTATATGCCCAATCTGCAATGTTTTTTACTGTCTTCATGTAATTTGTTGCAGTCCATCTCAGCATTGGTTATCCTTCCAAATTTGAGGTTATCTGCAATTTTAGAAACTACATTTTGGATTCCAATATCTAAATCATAAATATAAATCATAAGCCCATCGAGGGATCTAACCCCCTAGCAGTCTCACTGTAATATGCAGATTTGCCGTGAAGTCATCCGCCCGCAATGGGTGGAATTTATCGCACGATGTCTCGCGAGATCGAATGCATTCTCGCGAGGAAGAGGGACCTCGTGACATCTACTGGCCTGGTTGCATCACGCTACGTTGCCTTTTGAGCATAATTCGGCCGATATATTGTGCCCTTGATTTTTCTATTTTCCAGAAGTCCCCAGCCCCTGCCAGTGATGTAATGGTGATTCTGACTTTAAAAATTGGGACCCCATTTACATCCAACGTAAAATGCAGATCAAGCATTTCTGCTTGATTGTTCCGAGGTTGGACTGTGGCAGTGACGGCACAGTACCAGGGGGAAAGTGCCAGGGGGTTCTGTGTCCGTGGTGGGTGGTTCCATGTTGGGGGGCAATTCAATGCTTCGGGGTTGTTCCATTTCCAGGCAGGGGGGAAATTCCGTGGTGGGGGGGAATCCCTGCGGTGGGGGAATGTTCTGTGTCTGAGGGATGGGTTCCTTGCTTTTTCCATTTTAATTTTTTTTTACATTGCAGCACCCTTTAAAATTAACGCCCTGGTCTTTCAGAAGCCTGAGCTTCTGCTGAGATGGGCTCTGACATTGTGGGACCCGCCTGCTGGATTTTGTTTGACTAAGTTGTAGCGGGCTCCCTCTTTTTAACTCCACTCGCTGGCTTATTTTGGGTTTGGTTCTCCGTTACCCAAACCCCACCAATGCCCGAGTGATTCTCTCTCTCGCCGGTGGAACAACGGCCACCTTGCGCCTACTTCACTAGAGTAGCGCCCCCCAAGAGAGAGAAAAGGAAACTGCTGCCTATCCACTACCTGGCAGCCTTTCCTGAGTGGACGGGTTCGAATCGCCCAGAGTACCCTCGGTTCTCGACTCCGGAATTATGGTAAGGGATATTTAAATTGTGACCTGACCAGAGATAACTGATGAGAAAATGAAAGAGCAAGATGGACTCCAATCGAGTTCAAATCATATATCTTTTATTAAACACCAAGATTAAACCTCATCAACACCAGAAAACAACATAAAGGTATCTTATACTCTATAACTATGACTATGGGAATAAAAACTAAACAGATACAACGTAAATTCTAACTTTAAACAGTATTAGCAATGTATTGCACTATGAAAGGTTCATGCACCCACCATTCCCACAAAGCCTCAACTGCTGTGTTACCCTCGGCAGCTTCACGAATTACTAGGAAATACTCACAATCCTGGATTATAAATTACTCAGTTGAGTCGACCTTGACCTTCTGGGCTGGCTGCGTGCTGTAAAAACTGCTGTCTGTAACTCGGTTCAGGAGAGTCCGAAGAGAAAGAGTTGCCATGCGGGTCCGAAGAGAGAAGAGGGAGAATGGCTGCCAAGCCACACTTTTTAATGTCCAGATTTCAAAAAGTCCCGTGAGCTCCGCCCCCACCGGCAATTGAAAGAACAATGGTCCTGGATTGCTATCAGCCTCAGTCTATTGAAATCACAAAACGGCTGAGACTGCCCTGTCCAGTATGAATGGGCCCCATTGATGTTCCTAATCACATTACCGGGGCTTACAGATTGCTTTCCCATCATGGAGATGGGTTTCTCCTTACTGCTGGATAGCCCCGTTATCGAGTCTATTGTTGGTATCGATCTTCCAATCTCGATGCGGGTCTGGTCTGGTGATGTCATCTGCTCCCTTTGTGTTTCAGTTAATCTAATCAGCAGCCTGCCTGGGCTCTTGACCATTTGTGGATTCGACTGGGGCTGAGCCTGCTGGGAGAAACAGCCAGTTTCTGCAGCCAAACTTGGCCACTTCTACCATTAAAAATGGCCAATGTACGTTTTACTGTCCTTATAGGTGTTGGTGTTGCCCGAAAAACGTACAAAGTGTCAAAATATTTTGCACAAAGAGACAAATAGTGCAACCGACGGGCCACAGCCTAATTTTCCTGCCTGAGTTGACAATTAACCAAAAAAGTGGCAAAATTCCACCCGCATTTCTACTGAGAGTGATGGAATGTATAAATGTGGAATAGGGTTTTTGGTTATGTTAAGTTACTAGGAAATGCGCTGTCCATAGTTTAGTGTATTAATTACCTATTAAGTAATGGTTAGTTTCTGTTGATTTAAGTGTGCTTGTTACATAAAAGTCTTAAAAATCTTGTGTGACCCTTTGAGTTGGTCACTGGAAATTCATATCACTTTTTTAAAATTATCACTCTTTGTGGATACTGTAACAGTATATTGCACATATGCTTTGTACCCAGAATTTTATAGATCCTTTGTGCTTAGCTGCAAGGTATCAACAGTATCAAAAGTGCTAGAATAAATCCAACTTTATAAAAGGTTACATTATTATCCGATCTCTTAAATTATTAATTTCTAAAAGAAAATTTTTACTGTTTATAATGTTTTATTTGAGAAATATTTGACCAAATATTAATTTGTGTGAGTTTTAATTGTTATTCATTTGTTTGGCATATTTTACAACTAACAAATAGAGGTTAGAAAACGTATTGGTTTTGTTGGGATTAATATGGGCCCCGATTTTAACTTCCCAAATGGTGGAAATAGGGCCAGTGGTGTGTGGTGGCCATTGTAATATGCCTTTACGGGATAGCGACATGACATCACTAGATGGGAAATGTGTCATGTGATCCCATCTTAGTTTCACTTTTGCTTTGAGCAGAGCACACGCGCACACAGCTCTAATGCCTTCAAACTTTCACACCTTCATGTAACTGTTCTAATGTGCCTAGTCTCAATAAATGAACCCGCAGAATGATCCCTTGTGAGCAATTGGTGCCCTGTACAGGAAATAAGCCCAAGGTTTTATATCATTAGAGTAACACAGCAGTGGTGACGGGGGCGTGTGGTGTGGATGGTGTGGTGTGGCATGGGCAGTTAATAAGACTGTGGGATGCAATGCAATTAAAACCAGGGGCGGCATTCTCCCCTACCTGGCGTGACGGAGGGTCCCGGAGTAGGGGAGTGGCGCCAACCACTCAGGGGTCGGGCCTCCCCAAAGGTGGGGAGTTCTCCCCACCTTTGGGGGCCAGCCCCGCGACTGAGCGGTTGGCACCAGAAGACTGGCGCAAAAAAACGGCGACCCCGGCAGCGGGGCTGGCGGAAGGGCTTTCGCCGATCGGCGCATGCGCCGGCAGTGACATCAGCGGAAGCTGGCCGCTGACGTCACTGCCGGTGCATGCGCGATGTGGGGTTCTCTTCCGCTTCCGCCATGGCGGAGGCCGTGGCGGCCGCGGTGGAAAATAGTGCACCCAGGGCACTGGCCCGGAGTCTGAGCGGGGGGCCCTGATCGTGGGCCAGGCCACCGTGGGCGCACCCCCCGGGGTTCGATCGCCCCCCCCGCTCTCCCCAGGACCCCGGGGCCCGCTCGCGCCGCTGATCCCGCCGTTCCAGAGGTGGTTCAAACCTCGGTGGTGGGAGAGGTCTCCCAGTGGCGAGACTTCAGCCCATCCGGGCCGGAGAATCACCGCAGGGGCCTCTCCGATCGCAGTGGTGAGATTCCGCCGCCAGCATTTCCCGGGTGGCGGAGAATCTCTGCCACGGCAGGGGCGGGATTTTCGGCGGCCCCAGGCGATTCTCTGACCCTGCTGGGGGTCGGAGAATTTCGCCCCAGAATAGTGCCATGCCAATGTAAAACCACATCTGTGGTGGTTTTATGATGTGGAAATGCTAATGGTAACAGGTTGGCTCCAAGTGAAGGGCAGGCTGAGAGCTGCTGCCAAAGAACAGTCTGCCTGCACAATTCATGTTTATAGCTTTTCTGACAGAGATCTGCCAGGTGAACAGCAGGAATACCCCAGAGTGGTGACAGATTTTGAAGAGTCACCTTGTCAAAGGAAGGCAAAACAATAATTGCAGAAAATGTTTCTTTAAAAATAAATTATTATATTAAATTTAACAAAAACAATGCACTCCACTGGAGAAAACATAGAATAGAACATTCCAAAGATAATGTGATTATGGACTGAGGTAAGCCCACTCCAAGGAGACAGGAATATGATGACCTTTTGGATTCCCTTGAGTTCCCTCTAGATTGAGCACTTGAATGGAACACCTGGTGATGTGTTCTCACATGCATGAAAACAACTACTTATTGGTAATGATCAACAAATTATACATACATTTGCCAACATCTTTCATGTTTATATAATTATGCATTGCACAATGTTTAGTTAATATACCAGTGCCTTCTAATTGCTGCTTTGTCAATTGAAACATCATTTTAAGAGGAAGGACCACACACTTCAAAATTTAAAATTATCATCAGCCAATTGGAACCACGGCTTCATCACAATATAAAAGAACTAGCGAAAAATCTATCAGAAACCTGCCTAAAATTTTTTGTGCAAAATAATAATCCCAAAGTGCTCCTCAGAGACATAATGAAAGATGGACGCTGAGGCACTGAAGAAAATATGAAGGGGGGGGGGCAGGGTCCCAGAGAGTCATGTGACCCAATCGGCCAATGGGGCCACAGCGTGCGAACCCTGGGGATGATTGCGGGTTTCCCAGTTAGTTAGGAGTTTGGAGTCTTGGAACACGGTAGCCATTTTCTCACTCTCTCTATATAGTTATCGCTTAATTTTTTTATTTTTTAAGTTTTCCAATTAAGCGGCAATTTAGTGCGGCCAATCCACCTACCCTGCACATCTTTGGGTGTGGGGGTGAAACCCATGCAGACATGGGGAGAATGTGCATACTCCGCACGGACAGTGACTCAGGGCCAGGATTCGAATCTGGGTCCTCAGCGCCGTAGTCCCAGTGCGAACCACTGCACCATGTATCACCCTCTTGGTTCATTTTGACCCCTCAAAAGAGATAATTTTTACCTGCGGCATATTCCCTTACAGAATCGCAACGGTTTTAGTCCATGAGATGGAAGATGGTGCAAAAAGGCCTGTCGCCTATGCCTCAAGTGTTATGTTTTGTGTTGTGACTATGGTAATGATGCACACAGAACATGTAGTTCTTTACTAGTAAGATAGTTTATTGACAAAATGAACACGTGGAAAGATAACTAACGAACTATAATACAAACGGTAACGAATAAGTGAATTCTCCCGGAGCTACATCTAATGCGACTGTCTTCTAATATGACTTACAACCAACTGCCGATCTCTGGAGTCACATGGTGGATCGCCGTCCCCACCTGCTGGTCAGAGGTTGTACATCCAATTATACACATTGCTATGCCTATGCATATCACCACATTAAGGACTCTAATCGGTGCTGAACAAGCTTACTCTCAAATAGAATAGGAGGAACTAACTGTAATATTTTGTAATGACGTAGGCCAGGCCTTTGAGATTGGCCAATTAGAATACAAGTTCCCTGATTAGTAGCCCAATCAGGGATCCCCTTTCTGTGTATGTAACAGGGAGTGTCAGATCCTCTGCACTCCTGGTGCAGATAGCAGACTGAATGGTCATGGTTGTTCAGTTGTTGGGTTTGTAAATGAAAGGAATTCTGGTGACGGGACTACTGCATCCGTGGACATATTACAATTTGTAGTAAAAAGGTTCCATCAATAGATCTATGGATGACATTTCATAGCTGTTACCAACCACAAACCCCTGTTGGGGTTATTTAAGGAGGATAAAGTAGTTTCTCCCATTGCTTCAGATAGGGTCCGACGCTGGGCTTTATTGTTAGCAACCTACGATAACACATTTCAACATAGGCCAGGAACCCACATTTCAAACGCAGATGCTTTGAGCCACCTTCCCCTACCTGACAGTATACCATCTCCACCAGTACCACAGGAAATCATCCTTGCTCAACATTTTCCAGATATATTGCCAGTGCTGGCGTGACAGGTGATATTTTGGAACCAAATGGACTCCTTATTATCTTGAGTCAAGCACATGGTCCTTTATGGCTGGTATTATGATAGCAGGTCTGAGCAGCTATGACCCTTTCAGATAAGAAAAGATGAGTTAAGTTGTGAAGATGGCGTATTCTTGTGGAGAGCAAGGGTGGTCATTCCCACTCCCGCTGGACAGCTATAATTACAGGAGCTTCACTTTGCCCTTGCTGGGATGACAAAGATGAAAATGTTCACGTGCAGTTACATGTGATGGTCTGGGATAGAGAATCCGGTCAAATATTGTGACCAATAGCAAATGCAACAAAACTTCCAGTTCACAGCATACTTGGGAGTGGTCAGGTTGACCTTGGGTGTAACTACACCTCCATTTGGCGAGCCTATTTATGGACTCCATATTCTTGTTCATTGTAGATACTTACTCCAAGTGGTTGGGCATACACGAAATGAAGTCCATGACCTCCTCAGCGACGGTAGAGAAATTGCGACAGACATTCACCACCTGTGGGTTGCCTGAGCTTCTGGTCTCAGATAATGGGATTGCTCTTACTAGTGATGAATTTCAACATTTCATGAGAACTATAGGTGTTCAGCATATTCAAATTTCTTCCGACTACCCTACCTTCAAATTGACTGGCTGAGAGAGCCGCCCATACATTCAAAACTGCGTCAGCCTCCCTACAACGAAGACTGGCCCATTTCCTGGTCACCTATTGAACTGCATCTCATCTCACCACAGGTGTTACACCCATCGATTGCTAATAGGCAGAAGCTTTAGAACATGGTTAGATCTTATATTTACGAATTTGGTGGGGAGGGTGGAAACTAAATAAAACCCATAGAAGAAACATTATAATTCGAAAATATACCGAGAGAATATTTAAGGTGGACAATTTGGTATATGTGAAGAATTTTGGGGCTGGCCCCAAACAGTCGTGGCCTAGAAAGGTCCATGTCTAATGAGATAGATATCCAGGAAAAAAGGGTAAAAAGAAAACACCCGGACCAATTGAGAAGAAGAGAATCACACACAGAACCAATGGCCCGGCCTGAGTATGCCTGTCAGTGACATTGCTACAGATGAAAGTAATGCTGCAGCAAGCTACCCCTAATATAAATCCAGAAATATTCTTGGGGAACTGAGGAAACTCTCTGCATGAATGAACATTCGTGTGGTGAACGTATTATGGTAACCATTCCCCATTGTCCTACATTGTACCACGCTGTTGCCCATGTGGGATCCACCTTTGGATCATTGTACTGTACTACAATGATTGTATCATGTTGGTGCCCTTCTGGGCTCCGCCCCCTTGAGGGAAGGTATAAAGAGCAGCTGCCCTGTAGGCGGCTCTCATTGCAGAGCAGTCGCCGGCAGGCACTGCTCTAGTCGATTAAAGCCACTGTTCACTTCTATTCTCTGTCTCATGTGAATTGATGGTCGCATCACTTCGCAAAGCGAGAGTCAACCCATTGAGGTTCAAACCAAAGTTAGTTCTACTGCTGAAGCACCCATCAGTGAATTACAACTCTCCCCTGACTGACTTACGTCACAAGAGACTGTGTTGAGATCCATTTGTTGCATATTATTGTAAATAGTTCCATTGTTACTGAATTGTGTTAATCAGGAACTTAAAGGGTGAGGGCTGTCGTAGTGTGCCCCTTTAAGGCGGGCGGGTTCCCAGAAGGTCATGTGACATGATTAGCCAATCAGGCCAGAGTGCGGGAACCCTGGTTAGTTAGGAGTTTGGAGTCTTGGAACTTAGAAACCTTTTATCTCACTCTCTATAAAGAGTTACTACTTTAATAAACCATTATTCATCAATCAGCTTGGTGGTCGCCTGCCTGTCAGGGCACTACAGAGGGGGTGAGCAAAGGTTCAATATAAGGGATGGGCTACAAGAAGTATTTTAAAAAAGGAGAGAAGGTGCGAAGGTGGGCAGCACAGTAGCACAGTGGTTAGCATAGTTGCTTCACAGCTCCAGGGTCCCAGGTTCGATTCCCGGCTTGGGTCACTGTCTGCGCGGAATCTGCACATTCTCCCTATGTCTGCGTGGATTTCCTCCGGGTGCTCCGGTTTCCTCCCACAAGTGCCGAAAGATGTGCTGGTCAGGTAGATTGGCAAGCTAAATTGCCCTTAGTATCCAAAAAAGGTTAGGTGGGTTTACGGGGTGGAGGGGTGGAGGTATTGCCTTAGTGCTCTTTCCAACGGCCTCATTCTGCACTGTAAATTCTATGATTTTATGGTGGAAAATTTTACGACGGAATTCTGGAGTGTGGACCGAGGTGGCTGAAGGCATGGTCGACACAATTGTAATGAAGTGGATGATGAAGTTGTGTAGTGGCAGGCTGGTGCTGTACAAAAAAGAGATAAAGGAATAAAGAGCGATGTATTGTTGCAGGAGTTTAAAGGGGATAGAGAGCTGCAAACAAATTTATGCTTAATAATAATAATAATAATAGTATTAATAACTGCTTATTGTCACAAGTAGGCTTCAATGAAGGTACTGTGATGGTTGACCATTTTAAATTTGATATCAAGTGAGACAAGGGAGACTGTCAGTGAGAACTTGCTATGAGATTGGATATGTAGTAGAGTTCTCCAATGAGTTTATAAAGATCGGCAAATTGAAGGCAACCAGGAGAGCATTGGATTAGACATAGGATGTGATGATAGGCATAGCCCATGGCACTTGATATAAAGACAGATTTAAAAATAGTGGGTGGTTGCAAAATTACCAAAATAAAGCAATAAACAAGTTTTAAAAATTTTACCAATTTGGCTGCGTACCAATTTGAATTATCTTGTACCTTTTTCCATTCTGCCCAGTGACACTTGTTACATATGGTGAGATCATGAATTGCCACTAATTAGGGCAGCACGGTGGCACAGTGGTTAGCATTGTTGCCTACGGCGCTGAGGACCCGGGTTCGAATCCCGGCCCTGGGTCACTGTCGTGTGGAGTTTGCACATTCTCCCTATGTCTGCGTGGATTTCGCCCCCACAACCCAAAAGATGTGCAGGATAGGTGGATTAGCCACACTAAATTGCCCCTTAATTGGAAAAAATAATTGGGTACACTAAATTTATTTAAAAAAATTAATTGCCACGAATGAGAAATGATACATCAGGCCTCAATGAATGCACCAGAGCAAAATGCCTTCCAGTGTGTGATATCTGGAGTGAAAGAGTATGATGGGGTGGGTGTAAAGATGGGAGGAATTGGACAAGGGAAGAATTCCTGGGTGCTGAATTTACACAGGAAGGCATAGGCGGAGAGGAATAACAAATCACTGTGGGAAAACAATTCCATTCACGGAAAAGAGAGTGTGGGACAGGCAAGGTCAACTGCTTTATTATATTTTTGGAAAGCTAAAATCTTGTATTTTTTTCCAATCAGTGTCATTTGAGTATGTTAAATAATGGTAATCAAATATTCTGATTATATAACCCAGCCAGCCGCACATCATGTGCAGTGAGGTCAGTTGTACTTTGATGCTGATGCAGTTATGCAAGAATCATCCAGAAATGACTGCACGTCCCAGTGCCTGCATATTCTGTTCCACTTCACAGCAGTCCCAAACCTATACTGCACCATTGTCTCATGGCCTCATTTGTTAAATAGTTTTAATTCAAATAAGGATCTACATAGTAACATGCAAGCAACCAATCAATAACAAAATAAGCAAAATACAATCCTGCTAATTTGAGACTTTTTTCTCTTATTTCCTTCAAACCTTTCCCTTTCCCCTCCCCCCCTTATCCTATTTCCTCTGTGCCACCTCTCTTTACCCACTGGCAACAAATACATCTGTAAATAGAGATAAGAGCAGCTTCCATCTCGTCCAGAATTACCCCTCCGAGCCACGAAGGCCAAACTTAATTTTCTCAAGCTTAAGGAATTCCACAAGCTCCCCTAACCATGTTGATATTTTTGGTTGATTTTCTGACTTCCATTCTAATAAAATCCGCCACCAGGCATTCAATGTGCTGAGGCCACAACATCGGCTCTTTTTCCTTCTTAGTCCTGGTATTTCTGACACTCCAAAAATTGCCTCAAGAGTACCCCGTAATATTTCCCCCCCACAATTTTTGATAATGTTTTAAATACCGAGGTCCAAAACCCTGCTAATCATGGGCATGACCAGAACACGTGGACATGGTTACCTGGTCCTCCTTTACACCTCTCACATTTATCTTCTACTTCTGTGAAAAATTTGCTCATTTATCTTCTATTTCTGTGAAGAATCTGCTCCTTCGTTATTGTGTTGAAGGAGTATTTGGTTATTATTGTAGGAGTAGATGGTTATTAATGTATACAACTGCTGTGCTCAGCAGCAGATGTTGTGGAACTGAGTTAAAGTAGATGTGAAAAAGAACACAAGTTCAGTTACTCAGTAACCCACATCACCGAAAACACAATAGGTTGTATGTGATTGAGATTTAAACCCAATCAGTGGGGGACAAGCCCATTTAGGTGGGGTAACGTCCCCAACTGAAGTTGTAGGCATTGAAGAGAAAGAAGTGATACAAGCATATAACGTTAAAGACTGAATAAAGTTTTGTGCGATTGTACCACAACTCTGGCTCAAGTCTCGTGAATATAACAGTGTCATATGCGCCCCATGTGCTATCTTGAATTGTATTAAGATTATTCTAGCACATGAAGATGCGGTATTGGCCCTGTGCATAATTTCACTCCATAGTCCCCATTCTAATGCCATATCCAACTCTTCCTCCTACTTTTTCTTTATTTCTTCAGTCGTTGTTTTGTGTCCACCAGCTTCAATTCTAACATGCGATGTAAACCAGACTCCTGCTTTCCAGGCCTGTTTAAGTCCACCCTAATGTCATTCTACTCAGGAGGCTGCAGTTCACTTGGATAGATGACGGCGGAATCAGAAATTAACATAAGGCTATTCGACAGTGAGCTAAAATTGAATTTTTCAGGATGGAAAATAAATTGAAGTTGGTGAGGAAATCTTTCATCTGCTGAAGCCTTGGAAGCTAGAAAAGTTTCATCTCGACAGATTTGTTTCTGTTACTTGCTCACCAATCCCTATACATCTCCAGCTCCGACCGCCATTACATGTCCATTGCCTTCTCCTTGTATGCACATATCTATGTCAGCACAAAGGACTTTGGAGCAGGAGTAGGCCATTTGGTCCTTCAGGCCTGCTTTGTCATTCAATAAGATCATGACTGACCTGGTTGCAATCCCAACATCACCTTCCTTTCTGTCCCTGATAATCCTCGACTCCTTTGTTGAACAAAAATCTGTCTAACTCAGCATGAATAAATTCAATAACCCGGCTTGACTGCTTTCTGGGGAAGGGAATTTCACAGACTAATGTGGTTTTAATCAAACAAATTTACCACCCATCCCTCATCTGTGGACTGCGTCCTTCACATTATGCACCATCTTCTTCTGCAACTCAAATATCGCCTAAGTTACATTAGTCTCATTATAGAAGTCAGAAAGGGACTAAGTGACTGCATGGAAATTGGAATTCTCATATCTGACACACAGAGGGCTGACAGTGACAATTTCAGTTGAAGCATGCAGAGTGCTGTTAATCAAATATTATTCATAAGGGGTGACAACTATGCACGAGAGAATTGGTGCATGACAATATCGATACTGACTGCACACGCAAAACCGAGAGACATGTGCCAAGTAGTCTACATATAACATGCTGTCTGGAAGAGCTCATTTGGGATGGATGGTGTATCTCTCTTGTCCATTGTGGCCAAATCATGTCCTAGCCTTGAGTTGCTAATCTGACAGCTGGCCAGGCATGAGATGCCTCTATTCTCCATGTGCGAATGAGCCCTGCCATCCTCACATCCTGATGCACTATCAATTACGACGAGACAAGAGTAGAGACTAATCGAGGCTTTATTACGCAGAGATGTGTAGCCTCCCGCAGCTGCTGCCGAAATGGCTGCAGCTCAGAGTGCCCACACATTTATACTCCGCTGACTGGGCGGAGCCAGCAGGCAGGGATCTACCCCCGTACCTGTAATACAAGGCCTGACCGCAATACACCTCATATGCGGTACATACAATACAATACAACACAACAGTGGTAACTACCACACATCCATTGCCTCCAAAAAGTACAACACTTTTGCTATCTTTCCATCTCAGCAGAGGCACTCTTTTCTGCTAATCTGCCTTTTGCAGCTTCTCAATTGCTCTCCTGGACTGCAGTTGCTGTGGGCCTTTAAAACCTGAAGCAGCATGGTAGTTTCCAGTCTAGCGGTTGAATTCAGACCACACTAGGCAGGTCACCAAGTGGTGGAAGCCTGTCAAAAGCTTATGTGAATGGTCTGACCTCAGCAATGGTGGCAGGTTTATCTGCAATTGGAGCTGCGCGGAACAGCATGTTAAAAAATCCATTTCATAGCTTTTCTTTTAACACTGGAGCTCCGGCACAATATAGGTGACACCAACACAAGGGATGACAGGGGTAAAGTCTATGAACGTGCAATCGAATGTGGTATATTGGCATGATAAAAATCACAATATCTCAGAGTGAAGTCTCAGTGCGTCAAACATTTCAAAGCAGCAGTCCAGGTTGTTCCTTTAACAAATACACTATCTTGATTAATGAAGAGGAGCAACAGAAATCCCCCAACTGCTGACAGCTGCTGCATTTTTTATTACCAGCATCCTCATTGCTCGCTTGTCTTGTAACAGGTTTAATATCCACTGACTTTCAGAATGTTACTTTGCACAATAAAAAAACATCTAAAATATAAAAATGTGAATGTTTCATGCCCACTGGGCCCATGGTCTTTAAACATGACTTTAACGTTGTGAAAAACAACTCCTATCGATCGGGGTGGCCTGCAGAGAAAGCTGATTGATCTCGGTGTGCTACATATACAGCTATGTGTAATTATCTTTCACTTTCAGAGGTCTGCAATTTGTCCAGAATGTTAGTTTCTGAAGTAACTTCTGAAGAACTATCAGGTCAGGTGTCATTTACCGTGCTTTTCTGAAAGAATAAAAAAAATCCTGATGTCTTGCTTGTGTTTCAATTAATCAGAATCCATACATCACCCATTTGGCAGACCAAACAAAATACTTCAAATCTTTCTAATTGTAATGTTAATTGATTGGTACTCATTAATTCAGATCATGTTCATAGAATATAATAGACAAATAATGGCTGGAATTCTCCGGGGTTGTTGGGATTCACTTTTCCCGCTGGAAGGGCACACCCGTGATTTTGTGGTGGCGGCAGGTGGTTTCAATGAGAAATCCCATTAACAATTGGCAGGAAGGTAGAATTCTCACCGCTAGCGAATGACGCGCTGCCGATAAACACGCGGCTAGGGGACTGGAGAATCCCGCAGAATGGGTGGGATTCTCAGTCCCGCTGCACCAGAATTCTGGTGCGCCCGCCCCTGGGATCTCGCCAGCCCCCCAGTAGGGTTTCCCATTGTGGTCAGCCCCACACCGTCGGGAAATCCCTGGGCGCAATGGAGAATCCCGACGGCGAAGAATCCAGCCCAATGTTTTTTTGCATTAAATATCAGCAAACAATTTTAGTCACAAAAATCACAATTCTTTTTCATTCGTTCATGGGATGTGGGCATCGTTGGCTGAGCTAGCATTTATTGCCCATCCCCAAGGGGAGTTAAGAGTCAACCACTTTGCCGTGGATCCCGAGTCACATGTAGGCCAGAGCAGGTAAGGATGACAGATTTCCTTCCCTAAAGAACGTCAGTGAACCACATGGTTTTTTACGACAATCATTTCATGGCCATCATTAGACTTTTAATTCCAGATTTTTTTTTTTCAATTCAAATTTCACCAACTTCCGTGGTGGGATTCACAACCAGGTCCCCGGAGCATTACCCTGGGTCTCTGGATTACTAGTCCTGCGACAATACCACTAAACCACCACCTAGCTACAAGAAGAAAATTTAAATGAATAAGAAGTTAGATCTGCCATTTGGTGATCATGAATATTTCTCTCATGTAATTATTCTGGCTTGTTGCCCTTAGTCTTCTAAGCCTGTAGTAATTAATACTCAAAATTGTGAATCTTCCATACTATCAGCATTCAAATCAAAATTTTATATGGTTCACACACCTTCAAAAGCGACAATACTTTGTAAAAGCTCTGAGCCGGACACAAAAGACCAGTAGAATAATTGCCTTTGATTTTGGATGGACAAATATGTATTTTGTCACTTATAACATACTCAATAAAACAAAAGACAGGGGGCGCGATTCTCCGACCCCCACGCTGGGTGGGAGAATCGCGGGAGTGCCGGGCGATTCCCGCCACGCCGCCCTGGCACGTGCACGCGATTCTCCCATCCCCCCAAAACGGCGTGCCGAGTTTCATGACAGGCCGCTCGGAGAATGGCGAGCAGCGATTCTCCAGCCCGGATGGGCCGAGCGGCCTGCCCGATCCGATGTGGTCACGCCGGCGCCAATCACACCTGGTCGCTGCCGACGTGAACAGCGCGCGAACGCTGCGTGTGCGGCCTGTGGGGAGGGGGGGAGGGTGGATCGAGCAACAGGGGGGTGCTCAGTAGAGGTCTGGCCCGAGATCGGTGCCCACCGATCGGCGGGCCGGCGTCTCTAAAGGACGCACTCTTTTCCTCCGCCGCCCCGCAAGATCAATCCTCTATGTCTTGCGGGGCGCAGGCGGGGAGGACGGCAACCGCGCATGCGGGTGATGTCATTTAAACGTTGCCGGCCGTGTCATTTACGCACCGCCGCTTTGACGCGGCGCCAAGGCCCGGCGCGCGTAATTGGGGCGGCGCCGCTCCTAGTCCACTGGGGATGGGAGAATAGGGGGCGAGGAGCGGCCTCCGATGCCAGAGTGAAACACTCAGGTTTTTACTCTGGCGTCGGCACTTTGATCTCCCGTTGGGAGAATTTCGTCCAGGAGAAGTGAAACAGAGCATATAAATAAACATGTTTTTATTCTGGAATCATTGGAAGATAAAAGTCTTGAATGTGCATTGTGGGATACCCATATGAAGCCCCTTTGTTTGTTGTTTTAATGGAGACATTAACCCATTTATTTTAAACAGGTTAATGCCTCTGTTTGAACACAGCACTCCCCAACATAACTTCAACACCCACAAATAATTTTACTCTTCAAGTCATTCTTTCTACTGTTTCTGAATAATTACCTCAATGATATAAACAATGGGATCACAACTCATTTTGATTTGTAATACAATTAATGCTCTTTCGAAGCATGTCAGTACCCATTAACTCATGAATAACTGTTATAGACTGGCTAGATATGTCTTCAGATGACTTTCTGTTTCAAAATGCATGCTAATGAACACTCTTTTATCATCACTGTCTCTGATTTCTCATGCTGTTGTAAGACATCCAGCACAAATCTCCTCCAATTAACTATTAAAGCCATTTGCTGTTCATGGCAAACTCTGTTCCCTGGCCAATGACTGTCTGACCAGTCCGCACATGCGCACTTCCCTAAATGACGCAAACCGGCAAAACAGTGTTTTGCTCATGTGCGAGAAGAGCGCACAGTAAAGGAAACTCGAATTGTGCATGCACAATCGATTCCTACGCAAGAAGTCATGAGCGTCATGACATTAGAAGACCCGGACCACACCCACTTAAAGGGGAAATGCCCAAAAATTGAAAAAAAGAGTTTTAAAGCTACAGAACCCAATTGATTTTACCTTGAAAGACAGAATAATGCCTGAACTTCTACCAGCAGTTGAAAATAACCTTCTGCAGCACTATGGAACAAGCAGTCTGCACCACCCAAAGTGAAGAGCACAATGACAAATCTGAAACCAAAGAAGATGATTTGCTCATTGAACATGAAGAGGGCAATAACATAGAACATAGAACATAGAACGATACAGCGCAGTACAGGCCCTTCGGCCCTCGATGTTGCACCGACATGGATAACGAATCCGAAACAAAAAGAGATGATTTGTTTATTGAAGAATACTACTCAGACATGGCTGAGTTCTTCGGATATGATCATCATAAATCAGCAACATGGTTGAAAAGCTCAAGATGAATCGACTCATGGCAGATGAATCCAATACCATGCTGGAATGGCAGATCATTGAAACATTGGATGACAGCAACCTATCAATCAGCCAAGAAGAAAACAACGCCACACAGAGAGCACAGAACCATTCCGTTGAGAGGGCACAGATCGACTCCAAAGAGAGAACACTACACGACTCCACACAGAGAGCGATGAAAGACTTCACTGAGAGAGTGACACAAGCCTTCACAGAGAGCTTGTTGACAGACTCCAGAATGGAGGCAATTAAAGACCATGTACGAAGAAGACTATGAAGGTCTATCCACCTTACCTGAGCAACCAGAAGCAGACTATGAAAGTTTACCAAGCTCACGTGAACAACTAAAAGACTATGAAAGTCTATCCAGCACACATGAACAATAAGAAGACAATGAGTGTCCACCCACTGTATGTGAGAATAGTGACACAGTGCAGTGATCACAATCGACATACAGGATGTGCAAGATCACAGCGAGACTGACAGATCTCAGCTTGTATGTACAGAAGCACTCACCAATCAAAGTGAAACTACTCTTGAGTCCAGTGAGACCATGTCAATTAAAACCTCACCTACTCTAAACTACCCACAAGAAAATAAAATCTTGAAGATTTTGACTCCAGAAGAGGAGCGTCAAGAGACCAAAGATGATTCAAATAAACCAGAAATGACTCCAAAAGAGGAGCACCAAGAAATCAACGATGATTCAAGTGAACCAGAAATGACTCCAGAAGAGGTGTACCAAGGAATCAAAGAGGAATCACATCAACCACAAATGACTGATGTCACCAAGATCAATGCAACATCAGATCATTCTCACAATCCTCAAGAAGAAACGCTCAATGAAACATCAGATACCACAAAGGACACTGACACCAATAACTTTGAGAATGACTCAAATTTTCCACATGGAACAGTCATTGAGCGCAAAAATAACAACAACAAAGACCACAAGAAGCATAACAGAAACAAGAACAACAACAGCAACAACAAAAACAACATGAAGCACAACAAGAACAACAACAAAAACTACAAGCACAAAAACAAAAACTACAAGCACAACAACAAAAACAACACCAAGAAGCATAACAAAGACAAGATCAACAATAAGCATGACAACAACTACAAGAACAACAACGGAAGAAACAAAAACAGAAACAACAAACATGACAAAAACAACAACAAGCACAACAACATGGTATAACTCTGCACATGCACCTGAAGGACCTTGCAACAGCACATTCCAAAACAATGACAAGAGTACAAATATACCATGGCATGACAATGAATCTCATGAATTCACATGTGCTCCACAACAAACAAACAAACCAGCTGACATACAGAATTAATACCACGAGCACAGGAAAAAGTCCAGGTCAGACAACAAAGATGTAACACAGAATCACTACCACAAGCATAGAAAAAGAAAAGTCAAAATTGGACAAATAAGTGATTCAACCATTTGAACACCTCATGATGACTTGTTGGGACTTAACCACAAGCAAACGGAAAAAAAAAAACCTAAGAGACTAAATGTGGTAACATTTGACTGATTTACTCATTAATTTCATGTAATCCATTTGCAAACTGCATCCATTATGTTTGTTCAATGTTCTTTACAACATACAGAAAATATGTAACACAAGGAAAAAAGAGCGATGTCATGATCTCCGTATGTGAATGTACATAAGGGATTAATGTGTAATCAGTAGCACCAGATGATCACGAGAGGGTCGGACCAACAGGGCTATAAAGGCAATCACATTGTGCGTCTCTCTCTCTCTTTTGGATGTACTGTGACCAGGACAGGAGTATCAGATTAGCTCAGATGGTTAGTGTAGTTACGCTTAGCTACTGTAGTTAGAACTTGTTAACCTTTTCACTAGTATCAATGTTAAAGTAAAGAACTCACACAATTATTGTTACTCAATAAACCTTTAGTTACTACTGGATGAGTTTGAGTCTTCTTCATCAAGATTCAGAAGACCTCATCAGTAACAAAGGTTTGAGTAACACATATTACACTCCGTAGTATATCAAAACACACAGAGAAGTGTAATAAAAGATAATACAGGAGCATAATAAAATACTTCTTTTCAGGGGCGGACAAAGAAGTGGGTAAGAATAACACGAGGAAGTGATCGGAGGTTACTTTATTCATGATTGATATGATGGGACTGGCAAGACCACTTGATCAATATCAGGAGGGTGACTGTGAATATAGTTTGGGGAGTACATGGAAGAAGAGATTTAGGGAGGATAAGTGTGCAGTGAATTCCGAAAAAACATGAGTTGAGCCGAAGGTTGAGAAGCATGAGAAGTCATTAGCAGAGGCTATGGGAAATAAACAGTGAAGATATCTCTCTGAGAACATTTTTATGATACTTGGGAGGGCGGGAAAGGAAGATGATTTTGAATGAGGGTAGAGAGGCTCAAAGGGGGAGAAAGTGCCAGAGGAGTAGGGGATCAGACCCATTTGTAGTCTGGTGATGTGCCACGCCGTCAATGAAGGGTCCTTACCGTGCTGAAGGAGGTCATTCTGTCCATCGAGTCTGCACTGACCCTCTGAAAGAGCACCCGCCCGATCCCTGTAACTCTTTAACCCCACCTATCCTGCATACCTTTGGACACGAAGGGGCCAATCCACCCAACATATACAACTTTGGACTATGATGCTCTTCACAGAGGAAGTGGTGATTGTTATAGTAATTTCATTAGGGGAATGGTGCCCTCATCATCCAAACAGGTTTCTATTAAGGCCACAATGCTGATCATTAACAATAAACTCATCTTAGGGTTGCCAATTAGGCCAATTAAGGCCTTACTTAAAGACCATTTTCAGGCGCCAATTGCACTTTCCGAATTTCGGGACAGCCACCTGCTGAGTCCTTAGCTCAGCAGCAACATGGAAGGGGCCCTCTGGTGGTTGGGGGATCATTGATGCCCCTTCTCACTGGCCTGATGAATGAGCCGGAGGTATGAAAAGGCCACAGCCATAGCCACAATCAAACCTGTGAAAGAGTTCAACTTCTATACTGGTCCTTCTTTATTTGCTAATTCTCTTCAAGCGTCTGACCGCCTACATTTTGAATTGCCTTCACAATCGCTTTGCTGCCTTCGCAGAATCCAAGTCTCCCGTTAATGCTGTCAACTGGATGCAGTTGAGACTCTTGCGTCACTAACCCGCCCACCGTCCTCAACTGGATAGCAAACATGGAGGCAGCCAATGCCTCCTGTAACATTGTGTCGGAATATGACTTTACAAGTGCTGGCTTGGGACCCGCATATGGTCCCTGACATTTGTGGGAAAATTCAGCCCAAATAGTTTCGTAAAGAAATTTGAAGCAATATGAAGGAGCATTTAAATGTGAGAAGTAGGAGAGGTCAGAGTGGAAACGGAATGCATGATGAGAGAGCAGGTAGCCAACTAGGGATGTGGGCACAGAAGATTGCGATATTAAGATACCTGGTTAATCATTAATAGTTCTCCAGTGTACCGTGGACCTTGATTGTTCATGTATTGGATTACAAATGTTTGCTGCAAAGAATTAAATTAATACTAAGTTTCCATTTTCTGATGAGCAAATTTAGTGCAGGAATAAAGCACACTGGGAAGCAACCCAATCTCCAACACTTCCATCTCGGCCTGACCATGCAATAAGTGAAAGTCGATATGCACGTACTGAACAGCTTAAGAAATTAAGAAGTCATCAAGTGAAATTATTTTTACTTGTGAATGTGTCAATCCTTGGAGCATGCCAGCAATTAATTTTTAAAAATTCAGTTTAGAGTCTTACTCATGAGTGCGGTAGCTTGATAGGGTGCCAGAGTTTCTATCACACTGATTTAGAAAATTATTTTGTTCAGTGACTGTGTCACAGTAACACCTATTAGCAACAAACAGTAACTGTTTAGTATCGAGCAATTCTTAGTGTGAGGATATTCCCAAGTCACCTTAAACATGGTCCTGGCTATGTAGGCAGTGCACTGAACACACTACACTTTGTAACATAACATGGTCATATAATAATAATCGCTTATTGTCACAAGTGGGCTTCAATGAAGTTATTGTGAAAAGCCCCTAGTCGCCACATTCTAGCGCCTGTTCGGGGAGGCCGATACGGAAATTGAACCTGTGCTGCTGGCCTTGTTCTGCATGACAAGCCAGCTGTTTAGCCCACTGTGTTAAACCCGCCCCTGTCTATTTGTGCAAACTCTAAATACTGTAGTGTATGCCATAGCATTCATGCAGTGCAAAGGGAATTTGGAATGAGGCAGAGCTCATAACAAAATGCTCCACATATAGAGATGTAGAGAATTCCTATTTGTCTCGTGTAGTAGTGCACACGTGGGCTCAATGATCAATTTATTCAATCTCTTTAGCATATGAATACCTTTTACAAATGTTGCCATTGGCTAATCTTTCATTCGTTTTCCATTCTCCAGTTCACTCTATACAGCATCGCCATCAACCTTCAGCATTCTTGTTTCACGTGTCCTCATCTCTACCCCCTCTGGCTATCTCATGCCAGATGTGAAACATTGCACCACCAGATGGCCTATTATTTCTTCTTTTTCTGCAAGCACATGATTTCTAAATGTTCCTGTTCCTCTGTTGAACAGCAGGTTGTGTTTCCAGCCACACTGCATTAATCTTCTTCTTGCTGGTTTTATTGTTGACTTCTGTTCTGCTAATTTTTCTGAAAGTAATTGAAAGCTTTTGAGATACCTGAGTGCTTGGGGGTGTAAATGTTACTTTATGCAATACTAATGTATTGGGTAACACTTCCTTAATTGTGATTCTATGATCCTCTGGCTGTTGTAAATGACTTTGAGAACACAGCCCAAAAAGTCCAGGAGAGAGAGAGAGAGAGCGATGGTTGAGATCTGACACTGTAAGATTCCAGTAAGCTGTGGTTAGTTTAGAAAACACTGGATGGCCATAATCTTCCAGCCCCCGGATCATTTGAGATCACATGTGTGGTGGTTCGAGCCACAAACCGGAGGCTTCCAGTAGGTAACAAAGGAGTTTATTGACAAAGGCAAAGGCAGTTAAGTAACAGGCACAGGGGCAGCACGGTGGCACAGCGGTTAGCACTGCTGCCTACGGCGCTGAGGACCTGGGTTCGAATCCCAGCCCTGGGTCACTGTCCATGTGGAGTTTGCACGTTCTCCCCGTGTCTGCGTGAGTTTCACCCCCACAACCCAAAGATGTGCAGGCTAGATGGATTGGCCACTCTAAATTGCCCCTTAATTGGAAAAAATAATTGGGTACTCTAAATTTTAAAAAAAAGTAATAGGCACAGGACACTATATAACAGGTCGTAACAGCTTGGATCCCTGGTGCACACTGCCTGGGGCCCTGAACCCAGGGCCACTCACAAACTCCCGATTGTGCGGGGTTTGCTCGTTTCCTCCCGGTTGAACATAAGACTATAAGATATAGGAGCAGAATTAGACCATTCAGCCCATCGGGTCTGCTCCGCCAACCAGCCATGGCTAATATATTTCTCACCCCCATTCTCCTGTCTTCTCCTCATAGCCACTGATCCCCTTATTAATCAAGAAATGAAGTTGGTCCTGAGCCTGTTAGCTGGCCTGTGGTGCACGTCCTCTTAAAGGGGCCCACTACCACATTCCTCTCCCCTTAAGTCCCTCATTACAACTACCCCAAAAACTATAAATAGATGTTATAAATGTTAACAGAGACAACAGGGGAAAGAAAGTCCATCAACAGATCAATCATTACGGGGGCCTCTGGTTCCTCCCGGACCTCCATAGACCCGCCAAAGCCTGAGCACGATTCTGGGCAATCAAACTGTTGACAGTCGATGAAACTTCAGAAGGCACCACCTCAACGTCAGGCAAACTGGCCTCACAAGCCTCGACAGGTGCAGCTGGCTGAGCAGATTCAGGAGGCCCCTGGCTCCCTTTGTCTTGCAAGAGTTACAGGAGGTTTCACAATGTTGGTGGGACTTGTCGAGACTAAACTGCGGGTTGCCACCCCTCGACTCCTCAAGTGGTTGACGTGTTTTCTGATGGTCTTCCTGTTAATGCTGACCACGTTCTCAACTAAGCCAAACACACCCTGCTAACCAAGACAGACCTGAAACAAAACTATGGACTAAAACCGGATCTCCCACCCGGAACGACCTGTTGCCTCTCTGCCCAGTCCGCTGACTTTCCTGGGTGTCCTGACATGTCTCCAACTTCCCCGCCATATTTGGAAATGCAAGATCCAACTGGGATCTCAACTTACGGCCCATGAGCAGTTCAGTGGGTGTGACCCCTGTGTTGGAGCGAGGGGTTGAATTGTACAACAACAGAAAATTAGCCAATTGCTGGGGAAGTGGTTTATCTGATTGCTTTCTCAATGCATTCTTGAAAGTCTGAATGGCCCTCTCTGTCAGACTGTTTCACCTTGGGTGGTAGAGGCAGTCCTCGTAAATTGTATGCCATTTACTCGCACAATAACCAGGAAATCATTGCCAGAAAAAGGGGTGCCATTGTCTGAAATGACTGACTCAGGAAGCCCATGAATGGCATCCTCGTCGCGAGGTAGTGGTCCCCATCTCTTGAACTGATAGCCACTTCGAGTGGGCATCCACCAGTACTAAATATCTTTCCCATAAAGGGGCCCCTGTAGTTGTCACGTTTACCCTGGTCTATGGGCAACCTGGCCATTACCAGGGGTGAAGAATGGCAGAGGTGGCAAAGATTGTTGCATCTGACAAACATGACACTGTTGCACTAGTTCTTCAATGACTTGATCTGTGCCTGGCCATCAGACATAGCTGCGTGCCATGATCTTTATCTTTGTCTTCCCTGGGTGGATGTTATGTAGCTCTTGAAGGAAGGCCCCTCTGGTGGGAGGCGGGATGACCACCCATGATTTCCACAGAGCCATGCCATCTTCACTTGCCAACCTGTCCTGATGAATAAAGTAGGGCCTCAGCTATTCGGACTTCTCTTAACGCCAGGTCGTCTGTATCATTATTTTAACCTTTGAAATAATAGGATCGCTTTGGGTCAAGTCCGAATGTGCCCAGCCGGCACTGGCAGAGTATCTAGGAAGTTTAAATCCAGAACGATCGCCTGAGGTACTGGTGGCAGAAGAATGCTCTTTGGCAGGGGCAGGTTGTAGACTAGAAGCAGTAAGACCCAACGTTGCACCCTCGCTGAAACTATAGGCGGGATGGGCTTATCTTCTCATAAAAGACACAGTAATGGTTTGTAGTCTGTCACTACATCGAACTGTCTACCATACACATATTGGTGGAATTTCTTCACACCGTATGGAACTGCTAAGCCCGCCGTCTCAAACTGGGCATAGTTTTGTGCATTATGCAATCATCAATCAACATCCCCATTTGGGACCTTATGATGGAGGGAAGGTCATTGATGAGCAGTCAAAGGGGACTATCATAGAACATAGAACAGTACAGCACAGAACAGGCCCTTCGGTCCTCGATGTTGTGCCGAGCAATGATCACCCTACTCAAACCCACATATCCACCCTATACCCGTAACCCAACAACCCCCTCCTTAACCTTACTTTTTAGGACACTACGGGCAATTTAGCATGGCCAATCCACCTAACCCGCACATCTTTGGACTGTGGGAGGAAACCGGAGCACCCGGAGGAAACCCACGCACACACGGGGAGGACGTGCGGACTCCGCACAGACAGTGACCCAGCCGGGAATCAAACCTGGGACCCTGGAGCTGTGAAGCATTTATGCTAACCACCATGCTACCGTGCTGCCCTTCCCAAAAAAAAGGCAACGGGGATGTCTCAACCGCATGTCAGCCAGTAACAGACCCCCGGTGGGGGGGGGGGGGGGGGGGGGGGGGGGGGGGGAGGGGGTGGGGGGGGGAGGGGAGGGGGGGAGGGGGGGGAGGGGGGGAGGGGGGGGAGGGGGGGAGGGGGGTGTGGGGGGGAGGGGGGAGGGGGGAGGGGAGGAGGGGGGAGGGGGGGTTGTTGGGTTACGGGTATAGGGTGGATATGTGGGTTTGAGTAGGGTGATCATTGCTCGGCACAACATCGGGGGCCGAAGGGCCTGTTCTGTGCTGTACTGTTCTATGTTCTATGTATGCTGCATTGTGTGACATTTAGGAACTGGATAGACTATTAGCAGGACTTACCCTGGAATCAAGGGCCCCTGGGATAAATGTCCCGCCCTCTATAAACTGTCAGTCAGTCAGAGACTAACAGCTGCCCTGCACTTCGCAGCGCCACCAGAAAGTCAGTGGCTGCTGCCTCTATGACAGCCACCAAAGACTTCAGATCGAGGAAGGACCAATAACCACTTGGATAATTAATACCCACTCAAGAGCCTCAATTGGCAGCTGGGTGGGGAGGTCAACCATGGGCCTTCCCTTCATGGCCTTAATTGGGTTGGAATTGGGAAGTTGGAGGGTCCCCAACTGCCACCCTCCCACCTGTTTAAATGCCCCCCACTACTAAACATGCCATGGGGGTTTGCACACAATCTCACTCAGTATTGAGTAGTCCTTTGGCTACTTCCTCCCAACTGTACGGCACTGTACCACCACCTCTGGTGAATCTGTCCTGCCAGTGGGACAGGTTACACCCAGGGTGGGGGATGGAAGTGGGTATGGTACATTGTACAGTATGAGAAGTTAGTTGAAGATGTATTCATTGATTTTGACCACTCAGGTTATTGAACTGGCACTGCAGCCAGCCCCTTTGGATCTAGCTTCCAGGAATTATTCTCTGTTGCCACCTGCCTTCATTTCCTTCGCAGGGTGTGCCTTGAGAAATCCCTGCCGCCCATTCTTCCAATTCCTGGGCGTTAGGCATTCCTCATTGCATCAGAAAACCTGGGAGCCCTCACTCTCTCTTTGGCCTGTTGTTTCATTGACTCCCCTTCTTACCTCAAAGGATTGCTGACAGCTTCATAAGCTCCTGTCACATGAGTGCACATTCACAGAAAAATGGGCAGGTTGACTTAAAGCAGTGCTTGCTGGCTGTGCATCAACCGAGCCATGCATACACCTGGGCTCTGTGCTCAGTACAGCAGCACATCTCAGGTTAGTTATATGCCACTGGCTTTGATATGTGCAAGCAACACAAAGTTCCAGGACACTACACAAGTAATGTAAGGCTCAACTGTAACTTGAAAACTGCTGCTCAAATACTAAATGCATTAAGTCTTACTTGTGTTTAAATAAATTCATAACTGTCGCTTACCATCTCACCTGAGGTGAGAACTTCTCAAGTGAGAGTCCAGATTATATGCTCAGGTTGCTGGAGTGAGGTTTGTACGTACATCTCTGGATCCACAATATTTGTGCAACCTTCACCAGCCTTCTATCCTTTCACAAACCTTCTGTTCCTCCGACTCTGTGCGTCCTTCCCTTCAGCCTACCATTGGTGGTCGTGTTCAAAGCACAAGTACTCCTGCCCTTGGGAAGATCAGTTCTAATCTACTCTCCCGCACCACCTCATCTTGAAAATCATCCGCAAAATCACATTGACCAGGTTTTCAGACATTTCTCTTTATAGCCCGTCCCCTTTGCAACTTTCCGTGAGCTTTTTTCCGAACGGGTGAGGCGGTGGCATAGTGGTATTATCACTGGACTAATAATCTAGAGCTGCAGGGTAATGCTGTGGGGACCCAGGTTCAAATCCCACCACAGCAGATGGTGAAATTTGAATCGAATAGAAATCTGAAATTAAATGTTGAGTGATGACCATGAAACCATTGTCAATTGTCATAAAACTCCATCTGGTTCATTAATGTCCTTTAAGGAGGGAAACCTGTCATCCTTACCTGGTCTTGCCTACATGTGACTCCACAGCAATATGGCTGACTCTTAACTGCCCTTTCAAGGGCAATTAGGGATGGGCAATGCTGGCCCAGTCTACGATGCCCACATGCCATGAATGAATAAATAAAATGTCAACTTCAAACTGTTGAACAGGCAGTCCAAATGGAAACGAAAGAAAGAACATTTTACACACTCACAATCCACAACAAAACCAATAAGATCATCGCAAAAGAAGTTAATATGTGCTTGTAAAAATCTGTTAATAAAATTCACAACTAATCATTGCTTATAAGCTGTTCTCTTACCAAGGGCATTGTAAAACAGCTGTGAATGCTCAGGATAAATAATGGAACATTAACTCTGTTTCTTTCACCACAGATGCTACCAGAACAGCAGTATGGTGGTACAATGGTAAGCACTGCTGCCACACCGCGCCAGGGACCCAGGTTCGATTCTGACCTCGGGCGGCTGTCTGTGTGGAGTTTGCAGAATCTTCCCGTGTCAGCGTGAGTTTTCGCCCGGTACTCCGGTTTCCTCCCACATTCCAAAGACATGTAAATTAGGTGGATTAGCCATGCTAAATTGCCCCTAGGTGGGGTTACGGGGAGAGGGTAGGGGATTGGGCCTTGGTAGGATATTCTTTCAGTGGGCCGAATGGCCTCCTTCTGCACTGTAGGGATTCCATGATTATATGAGTGACTTGTTTTTAACTTATTTATTACGTCTCTACTCTAGTTATCTTGTACCTCACATTTTCTTAAATTGAGATGGCAAAGTAAACTGTGGTGAAAGGTGAGGGGGGGGGGGGGGGGGTCCAGCTTTGAGCGCACGCGATATCTTTGAGTGATGTATCAAATTTGATATTACATTTGTTCCAAATTAGAACGATTGATGTCAAATTGTACTTGAAAGCATTGAGTACATTTTAAAGCAAAGATGATGTTAATGTTTTTGGGCAGAGTGTGTGGGGGGAATGGAAAACGACTTCCTAGCCTATTGACCAAAACGGAATAAGTATCTGTTCCTCTCCTCCACCCCACCCACTTAAGTGGAGGCAAGAAGTAGTTCTGTATTCTATAAAGTGACCAAACTGTCATGTACTGATGGTGGTCAAGCTTCATTAACTGGAGTGTAATATTCTGTGATGAAAATCCCTGAGTGACTAGATGATTAGACATGAAAAATGTAAAGCACAGACTGAATTAGTAGACTAAAAAATGAACAAGAATTCTATTATTTTCCATGCACAGTTCGGATATCTTTTAGATTTGACCTAACTTGGCACTAACATGTTTGGTTAATGTTACAGAAAGAGTGAAGCCACGGGCTGAGGTACGATATGTGAGCTATGCAGGTTGGTTCAACGTATTTTTTCAAAAAAAACATTTTAAAGTAATCTTTATTGTCACAAGTAGGCTTACATTAATACTGCAATGAAGTTACTGTGAAAAGCCCCTGGTCGTCACATTCTGCCGCCTGTTCAGGTATGCAGAGAGAGAATTCAGAATGTCCAAATTACCTAACAGCACATCTTTCAGGACTTGTGGGAGGAAACTGGAGCACCTGGAGGAAATCCACGTAGACACGGGGAGAACGTGCAGACACCACACAGAAAGGGATCCAGCGGGGAATCGAACCTGGGACCCTGGAGCTGTGAAGCAACAGTGCTACCCACTGTGCTACCATGCTCCCCATTCATTGAAGGCACTTTCACCCATACCCCTGCCCTCAACAGCTCTGAGTCCGCCACCACAACAGAATCCATCTCTGGGCTATCAGACCCACCTGTACTCCTGGATTCTCTGACACTCTAAATATTGCCACCTCCGTGTGGTGATGTGCATCACTGTAAATACACAAGGGGTTAATGTAAATACATGTAGACTAGCTAGACGCTAGAGGGAGCACCAGATGCATGACATACAGACACTCAACCAATAGATCAGTTAGATAGGACACGACCAATGGGCATTCACGATACACACAGAGGTGACACGACCACAGGAGGGCATTGCACCAACCCATATATAAAGGACACAGCATACATGATCTGCCTCTTTCCAGTGGAGACAGTCAGTGAGTAGAGACACAGGGTTGATTCAATATCACACCCACCATGTGGATTGTAGCAGACTGGTTAGTCAGTCTGGGTAGCTATAGTAGGATTAGCAGTAGTGCCGAACCCAAGTAACAGAAGTGTAAATAGTTTAATAAACGTGTTGAAGTTATCTCCACGTCTGAACCTTCCTTTGTCAAGTGCACCACAAGGAAGCCGCTTATGCCACACTTAGAGCATAACAAGACACTCGGGACTCGGGGCTACCTCGGCCCCCAAATTCTTTGACATTACGTCCATAAGTCCCGTCCAAAACCCCCTCGACCTCAGACATGCCTAAAACATATGAACATGATTCGCCGCCAGCCACCACCCCCCCTCTCCCCGCACACAGCCCACACACTTCTACTCTCCACCCCTCCAAAAAAAAAATGAACTCATCCTAGACACCTCATGTGGGTCCTGTGCACCACTTTAAACTGGATGAGGCTTAGTCTTGGTCATGACGAGAATGCATTAATCCTCCAAAACTTTTCACTCCAGCCCCCAGTGTTCCCTCCAGTCCCTCCTCCAACCTACGCCTAACCTCCTCCACCTGGGCATTCTCTCTTCAACAGCTCCCCATATTTCCTCCTCGGACAGGAGTTTATCCTGCAGCATCGAGTGCGGCAGCATCTGATACGATGACACCTCCTTTCCCATGAAGTCCATAACCTGAACCCATTCCCCTTCGCCAACTAATACGTCCCCCTCCAACTCCTCCAGATGTGGCCCCTGCACTTACCTATCCTGCCCCACTTAGAACAATGAATTTCCTCTTTCACCCGAATCCTTATGCAATGTCAGGCCTCTTCCTCACTGCATCCATCGGGTGAATTTTATTGCAGGTATCCAAGGAGGGGGAGAGAGACAGAGGAAGCCCATTTCATACCACACAACTCACAACTGGAAAAAAGGAGGCTTTGGAAACAGGTGCTGATTCTATGTCCATGCTGCTGAAGGTGGGGAGATGGGATGCTTAATTGGTAACACGATGAAATAAAAGTCACCACACTTCACATTATCATCTTTGTGATAATTTGCAACTTGTCATGACCAATTAATCTCTCTGCAAAAAAGATTCTCATCTTTATTTACAGATTCCTCCATGGTCTTAACTCTCTTTATCTCTGTAATCTCCTCTAGCCCCAAATCCGTTCAAGATATCTGTGCACAGATAATTCTGGTCTTTTCAGCATCCTCAATTTTGATCACTTCGTCATACGTGGCCAAGACTCTAAGCTCTGTAATATCCTCCTTAAACCTCTCCTCCTCTCTATCTTGTTTTCTCTTTAATACACTCGTTAAAACCTATGGGCGGGATTCTGCCAACTCCGTGCTGGGCCGGAGAATCCACGCAACCGTGCCATGCCGCCCCGATGCCGGCACGCAATGCTCCTCGGAGACGAGAATCGGCGCCATTGGAGCCGGCCCGTTTGGTGCGGTGCCGGTTGTGGGCCGCTCTACGCGGCAGGGCTGCCGATTCTCCAGGCCGGATGAATCTGCTCTAAAAAGGCAGAGTCCCGCTGGCACCGTCCACACCTGGTTGCAGCCCGCGGGAATTCTGCGCGCAGGGTCGGGGGGCGGCCTGTGGTGGGAAGGGGGCTCCGAACCCAGTGGGGGTGCCTCCGATGGGGCCTGGCCCATGATCGAGGCCCACCGATCGACGGGCCGGCCTCTCGCTCCCCGGGCCTATTTTCCTATGCGCCGGCCCCTGAACTCCAGGCCACCGCGCATGCACGGGTTGGCGCAGTGCACAGTTCACGCCGGAATGGGAGGCTGGAGTGCCGTGAACCGCTCCAGCGCCATACTGATCCCCTGCAGAGGCCAGAATTGGTACTCCCAGCGGCCTGTTCACGCCGTCGTGAAACATGACGGCGTTCCGGACGGCGTGGACACTCAGCCGCCGAATGGGAGAATCCCGCCCCACATCTTTACCACTTATCCCTTATGTAACTCAGTGTCACCTTTTACTCCTGTTATAATACTCCCGTGAGGCATCTTGGGGTATTTTATTATTTTAAGGATGCTATATAAATATAGGTTATTGTCCCTCATAGGATCTTTACATGCAGCAGGAGTTAGTGGACGTTGCAGGAGATGAGCCCTCAGGTGAACTGTATTTTTCTAAGGACGGGATCATTAACTTTGGTTAACGTGCTTTAATGATCATTCCAAATTACACCATTTGAGTCGGATCAGTAGTGATTGCTTACAAAATTCAATAAATGCTGAATCAATCAGAACTTTCCAGGCATTGTCTTCACAGCGCTCATTCAGTCCATACTTCAGCTCAAATAACCACTGCAATGGGACCCCAGTGATGGCGGAGACGAGGAATAGCAAAACGGGGAATCCATTCTGGAGGGCAGACGTCTCTCCAATCTCTGCTCAACTAGGCACATGCTGTACCCGAGGGGCCATCAGTGAACAGCTGCAGAGAATGTGCAATACACTGATAGGTTTTCAAGATGAACTCACCATGACTGGCGAGATTGGAGGAGCCCACCAGTGAAGGGTGATATCATCGAACAAGAACATAGAACATTCAGTGCAGAAGGAGGCCATTCGGCCCATCGAGTCTGCACCGCCCCACTTAAGCCCTCACTTCCACCCTAACCCAGTAACCCAATAATCCCTCCTTTTAAAAAAAATTTAGAGTACCCAATTTATTTTTTCCAATTAAGGGGCAATTTAGCGTGGCCAATCCACCTACGCTGTACATCTTTGGGCTGTGGGGGGCGAAACCCATGCAAACACGGGGAGAATGTGCAAACTCCACACAGCAGTGACCCAGAGCCTGGATCGAACCTGGGACCTCGGCGCCGTGAGGCAGCAGTGCTAATCATTGCACCACCGTGCTGCCCCCCAATAATCCCTCCTAACTATTTTGGTCACTAAGGGCAATTTATCATGCCCAATTCACCTAACCCACACGTCTTTGGACTGTGGGAGGAAACCGGAGCTCCCGGAGGAAACCCACGCAGACATGGGGAGACCGTGCAGACTCTGCACAGACAATGACCCAGCGGGGAATCGAACCTAGGACCCTGGCCCTGTGAAGCCACAGTGCTATCCACTTGTGCTACCGTGCTGCCCTATCACAGGTTGCTGAGATGCTGGCCAAAATCACCAGTCGTTGCCATTCAGTTTTTCCGCCTGCAGCACACTCCCACCTGCGGGTTTCCTGGCGGCGTGGAGTGGTTATAATGGGTAAGCGCATTGACAAGCAGCGGGAAGATGGAATCCCACTGCCAGTGAACAGCGTGTGGCCAGGAAACACACGACTGGGGGACTGGAGAATCCCGCACAATGTCTGTTTCAACTTTTCCATGCACAGTCAACGATCAAATGCTGCAGTCAAATGGGTCCATACTTACCTTCAGTAAGGCTCTAGATATCAATGTGTCGTCACTTTTAATAAGATGACAGATACCTTTGCCCTGACCTAACAGATCTGCGCCAACGCATTCTCCATTGCAGTGGTTATAGTGAAGTGTGGTTTTGGCACAGGATGGCTGATAGCAAAAGATGGAAATGAGAAGCCCACTCAAAATGCTTGCACTTCTCATCCACAGCTGACCTTTCATGCAGTTGCCCACAGCCCACCTCACCTCCCGATAGCTGCGTCGCCCCTTGGCGCAGATGGAACCATGTCTTGGGGGAACCCTCACTGGCTCCAAATTCAGAGGACATGGCCCTTGAGCATCTCAGCAATCAGAGCATGGATCTGAGCAGCCTGCAACTACCTCTGCTGAAGCCATATGGGAGTAGCCGAAAAAGGAAACATAAAGCTTTGTAATTGCATAAGGGACCACGGTGATGGTGGAGACAGGATTAGCAGAGGGGAGCCCACCCTGGAGGACACAAGCCTCTCCAATCTCTGCTCAACTAGATTCAAGCTGTACCCTAGGGGCCACAAAGGGTGTCCATGAAAATGTTGTTTTGATACATTTCGTTACTTTATTTACTTCACATAAATTGGTTTTTTTTTAACAAACAATTTTATTGAGGTAGTTTTTTGGCATTGTAAACAGTTACAAACATCAACAGAAAGAAAGCAAAAAAGGCAAAAATGTGCAAACATCCACGTACATTCAATACTTCAGTTGTAACATACTGCTCAAGCCCGCTCCTCTCCCACCGGTACTACCCGCCAATTTATCCCTCCTACCCTACTCTACTCTACCCCCCCCCCCCCCCATCCCACCCCCTCCCCCCCCCCCCCCCCCCCCCACTGACGCTCACTCTCCCGCAAAGAAGTCAATGAATGGTTGCCACCTTCGGGCGAACCCCTGTACAGATCCCCTCAAGGCGAACTTAATTTTTTTCCATACCCAGGAAACTTGACATATCCATAAGCCACAACTCAGTCAACGGGGGCTTTGAGTCCTTCCATGCCAATAATATTCGTCGCCGGGCTATCAGGGAAGCAAAGGCCAAAACATCGGCCTCTTTCTCACCCTGGACTCCCGGGTCTTCCGAAACCCCAAAAATTGCCACCCCTGGGCCCTTCGCCACCCTTGTTTTTAGCACCCGGGACATGATCCCCGCAAATCCCTCCCAGTACCCACTAAGCCTCGGGCATGCCCAAAACATGTGTACGTGGTTCACTGGTCCTCCTGTGCACCTAGCGCATTTGTCCTCTACCCCAAAGAATTTTCTCATCCGCGCCACCATCATGTGGGCCCGGTGAATGACCTTAAATTGAATCAGTCTGAGCCTGGCACATGTTGCGGTTGAATTCACCCTACTCAGGGCTTCTGCCCACAGCCCGTCCTCCATTTCCTCGCCTAGCTCCTCCTCCCATTTGAGTTTCAGTTCCTCCATCAGGGACCCTTCCTCCTTCATGAGCACCTTATAAATATCAGAGACTCTACCTTCCCCTCCTTCCCCCCTAGAGACTATTCTGTCCTGGATCCCCAATGGCGGGAGGCGTGGGAAGGATGAGACCTGTCTACGGACAAAGTCCCGCAACTGTAGGTACCTGAAATCATTTCCCCTTACCAGACCAAATTTCTCCTCCAAGCTCCTCAAACTCGCAAAGCTCCCTTCCAGGAACATGTCGCCCACCCTCCCCACCCCTGCCCGCCGCCATGCCCGAAACCCCCCATCCATACTCCCGGGGGCAAACCGATGGTTGTCGCAGATTGACGCCCAGACAGACGCCCCCATCTCCCCTACATGCCTCCTCCAGTGGCCCCATATCCGCAGGGTCGCCACCACTACCGGGCTGGTGGAGTACCTGGCCGGCGGCAGCGGTAGAGCAGCCGTGACCAGGGCTACCAAGCTGGAGCCCCTGCACGAAGCCGCCTCCACCCGCTCCCAGATAGACCCCGTACCCACCATCCACTTCCTTATCATAGCGATATTGGCCGCCCAGTAATAATTAATCAGACTCGGCAAAGCCAGCCCTCCCTCACTGCGGTTCCTCTCAAGCATCGCCTTATTCACCCGCGGGGATTTTCCCGCCCAGACAAAGCTCATGATCATCTTGTAACCCTTTTGAAGAAGGACTGTGGGATAAAGATCGGGAGGCACTGAAAAATAAACAGAAACCTAGGGAGGATTGTCATCTTTACAGTCTGCACCCTCCCTGCCAGCGACAGCGGGAGTGCAATGGTTTTATTTTTTTGACCATGTATTTGTGGACACATATTTGCAGGCACCAATGGAGGATTATTGAAGGTCAATAGATTGGTTCTTTGTTCTCTCCCTGCACCTAATGGTGCACAAAGGCAGACTTTTGTCAGTTTCCATAGCTAATTCCCGGAACATTTCGCCATGTTTGGGCTTATAGTTTGAGGGGCACCACTCTATATCAAGCATGGCTGACCAGGAGTCTCTCACACGCTTCCTGACAGCCATTGGCATGTCGGAAGGATTTTGCACCCTTTTGTACCCACCCTCAACCTGTTTTGTCACGTTATGAACACACCTACCTTCCTTGGCCATCGAGTCCTGGGGTGAGATCGAACCTGGGGCTTCTGACTCATAGGCAGAGATGCCACCCACTGCACCATAAGACCGCAGTTGGTTGGTTGCTTTGTGTCAACGGTATTGATGGGAGTGGGGCAGTGGGGAGCAGCAAGGGTGACATTTGCATTTCCTTGCGACCTGGGTCCAGTATGGCAGCCTAAGCAGTTTGCATTCATAAGGGAAGCTTTGGGATCATGGGCAACACTGTGATCAGTAGGGGACATATTGTTCGCATCACCTTCCTCCTCCTCTAAATTACCTGACGGTAATCTGAGTTCTTCACCCTGTTCCTCCTGCAAGTCCAAGCCTCACCACTGTGTAAAGCAGTGAATCATGTCCATTTTGGAGACCTTGACTGGTATGTACTGAAGCGCATCCAGATCAATCCAGAGACCTAAACAGCACGTCTTCAGCCTACCAGTGGCCTATTCCAATCATGCATCTGGTGATCGTATGGCATTCACTGTACAGGGAAAAAAAAAGACTTGCATGTAAATAGTTCCTTTCTTGACCCCTAGGTATTCCAAAGTATTTAACAATCAATTAAGTATTTTTCAAGAACGGAAAACATTATAACGTACCCTCTCAGCATTCAACTGAAGTTTCAACCAAGGTGTTTGTGCTTGAGTCTTCAAAATGAGATGTGAACCTGTACCCTTCTGACTCAGAGACAAGAGTACTGCCAACTGAGCAACAGTTGAAATTGTATTGCTGCTGGGCATTGATGGCTGAATTCTGATGAATGTCATGAGTCATTTTTGCAGTGAATAATGCTTGTGACTGAGAGACATACATCAAATTTGCTTCCAGAGCCAAAGAGGTTCCTGGGGCTCGGCTGACTCAATATAGTAACTGCCTGGGAATCCTGCACACTCCAGCATGGTGGATCTTTATGTGGTTGCACCATGAAGTGGAAGCACTTGTGGTTAACAAATACCCCGGCTGTTCTGTGTGTGATGATTGTAGATCTGAGTAGATGCAATACAACTGAGCAAGCACTAGAGGGAGCACGTGAGCTATATATATACAGGGACAGGAAGTGACGACACACTTCATGGAAGGCAGAACTCGTAGCAGGACACAGACACACAAGCAGGCAGCATTTGAGGTAGCCGTAAGTTAAGCTCTGAAGACAGAACAAATTCACAATAAAGCATCTTCTCCACCTTTGAGACTACGAGCTTTATTAAGACACGAGGAACAACACATTGTGGATGGCCACATTGTCATATGCATGCAGGTCAATGGGGCCTTGCATTTGTGGAAAGCCAGCCAGAGCAAGAAATGTGTGCATCCACTTATTCTGACTGGCATTTTCACAGGCAATGAAAATTCCTGGCCCTGTTCAAACACCATGAGTCATCTGTTTTATGAATTTAAGAGCAATCAACTAGAGATCATGGACTGCACTCACCAGTCCCCCAGCCTCGTGTTTCTCGCACTGCGGCAATCCCTGGCGACGGGTTCTATACTCCCGCTGCTTGTCAATGGGAATCCCTTTGAAGCCACCCCTCGCAGCCAAGAAACCCATGGCGGAGCTGGGAAAAGTGAATCGCAATGGCCATAGAATGATGACTCCTGAATATATCTGTGGCAGAGTGCTAGAGGCAAAACCCTTGAGGGCAGTGGTCGTGTTGAGACCTACTGGTAACACATTGCCACAACGTCCATAAGATAGCAAGTTTACTCCTACGTGATGCCTGCCACCACCATGCTGAACCCACTGAGCCATTGGTGATGAAATGAATGAAATGAAAATCGCTTATTGTCACGAGTAGGCTTCAATGAAGTTACTGTGAAAAGCCCCTAATCACCACATTCCGGCGCCTGTCCGGGGAGGCTGGTACAGGAATCGAACCGTGCTGCTGGCCTGCTTGGTCTGCTTTAAAATCCAGCGATTTAGCTCAGTGAGCTAAACCAGCCCCTCATCAGACATGCCACGGAAACTCTGCCTGTTGACTCTGTTTTGTTGGCACTGTTTCCTGTGAGCTGCACATCGAGTCAGGTCTCCTCTTTGCTGGTCGGTCACACCTTTGTTGTTGCCCTCTCTCTCTTGTAGAGTTACCGGTCAATATATAATAGGCTCCTTGGCGCGCTGTTGCTGGTCATCCAGCTCCTCATTTGAGGTTCACACTAAAGCACTATAAACAGCATTCATGCGGATGAGAGAGAGCAAATCTCCAAAAGGGCGGAAAGTAGCCTCCAGAATGTAAAATAACCTTTTAGAAAAGGTACTCTGAGCTAACTGTTAAGAAAGCAGCGGTGATGCTGAGAATTTATTGGCATATTTCCCTGATATCGCCTCAATCCCTCTATTGCTGCTGTCTCCTTGCTTTTGTTGCCAAATTTCAGGAAGCCTGGAAAAGTCATGTACCTGGAGTTAAAGCCAAACTGTGCTTTATTGCTCCAATTAAATGATGAATATGTGGTAATAAAAGCAAATTACTGTGGATGCTGGAATCTAATACAAAAGCAGAAAATTCACAGCATTCTCAGCAAGTTTGACAGCATCTATAGTGAGAAAAGTGAGTTCATGTCTCGCGTCTGGATGACTCTTTGTCAAACCCAGCTTGTCCAGTATTTTCTGTTTTCGCTGTTGTTGATGAGCAGTCCGCCTCTCCTAAGGGGTTTGTGTGCACATGGCTTCATCTGCTCGAGTTGAATGTAGAAGGTGACAGGTTGGAGTAAGCTGCCCAGTGTGCTCATAGAATCATAGAATCCATCGAGTCTGCACCAGCCCTTGGAAAGGGCACCCTACTTAAACCCAGACCTCCAACCTATTCCCGTAACCGAGTAACCCCATATAACCTTTTGGACACTAAGGGCAATTTAGAATGACCAATCATAGAATCATAGAATTTACCATGCAGAAGAAGGCCATTCGGCCCATCGAGTCTGCACTGGCTCTTGGAAAGAGCACCCTACCCAAGGTCAACACCTCCACCCTCTCCCCATAACCCAGTACCCCAGCCAACACCAAGGGCAATTTTGGTCACTAAGGGCAATTTAGCATGGCCAATCCACCTAACCTGCACATCTTTCGACTGTGGGAAGAAACTGGAGCACCTGGAGGAAACCCACGCAGATGCAAGGAATAAGTGTCAACTCCACACAGACAGTCAGCCGAGGCCGGAATTGAAGCCGGGTCCCTGGCACTGTGAGGCAACAGTGCTAACCACTGTGCCACCATGCCGACACGATGCCACAGTTCCACCCTGTTGACAATTTCTTTCCAATTTTAACCCCGCCCAGCTAGACCCAAATTGAGCTGCTCCTCCAGCATAATATTCAGTCCTCTATTGTTGCTTTCAGCATTAATCTGAAGCTTTTTTGGTTTGTCCTTCAACAATGGGCATGGTTCTCCAGCGCTGTGTGTCATGGTGGCATGCCGTTCACTGGCGGCAGGATTCAATCTTCCCATTGAAGCCACCCCACGCTGCCAGGAAACCCCCGGGCGGGAATGCGGTGCCAGCGGGAAAAGTGAATCGCAATAGCCAGATAATTCCGACCGATATATCTGAACCATTCTCTTCAACCTTTCTGCCCTGATTTCTGAGGCAAGGATTTGAGGAATTGACCAACCTTTCAAAGGCTCGGAATGGCCGAAGAAGTTTGGTGAGTATTATCCTTTTTGCTGAGGGCGACTTATGCTCTAGCTTGCTTACATCAGTCATAGAATTTACAGTGCAGAAGGAGGCCATTCGGCCCATCGGGTCTGCACCAGCCCTTGGAAAGAGCACCCTACCCAAGCTCATACCTCCACCCTATTCCCGCAACCCAGTAACCCCGCCCCACCTATTGGACACTCAGGACAATTTAGCATGGCCAATCCATCTAACCTGCACATCCTTGGACTGTGGGAGGAAACCAGAGCACCCGGAGGAAACCCACGCAGACACGGGGAGAACGTGCAGACTCCGCACAGACAGCGACCCAAGCCGGAAATCGAACCTAGGACCCTGGAGCTGTGAAACAACTGTGCTAACCACTAGGCTACCGTGCTGCCCTGTCACATCGAAACACACTCAATCCTGGGATGTTCACATCTTGGCACCTTCAATTTATCTGGTCACTTTTCTGACAAAGTCACTTTGGATATCAGAGGATCTCTGCCAAAGGTCTGAGCCAACCATTTCACAAACGATTTCTGAACTGAACATCTGAATGGGGTGTAAGTCCTGTCGCTTGATTCATTCCAAGACCCATCAAATCAAATGACAAAGATCAGACTAGACAATGAAGCAGAGGCAATCGGATTTCAGATACTCCTCTCAAGGGCAATATTATGGTTTACCTCATTATGCTTCTGCAGGACTTCTGGTCCTTTGAAATTAGCATTATTCATGTGTTCGAATTAACTCTTACCAAAGCTATTTTGTAAGTGTTTGAAACTTACTGAAATTTTCTCTTCCAAGCAAACATCACGATTTAAGGAGTGGAATTTACAGCATGCTAGAATTGATCTTTCAATTATGTGGCTTGATTTTATTGCTCGTGATGTGTTCTCTTAACAAGCTCCTAGTGTATAATGAATTTGAATATTTTCAGCTCAGTATCAACTTTCTGTAGCAATGTTATTATTCATGCAACAAGTACAAATAATAGGGAACGACTGAATCAAAACCTAACTTAATTTCTAAGTAAATAGATATTGATGGGGCCATAATAGAGATTGACCCATATTGGTTTATGAAAATAAAACTAAAACTTCGGTGTAGTCACCGAGGACCATGGGCTGCTCTCCCCTTTGAGAGAGAGCTGACTGGTGATTTAACCTGAGGGTCACCACACCTCAGGTGAAAGGCATAGTTGAGAAGGTGGGGCCTTCATGAATAACCTCAGCTGGCATGGGGAATTGAACCTACGCTGTTGGCATCGCTCCACATTGCGAACCAACCATACAACCAACTGAGCTAACTGACCCCTCCCCCCGCCCCGCCTCGCCCCACCAGCTGATAATTATGACTAACAGTAAAAGAAATATTATTTTGTGCGAAAATCTAAATGTGCCACTGGTATTAGTCATAAAATTTCTCCAGAGTGTTTTGGACCTCAATGGAAATAATGCAAATAAATTGCGTTAAATAGCCTTGTTAAAATATTCTTATGGCCTATTAAAGGGGAATCTTGAACAACTGTGCTGCATTTCTCAGGTCACAATTGCAATCATCCTCTCTTTTCATGTATACTCGAGACAGGCAGGAATAGATGCGTAAAGTTACAGCAATTGCTGTTGTGTTGTAACTATTGTCACAGATAGTCATCGGTTCCCCTGCTGGCACAGTTCCTTTCCTCCATATTACCAGCTCTCACTCTTCCTGTGCTCGCAGTCTTCAGTTGACACCTGCTATCGCTCAATTCATCAAGGAAGCCATCAGGAAAGGGGACATGATGATCTCACATCAAAATAAATTAATGATATTACTGCTCAGACATTAATTTTAATTTAATCTGTTACCTAATTACCCATATATTTTGTTGAATCACAGAAATGTTACTATAATTCTTTGTTTGCACGTACTCAGATGGCGACCTCAGTACCATTCAATGCCTCCTCTCAGTCAGTCCCTCAGGGTCAAGGGTGACTTGCTTCTACTCTGGTTCAATGAGTTCTGAGATAGCAGCTAAGTCCCATGCACAATCTCTAGACTGCCATTTGTGGGGCAGGTAGTGCTTAGTGCTTGAAGGGTTGGGTAGATGAGTTGTTTGTAGGTTTGTGCACTCTCCCTGATGCCTCGACTTTGCTTCTCTGTTCTCCCGACAAAGTCTCTTGATATGTTTGTCGCCTTTGTGAATAAACCTGCCCCATTTTGGTTGGTCAAAGCCATGGACTGCCACGAGTTGATAGAGATGTTTGATCTCTTCAGGGGTGCTTTGAAGCCAACCTTTATTTCCAAAGGCTTCCAGGGAGTTTCCTATTATCATGGATCATAGAATTTACGGTGCACAAGGAGGCCAATAATGTGCCCATTGAGTCTGCACCTGCTCTTGGAAAGAACACCCTACCCAAGCCCACACCTCCAACTTATCCCCCTAACCCAGTAACTCCACCTAACCTCTTTGGACACTAAGGGCAATTTAACGTGGCCAATCCACCTAACCTGCACATCTTTGGACTGTGGGAGGAAACCAGAGCACCCGGAGTAAACCCACGCAGACACGGGGAGAACGTGCAGACTCTGCACAGACAGTGACCCAAGCTGGGAATCGAACCTGGGAGCCTGGAGCTGTGAAGCTACTGTGCTAACCACTGTGCAACCGTGCTGCCCAAATTGTGACCGAGTTCTGAATACTGTTCCAATCGGTGCTTAATCTCACAGCGACTGGATGAGAGGATGGATGTAACGTCATTGAGGAGTATGATGAAGAAAATAAGCATTTTAAAAATAATTTTCCATCATAAGATACATCCTTCCAGAAACATGGCGTCAGGTGCTGAAAAGTAAGGCACAGGTCAAATGTTAGGCTATTTTGAAACTAAAGGGGGATGTTAGTTAAGCAGTACACAGCGGATCACAAAGACATTTAAATGCTTAGAGGCATAAAGTGCAACACATCCCGAGTGATCAAAACAAAAAAGGCAATGAGGGCCTCATAAATCTGCTCTAGGGTAGTTCTCGCTCTGAATTCTGCTTCTTTGTGTCGTTTCTGTGGATGAGTGCAGGGGGCAGAAGAAAAGTTCCCTCAGTTGAGACATACACAATGGTAACACAATGTAAACCTTTGTCCTCTCAAAGCCATTCATTCAGCCTGCCGTCTCCAATGAATATAAAGGATACATTCTACTGCACGAAAATGAAGCCATCATGTAAGCTGTCAGGAAATCAGGCATCCACCTGCATGGTCAGAAAACCATTTGTAAGTTAAGGCAGTGGAAAATCTAGCTGCTGATGTGAGCTCTGGGTTGTAAGTGGGGACATGAATGGCTCTGTAGGTGCAATCAATAACTCTGTGCATCTTAGAGCAGCCAGAAAAATGTGCTTAAGGTCTCTGTTCCAGGGGAAATCGATATAGGTGTCAGTGTGTAGAAATAGGCTGTCAGTCAATTTCTTGATGCAGTGGGGATCAGCAGACTGACTAACATTACAGATAATGGGGCTTAAATTGGCCATCCTTTGAAAATGGGTATGGGACCCACGACGCCCATTCGACCCGCTCCCGTTTAGGGTAATGCAGGTTTACACCAACTTTGTGCTGCCTTCTCATTACCATAATTGCAACATGCAGCCAGCACAATGGCTGCCTCAGCAGGGAGCTGACAATTGCAAGAGGCTAGCATGAGTTAAGACCATCTCTACTTAAAGCCAGCCAGCGCCTCTTTACGGAGGTGCATTGTGACTGGAGAAAGTGCTTGTCCTTGGAAAGGTTACCTTGATGTGGGGCAAGAATCAATCATGGCATTACATGGGAGAGACCATACTCCAGGGCCCTCATACACATACATGTCCAGGCAAACACTCAGAAGGCATTGTGGCCATATCTTTGTTCTGGTCAATGCTACCTAGGTGTCAAGGGGGTTCTGCCGCAGATGTACAAAAGTTCATTTTTAAATGCCCAGATTCTTTCAAGTACACCACCAGCCTTCAAGACTGCTAAATGCATCTCACCCCCATTACTAGCCTGCCATAAATCTATAACAACCAGAGATCTTATCTAACATTCATATGCTACACGTCAGCCTCATACACTTAGCAATGTTGAACCAAACAGATTGCACCACACTCACTAACACACTTTCTCCAGCTGTAGGACAGGAGCAGCAGATGTTAAAGAGCAGGAGACTGGTCCAGCTGCATGTCCTAGCCCCCATGGTGGAGCCGCTGCTTACCATCATTGGAGTGACCATTGCTGAAGTCCCCACCAACAGTGGTGCTGAAACAATCAAAAATGATTGTATCCTTATTTCTGAATTATCTTACTCAAGTCTCACATCCCCTCATCCCACACTCTCTTTTGATTTATACGTTGCAGATGGTGTTGAACCTCTTAACTTTGAACCTCTTAATATCCCCAATTGCCATCACTGCAATTTTACTCTTCTACCTTTATCCTTTCAGATTCCGAAGAACTGCAAACAGCCGGCACTCTGGGGTAAACAAAGAGACTCTGATACAAAGGAATACTGTCACTTGCTGTCACAATCACAGTGACCAGCTCAATACTGGCACTGCACCATATTAAGAAGTTGGCATAGAGATGGAATCTGCATGTGGTGCAGCCAGAGCAGGAGGTAAGTGTTACATAGGTGCAGGCTGGCTGGAGGGCAAGGCCGCAACATATGTTCTGCTCCAGAGGACTCTGATGAGCACTTTGATGGGGGTGGGCTACAGAAATATACAGTGAAATGCTTGGTGCCAGAAAGCCTGTGTGTAATACCAAGGAGCAGAGAGAGGTCCTGCACTAACTTGGCACAGTATAATGGTCGAAGCTTCAGCATCTCTTGCATCGCAAGCAGAAGTCACCTGGTGTCTGAGTGTTGCAGTGAAAGCTCAAACTGAGGTCATGCAGAGCCAGCTTGCTGCCATCATGGATGCAGATATGATGCGTACAGCATGTCACAGTCCTCCAACACAGACAAGGTGAAAACACAGAGCACAAATCTGCTGTCTTCACACACAATTACAGCAATTGTCCTTGTTGTCGATTAGCAAGTGAACCGGCCTAAATTGCTGCTTTCCACATTCAAGTGGTGTGGTCCAAAGATGGGCATCCTGGGCCAGAATCCTTTGAGGTCATCCTGTAGCATCACCTGCAGCCCCCCCCCCCCCCCCCCCCCCCCCCCCACCCCAGTGAAAGTCAGTAGTCATCCACCAGCCATGCTGCAGCCAGTGAGGTGGCACAGTGTACGAGCACTAGGACAGGCAAAGGCATATAGAATACACACACTGAGGGAATACGCAAGGGTAATTGGCTCATTCTTTGTGTTATTTAGTTTGGAATGCTTATTTTGCATTGGTTTTTATTTTTGTATTGCAGCCAAGAAAATGCTATGACCAGTGAGAGAGGGAAGGTCAGATGTGGGATTGTAGCTGAATGGTGAATTGGGTTCATCTTTACTGATATTGTGATTGGATCAATTATTCACAGACAGCCGTGCAGAAAGGGATGGCTAGGTTGCCATCTCTCTTCTTGTTTGTCCTCTATTGTTTGCCTGGGCGACAAAGCATGGTCCTCATGATAGCGAGGTTGTGCAGCACATAATCGACTACCATAAATCTTGATACCTGCACTGCCAAGTGTTGGAGGGCTCCTACAGAGACCAGAGGCATCTCTATTCCAACTCCAATTCTGTTCCCAAACTCCAATTCACTTCTCGCATCTAATGGTGCAATAAGGCAAATGTTTGTCTGTTTCTATTGCGAGTTCTTCCTGGAATAGGTCTCTAGCCTGTCACCAGTGGCTTACAACTTGAGGGGTGCCACTCCACGTCAAGCTCTTACAACCAACCATTGGTGTCTTGGAAGGATTTGCAGGTTGACACTTTCAACTTGTTTGGCCATGTTATGAATGCACCTTCCTTGGCCATCAAATAGAAATCATAGAAATCATAGCATCCCTACAGTGCAGAAGGAGGCCTTTCGGCCCATCGAGTCTGCATCAACCCTCTGAAAGAGCACCCCGCCTAGTCCCAATTCTCTGCCCTATCCAAAATTACCCCACCTAACCTTTGGACACTAAGGGGCAATTTAGCATGGCCAATCCACCTAAACTGCATAACTTTGGACTGTGGGAGGAAACCGGAGCACCCGGAGGAAACCACATGCAGACACAGGGAGAATGTACAAACCTGACCCAGGCAGTCACCCGAGGTCGGAATCAAACCCAGCTTTCTAGTGCTGTGAGACAGCAGTGCTAAGCACTGTGCCATCATGCCTTGCCAGTCCTGGGGTAGGACTTGAACCCAGAGCTTCTGGCTGAGAGGCAGGGCCACCACCCATCCTGCCACTAGACCAAGCACATCCTATCACTTTTTATGAAGCAGCATAACATTTTTGTATGAATGCTGTCCATATGTATGTCCTCTCACCACCGCCCTTGCTGTTGTCGATCAGCAAGTGAACCAGCCTAAATTGCTGCTTTCCACATTCTAATAGTGCAGTCCAAAGATGGGCATCCTGGGCCAGAGGTTAGATTTGGCTCGCATGGCCTGGGCAGGAAGGCTAAAAGGTAGGATCGTTGATGAGCAGTGGCAGTTGTTTAAGGAGATAGTCAATTCCTCACAACTGAAATACGTCCCAGTGAGGAAGAAAGATGAGAAGAGGGATAAAATACATCCATGGTTAAACAAGGTCAAGGACATTACAAAGACAAAAACTAAGTTATATCATATTGCAAAGGACAACGGCAGGCTGGAAGATTGGCAAAATTTCAAACATAAATAAAGGGCTACTAAAAAAGTAATTAAAAATGCTCAGGTAAATTACAAAAAAAAAAGCACAGAATATCAAAAAGAATAGCAAAAAGCTGCTGCAAGTACATAAAAGGGAAGAGAGTCACGGAGGTGAATGTTGGTTCCTTTGAAGGTGAAACTGCTGAGTTAATAGTCAGGAACACAGAAATGCCAGAGATGCTAAATTAATACTTTGCCTCAGTTTTCACGGTGGAGGACATTAGTACCATTCCTATAGGAATGGGCAATTCAGAGGTAATAGAAAGGGTGGTGCTTGGAACAATTAGCATCAATAGGGAAATGGTACTCAACAAACTCTTAGGATTGAGGGCAGACAAGTCCCCAGGGCCTGATGGCCTATATCCTAGGATGTTAAAGGAAGTGGCAGCAGAGATAGTGGATCCATTATTTATGATATTCCAAAATTCCACGAACACGGGAAAGGTTCCAGTGGATTGGTAAAATGCTAACGTAACGCTCTTATTCAAAAAGGGAAGGAGGCAGAATGTGGGAAATTACAGCCCAGTTACTTTAACATCTGTTGTTGGAAAATTGTTAGAATCAATTATCAAGGATGTAATATCAGGACATTTGGAAAGCCAAAGCTCTATCCATCAGAGTCAGCATGGTTTCATGAAGAGAAAATCATGTTTGATTAATTTGCTTGAGTTCTTCGAAGGTGAAACAAGCAAAGTGGATAATGGGGATCCTGTAGATGCAATATATCTAGACTTCCAGAAGGCGTTTGATAAGGTGCCGCACAGAAGGTTAATTCACAAGGTGAGATCACATGGGATTAGAAGTAATTTATTAGCTTTGTAGAAAACTGGCTGACAGACTGGAGACAGAGAGTCGGGATAAATGGGTCTTTTTCTGGATGGCAAGATGTAACTAATGGGGAGTCACAGGGTTCAGTCCTTGGACCCCAACTATTTACAATTTATGTTAACGACTTGGATACAGGGATAGAAGGTTCTACAGCCAAATTTGCAGATGACACAAAAATAGGTGGGGACAGTGAGTTGCAATGAGGAAATAAGAACCTTACAAATGGATATAGATAGGTTAAGAGAGTGGGCCAAAATGTGGCAGATGGAGTTTAATGCGGATAAGTGTGAGGTCATGCATTCTGCTCGAAAAAATGGAAAGGCTACTTATTATCTAAATGGGGAGAGACTCCGGTGTGCTCCGATGCAGAGGGATCTGGGTGTCCTCGTGCATGAGTCACAGAAAATGAGCATGTAGGCGCAGCAGATAATAAGGAAGGCAAATAGAATGTTGGCATTTATAGCAAAAGGAATTGAGTATAAAGGTAAGGAAGTGCTGTTGCAACTGTACAAGGCATTGGGAAGACCACACCTGGCTTATTGTGTACAGATTTGGTCGCCTTATTTGAGGGACGATGTAGTGGCATTGGAGGCAGTTCAGAGGAAGTTCACTGGATTGATTCCAGAGATGGGAGGTTTGTCGTATGAGGAGAGATTGAACAGTTTAGGCCTATACTCTCTCGAGGTTAGAAGAATGAGGGGAGATCTAATTGAGGTATACAAGATGCTAAAAGGTATGGATAAAGTAGACATGGAGCTGATGCTTCCTCTCGTGGGGCATTCTAAAATGATAGGTCATAATCTTAGAATAAGAAGTAGCAAATTTAAAACAGATTTGAGTAAAAACTACTTCTCCCAAAGGGTTGTGAATCTGTGGAATTCACTGCCCCAGAGAGCGGTGGATGCAGGGGCAGTAGGTAAATTTAAGGAGGAGTTAGACAGATTTTTTAATTGGTCATGGGTTGAAGGGTTATGGAGAATGGGCAGGACGATGGAGTTGAGGCCAGGATGGGATCAGCCATGATCGCATTGAAAGTGTTAGGCTCAAGAGGCTAAATTGCCTAATCCCACTCCTAGGTCATGTGTTCTAGGGAGGAGATGCCCTCCCTGACTTCACAATTCAGCTCTTGGTCTGTAACATTGTAGGTAGCAAATGAGAAACATATCAGCCATGATAGAATGGTGGAGCAGACACGATGGGCCGAATCGCCTCATTCTGCTTCTATATCTTATAAACTTATGTGTATGGATTGCACAACAGCATTTTAAGTCATGTTGCCAGTGGGTAGCCCATGCTAAGTCACGTTGTTAGTGGGTATCCCATTTAAAGTCATGTTGTCAGTGGGTAGCCCATGCTAAGTCACGTTGTTAGTGGGTATCCCATTTAAAGTCATGTTGCCAGTGGGTAGCCCATGCTAAGTCACGTTGTTAGTGGGTATCCCATTTAAAGTCATGTTGTCAGTGGATAGCTCATGTTATCAGTGGGTATGTCATGTTGCCAGTGGGTAGCCCATGTTGCAGTGGGTAGCCCATGTTGTCAGTGGGTAGCCCATGTTGTCAGTGGGTATGTCACGTTGTCAGTGGGTAGCCCATGTGGTCATGTTGTTAGTCGGTAGCCCATGTTGCAGTGGGTAGCCCATGTTGTCAGTGGGTAGCCCATGTTGCAGTGGGTAGCCCATGTGGCCATGTTGTCAGTGGGTAGCCCATGTTGTCATGTTGTCAGTGGGTAGCTCATGTTGTCAGTGGGTAGCCCATGTTCCAGTGGATAGCCCATGCTGTCATGTTGTCAGTGGGTAGCCCATGTTGTCAGTGGGTAGCCCATGTTGTCATGTTGTCAGTGGGTAGCCCATGTTGTCATGTTGTCAGTGGGTCGCCCATGCTGTCAGTGGGTAGCCCATGTTGTCAGTGGGTAGCCCATGTTGTCATGTTGCAGTGGGTAGCCCATGTTGTCAGTGAGTAGCCCATGTTGTCAGTGGATAGCCCATGTTGTCATGTTGCAGTGGGTAGCCCATGTTGTCAGTGGGTAGCCCATGTTGTCAGTGGGTAGCCCATGTTGTCATGTTGCAGTGGGTAGCCCATGTTGTCAGTGGGTAGCCCATGTTGTCAGTGGGTAGCCCATGTTGTCATGTTGCAGTGGGTAGCCCATGTTGCAGTGGGTAGCCCATGTTGTCAGTGGGTAGCCCATGTTGTCATGTTGTCAGTGGATAGCCCATGTTGTCATGTTGCAGTGGGTAGCCCATGTTGCAGTGGGTAGCCCATACTGTCATGTTGCAGTGGGTAGCCCATGTTGCAGTGGGTAGCCCATGTTGTCATGTTGCAGTGGGTTGCCCATGTTGTCAGTGGGTAGCCCATGTTGTCAGTGGGTAGCCCATGCTGTCATGTTGCAGTGGGTTGCCCATGTTGTCAGTGGGTAGCCCATGTTGTCAGTGGGTAGCCCATGTTGTCATGTTGCAGTGGGTAGCCCATGTTGTCATGTTGCAGTGGGTTGCCCATGTTGCAGTGGGTAGCCCATGTTGTCATGTTGCAGTGGGTAGCCCATGTTGCAGTGGGTAGCCCATGTTGTCAGTGGGTAGCCCTTGTTGTCATGTTGCAGTGGGTAGCCCATATTGTCATGTTGTCAGTGGATAGCCCATGTTTTCATGTTGCAGTGGGTAGCCCATGTTGTCAGTGGGTAGCCCATGTTGTCATGTTGTCAGTGGATAGCCCATATTGTCATGTTGTCAGTGGGTAGCCCATTTTGTCAGTGGGTAGCCCATGTTGTCAGTGGGTAGCCCATTTTGTCAGTGGGTATGTCACGTTGTCAGTGGGTAGCCCATGTGGTCATGTTGTTAGTCGGTAGCCCATGTTGCAGTGGGTAGCCCGTGTTGTCAGTGGGTAGCCCATGTTGCAGTGGGTAGCCCATGTGGCCATGTTGTCAGTGGGTAGCCCATGTTGTCATGTTGTCAGTGGGTAGCCCATGTTGTCAGTGGGTAGCCCATGTTCCAGTGGATAGCCCATGCTGTCATGTTGTCAGTGGGTAGCCCATGTTGTCATGTTGTCAGTGGGTAGCCCATGTTGTCATGTTGTCAGTGGGTAGCCCATGTTGTCATGTTGTCAGTGGGTAGCCCATGCTGTCAGTGGGTAGCCCATGTTGTCAGTGGGTAGCCCATGTTGTCATGTTGCAGTGGGTAGCCCATGTTGTCAGTGAGAAGCCCATGTTGTCAGTGGGTAGCCCATGTTGTCATGTTGCAGTGGGTAGCCCATGTTGTCAGTGGGTAGCCCATGTTGCAGTGGGTAGCCCATGTTGTCAGTGGGTAGCCCATGTTGTCATGTTGCAGTGGATAGCCCATGTTGTCAGTGGGTAGCCCATGTTGTCATGTTGTCAGTGGATAGCCCATGTTGTCATGTTGCAGTGGGTAGCCCATGTTGCAGTGGGTAGCCCATACTGTCATGTTGCAGTGGGTAGCCCATGTTGCAGTGGGTAGCCCATGTTGTCATGTTGCAGTGGGTAGCCCATGTTGTCAGTGGGTAGCCCATGTTGTCATGTTGCAGTGGGTAGCCCATGTTGTCATGTTGCAGTGGGTTGCCCATGTTGCAGTGGGTAGCCCATGTTGTCATGTTGCAGTGGGTAGCCCATGTTGCAGTGGGTAGCCCATGTTGTCAGTGGGTAGCCCTTGTTGTCATGTTGCAGTGGGTAGCCCATGTTGTCAGTGGGTAGCCCTTGTTGTCATGTTGCAGTGGGTAGCCCATGTTGTCAGTGGGTAGCCCTTGTTGTCATGTTGCAGTGGGTAGCCCATGTTGTCAGTGGGTAGCCCATGTTGTCATGTTGCTGTGGGTAGTCCATGTTGCAGTGGGTAGCCCATGTTGTCAGTGGGTAGCCCTTGTTGTCATTTGCAGTGGGTAGCGCATGTTGTCAGTGGGTAGCCCTTGTTGTCATGTTGCAGTGGGTAGCCCATATTGTCATGTTGTCAGTGGATAGCCCATGTTTTCATGTTGCAGTGGGTAGCCCATGTTGTCATGTTGTCAGTGGATAGCCCATATTGTCATGTTGTCAGTGGATAGCCCATGTTGTCATGTTGCAGTGGGTTGCCCATGTTGCAGTGGGTAGCCCATGTTGTCATGTTGCAGTGGGTAGCCCATGTTGCAGTGGGTAGCCCATGTTGTCAGTGGGTAGCCCTTGTTGTCATGTTGCAGTGGGTAGCCCATGTTGTCAGTGGGTAGCCCTTGTTGTCATGTTGCAGTGGGTAGCCCATATTGTCATGTTGTCAGTGGATAGCCCATGTTTTCATGTTGCAGTGGGTAGCCCATGTTGCAGTGGGTAGCCCATGTTGTCAGTGGGTAGCCCATGTTGTCATGTTGCAGTGGGTAGCCCATGTTGTCATGTTGCAGTGGGTTGCCCATGTTGCAGTGGGTAGCCCATGTTGTCATGTTGCAGTGGGTAGCCCATGTTGCAGTGGGTAGCCCATGTTGTCAGTGGGTAGCCCTTGTTGTCATGTTGCAGTGGGTAGCCCATGTTGTCAGTGGGTAGCCCTTGTTGTCATGTTGCAGTGGGTAGCCCATGTTGTCAGTGGGTAGCCCTTGTTGTCATGTTGCAGTGGGTAGCCCATGTTGTCAGTGGGTAGCCCATGTTGTCATGTTGCTGTGGGTAGTCCATGTTGCAGTGGGTAGCCCATGTTGTCAGTGGGTAGCCCTTGTTGTCATGTTGCAGTGGGTAGCCCATGTTGTCAGTGGGTAGCCCTTGTTGTCATGTTGCAGTGGGTAGCCCATGTTGTCAGTGGGTAGCCCTTGTTGTCATGTTGCAGTGGGTAGCCCATATTGTCATGTTGTCAGTGGATAGCCCATGTTTTCATGTTGCAGTGGGTAGCCCATGTTGCAGTGGATAGCCCATGTTGTCATGTTGTCAGTGGATAGCCCATATTGTCATGTTGTCAGTGGGTAGCCCATTTTGTCAGTGGGTAGCCCATGTTGTCAGTGGGTAGCCCATGTTGTCATGTTGCAGTGGGTAGCCCATGTTGCAGTGGGTAGCCCATGTTGTCAGTGGGTAGCCCATGTTGTCAGTGGGTAGCCCATGTTGTCATGTTGCAGTGGGTAGCCCATGTTGCAGTGGGTAGCCCATGTTGTCAGTGGGTAGCCCATGTTGTCAGTGGGTAGCCCATGTTGTCAGTGGGTAGCCCATGCTGTCATGTTGTCAGTGGGTAGCCCATATTGTCATGTTGTCAGTGGGTAGCCCATGTTGCAGTGGGTAGCCCATGCTGTCATGTTGTCAGTGGGTAGCCCATGTTGTCAGTGGGTAGCCCATGCTGTCATGTTGTCAGTGGGTAGCCCATGTTGTCAGTGGGTAGCCCTTGTTGTCATGTTGCAGTGGGTAGCCCATGTTGTCAGTGGGTAGCCCATGTTGTCATGTTGCTGTGGGTAGTCCATGTTGCAGTGGGTAGCCCATGTTGTCAGTGGGTAGCCCTTGTTGTCATGTTGCAGTGGGTAGCCCATGTTGTCAGTGGGTAGCCCTTGTTGTCATGTTGCAGTGGGTAGCCCATGTTGTCAGTGGGTAGCCCTTGTTGTCATGTTGCAGTGGGTAGCCCATATTGTCATGTTGTCAGTGGATAGCCCATGTTTTCATGTTGCAGTGGGTAGCCCATGTTGCAGTGGATAGCCCATGTTGTCATGTTGTCAGTGGATAGCCCATATTGTCATGTTGTCAGTGGGTAGCCCATTTTGTCAGTGGGTAGCCCATGTTGTCAGTGGGTAGCCCATGTTGTCATGTTGCAGTGGGTAGCCCATGTTGCAGTGGGTAGCCCATGTTGTCAGTGGGTAGCCCATGTTGTCAGTGGGTAGCCCATGTTGTCATGTTGCAGTGGGTAGCCCATGTTGCAGTGGGTAGCCCATGTTGTCAGTGGGTAGCCCATGTTGTCAGTGGGTAGCCCATGTTGTCAGTGGGTAGCCCATGCTGTCATGTTGTCAGTGGGTAGCCCATATTGTCATGTTGTCAGTGGGTAGCCCATGTTGTCAGTGGGTAGCCCATGGTGTCAGTGGGTAGCCCATGTTGTCAGTGGGTAGCCCATGCTGTCATGTTGTCAGTGGGTAGCCCATGTTGTCAGTGGGTAGCCCATGGTGTCAGTGGGTAGCCCATGTTGTCAGTGGATAGCCCATGTTGTCAGTGGGTAGCCCATGTTGTCATGTTGTCAGTGGGTAGCCCATGTTGTCAGTGGGTAGCCCATGTTGTCAGTGGGTAGCACATGTTGTCATGTTGCAGTGGGTAGCCCATGTTGTCATGTTGCAGTGGGTAGCCCATGTTGTCAGTGGATAGCCCATGTTGTCATGTTGCAGTGGATAGTCCATGTTGTCAGTGGGTAGCCCATGTTGTCATGTTGCAGTGGGTAGCCCATGTTGTCAGTGGGTAGCCCATGTTGCCATGTTGCAGTGGGTAGCCCATGTTGTCAGTGGGTAGCCCATGTTGTCATGTTGCAGTGGGTAGTCCATGTTGTCAGTGGGTAGCCAATGTTGTCATGTTGTCAGTGGGTAGCCCATGTTGCAGTGGGTAGCCCATGTTGCAGTGGGTAGCCCATGTTGTCAGTGGGTAGCCCATGTTGTCATGTTGCAGTGGGTAGCCCATGTTGTCATGTTGCAGTGGGTAGTCCATGTTGCAGTGGGTAGCCCATGTTGTCAGTGGGTAGCCCATGTTGTCAGTGGGTAGCCCATGTTGTCAGTGGGTAGCCCATGCTGTCATGTTGTCAGTGGGTAGCCCATGTTGTCATGTTGTCAGTGGGTAGCCCATGTTGTCAGTGGGTATCCCATATTGTCATGTTGTCAGTGGTTAGCCCATATTGTCATGTTGTCAGTGGGTAGCCCATGTTGTCAGTGGGTAGCCCATGCTGTCATGTTGTCAGTGGGTAGCCCATGTTGTCAGTGGGTAGCCCATGTTGTCAGTGGGTAGCCCATGCTGTCATGTTGTCAGTGGGTAGCCCATGTTGTCAGTGGATAGCCCATGTTGTCATGTTGTCAGTGGGTAGCCCATGTTGTCATGCTGTCAGTAGGTAGCCCATGCTGTCATGTTGTCAGTGGGTAGCCCATGCTGTCATGTTGTCAGTGGGTAGCCCATGTTGTCAGTGGGTAGCCCATGTTGTCAGTGGGTAGCCCATGCTGTCATGTTGTCAGTGGGTAGCCCATGCTGTCATGTTGTCAGTGGGTAGCCCATGCTGTCATGTTGTCAGTGGGTAGCCCATGTTGTCAGTGGGTAGCCCATGTTGTCATGTTGTCAGTGGATAGCCCATGTTGTCATGTTGCAGTGGGTAGCCCATGTTGTCATGTTGCAGTGGGTAGCCCATGTTGCAGTGGGTAGCCCATACTGTCATGTTGCAGTGGGTAGCCCATGTTGCAGTGGGTAGCCGATGTTGTCATGTTGCAGTGGGTTGCCCATGTTGTCAGTGGGTAGCCCATGTTGTCAGTGGGTAGCCCATGTTGTCATGTTGCAGTGGGTAGCCCATGTTGTCATGTTGCAGTGGGTTGCCCATGTTGCAGTGGGTAGCCCATGTTGTCATGTTGCAGTGGGTAGCCCATGTTGCAGTGGGTAGCCCATGTTGTCAGTGGGTAGCCCTTGTTGTCATGTTGCAGTGGGTAGCCCATATTGTCATGTTGTCAGTGGATAGCCCATGTTTTCATGTTGCAGTGGGTAGCCCATGTTGCAGTGGATAGCCCATGTTGTCATGTTGTCAGTGGATAGCCCATATTGTCATGTTGTCAGTGGGTAGCCCATTTTGTCAGTGGGTAGCCCATGTTGTCAGTGGGTAGCCCATTTTGTCAGTGGGTATGTCACGTTGTCAGTGGGTAGCCCATGTGGTCATGTTGTTAGTCGGTAGCCCATGTTGCAGTGGGTAGCCCGTGTTGTCAGTGGGTAGCCCATGTTGCAGTGGGTAGCCCATGTTGCAGTGGGTAGCCCATGTTGCAGTGGGTAGCCCATGTGGTCATGTTGTCAGTGGGTAGCCCATGTTGTCATGTTGTCAGTGGGTAGCCCATGTTGTCATGTTGTCAGTGGGTAGCCCATGTGGCCATGTTGTCAGTGGGTAGCCCATGTTGTCATGTTGTCAGTGGGTAGCCCATGTTGTCAGTGGGTAGCCCATGTTCCAGTGGATAGCCCATGCTGTCATGTTGTCAGTGGGTAGCCCATGTTGTCATGTTGTCAGTGGGTAGCCCATGTTGTCATGTTGTCAGTGGGTCGCCCATGCTGTCAGTGGGTAGCCCGTGTTGTCAGTGGGTAGCCCATGTTGTCATGTTGCAGTGGGTAGCCCATGTTGTCAGTGAGTAGCCCATGTTGTCAGTGGGTAGCCCATGTTGTCATGTTGCAGTGGGTAGCCCATGTTGTCAGTGGGTAGCCCATGTTGTCAGTGGGTAGCCCATGTTGTCATGTTGTCAGTGGGTAGCCCATGTTGCAGTGGGTAGCCCATGTTGTCAGTGGGTAGCCCATGTTGTCATGTTGCAGTGGATAGCCCATGTTGTCATGTTGTCAGTGGATAGCCCATGTTGTCATGTTGCAGTGGGTAGCCCATGTTGCAGTGGGTAGCCCATACTGTCATGTTGCAGTGGGTAGCCCATGTTGCAGTGGGTAGCCCATGTTGTCATGTTGCAGTGGGTTGCCCATGTTGCAGTGGGTAGCCCATGTTGTCAGTGGGTAGCCCATGTTGTCATGTTGCAGTGGGTGTCCCATGTTGTCATGTTGCAGTGGGTTGCCCATGTTGCAGTGGGTAGCCCATGTTGTCATGTTGCAGTGGGTAGCCCATGTTGCAGTGGGTAGCCCATGTTGTCAGTGGGTAGCCCTTGTTGTCATGTTGCAGTGGGTAGCCCATGTTGTCAGTGGGTAGCCCTTGTTGTCATGTTGCAGTGGGTAGCCCATATTGTCATGTTGTCAGTGGATAGCCCATGTTTTCATGTTGCAGTGGGTAGCCCATGTTGCAGTGGATAGCCCATGTTGTCATGTTGCAGTGGATAGCCCATATTGTCATGTTGTCAGTGGGTAGCCCATTTTGTCAGTGGGTAGCCCATGTTGTCAGTGGGTAGCCCATGTTGTCATGTTGCAGTGGGTAGCCCATGTTGCAGTGGGTAGCCCATGTTGTCAGTGGGTAGCCCATGTTGTCAGTGGGTAGCCCATGTTGTCATGTTGCAGTGGGTAGCCCATGTTGCAGTGGGTAGCCCATGTTGTCAGTGGGTAGCCCATGTTGTCAGTGGGTAGCCCATGTTGTCAGTGGGTAGCCCATGCTGTCATGTTGTCAGTGGGTAGCCCATATTGTCATGTTGTCAGTGTGTAGCCCATATTGTCATGTTGTCAGTGGGTAGCCCATGTTGCAGTGGGTAGCCCATGCTGTCATGTTGTCAGTGGGTAGCCCATGTTGTCAGTGGGTAGCCCATGCTGTCATGTTGTCAGTGGGTAGCCCATGTTGTCAGTGGGTAGCCCATGGTGTCAGTGGGTAGCCCATGTTGTCAGTGGATAGCCCATGTTATCATGTTGTCAGTGGGTAGCCCATGTTGTCAGTGGGTAGCCCATGTTGTCAGTGGGTAGCACATGTTGTCATGTTGCAGTGGGTAGCCCATGTTGTCATGTTGCAGTGGGTAGCCCATGTTGTCAGTGGATAGCCCATGTTGTCATGTTGCAGTGGATAGTCCATGTTGTCAGTGGGTAGCCCATGTTGTCATGTTGCAGTGGGTAGCCCATGTTGTCAGTGGGTAGCCCATGTTGCCATGTTGCAGTGGGTAGCCCATGTTGTCAGTGGGTAGCCCATGTTGTCATGTTGCAGTGGGTAGTCCATGTTGTCAGTGGGTAGCCCATGTTGTCATGTTGTCAGTGGGTAGCCCATGTTGCAGTGGGTAGCCCATGTTGCAGTGGGTAGCCCATGTTGTCAGTGGGTAGCCCATGTTGTCATGTTGCAGTGGGTAGCCCATGTTGTCATGTTGCAGTGGGTAGTCCATGTTGCAGTGGGTAGCCCATGTTGTCAGTGGGTAGCCCATGTTGTCAGTGGGTAGCCCATGTTGTCAGTGGGTAGCCCATGCTGTCATGTTGTCAGTGGGTAGCCCATGTTGTCAGTGGGTAGCCCATGCTGTCATGTTGTCAGTGGGTATCCCATATTGTCATGTTGTCAGTGGTTAGCCCATATTGTCATGTTGTCAGTGGGTAGCCCATGTTGTCAGTGGGTAGCCCATGCTGTCATGTTGTCAGTGGGTAGCCCATGTTGTCAGTGGGTAGCCCATGTTGTCATGTTGTCAGTGGGTAGCCCATGTTGTCATGCTGTCAGTAGGTAGCCCATGCTGTCATGTTGTCAGTGGGTAGCCCATGCTGTCATGTTGTCAGTGGGTAGCCCATGTTGTCAGTGGGTAGCCCATGTTGTCAGTGGGTAGCCCATGCTGTCATGTTGTCAGTGGGTAGCCCATGCTGTCATGTTGTCAGTGGGTAGCCCATGCTGTCATGTTGTCAGTGGGTAGCCCATGTTGTCAGTGGGTAGCCCATGTTGTCATGTTGTCAGTGGGTAGCCCATGCTGTCATGTTGTCAGTGGGTAGCCCATGTTGTCAGTGGGTAGCCCATGTTGTCATGTTGCAGTGGGTAGCCCATGCTGTCATGTTGTCAGTGGGTAGCCCATGTTGTCATGTTGTCAGTGGGTAGCCCATGTTGTCAGTGGGTAGCCCATGTTGTCAGTGGATAGCCCATGTTGTCATGTTGCAGTGGGTATCCCATGTTGTCAGTGGGTAGCCCATGCTGTCATGTTGTCAGTGGGTAGCCCATGTTGTCATGTTGTCAGTGGGTAGCCCATGTTGTCAGTGGGTAGCCCATGTTGTCAGTGGGTAGCCCATGTTGTCATGTTGCAGTGGGTAGCCCATGTTTTTCAGTGGGTAGCCCATGTTGTCATGTTGCAGTGGGTAGCCCATGTTGCAGTGGGTAGCCCATGTTGTCATGTTGCAGTGGGTAGCCCATGTTGTCAGTGGGTAGCCCATGTTGTCATGTTGCAGTGGATAGCCCATGTTGTCATGTTGTCAGTGGGTAGCCCATGTTGTCAGTGGGTAGCCCATGTTGTCAGTGGGTAGCCCATGTTGCAGTGGATAGCCCATGTTGTCATGTTGTCAGTGGGTAGCCCATGTTGTCCGTGGGTAGCCCATGTTGTCAGTGGGTAGCCCATGCTGTCATGTTGTCAGTGGGTAACCCATGTTGTCAGTGGGTAGCCCATGTTGTCAGTGGGTAGCCCATGCTGTCATGTTGTCAGTGGGTAACCCATGTTGTCAGTGGGTAGCCCATGTTGTCAGTGGGTAGCCCATGCTGTCATGTTGTCAGTGGGTAGCTCATGTTGTCAGTGGGTAGCCCATGCTGTCATGTTGCCAGTGGGTAGCATCCCTTTGGATTTTTGCGACTGCTCAAATACAGAGAACACAGTGGACTGCCGCAGAATCGAGGTATGATGACTGTTGCCAGGATATTGGGCACAAACCTGCATGGTTCTCTGTATTTAGCCAAATACTAGCTGAAAGAGTGGAATTCCTTTCCTTTGAAGCAGATTTCAAGAGTTGTTAAGGGGTAACCACAAAGCAATGTGTGCACAGGCAGTAGCACAACAGCACCTTGGGAAAGCCTGAATTCATTATGAAGTCATGTCCTCATCCACCTGCTTGTTTTGATCTGGGTATAGACCACTAAGTTTTTTTAAAAAGCATCAAATTACCTGTTAGGAACTGAAAGAACTATGATATGGAAATGCTGACATTGGATTGGGGTGAGCACAGTCAGAAGTCGTACAACACCAGGTTAAAGCCCAACAGGTTTGTTTCGAATTACTAGCTTTCGGAGCGCAGCTCCTTCATCAGGTGAATGAAGAGGTGGGTTCCAGAAACACATATGTAGACAAAAAGTGATGCTTCAAGGTTTCAGTTTCTATATAAAAACTTTTACTGCACACAAATTAAATAAAGCAAGTCCTAGTAACTTAATACTACATTTGGTAATTCATTTTTAAAGCTCAAAAATCTCAACATGATACATTCCATTTTACTTATCCTGGCACGAAAAACAGATGTGCCACAGCTCTCATGAATTCACTTTGAATTTCCTGTGATTTTTATTCACTCATCGGATGTGGGCATTGTCAGATATGCCAACCTTTACTTCCCATTACTATTTGCCATTCGGAAGATGGTAATTATCTGTCTTCTTGAAACGCTGCTGTCCATGTGATGTAGGTACACCCATAGTTTTGTTAGGGAGAGTGTGTCCTAGCAAGGTGCCATGCCGCTGGTCGCATTTGTCACTCAGCTGCTTGAGATAAAACGGCAGAGCTGGAAATACCAGGAGAGTTTGTCAGCGGCATTCCTGTGATTGCTCGGCCAAATGGAGAAGTCCTAATGACTGTTGCCAACAATGTAAGCCACCAAAGCCAACATTGCAAATGTGTCAGCCACTGTGGAATACTGGGGTAAGATGTCACAGACATGACTGCTGAACTCTGAGGCATGGCTCAGTCCCTGAGGACCATGGCTAAGGAGTTCAACACCATGCTCCAAACAATGGCGGGCCTCCTGGACTAGCAGCTCCAGATGACGCTGAGGCTCTGAAGCTCAGTGCACCTGCCCCACTATCTTTGGAATAATCCAGGGGACTAGGAGCACCCAGAGGGAGGAGGAAGCACTGGAGCCTACCCTGTGGCCTCTGAGCCTGGGAATGACTGACCCTTCTGAATCACGTCTTCCTGATGCTGGTGCGTCTTCAGGGGCTGCGGGTTGTCAAGCCTTTACACTCAACACTCCATGAATTTATAATGGTTGCCACACCCATGTCCTAGGCACATATATACACATATACAACCTCTATACCCGACCCCCCCAGGCTGGGCATTGTGCCTTCACTTTCAGGAACTCATCCGCCAAGCCCCTTAGGCCTGCCTCCTTCAGTCTCATCACACTCTCGCCCCACCTCATGAGTCAAGCCCCATCCCTTGGAAAGAGCACCCCGGTTAAGCCCACACCTCCACCCTATCCCGGTAACCCAGCAACCCCGCCTAACTCTTTTTGGATACTAAGGGGCAATTTAACATGATACTACATTAACATTAAGGGCATGCATTAACAATGTTCTGAATCCCCCACCTCTCTCCTTCCCCCCCCCCCCCCCCTCCCCCCCCACACACACACACACACCTTCTTCTCCTTGATATCAGAGATTCAGGCTGCCTGGACGTATTGTCCTCCTGCCATACCTTGTTTGCTGTCAGCTCGACAGAATGGTAGGCTCTAGAGATTCTTGCTCTTTGTGGTGGTCTGGAGGTCGTATTGGGATGTAGACATTGTTTCCTTTGCTTCTCCCATTGACAGATGGTCCCCAGGCCTGGTCGGTTTGATTAGTTTGGCGGTGATTGTTGTGCCAACTGGTAGTCAGTTATGATTGTTTCTTTCTGGGTGGATGAAACACATATTTGTCAGATAGCCGGTTTGCTTCTTGTTTTTTCACCTTTTCAGGTGACTGGATGATCTTTGCGGTTGAGGGAAAGCCTTTCAGTGGATAGAAGAAGTTTGTGGAGGTAGCTGACCTTTGAAATGAAATGAAATGAAAATCGCTTATTGTCACAAGTAGGCTTCAATGAAGTTACTGTGGAAAGCCCCTAGTCGCCACATTCCGGCGGCTTTTGTGAGGTTGCTGTGGTTTTGGCAGGCTGGCTGGAGGTTGTTGGGTTTATGAGGAATTTGGTATGTCTACCATTGCTGATAGATGTAGAGGCCTTTCTGAAGGTCATTCCAGCTCCAGCATCACTTCCAGCAGGGATGCTGGATCATGCCCATAAACCCAACGGAAATCGTTGCACGAAATGCGCCCAAAGTGTCACTTAGCTATTGAGTCATTGTTTGGGTAAATGATGTCCTTGAAGTCAGGTCAGTGTCCTTTATTACCAACCACACTGCTTCCTATAGACTTTAATATATTTGGAGAATTCTAGAAAGCACCAAATACCTGTATATCACAGTAACAATAGATATCAGCAACTAATGTGTCATTCCCCTCAGAAGTTCATGGTTGTGGATTCTAAATGGAAGCAATGCCATTGAACATCAAAGGGAGATGCTTAGATTCTCTCTTGTTGGAGATGGTAGAAGGGGATTTTACAGATGGAGGTACAGGAGGTCAGTAAATTAACGCTTTGCATCTATTTTTACCAAGGAAAAAAAGGCTACCCAAGCTATAGTGAAAGGCAAATTTAATTAAGCCCCCCACAGCCACGTGTTTCCTGGCAGCAGGAAGCGGTGCGCCGCTCGCTGCTGACAGGGTTCTCTGCTCCCCAGGAATTCCCATTGAAACCACCCTATACCGTCAGCAAGTTCCTGAGCGGGAGTGCGCTGCTGATGGAGCCAGAGAATCCCACCACCAGCATACGGCCGGAGAATATCAGGCAGCAGAGTGCTTATCACTGCTGCCTCACAGCGTCAGGGACCCGGGTTTGATTCCGACCTTGGATGACTGTGGAATAGGATGCAGTTGAGTTCCCCAGTGGTATGCACGTTCTCCCCGTGTCTTTGAGGGTTTCCTCCGGGTGCTTAGGTGTCCTCCCACAGTCCAAAGATGTGAAGATTAGGTGGATCGGCCATGATCAATTGCTCCTCATAATAGGTTAGATGTGATTACTGGTTTATGGCGATAGGGTGGGGGCGTGAGCCTAGGTATGGTGCACTTTTGGAGGGCCGGTGCAGACTCGATGGGCTGAATGGACTCCTTCTGCACTGTAAGTGAGTCTATGTTTCTAATTCTGGCTAATGCCTCACAATGGACTTCTGAGCAAAATGAAAGCTCATGGAATAAAACAGACAGTAACGACATAGATATGAAATAGACTAAGTAAGAGAAAACAGAGAGTAATAGTTAATGGATATTTTTCACACAGAGGAAACTTTGTAGTAGAGTTCCCGAGGGGTTTGTATATGGACCTGTCTTTCCCTGAGATAAATTAATGATCTAGACCTTGCTGCACAGGGTACAATTTCACAATTTGTAGAATATGAAACTTAGAAGCACTGTGACCTGTAAAGGAAGATAGTGTGGAACATTAAAAGATGAAGTTCAACGTGGAGAAATACAAATAATTCATTTTGGTAGCATTAAGGGTGCAATTCTAATGAGCGTGCAGGAGCAGAAGGAAATGGGTTTAATGGTCATAAGTTATTGAACGTGGCAGGGCAGGTTGAGAGAGTGGTTAATGAAGTGTGCAGTATCCTAGGTTTTATTAATAGAAGCATAGTCTGCAACAGCAAGGAAGTCATGTCGAATATGTATAAGACAATAGTCTGGCATCAGCTGGAGTATTGTGTGCCGTTCTGAATGCTGCCCTTTGGGAGAGATGTGAAGGCATTCGAGAGAATGCAGAAAAGATACATGAGAATGGTTCCAGGAATGAGTGACTTCAGATACAAAGATAGATTGGAAAAGTTGGGACTTTTTTCCTTGGAGAAAATTACGAGGTCAGGTAGTATATTTCAATGATGCATACACTGCTTCACAAGTATGTTTCTGCAGTTGCTTGACTTGTCTCCATCTGAAATGAAATGAAATGAAAATCGCTTATTGTCACGAGTAGGCTTCAATGAAGTTACTGTGAAAAGCCCCTAGTCGCCACATTCCGGCACCTGTTCGGGGAGGCTGGTACGGGAATTGAACCGTGCTGCTGGCCTGCCTTAGTCTGCTTTCAAAGCCAGCGATTTAGCCCAGTGTGCTAGTCTACTATGATCAAGGACATCTCACCTCCGTGGTCAAGGAGGTCCAGCCCCTGGTCTTGATGGAAAGGAAGATGGTACCAATGGTTCTCTTGTATCCTGACGGTGAATAGCACTAGTAAGTGAAGTTTAATATCATCCCTTTCAACAACATGGGAGATATAGGCACATGACTTCCACGTATTGGCGGGCAGCCATGACCCGCCGATACTAATTGAAAAAAGTACCCATTTACCCATGCTCAAAAAACCTGATGAGCTTTCCAACTCCGGCAGCAGCCTCGGGCTTGCTTCGAGGCAGAATGTGCAGACCCCAACGTGGCGGAGTTCCAGTTCCTCTTGTGATGGGGGAACTGAGAGAATGCCCATTAAGGGCCGAGATTTAAAAGCCAGCATTGCCTTGAACACAGAGTAAGCAACAGGACTTTGAAAATGTGAACATTTTTTTGCTATTTCTTTTAAACACTTAATGCTATTGTTACTGATTATTTTAAAATGTAACTTTTAATTTTATTTTTCCTGATTTTTGATGACTCTTATGTAATAGAAGTGAACACAAATTTTGTCATTGGTTTTAAATTTGTGAAACTGCTATAGAAATCTGCACTATAACTTTACCTGTGACATGCTTGGAAGTGTTTGTATGAACAAAGACCAATACAAGCACAGTAACAGGCCCTTCGGCCCTCCAAGTCTGTACCGGTCATGATACGAACCTTTGCCAAAACCATCAGCAATTCCTTGTGCCGTATCCCGTTATACTCATCCTATTATTGTGTTTGTCAAGATGCCTTTTGAACGCCGCATGCTTTAAGTTAGAATATGGCAGCTGAAAATTTAATTGTGAAGAAGAGAACTCAGAACTTCACAGATGATGGATGCATGAGCGATGGAGGAAAGCTCAAATTCTAGGCGGTGAAAAATGTAAGCAACCCAGAAAAATACAATCAATGATTTGGAAGCAAGTAGCGGGGAATTTGTAGGCCAGCAGTGAAGTGCCAGGACAGCTGAGCAGTGTCGAAAAAAAATGTAATGATTGAATACGTTCAGCCACATTATTGAATAGATCATAGAATCCCGACAGTGCAGGAGAAGGCCACTAAGCCCATTGAGTCTGCATCAGTCCTTGGAAGCAGCACCGTACCCAAGCCCAAGTCCCCACCTATCCCTATAACCCAGACACCCCTCTATAACCTTCTGAACATGAAGGGACAATTGATCACGGCCAATCCACCTAACCTGCACATCTTTGGACTGTGGGAGGAAACCGGAGCACCCACGCAGAAACGGGGAGAAAATGCAAACTCCACATAGGCAGTTAACCGAGGCAGGAATTGAACCTGGGTCCCTGGAGTTGAGGCAGCAGTGCTAACCACTGTGCCACCGTGCCGCCCCAAATCAAAGTGGAGAATGTGGAGAATATATTGTAGAAACTTAAAACTGTATGCAAAACTTCAGGTCTCAAACTAAGGAAAAGCAGCAACAAGTCTGTAATTGTATATATGTAATTGAGAAGCTGCCACCTTCATACCCTGCAGAGGGATCAAGTTATTTTCTTTAATATAAATTTAATGTACTCAGTTAATTTTTTTCCAATTAAAGGGCAATTTAGTGTGGCCAATTCACCGAACCTGCACATCTTTGGGTTGTGGGGGCGAAACCCACACAGACACGGGGAGAATGTACAAACTCTACACGGATGGACGGGATCGAACCTGGGACCTCGGCGCTGTGAGACAGCAGTGCTAACCACTGCATCACCGTGCTGCCATGAAGACGGGTCAAGTTACAGGCCATAACATTTACTGACAATGCTGAAACTAATTAGGACCTGCAATGTAAATAAGACTGTCTCCTTCATAATCTTATTGAGTGCCGTAAAATGCTCCAAGGCACAGGCTATCAGCTGCATGAGAGCCTCATAAAACAAATTTCCATATCTTTCTGCAGGCAAAACGGGCACATAATGTCCTGGTGCGTTCACTGACCAGAGGTGGATTACAGTAACTGAAAACTCTGACTCTGCGCTTGGTTATTGGGTCTCTCAAAGCCCATAGTAAGGAGTAATAGAGATTTTGGGATGAGTCATGGTAAGAAGGAAAGTTAATTGACCATACCACCAAGATGGCAATTAATGTGATGCAAAAATAATTGTGTTTTCTATAACGTTCACAGATGCCATGGTAAGAGCAAAGCAGAATGTAGGTTTAGTCTCGGGCAGCAGCAGAGATACCTGCAAGAGAGTTGTTTCAGCAATGGTGCTGAAAAGACCCGCCTCAAGATTCAGGGATGCCAGACATACAAACCCTCACCAACTTTGAGGAATGGGCCCTAGAGGTGACGGGGCTGGCCGAGGACTGAGTCGTCACCAATGCGGAGGTTGTCGGACGCTGCAGAGATGAGAATCTACAGGGCCCCACGTGGAGGACCTGTTACATGTGAGTTGTTATTGCCATACTGACTGACCTATCTCTCCCACTGACCACATATCCATTCACCCAGATGTCCCCCAGCCTATGGCACCGGCTCATTCCAAGTGGCCCCCTCCCCTGCCTCCCATGAGACCAACTTGGAGGAGAGCTCCGAGGATGCCACGATCGACGCGTCACAGCTGTAATACCCACCCTTCACCAGCGCAGGTACACAGCTCAGTGGACAGGCTTCTGGGGCACAATCTGGCGAGGACCACATAGTTGCTGATGTACATCAGGTGGCGGCAGGGACCCCCAGGCAAGAGAGCAGTTGGAGGTCTGCTGGATCCCAGGACCCAGATGGGTCCCAGCCAGATGCTGAGTCTATGGAACATGCTACACTGGAGCTGATAGAGATGTTAGGGAGCAGCCAGGATATTCAGAGAGAGACGTTAGCGACACTTCAGCAGGCCCATAGCCGATTGGAGGAGTCCCAGAGACTACGGGCGCAGGAGATGTCGCCGGTAATATGTGGCACTGAGGTCAACACTGCTAGGGTGGCGACCATAATGGAGAGCTCACTTCACGCTCTTGGCAGCATGGGTGAAGGTGTCCAAGGCATGGCAAAGTCAGAAACGGCCATGGCTGAGGGCGTTCGGCAGGCCCAGTACCAAGCTGACCTTGATGAGGTTCTCGGGACATGTCCTGCTCTCAGGTGGGGATGATCGAGGTACTGCAGAGCTTGTCCCAGTTGCAGGTGGGCATTGCCGAGGCACTGGACAGCATGGCCCGGTCACTGAGCAGCATCGCCGAGGGCGTTGACACCATGATGCAGGCATTGGGGAGCTGGCAGAGCCAGATGATGCAGGGGCAGCTGGAGCTTGAACCAGCTGTCCTTCCATCCCGAGGTGAGCCCCAGGGCCCGATGGGCACCAAGCGGGAGGGGAGGGAACTGGATGCCAACCCGGACCCATCCCATGATGAGGCTGCATTTGTAAGTCAGCACATGTGACAGAGCGGCACGGCTGTGCATGTGCCGTCAACATGTGCGCCGAAACCCTCCTGCCCCAGAACACCCAAGGATAGCTGCCAGGGCCATCAAAGGCCTCTTGATGTGGGCACTGGGGGAGGGGGCAAGTTGGAGGTGGGACGGGGTGAGTGGGTGGAGGGAAGAGTGGGGCAGTACCATCGGGAGAGTGGGGCATTGTTCAACACCTGTGAAACATGAGAAAGCCGCCACCACAACCAGTATGGTGCCTCTGTCACTTTCTTCCGCAATGCGGGCCGACTTCCGAAGCCTTGGCCCATCTTACCAGGCATCCCCCCCCCCCTCCATGGGCACACGATGTGTAGGTGATGGGTGTGAGCGAGCATTAAGCAGGCAGCAGGAGACCGATTATGGCATAGATTGAGGAAGACCGACGCTCAGCTCTCTGCAGGTTATCATCACCCACCTGCCCTCAACATTGATCCACTGATGGTCCCTACAAAATCCAAGCCTGGATTGATATAACTGACTCTTGGATGGCGGGAAATTCAGGGAGGGGCTGGGGAAGGTAATGTTGATGGACCAGGCCGCGTCCTATGTGAAATGGGTGAGCATGAGGCCTTCGTGGCCCTCCGTCTTAGAACATAGAACATAGAACAGTACAGCACAGAACAGGCCCTTCGGCCCTCAATGTTGTGCCGAGCCATGATCACCCTACTCAAACCCACATATCCACCCTATACCCCTAACCCAACAACCCCCCCCTTAACCTTACATTTTATTAGGACACTACGGGCAATTTAGCATGGCCAATCCACCTAACCCGCACATCTTTGGACTGTGGGAGGAAACCGGAGCACCCGGAGGAAACCCACGCACACAGGGGAGGACGTGCAGACTCCACACAGACAGTGACCCAGCCGGGAATCGAACCTGGGACCCTGGAGCTGTGAAGCATTTATGCTAACCACCATGCTACCCTGCTGCCCTTGAGGGTCTTGCCGGACCCTCACTGCTGACGTCTGTCCTGCAGCCTTAGGCTGGTCCCCTGATTCATCCACGGGATTGTCCTTCAGCCCCTGCTGGTCCAGTGCCTCCTCATCATCCTCCACCTCCTCCTCAGAGGTGGACACAGGTTCCTCATCCCCTATTTCCAGAACATTGCCCCACTGCTGTGCCAGCTTGTGGAGGACACAGCAGACCACCACAAAGCGGGCGGCCATCTGAGGAGTGTACTGCAGGGCACCACCACAGCATTCGAGGCATCAGGAGCACATTGTAAGCTATCTGATGCACCGCTCAGTGGCAGTTCGGGTGGCCACATGGGCCTTGTGGTGTTAGGTCTTTGCCTGTAAGCAAAGATGGTTACTCACCTTCTCAGCTCCCAAAGAACAAAGAACAAAGAAAAGTACAGCACGGGAACAGGCCCTTTGGCCCTCCAAGCCTGTGTCGACCATGCTGCCCGTCTAAACTAAAATCTTCTACACTTCCTGGGTCTGTATCCCTCTATTCCCATCCTATTCATGTATTTGTCAAGATGCCCCTTAAATGTCACTATCGATAAAGAAGCCCTTTCACCAGGTTCACGTTTTTACAAAGGAATACTGATCGGCGCTAGCGTGGTCACTTGCTGGGGAGGCGGCTGAATCATGGGAGGCCATTGGATATGGGATGGCTCCCGTTAATTGTATGGAAATAGGGCTTAAGTGGTGATTATTGGTGTCGCACCATGCTTCGGCAGGATCTCAATTTCACCTCAGCGGCACGCCAGTTGCATCGCAAACCATTTGACGCCAAGCACGGTTCTTATTTTTGGCCTCTCCCGCTATTCACCAGCCTTGTTTCGCTTCAGAGAGAGAGTGTTACTGGACCAGAGAATTGCTGGGCTTCTTTAATAACGACCTCAACTTTTCCAAATTTCTTGGAAAATATATTTTTTCACTTGGTGGCCGAATGGCCACCAAAATGGTCTTCTGCAAGAGATACTGGGAAAATTAGCCAAGTGCAAGAACAGGCAGGCTGTAGTCTACATGAATATTGATGGGCAGGCTGCAGTCTGGACATTGCAATACACAGGAAAGAGGCCAGAGCCAGAGCATCAGACCGGATGGAGGACCAAGCATTGAGGACGGCCGAAACCAAAACACAGATAAAGGCCAATATCTGCTTGGGTACCTGTCAGTCACTCAAAGTTAAGTCAAGTGCTCATATTGAACTTTAGTACTCTGTAGGATAACTTATATTGATGGTGTGATTGATTGATATTAACAGTGTGTGTGTGAATAAACATTATTGAATTAATACAAAGTCGACTCGCAGTTATTTGTCCATCGTATAAGGGTTAAAGACGTGCTGTGCGGCAGGAACGCAACAACTTAACAACAACATTTTTGTTGTTTTTATAAAGGGAAGGGCAGAGAGGGGAGGAGGGGCAGGATAGAGGGAGGAGAGGGAAGGAAGGAGGGAGATGAGGAGGGAGAGAGAATTTAAACATATCAATTGTTAATGTCCAAAAGCAGCAGCTGCCGGGCGATCTCAAATGGCCCCTTGTGTCACCTGGAGCCTGGGCTTGCACACCTGCACCAGGACGTATATCTGCATCAGGATCCATATTGCCTTGCTCCATTTCTGGGGACATGTCAACTTCCAAGCGAATGCTCAGTCCATGCTGAATGGCAAAGTCATGTGTTGCGCAACACACTGCAATAATCATTGTGACTATCTCCAGTGCATACTGTAATGTGCCCTCTGACCTGTCCAGACATTGTAAAGGTGACTTCAAAACACCAATTGTTCTCTCCACTACCTGACGTGTTGCTACATGGACACCGTTGTATTGTTCCTGTGCTTCATTGTTTGTCCTCCAGAATGGTGACATAAGCCATGTTCTCAATGGGTAGCCCTTATCACCCAGTAACCATCCTGTAATTCCTGATGTTGTCATGGACCGGTGTGACATTGTGTTTGTGAGGATGAATGAGAATGCTTTTTGGAAACCAGCAACCCTGTAGAATGTGATGGACCTTTCCTTCAACTTCACAGGAGATATGTCAAAAATAATACGCTCCGAAGCCCTACAATAAATTGCATTCATTACCTGGTGATGCAGGTCATCGGTGAATCCCGTGGAATGTTACACATGTCACTAATGCCATGTTGAATGGACCCAGGCGCAAAAGAATTCAGATGTCGTGAGTTTCATTTCCGTTGTTTATTTTTTTATAAATTTAGACACATCTTTGGGTTGTGGAGGTGAGGCCCATGCAAACTCATGTGCAAACTCCACGTGGACAGTGAACCGAGCATTTCCACTGTTAAGGCAGTGTGGCAGTTAGAGTTCGGCTTCAGGTCTTCCTTCAACATTTCACAAAGGCGTCTCATTGCTTCCTTGCTGAAGCTTTCCCACTCTCAGGGATGGGTAATTGATTTGCTTCCTCACCATGGGGACATACAGCCTGGCCTTTCTCTCCTGATCCCTGCACCTACATTGAAGCCTCAAATCAACTTCAGGGATGTTCAGAAGCCAGGCTAAAATTGTGATGCCCCAGTGGAGGTACTGCACTGGTTTCCGCAATACCTGTCAGAGAGATAGTTCACATTAGTTTACAGGAGGCTTGCATACATTAATTAAAGTGTTAAACTTTGCTAAAGCATTTGAATTAATCACTGAGGCTTGTAAGGATTAACATTGCATCATGGAGACTCTTGAGAAATGCAGCTTAAAATACATTGGAAAATTCAAATGTACTTCAGCTCCGCATCAGCAGGGAGCTTAGGCATACTAACATCAGCATCCTTGAAGGAGCCAAGAGCACCAGCACCAAGGCTATAATCATCCTAAACCAATTCTGCTGGGCTGGCCATGTGCTGAGGATGTCAGAGTCCCGACTGCCAAAGCAAATCTTCTCCCAGCTCAAGGAAGATACCCAAACAAGGAAGAGGAGGACAAAGGAAGCATTTCAACAGCTTGTTGGTTCTGTCACACGTGTTAAAAACCCCTCGCTTCCACAGAGTCAGTTTCTTTCTTTACCTTTGGCAAGAGTGAATGAGGAAGTTTTCTGGGCGTAAACAGACACACTGGCTTCATTTCAGGACATAGAGTGATGTGATGCACTGCCTTCAGCTTTCCTAGCCTGAATCACATGGTTATAAAAATCTAGCTACAATTGACAGCTCATGACAACATCAAGAGCAGTTAAGTGCTTTTTGCTGAAAAAAGTTAGAAGTGAAAGCACTTAACTCCTAGCTGCTGCTTTCTAGAAATCTGCCCGAGACAGCAGATGTAAGGCACAGGTGAGTGAAAAAGCATGATTTTTTTCACTGCTTCTACCTGTCCTGCTCTTTAGTTTCCAGGCAGGAGTGACTGATATGGTGGGGGTGGGGGTGGGGGGGGGGAGGGAGGTGGTTCTCTGCCACAAGGGGTTGTTTACTATAACAGGTTTCTCTGTTATGGGGAGGTTCCCTGTTATCTGGAGTTCTCTGGTATGGGGGGTTCCCTGTTATGGGGGGGGGGGTTCTCTGATTTGGAGAGTTCCCTGTTAAGGTGGGGTCTCTGGTTGGGGTCTCTGATGGTAGGGTGTGTTGGGGTAGTCTGGTGTTTGTCTCTGTGTGGGGGGGGTCTGGTAGGGTTCTCTGATGGGGATGTCTGGTGTGGGTCTCTGTTGGGGGTCTCTGGTAGGGGGTATAGTGGGGCTATCGGGTACGGGTCTCTGTTGGGGTCTCTGGTGAGGAATCTGGTAGAAGATCTGGTGGGGGATATGGTCAGAGATGTCTGATGGGGGGGGGGCGGGGTGGGCAGGCATGTGTTTGCAGGTAGAGGTGGGCCCTCCATGGACTTGGAGCACACCTACCTTAAATAATTACCCCCTTGGTCCACCGCGAGGTCCACCATATTAGGGCCACATTGGGAAATACCTGACCTTGAAATTTATAACTGCTGGCCTGTGTAAGCTTTTACATGATGGCTGAAGATAACTTTCCTCCAACCACGGTCAGCATCAAAATGAACGGAAACTGCTGCACTTAATTTTAAGTGCGCCGTGTTGCCCTATTCTAGAATATCGACACTTCAGTAGCTTCTGTTTGGCTGCTGGATCCCCCCCCCAAGGAGCAGCATCGCAATATCATTGATATCTGCTATTTCATGGCTATTGCTGCCTTTCAACGGCTTCGCTTGTTGCTTATTCTCTACAGGCATCTTGCTGCAACACACACCTAAAAGTGATCCTTCTTTCTTCAAAAATAGCACCCGGGCTCTTTGGTGGGACAATTTTCCCGCCTGTGTTCTTTTTCTGCCGCATCAATTGCACTTAGCTGGGGCTGCTGATGGATACTCTCCCTGCCACCTCTGGTTTTGTATGGCCAACTCTCTGTTTTTAAATTAAAGGTACTCCACTGAGTCAGTCATATTTTGGGATATATTTCTCCCTGTCACCTCGAATCACCACTCGTTTGTTTCCTGACCCCAGCTTGCCTGCTTTGTTGCATTGCCTTTGTTAAGGTTAACTCAATCTCTCGACTGCAAATGCGCAGACAATACTCCATCCAATACTTCTGATGCACCATCAATTGAACGCGAGACGAGTTGCTGAACAAAAGTATGGCTTTAATCTACTAGATGTTAGCCGTGCGGTCGATTACAGTATAAGGACGACCGCCGGGAGTACTGGGTATTTATACCCCGCCCTGGAGGCGGGTTTAACTCAGCCTCTCGACCAATCGGGGGGCCGTCACATGACTGGTCTCAACCAACCGGTCGAGAGGCACATGACCGACCAGGGCCAATGGTAAGCCGGTGTTCTGCACCAATGGCAGGCAGCTATGCTAATCATACCACCACAACTTCAGCAGAAGTTCTGTCTCTGATTAGTTCATCTTTTAAATTGCCATGTTCATAGTACTCTGCAGGACAAGAAGTCGTTGATAACCCATCGGGGGCTGTTTAGCACAAGGCTAAATCGCTGGTTTTGAAAGCAGACCAAGGCAGGCCAGCAGCACGGTTCAATTCCCGTAACAGCCTCCATGAACAGGTTGCCGGAATGTGGCGACTAGGGGCTTTTCACAGTAACTTCATTTGAAGCCTACTTGTCACAATAAGTGATTTTCATTTCATATTGATTAGAGTATTCTTTCGCAGGTTAAAGTAAGCATCAAATGCTTTTATTACTTGATCGTACGTAGACCTTTCTTTGTTGATCTTGCCTAACAAGGCTATTATCTATACAGCCACCCATTGCACATAATAGAGCATTGAACTACTCACTGTGAGACTTCACCGCTTGACTTGCTGTAGTGTGATACCTGGCAAATCTTTGGTGCCAGTTCAGCTATCTTTCTGTCTGGTTAAGACCAGTAACCGGCTGAAATTTTCTGGGAATGACCAAGATGTATCCATACTTGATCTTTTACTCACTGCCACCATATAATATTCTTGGTTTTGCTGTGATAACACAGAATATTCACAGAGTCTGCTAATGTAGGGAAAACACTGGGCTGGATTCTCCCATACTGGGGCTATATCCCCACCGGCGTGGGAACGGCAGAGAAAATGGCGGAAAACGGCCACTGATTCCCTGTTTTGCTGGGGGCTCACAGGAAAGCAGCATTGAGCACCCGGCTCTAGCTGCCAATACAGCCCAGAGAATTGCCGGGTCCGTGGCCGCACATGTGTGTACGGCGGCGGCTTACAGCGGCCGCACTGTGCTACATGGCGGCGGCCGCACGCGGACCCAGCCTGCGAAATAGTCCCCCGCTTCGGCCGGCTCGTGCGCCCCGGACCACCCCCCATTGCAGTGCCCCCAGCCTCTAATGAACTCCCCCGCCCCAGCCCACGGTTCGGTGGTGGCGCTGGACTAAGTCCGCAGCCGCCACGCTGAGTTCCCGATGGATGAGACCACACGTGTCCTGTGCCGTTGGGAAGTCGGCCGGTCGGGGACAGAGCATCAGGGACGGGCCTCAGGCAATGTCTTGAGACCGACAATAAGTGGCGCGGCGTACTCGGAGAGTATGCCGCTTTGGAGGGGTCGGCGCATCGTGAAAGTGGCACCGCCCTCGATATGGTCGGGAACTTTGATTGTCCTGTCGATCGCCAAACGCGATTTTGCCGTCGGTGACCGGAGAATCCAGCCCACTAACTTTGTTGAGAAACAACTTTAGTGTGTTGTCACCTTGTCATGAGGCCTACAAGAGCATCGCTTAATGTGCTGGTATATACGGTGTCTCATATGTACTGTGTCTCATTAGCATATCACATGTTAGAATTACCCCTTATATTGAAATTGAAAATTGAAATTGAAAATCGCTTATTGTCACGAGTAGGCTTCAATGAAGTTACTGTGAAAAGCCCCTAGTCGCCACATTCCGGCGCCTGTCCAGGGAGGCTGGTACGGGAATCGAACCGTGCTGCTGGCCTGCTTGGTCTGCTTTAAAAGCCAGCGATTTAGCCTGGTGAGCTAAACCAGCTACATAGGCCAGCATGGAATGGGGCAGAGGTTTGCTGCTGTGATCAGGAAGTCAGACGCGGCTAGAGTTATAAAGGCATCCTTGCTCTCAGGGTCAGTCTTTATTCTGCACTGAACACCAAAAAGTTAATTTTATAATATCATTGAAATCTTACAGATGCTACCATCTTCCTCAGCAGTGTCTGCTGGCACTTTCAACCATGGCCCTGCTGGCAGACGTTTTATACCGGCCTTGCGTCACCTTGTTATAGCCGGCACAAAAGACTCGCAAACTGTCTCTCATCTGGTCCCCAAAACAACGCAGTAGGCAGTGAAATATTGTGGACTGTTGTTAACAAGCTTCTTAATTAGTGATATCAAAATGGCGGGCGTGCTGCTACTTTCAGTGCCTGTTCACCTTCCGTAATTTAGGGGTGATGGTGTTGTATTGCTGTCGTTATGGTGAATTTTCCATCAGCATGAGTGGAGGTGGGAGAGGTAGGGATTGGAGGGGGTTGCAATGGTCCCAATTTGGGAATGTCAAACCCAGCACATTCGCCCTGGCCTCTGCATTAATAGTCCAACATCATCACCACACTACTAATGAATAAACTGCAGTGTGCTAAAGCACTACTTCTGTGATGCATCGACGAAGGTTTAGTATTGGCAAGAATACTTGATGGGCAGAATAATGGCAAATGGAGGGCGGTAGATCGCTTCAAATTGAATCTGATTCCATATGCCTAAAGCTGCTGTGCTTTCTGTTCTTCCCCTTTGAGTTCCATTTATATATTATTTAGCCTGATAATTGAAGAGTAAACAAAGGACACAGCAGTTTAAAATCAACAGGGACAATTGCAGGAAATATTGAATCTTATAGAAGCGGAAGAGCAAAAATGTTTTTAAAAAAACAGAAGTTGAGTAATGGCTGTCTTTCCACATTTATTACAGACTGCATTTCTTCAAAACAAGTGATTCCTGTGGTGATCTGCATATCTATATGTACACAAAGGGTTAATGTAAATCCACTACAACTAAGTAATCACTGGAGGGAGCATTAGAGATGTATAAATAGACAGACGGAAGCCAGGATCAGTCTCTTCACAGGACCAGAAGCTAGAGACCAGCAGCATACAAAGACAGCTCAGCACAGGCAGCTTACCTCTAACATTTCTTATTTTATATCTTGATCGTGTAACGTCTAGTTTAAGCTCTGGAAAGGGAACAAACTTAGTCAATAAAGCATTTGCTTCAACTGGAAGACTACGTGCATCATTCGGTCATAAGAAATAATATAATTCCAGCACTCCAGTGACAACCCTTCAACTTAATAGCTTAATAGTATTGGTTCGCAACTTCCTTGGTGTGGCAATCAGTGGTGGTGGGGGGGATGGAGCGGGAGTTATGGGTTGAGGGCATGGGGACAGGTTGGGTGGGAGGGTGATGTTTGGGGGAGGGGGTCGGGCGGTGTCTTTTGGGTAAGGGGATGGTCAAGCTGGTGTTGGTTTGGGCCTGGTTGGGCCGTGGGCATCAGGTCTAAGGTGGTGGTGGGGGATATAGTGGGGGCTTGGGTTGCTTAGTTGGGACGGAGGGGTGGGGGAGGGGTTTCCCCTGGGGGAGCCAGGTGTATGCAGGGCGTCTGGTACGGTACTCAGTTTTATAAAGAACAAAGAAATATTACAGCACAGAAACAGGCCCTTCGGCTCTCCAAGCCTGCACCGATCCAGATCCTCTATCTGAAACTGTCGCCTATTTTCTAAGGACCTGTATCCCTCTGCTCCCTGCCCATTCATGTATCTGTCTAGATACATCTTAAATGACGCTATTGTGCCCACCTCTACCACCTTCGCCGGCTATGCGTTCCAGGCACCCACCACCCTCTGCGTAAAGAACTTTCCATGTTTATCTCCCTGACACTTTTCCCCTCTCACCTTGTTCTCGTGACCCCTAATAATTGAGTCCCCCACTCTGGGAAAAAGCTTCTTGCTATCCACCTTGTCGATACCTCTCATGATTTTGTAGACCTCAATGAGGTCCCCCTCAACCTCCGTCTTTCTAATGAAGATAATCCTAATCTACTCAACCTCTCTTCATAGCTAGCGCCGTCCATACCAGGCAACATCCTGGTGAACCTCCTCTGCACCTTCTCCAAAGCATCCACATCCTTTTGGTAATGTCGCGACCAGAACTGTACGCAGTATTCCAAATGTGGCCGAACCAAAGTCTTATACAACTGTAACATGACCTGCCAACTATTGTACTCTGATGAAGGAAAGCATGCTGTATGCCTTCTTGACCACTCTATCGACCTGCGCAGCCACCTTCAGGGTACAATGGACCTGAACAACCAGATCTCTGTACATCAATTTTCCCCAGGGCTTTTTCATTTACTGTATAGTTCGCTCTTGAATTGAATCTTCCAAAATGCATCAACTCGCATTTACCCAGATTGAACTCCATCTGTCATTTCTCTGCCCAACTCTCCGATCTATCTATATTCTGCTGTTTTCTCTGACAGTCCCCTTCACTATCTGCTACTGTGTCATCTGCAAACTTGCTAATCAGACCACCTATACCTTCCTCCAGATCATTTATGTATATCACAAACAACAGTGGTCCCAGCACGGATCCCTGTGGAACACCACTGGTCACAGTTCTCCATTTTGAGAAACTCCCTTCCACTACTACACTCTGTCTCCTGTTGCCCAGCCAGTTCTTTATCCATCTAGCTAGTACACCCTGGACCCCATGAGACTTCACTTTCTCCATCAGCCTACCATGGGGAACATTATCAAATACCTTACTGAAGTCCATGTATATGACATCTGCAGCCCTTCCCTTATCAATCAAATATGTCACTTCCTTAAAGAATTCTATTAAGTTGGTAAGACATGACCTGCCCTGCACAAATCTATGTTGCCTATCACTGATAAGCCCATTTTCTTCCAAATGGGAATAGATCCTATCCCTCAGTATCTTCTCCAGCAGCTTCCCTACCACTGATGTCAGGCTCACCGGTCTATAATTACCTGGATGATCCCTGCTACTCTTCTTAAACAAGGGGAAACATTAGCAATTCTCCAGTCCTCTGGTACCTCACCCGTGTTCAAGGATGCTGCAAAGATATCTGCTAAGCTCCCCAGCTAGTACCTGGGATAGATCCCATCCGGACCTGGGGACTTGTCCACATTAAAGCCTTTTAGAATACCCAACACATCCTCCCTTCCTTATGCTGACTTGACCTAGAGTAATCAAACATCTATCCCTAACCTCAACATCCGTCATGTCCCTCTCCTCGGTGAATACCGATGCAAAGTTCTCATTAAGAACCTCACCCATTTTCTCTGACTCCACGCATAACTTTCCTCCTTTGTCCTTGAGTGGGCCAACCCTTTCTCTAGTTACTCTCTTACTCCTTTTATATGAATAAAAGGCTTTGGGATTTTCCAAAACCCTGTTTGCTAAAGATTTTCCATGACCCCTTTTAGCCCTCTTGATTCCTCGTTTCAGATTGGTCCTACATTCCCGATATTCTTCCAAAGCTTCGTCTGTCTTCAGTCGCCTAGACCTTATGTATGTTTCCTTTTTCCTCTTTAGCTAGTCTCACAATTTCACCTGTCATCCATGGTTCCCTAATCTTGCCATTTCTATCCCTCATTTTCACAGGGACATGTCTGTCCTGCACTCTAATCAACCTCTCTGTAAAAGCCTCCCACATATCAAATGTGGATTTACCTTCAAACAGCTGCTCCCAATCCACATTCCCCAGCTCCTGCCGAATTTTGGTACAGTTGGCTTTTCCCCAATTTAGCACTCTTCCTTTAGGACCACTCTCGTCTTTGTCCATGAATATTCTAAAACTTATAGAATTGTAATCACTATTCCCAAAGTAATCCCCGACTGAAACTTCAACCACTTGGCCGGGCTCATTCCCCAACACCAGGTCCAGCATGGCCCCTTCCCGAGTTGGACTATTTACAGACTGCTCTAGAAAACCCTTCTGGATGCTCCTTACAAATTCTGCTCCATCTAGACCTCTAACACTATCCCAGTCAATGTTGGGAAAATTTAAATCTCCTATCACCACCACCCTGTTGTTCCTCCACCTTTCTATAATCTGTTTACATATTTGTACCTCTATCTCACTCTTGCTGTTGGGAGGTCTGTAGTACAGCCCCAACATTGTTACCACACCCTTCCTATTTCTGAGATCTGCACATATCACCTCAGTGCTCAAGTCCTCCATAGTGCCCTCCTTCAGCACAGCTGTGATATCCTCTCTGACCAGTAATACAACTCCTCCACCCCTTTTACCTTCCTCTTTATCCCGCCTGAAGCATTGATATCCTGGGATATTTAGTTGCCAATCATGCCCTTCCCTCAGCCAAGTCTCAGTAATAGCAATAACATCATACTTCCAGGTACTAATCCAAACCCTAAATTCATCTGCCTTACCTACTACACTTCTTGCATTAAAACAAATGCACCTCAGACCACCAGTCCCTTTGTGTTCGTCATCTGCTCCCTGCCTACTCTTCCCCTTAGTCACGCTGACTTCATGATCTAGTTCCTTACAGGCTTTAGTTACTACCTCCTTACTGTCCACTAACCTCCTCATTTAGTTCCCATCCTCCTGCCACATTAGTTTAAACCCTCCCAACAGCGTTAGCAAAAGCACCCCGAAGGACATTGGTTCCAGTCCGGCCCAGGTGTATACTGTCCAATTTGTAATAGTCCCACCTCCCCCAGAACCAGTCCCAATGTCCCAAAAATCTGAACCCCTCCCTCCTGCACCATCTCTTAAGCCACGCATTCATCCTGCCTATTCTTTAATTTCTACTCTGACTACCACGTGGCACTGGTAGCAATCCTGAGATTACTACCTCTGAGGTCCGACTTTTTAACTTGGCTCCTAACGCCCGAAATTCTGCTTGTAGGACCTCATCCCGTTTTTTACCTATATCATTGGTGCCTATGCACCACGACGACTGGCTGTTCAACCTCCCCCTTCAGAATGTTCTGCAGCCAATCGGAGACATCCCTGACCAGTGCACCTGGGAGGCAACATACCATTCGGGAGTCTCGTTTTCGACCACAGAACCGCCTATCTACTCCCTTTACAATTGAATCCCCTATGACTATAGCCCTTCCACTCTTTTTCCCGCCCTTCTGTACAGCAGAGCCAGCCACAGTGCCATGAACCTGGCTACTGCTGCCTTCCCCTGATGAGCCATCTCCCCCAACAGTATCCAAAATGGTATACCAGTTTTGGAGGGAGATGACCGCAGGGGACACCTGCCTGCCTTCCTGATTTTTCTCTGCCTTTTGGTCACCCATTCCTTTTCTCCCTCAGCAATCCTAATCTGCGGTGTGACCAATTCGCTAAACGTGCTATCCACAACCTCCTCAGCATCGCAGATGCTCCAAAGTGAGTCCATCCGCAGCTCCAGAGCCGTCATGCGGTCGAACAAGAGCTGCAGCTGAATACACTTCCCGGACGTGAAGGAATCAGAGACATCAACCACGTCCCTGAGCTCCAACATTGAGCAAGAGGAACATAACACGGGTCTGAGATCTCCTACCATTTGTAATCTTAAGCTTAACTTAGTCCAACTATAATATCAAATAATAGATAAATAGAAAAAGGAAAAAAAAAGAAAAATTGTTACCAATCACACGATAAAAAGAAATAGGAAAACCTTACCTTAGCAACACACGTCTTTTTTTTTGGTTAGAGGAGAAGGGTGGGTAGGAGACACTACGCGTGTAGTGTCTCGGGTTCAGCCGCTGCCCAAATATATTAGTTCACTCACCTTCCCAGAGCGCAATTCAACAGCTCACACTCAGCTCCTCCCTCTCACCGCTCCTGTAAGGTAAGTTTTTAAAAAGGGAAACTTACCTTCCCGACAGCCCCCTGGTTACTGCTCTCGCTGCTACCGCTGAAAAACTGAAGGAACAACTCTCTCCTACTCCTGGAAATGAAGGCCGCTGGAAACTGGAGTAAGTTGAAGAACCTACCTGATTCCCAAGCTGCACTCCGGCTCTCTCCCTCTCTCTCTCTCCCGCTCCTGGAAATGAAGGCCGCTGGAACCTGGGGGTAAGTTTAAGAATGTACCTGATTCCCAAGCTGTACTCGGCTCCCTCTCTCTCTCTCCCGGAAATGAAGGCCGCTGGAACCTAGTAAATAGTTACTCTGAAGTGATAAGTGCTATTATTTCTTTCTAACTCTTTCAGAGTAACTATCAGGGTAAAACTGGCAAAACCATCCCAAGTTAGCGATTTAAATTGCTGACCAGAGCAGTGATTACCAGAGCAGTGCAATTGGCCAGGCGAAGAAAGCACTCTGGACAATTGCTGGGTAAACCCTTTCCTGGGAACTTCCTAAAGGGATTTACTGACCACATGTCCATTCTCCCACAGGATCTCCATCCGATGACACACCGGCCCATCGGGGTGGTACCCCCCTCCCCCCTCACACGCCTCCCATGAGAGGACCTCAGAAGAGAGCTCCGAGGTTACCACCATAATCGCATCACGGCTATCATCCTCACCCTCCACCTCTGTGGGCGAAAGTAGTGGTCAGGCTTCGGGGGCACAATCTGGTGGGCACCACACAGTTGCTGATGCACATCATGTGGAGGCAAGAATGTCCAAGCGAGACAGCAGTCAGAGATCTGCTGGATCCCAGGACGCAGCTGGGTCCAAGTCAGATGCTGAGCCTCTGGACCAGGTTTACCCGGAGGTGATGCAGCCGATAGGATATGGCCATGAGATTCAGAGGGGGATGTCAACAACTCCCAAGCAGGTGTTTGGACAAGTCCGAAAGGCTGTGGGTGCAGGAGATAGAGCTGGTAATGCGTGGCACTGACGCCAACACAGCTAGGGTAGCAACCACAGTGGGGAGCCTGGAGCACGGTGCCAGCACCATGAGTGGTGGTATCCAAAGTGTAGCTTAGTCTGAGCACCTGAGCAGTATGTCCAAGTCACTGCTGGACGTGTCCCTGGCACAGGTGGACCTTTTTGAGGCACTGTTGATCAGATCCCAGTCTAACGTGGGCATTGCCGAGGTGCTGTGGAGCATGTCCCAGTCACTGGGGGATGTGTCCCAGTCTCAGGGGATCTTGCCGGGCACTGCGGCGTATGTCCCCGTCTCAGGTGGGCATTGCTGAGCACCATGTCTCAGATGGAGGTCCACATTGGCGAGGTGCTGCAATGCATGGCCAGCTCACAGAGGGCCATTGCCATGCAGTGGACATTGTGGAGCCACCAGGGCTGGCAGAACCAGATGCGCAGGGGCATCTGGAGATCAATCCAGCTGTCCCCCCATCCCAAGGTGACCCCCAGGGCCCTACAGGCACCGACTAGAAGGAGGGAGCGTGAGATGCCAATTTGGAGCCACCCTACAGGGTGGCAACGGTGTCCATCCGCACCCCGAGTTCCCCGCCCCCCCCCCCCCCCCCCCCAAATCCCAGACAACCGCGCGTTGTTCAGAACATGGTGGCACGGCAGGGCATATGCCGGCGGCAAGTGGGCTATTGCCCTCCGGTCACAGGGCCCCAAAAGGACGCTCACGAGGTGTACCAAAGGCCACGGGATGCAGCAAGCAGCAGGCTGCCTCCACCTCTGATGTGCAACCTGAGTACACACCCAAACATAACGGCAGTGCATGGATGGCTCAGCAGATAGAGGATCACTGAGAGGAGTGGAGTGGAGAATGGGGGAGGGGATAAGGGTGGTGCAGAGAGGGAAGGAGCGGCGGAGAATGGGGTGTGAGGGGAAGGGTTGGGCAAGAGGGGCGGCGCCATCGAAACTAGTAGAGGCCAATTAACATTTCACGACTGCTATTTACCAAAACATATGCGGTGGAAAGATATTTTTTTAAGGGTTGCATCATGGACCTGATATTAGAGGTTCACTTGTTCCTGATTGTTGCGCAAATGGTCCTAATGATTTCATTTAAATCAGGGTCAAGCGGCTGAAGCCAGACACCATTTTGTTCTCTACGCACATTTTGACCACCAGTTCCCAATGCATCCACGAACCGGGAATGATGCAAGTTGGGAGATGGCCATCTTCATCAGTTTTTCCTCTCAGGTAAAATGCTGTAATGTTTTGCGAGGAAATTTTCTTCGATTACATTGTAGATTTCAAAGTGAACTCTTGAGGGGCTATTGGCAATGCATTATTTTCTTCATGGGTATCGATCTACCAATAATGATCCAGCAAGTGGAGAATGAGGAGGATGATCATGAGAAAGAAGAACACAGAGCTGTTTCAGAGAGACAGCTGATAGAAGAGGGTATTATCGTAGTAATCTTTACCCTCCCAACAGTGTTAAAGGCCCAGGATAACATAACGACTTCTCTGAGGACCAGTGCGCAATGGCGTTGTTCTATGGAAAGGCTCTCAGGCAGTTGACTCATCTCCTTGAAGTGATACATTTTGGCTGCAAGCACAACGAAAGATGATACAAAGTAAAGGATTCAATTCTAAATGTGATTCAAAAACAGAGAGACTTGAGGCTTTATGTGCACAAAATGTTGAAGGTGGTATGTCAGGTTGAGAAGGTAATAAAAAATGCATACAGGATTCTGGGCATTATGGTTAGAGGCATACGGCAGGATTTTCCCGCTTCGCCCGTGGTGAGCATCGTCGCGGACTAGGACAGGAAAATTTTTGAGAGTGACCGAAAATTGGCTGCTGTCCAAAAGTTCCATAGAATCCCTACAGAGTAGAAGGAGGCCATTCAACCCATTGCGTCTGTACCGACCCTCCGAAAGAGCACCCCAACCTAGGCACCCTCGCCCACCCTATCCCCGTAACCCTGCACATTGATCATGACCAATCCACCTAACCTTGTTTTTGAACTCTATGGCTGAACATTTCCATTCCACCAGAGGTGATAAAAGTCACAGGTGGGTAGGTTAACATTGCTGCCTCACAGTGTCAGACACATAGGGGTTCCATTCCCGCCTTGGGTGGCTGTCTGTTAGAAAAGATGTGAAGGTTTTGGAAAGGGGACAGAAAAGATTTACGAAAATGGTTCCGGAAATTAGGGATTTCGGTTACTTGCATGTGTTGGAGAAATAGGGGTTGTATTCCTGGGACAAAAGGTGAAGAATGTGACATTGTACAAATGTACAGCATGTGAAGAGTTAATGTTATGTTAAAACTAGCCACTAGAGGGAGCTAAGGGACAGTACTATAAATTGCACTGACTCTTAGGTATCTGGGGGAGACGAGGGAGTGAGCTGGAGAGAGTCCAGGAGAGTAGAGTAGAAAAGGTAGAAGATGGTTAGGCATGGGAGACATCAGTTGTGTATTTGAGAGTTCTGTGTTTGAGATAGCATAGTTTAATATAGTAACCTTATACTTTAGGAATATGCACAAATCTTATTTAGTAGTGTTAATAAATTAGTTTTGTTTGTGAACGAAGCTTGTTGTTCTTACACATCCAAGCCATCCAGGTAAAGCAAAGCAGAGAACAACGCAAAGAAGAAATTTGATAGAGGTATTCAAAATCAAAGAGGATAGGGAGAAACTGTTCCCAAAGACAAAAGAGCCAGGAATCAGAGGACACAGCTTTAAGTTGATTGGTCAACGGGTGGAAGGTGATATGAGGAAAGATTTTTTAAAAAGTGGATGGTTCTTACCTGGAATGCACTGCTTGAAAGGTTGGTGGAGGCAGATTCAATTGTAACTTTCAAATGGTAATTGGATAAACATTTGAATAGGGAAATATTTCCCTGTGAAAGTGTAGGGGTGTTGGACCAGCTAAACTTCCCCTGCAGAGAGTTGACCTGGTGGGCTCCTTCGATACAGTAACAATCCCCTCCTGGATGAGGTTATTCATGAAGGCCCCGCCTTCTCAACCTTGCCCCTCGCCTGAGGTGTGGTGACCCTCAGGTTAAATCACTGTCAGTTGGCTCTCTACCTCAAAGGGGAAAGCTGCCTCTGGTCATCTGGGACTATGACGACTTGACAACCATTATATAATTCTAATCGCAGATGGCAAACAGGCAGTTACACCAAAGAAGGCAAATAGCATTTGCTGCAAGGAGGTTCACATTTAAAAAGTAAGGAAATCTTCAGGGTTTTGGTGAGTTAGCACCTAAAGTTCTGTGGACAGTTTCCATCTCTGTACCTCTGGAAAGATATACTTACCTGAGAGCGGTTGCAACCATTGTTCACTCGATTTATTCCCAGATAAGAGGGCTGTCCTATAAAAAGAGATTGAGTATAATGGTCTGTATATTCTCCAGAGCTTAGAAGAATAACTGTGAGCTCATAAACATATACAATTCTGCGAGGCTTTGACAGATTGCATACTGAGAGGCTGTATTCTGAACCTTTGGAATCCTCCACCCAGAGAGTTATGGCTGCTCAGTGGTTGAGAATATTGAAGACGGAGATTGATGGAATTTTTTTAGACACTAATAGAATCAAGGATATGGGAATAACACTTGAAAATATTGAGATAGATGATAGACCATGATTCTATTGGCTGCGCTGTGAACGTGCATGGCAACATGGCCCAGGCCTAATCTTATTTCTTATGTTCTAATGTCTCAACCCTCAGTAAACATACGGGCATCCAAATTCCTGTTGCTTTAGTCAGCTTGCACCAAGTCCCATTCACCCTTCACCCTTCGGCTCATTGATCTACATTGGCACCCAGACCAGTAACATCTCAATTTAAAAGTTCACCTTTGTTTCCAAATTCTTCGAGGGCCTTGCTATATTTTAATATTTTTTGATATATTTTAAAATATTTTAAAACTTCAAAAGAATTGTTTTTTATATTGTTCTAATATATATATATTTTATGTACATATAGTTTGACCTTGCTGTACCAGCTCATTACGCTAGGCAGTCTGGTATTCAATTGGTCTGTCCCATGTCGGATGCTCGTTATGCACCGATCTTCTTATTGTCCTGCATTTTTATTTTAAAGTGTCAGGCTCCCGGAAAGTGTGGTGACTCGAGACAATACACTGGAGAATTACAGTAGCACCAAAGTGGGATTATTAATAGTAGGCAAAGGCAACTATATACAGGCACAGAGAAATGCTGGTTAGGTTTGACCCTCCAGCTCCAGGGTCCACACTGCCCGGGCCCCTGCTCCCAGGCCCCACACTTTATCTCCATTGTTAGGGTTCATGCGCTCTTGCGCGATTTGTCCTGAGCCAGTCACGTGGATCGTAAAGCTTGCTTCCTTAAAAGGGCCACGTTACCACAACCCTCCCCCATTAAGTCCCTCAGTGCATTTTACAATGTAAGCTATATACAAGTGCCAAATACAAGGGGCATGATTCAGCAACCCTGTTGCACTGAGCAGGGATCAGGACGCAAGGGGTGAATCATGCAAGAGGCTTTGTGGCAGGCACTGGCTGATTGCAAATCACCCGACTCGCTCCGCAATCTGGATCTTATCCATGCTGCTCGAGATCCAGATCTGCATAGTTAAACGAGCCTAATGGCTCATTTAAATATCAAGATTCACCTGCAATCAGGACCTGCTCGCCAGGGCCCCATTTAGTACTGGTTCACACAAATATCAAGCAGGCATAATGGCAATTCAGGCAGTCTCGCAGGTCATTAGAGATCCCTGGGTGGTCAAGGACGGGACAGGGTGGCACTCCGGCCCTTCCCCTAGCACCTGGTCACCTTGGGTCTGTCAGTCTGACCCCTCTGGCAGTGCCAGGGTGCCCGAGTGCCAATTTGGCATTGCCAGGGGCCTGTTCTGGGAAGGGGGGAGGGGGGTGGGACCTTGCAAACTCAAAGGGAGTGAGGGGGTTTTCCTGGGGTCTGAGCAGGTTTGGGAGGTGAGGAGGGTTTGGTCAGAAAAAAGGGCTGTGTGGGGGATGTGAGATCGGGACAGCCGGTCAAAATGGTGCCCCAATCTGTGAGCAACCGTTTCTCTCTAAGTGTAGCTTCGGTGGGGAGATACAACCCGATGCCCAAAAAAACGCCAAACTGGTTGAAGAACAGGGGGATTCTCAGCACTGCAACCAAAAGCGGATTTAAAGTTTTGTCCGCTGAATCCGCCCAAGGTCAAGAGACATAAGGAAAAATAATTCTGCACAGAGTCAGTTTGTCCGGGAACCTTTAAGTCCTCACGGACCTTCTTATTCTCCCACCTTGTTCCACTGTCTCCAATGTAGTCTTGTTATCTGCACAAGATGATGGTTCAGGGGATTCCAACTCTTCTGCAGGGCGCTCGCCTCACCAGCTCTCACATGGACTACTGGTGAAGCAACGAAAACAAAAAACACACACTAGTAAGCTTCCTGGGGATGGTTTCCCCCAAATTAATAGCAATCCACCTCTTGGCTGCCGACCCAATCATTTCCTAGTTCTTGGACTTTGATACAGTCTCGAGGACCGTGCCTGGTTTTCTACTGTGCCTGTTGCTCTTGCCACACGTCTCGAGTCCATAGTGCCCTACATCTGCTTCACTTCCCCTGCTGGCACGCTTTGTACTCAGGTACACCTTCTTTGGCGCAGTCCGTTGCCTGAGCTATCTCTTTTTTAAAAATTTAGAGTACCCAATTCATTATTTCCAATTAAGGAGCAATTTAGCATGGCAAAATCCACCTAGCCTGCACATCTTTAGGTTGTGGGGGCAAAACCCACGCAAACATGGGGAGAATGTGCAAACTCCACACGGAGGGTGACCCAGAGCCAGGATCGAACCTGGGACGTTGGTGCTCTGAGGCAGTAATGCTATCCACTGCGCCACAGTGCTGCCCTTGCCTGAGCTATCTTGTGCGCTTTGTGTCACATGATTTTAGTTTCAGCCACAAGTTTTTTCTGGATGCTGATATTGTCAATTCCGTACACTAAATGGTCACGCAGCATATCGTTGAGCGCTGCACTAAACTCACAATGTTTAGCCATTTGGCGGAGCCTGGCTAAGAAGGTGGAGATGGACTCATCTGGGTACCTAACAGCAGAGTTGAATTTGTAGGGTGATCAGATGCTTGGGGGTTACAATGTTTCTTGAGCAACGTGGCTAACTGGTTGAATGTTTTTGGGTCGCGAGTCTCCGGGGATGTAAGATTTCTTATCAGGTTTTAGGTTTGAGCCCCATAAACCGTCCAAAATATCACCTTCTGCTTGTCTTCCCCTGCTATCTCGTTCGCTGTAAAGAAAAAGCAGAGCCGCTCAATGTACTGAATTCAATCTTCTGCTCCCTGGTCGAACAGGTCTAACTTTCCAATCATTGGCATTATTACTCACCTTTTCGGTGCTCCAGTCGATGGTACCCGATTCCCATCTTTCTTTGGAGGCTTATTCCTTCTCCCTTTGAATCCCGAACTATTGAAGACTAACAATCGAACCGTTTACCTTGTCACCAATGTGGTGGCTCAAGACAATACACTGGAGATTTCCAGTAACAACAAAGGGAGTTTATTACGTGGATGCAAAGCCTGCCTCCTTCACGGGGCCGCGCTCCCACAGAAAGCATCTAAAATCAATACCTGTGTCTGCAAAAGTCCTTCCCAGGGCCATTGTAGTGGTCTGGCAAAAAACCCTATCTCGTCTATCTTTATGATGCCCTCATGTTACGTTCCTTCCCTCACGATTTACATACATTTCAAGCCACACTGATGCACGCTCTCATGTAGCTGCCATGTGGAGAGGCACAACAGCCTTGTGAAATCTCGCCACCACTTTTAACCTCATTTAGCTCCTTCAAGGTTCATTAGATGCTGGAAATGTACTCCAGACACTAGGTTCATTATGCAAGTATTCTCGGTCATTTTGTTATTATTGTTGTTATACAGGGTGGCACGGTAGCACAGTGGTTAGTACAGTTGCTTCAGAGCTCCAGGGTCCCAGGTTCGATTGCCGGCATGGGTCACTGTCTGTGCGGAATCCGCACGTTCTCTGCTAAAATTGCCCTTCGTGTCCAAAATGGTTAGGTGGGGTTACTGGGATAGCGTGGAGGTGTGGGGTTAGGTATGGTGCTCTTTCCAAGAGCCAGTGCAGACCCGATAGGCCGAGGTCTTCTTTTGCACTGTAAATTCTATGAATCCATAATTATTGTTATAATAATTACTTTAACTTGCGAGAGATTTAAGGTGGAAATCCTAGTGCTCAAGGCCCTGCCAGTTGGCAGGCACCAGTGATGGAGCAACAGAAATTGGACATGTGAAAAATGCCAGGTTCCAGAGGTCTAGAAAGGTTGTAGGGCCAGAAGTGACGACAGAGCTGGAGATAGAGCTGGAGATAGGGCAGCAGGGTAGCATGGTGGTTAGCATAAATGCTTCACAGCTCCAGGGTCCCAGGTTCGATTCCCGGCTGGGTCACTGTCTGTGTGGAATCTGCACGTCCTCCCCCTGTGTGCGTGGGTTTCCTCCGGGTGCTCCGGTTTCCTCCCACAGTCCAAAGATGTGCGGGTTAGGTGGATTGGCCATGCTAAATTGCCCGTAGTGTGCTAATAAAAGTAAGGTTAAGGGGGGGTTGTTGGGTTATGGGTATAGGGTGGATACGTGGGTTTGAATAGGGTGATCATGGCTCGGCACAACATTGAGGGCCGAAGGGCCTGTTCTGTGCTGTACTGTTCTATGTTCTATTTTCTATAGAGTGGTCATTGGCGGACCTCAAGGATGTCAGACAACTCTGCCAATCCTCATGCACACATATATTTGAACACCAAGGGCTAACGATCAAACTGTTTACCTCATCACCAAGTGGTGGCTCAAGACAATACACTGGTTTATTAACAGTCAGCAAAGCCAACGATATACAGGCAGAGCAATAATGGTTAGGTCTTGACTCTCCAGCTCTGGGGTCCATATTGACTTCTCTACCAATCTACTGCTTTTGGTTCCCCAGAACCTGCCTTTTTGCTGCGTTGTTACCTTTTTAATGTGACTCAGTGTTAAATTTTGTTTGTTTTGGAGTACCTTGGCATGCTTTCCCATGTTTAAAGGTGCTATATAAACACAAATTTCTGTTGTTTTTGTTGTTGGATCTGCTTCAGGTTCTCTGACAGTCCATCAGGAAGTCAGGGGGAGGATTGCCATGGCAAATGAAAAGGCTGGATAATGCCAGGGGGAGGAGGAGGGGGAGGGGGTGGTGATGGATGGCTCAGCACCCCCCCACCCCAGGAAGCAAAGTTGGCGTGGAGCCAATATGGTCCATGCCGACCCACTTTGCCGGTGGCTAAAAGAGGGCCAAGTGGAATTTCTATCCCTCACTGGAGAGGAGGTCCAGCCCTCTGATGCTGCTGGCCAATCCTATTGGGAGATAGCTGACTCAGTCTCGCATGGATCCCCAGAGCAGTAAGTCCGGCATCTTGGTCAGGTAAGCTTTGTTCTGGGAGGGGGTGTTCAACGAGGAAGGTGGGTTTAAGGGAGAGGGCAAGTAAGAAGGAAGGAAGGTTAGTTCTTAGGGGGGCACCCTGCGATCAGCAAAGGGCAGCCCCTGAAGAGCAAATCTTAGCTCACTTGGCTAAATCGCTGGCTTTGAAAGCAGACCAAGCAGGCCAGCAGCATGTTTCAATTCCCGTACCAGCCTCCCCGAACAGGCGCCGGAATGTGGCGACTAGGGGCTTTTCACAGTAACTTAATTAAAGCCTACTCGTGACAATAAGCGATTTTCATTTCATTTCCTTTTATCCCACCCTTTCAAGAACATTTTAAAAAAAAAGTGGGCTTCCCACTCCCACCTGACTGCCCACACCAGATGTTTTATGTTGTGGGCAGTGCAGTATTACTCTTTATTAAGTGTTGCGGCGAATGTCGGGGGTCACGTGAGGCCCAGACTATCAGGGAAAAGCGCTTGCAATTCCAGCATCCTGGGGATCTTTAAAACCTGCAGGACACGTCCAGTTTGGAAGAAGAGTTGTTTGCTGGCTGGTATTATTATGTTCCTGTCTACTTTCTGTGAATAGTTTTTGCCTTTAAATAAACTGTTGCGGTTGTCACTGATGTTTGCCTAGAGTTCCTGTTACTACAGTGAGAAGCCTAATTGACCCTTGATTATTTATTTAAATATGGTAGATGGACTGCCAATTTTGGCGCCCACCTACCTCTATTATAGGTGTTAATTGTTGGTGTTAAATTGAGGGTGGACATCTGCCCTACTTTACATGCCCCCCCCCCCCCCCCCCCCCCCCCACCCAAAACACTCCTGCAAAGGCACATAAAATACAACCAAAGGAATGGGAATAGGGCAGTTTGCCATTCCTCAGCTGTTTGGCTGCCATTTTGCTGAGCAGGAATCTTCAAATAATCACACATAAAGTTCCATAGCTGTCTTATTAGGCTTTCTTTGAAAAATGCTCACTAGATGAGTCCAATAAAAAACCAAGAAAATAGATGCCATGGATCAGCATCAAGTAGATGTAGCCTATTCCTGGAGCTGAGGGACATTGCCAGTCAGACTTCATTTGAGTTTCTTTCATCGGTTCTACTTCATTTATTAACAATTGGCTCAAATGAAGATTATTTATCATGTGCATTTGGCATTAATGTACAGCAAAATTTAACTTATGAATTGCTAGATCCCATACATGTTGGTTTTAAAAAATTAATTTACTGCTTGTGGGCGAGGCTGGTTCGACCAGCATTTATTGCCTATCCGTCATGGCCCTTCAGAAGCTGGTGGCGATTTGCCTTCTTGAATA